>NW_004955445.1:8272910-8274804 GCF_000276665.1 Chinchilla lanigera | reverse complement strand
AACACTAGAGGAGCTAGAAGAGCAAGCAAGTCTCCCTGCAGGCCCAGGACCCAAGCCCCAGACTCCAGTCTCTTTTGCCAGTGAAAGTCACTGGCACTAGATTTTCAGGAACCCCTCCAGCAGGGTGCTTGGTTCACTGGTTTGCTTGGAACCTTGTTGGCTTTAGCCTTGAAAGCCTTGCCTTTTGGGAATACCTCAGTTTAAGGCAAACCTGGGCAGCTGATCCCTCAACCTTTACAAAGCATCTGCTCGTCTTATATAGACACATACTACTCACATTCCTCCACACTGTAATGTTTTGTAGATCACTTTATAGCACGTATATTTTGTTTTCCAGACAGGGTCTCACTACGTAGTTCAGGTTGGCCTTGAACAGCAGCAACCTTCCTGCCTCAGCTTCCCGAGTGCTGGGATCCCAGGTGCACATCACCACACCTAGAAAATCCTCTGTTTTATTTACTTATTTATTTTTTGTCTTTTTGAGATAGGGTCTCACTATGCAGCTCAGGCTGGCCTTGGGCTCACTTTGTAGCCCAGGCTGGTCTCGAACTCTCAGTGATCCTCCTGCCTCAGCCTTCCGAGTGCTGGGATTACACCATGCCTGGCAGTTTTATTTTTTTGGTACCAGGAATCAAATTCACAACCTTGCACTTGCCAGGCAGGCACTGTGCAGCTGAGCTATATCCCTGGCCAAATCCTCTATTTTAGAAGTTGATGATACAGCAGTAAACGAACAAGGACAAAAACCCTTGTCCTCCTGGACTTGAAGAATCATCAATCATATCATATCTGTGTTTATTTAACCCCTGGTCAATACATAGGCTGCCTCCAGCCTTTTCTTACTGACCAGTGCTGTCTTGGACATCTCTATGTAGGCCTCTGCCCATCAGGAGTGAGCTGTACACAGCAGCACCATCCAGGAGAATTGTCTGCAATGATTGAACATTCTGGATTTGCTCTGTCCACTACACGTGGCTACTGCAGCCTAGAATTACAAGTAATGAGACTGAAGAATTCAAATTTTAATTTTTTTCACTACTGGTGATTGAACTCAGAGCCTTCACACTGAGCTACTTTTTTCATTTTTTATTAAGACAAGGTCTCACCAAGTTGCTCAGATTGGGCTGGAACTTGCAGTCCACTTGCCTCAGCCTTCCACAGTGCTGAGATTATAGGCATTCACTACCACACCCAGCTGTTTAATTTAAATGTATTTAAGGCTGGGCGTGGTGGCACATGCCTGTAATCCGAGCATCAGGAGGCTGAGGCAGAAGGATCGTTTTGAGTCCCAGATCAGCCTGGGCTACAAAGAGAGCTCAAGGCCAGCCTGAACTGCAGATAGAGACCTGTCTCAAAACAGACAAAAAAAAAAAAAAAAAGTATTTAAACTCACATAGCCACAAGTATTGGACAACACAACCCCAAAGTCTTGAAAATAGAAAAGGTAAATCAAAGCGCATGCTTGTAATCTAACAATTATAGGCAAACTATGCAATAAGGTTGTATTAGGTATCTGTTGGTACATAACAAATTACCCCAAACTTTTTTTTGAGAGAGAAGGTCTATGTAGTTCAGGTTGGCCTTGAACTCAATATGTCTTCCAGGCTGGTCTTGCAGCAATCCTCCTGCTTCAGCCTCCCATGTGCTGGGACCACGGGCATGGGCCACTATGCCTGTGGCTTCTTATACAAATTACTGTGCCAGTTCTTGGAGTTGAGGAGTGCGAGCGTAGTGTGACTGGGCCCTCTTTTTACGTTCTCACCAGGCTGCACTCTCCTCCAGTAGCTCCGTTTCCCACCATCGCTCGGATTGCGGGCAGAATTAACATCCCTGGGCTTGTAGGTGCACCGGAAGTCCCTCCAGTGCGCTCCGCCCCGACACGAATCCCGCCCCC
>NW_004955445.1:8262211-8272430 GCF_000276665.1 Chinchilla lanigera | reverse complement strand
GCCTCCTCCGCCGGGAGCGCGGAGCCGCGGCGTCCCGGGCCGGGCGGGCCCCCGAACGGCGCGTGGGGTCTGTGTCGGCCCTGCCGGGGCTTCCTGGTGCTCTCAGAGCTGGGGAAGGAGACCCGGGCGGAAGAACGAAGGGGAAGCCCGCGCGCGGGTGCGTCGGGAAGGGCCGGCGCGGCGGGGAGGAAGCGCTCGCGGGCGCAGTTCGTCTCGCCCCGCTTGCAGTGCCCTGCGCGCCCCCGCGGCGGGACTGCCGTGCCGGTGCGGGCCCGGGCTGCGTGCGTGCTGGGAAGTGGAGGGGCTTTAATGTCACGCACGCGCACACACCCGCGCAGGTCGTAGGGAATCTGGCCTCCCTCGATGTGTACCGTGGGCATCGCTGTGGCATCGGGGACGCCTGTACTCGGCAGCGGACGCAGTAGGCACCTGTCGGGGCCCAGGGCGCTGTTCCCACGGCGTCCGGTTGCAGGAGCTGGGGGGCGCGGGCAGCGGGTGTCCAGGTGGCTGAACTCGGGACGGGCTCGCCCAGTGTGTGTCTGCGCGCAAGTGCGGTGGAGGCACCCTTTTTGCTAACTGCTTGGCACCTGGCAGGGCCCCCGAGCCACGCTGGCTGCTTCGTGTCCACGAAGCGCTTCCAGCTTCAGACTGGTCCTCTTCGCGGGTTGATTAACCTGAAGCTCTCTCTGCCTCGCCTTTGCCTCTCCCAAACCCCTCTCGAGCTTCGAGTCCGCGTTTCAGTCCTCTCCCGGAGCTTCCGTACCTTTTCTATGCACGGAGCAACACGTAGGAATCAAAAGGGCAATGACTGGACCCTTTTTTGCCCCTCATTGTATCTCAGTGCCCAGCCCAGTATCTGAGCCCCACATTCCAGGCGTCCACTCAACTGTATGCCCCCTCTTTGGCACATTGTTGGGTCGAGTAAGGTGATTCTGCCCTCGGAGTTTACAGTCCAGCGAATTGATTATAAATGAGTCCTAGTGAATGTTCAAACGGTTGTGCAAGTGCTCTGTGCCCTGGGAGGATATTAACGGGTCAGGCAGGGCTCTGTGGGGTGGGTATTAACATCTGTGAGGAAGAGAGTTGGCCCAGCACAGTTTACCAGCCCGCAAACAATGATTTGAGGTTTCCTGAGACAGAGGGCAGGGGGCAGTGCTGGGATTCAGCCTTGCCTCTGCCCGCCGTGCTAACTCCGTGTGTTGAATTCAGCTCTGCCTTGGAGGCGCCTTGGTGAGGGCCGAAGAAGTCTCCCTTAGCTCCAGCCAAGTGCTTTGTGCTCTGCCTGCTTGATTTTTAACTCTTGTGCTTGGAAACTTGAGCATCACTGCAGATGTGGGCGAGACATGGGATTTTTATAAAACTTTATTTCAAAGCCCCGAATGTCTGTATCCTAGACAAATACAGCTGGAGAATGCTGATGGCTAGCGGCTCAAAAGAGGGAGTTCCTGCCTAGTGCTGTGACAGGGTAGTCTATCCAGAAGGCTGAAGTAGTAGAACCATTAGGAGGAAACAGAAACTGAAAGCTGACCAAAAAGCAGTTGAAAAGCAGACTTGCTGAAGCAGGACATGGTGGCAGATGCCTATAATTCCACACTCTGGGAGGCTGAGGCAGAAGGGTCCCAAGCCTGAGGACTTAGTGAGACCTTGTTTCAAAACTTAAATAAAGAGGGCTGGGATGTAGTCAGTGGGAATACCCTGGGTTCGATCCTTAGCCTCCCCCAAAGGAGGAGGGACTTGTTTGGATGTAACTCAGACGTAAAGGGGCTTCTGAACATTTGATAGGCCAGCTGTACCACATAGTAATTTTAGATGAGCTGCTTATACCTACATGCTGGTCGGGTTTCACTGTAACCCCTCTGCTCACTGGTTACACTGGTGATCTGCCTTTGCAAAGAGGCAGCACAGAATGGATGAGGCTCTGCTTGCCACCCCCACCTCATCGCCTGTCTTTGTGGAGCCTGCCATGCCCATCACAGCCCCACCACTCTTCTTTCTGCCCTTCAGACACTCCTTTGTGATTGGTAGCACAGCACATCTTTGTGGAACATTTTGCTTTCAGATCTGTGTCTGTCTTCCTAATCAGGTCTCAGTCAGTATTCAAATGTCACCTCTTCCTAGAAGCTTCACGTGATCATGCCAGCCAGTCTGTCTTGTTTCATATACTTAATCACTATATGAGATTAACATGTGATTTACTCCATTCTAGAATGTACCATTATGAGCACAGTGATTTTTGTCTCCTTTCTACTTTGTCCTCAGAGGTGAATGAATAGGCCCTGTTAACCTCCCAGTCTAGTCTGGAATCTTGCCTAGCAGCATTGACATCTAGTTTAATGACAAAGAGGAAAGAAATTCCTAAAAGAAGTAAAACAGTCATCAAGTGGGCAGAAGATTGCCTTTGATTATACATCCTGAGTTCTGGCAGATTTTGTTAATCCTGCCTTAAAATCTTAACAGATTAGAGCCAGGTTTGATGGGGCAAGCCTTTAGTTGTAGCTATTCAAAAGGCTGAGTTTGGAGGATCACTTGAGTCCACAAATTTGTGACTAGCTAGGGCACATAGTGAGACCTCCATCTCCAAAAAAATTGTAGCTGGATGTGGTGGTACATTTCTATATTCCCAGCATGGAGGAGGCTGAGACAGGAGGATGGCTTACTTAGTTCAAGGCCAGCCTGAACTACATGGTGAGAACCTGTTTCAAAAAGCCAAAAAAGGGGCTGGGGATTTAGCTCAGCGGCAAAAGCGCCTGCCTGGCAAGCACAAGGTCGTGAGTTCGGTTCCCAGTACCGGAGAAAAACCAAAAAAAAGCCAAAAAAAAACCCCAAAGTTGAAAAATCTGTCAGATTAAGGAGCCCATAGTTTTTTCATGCCTTATGACCCATTCTTTCTGTATACTGTGTCTCAGTGTCACCACCTGACTAAGCTGCAAGGTAGAAGCTGTCATCTGGCTTTTCCAAATTCAGTTAAGTTACCAAATTGTAACTATCTCTGAATCATTTCCTGAGTTCATTCTCATTTGCATCATCAAGCTTTCACATCTCTTGCCTTAGTTATCTGTCATTAATGTTTTCCTTATTGCCTCACCTAAAAATAAAAAATAAAAAAATAAAAGCCTTTTTGTCCGTGATTCATAAGGGTTGTTTTTCTGAAACTTGGATTTCGTCTTCATGATAGCCCATCGTGAACATGTTAAGCCTCTGGCTCAGCCTTTTGTTGTAGCTCAGTAGTAGAACTTTCGCCTGGCCTGTGAGAGGCTGTGAGTTCAACACCCACCCCCATAAAAAATAAAAAAAATCTTGTGTTTGGATCTTCCTCCTCACTGCTTAGGAGGAAGTCTATTAGATTTTTATTCTCTCAAGTGCATCATAAATTTCAAGAGTTAAGGGCCTGAAATAAGCCTCTGTTCACCTGCTGGTGAGCTCTTTCAAGGCGAATGGTAGAGACTGCCTCTGCAGTCTTACCAGCCCTGCTCTTGGGTTGCAACCAGCTGCACTCAGCTTTGTTTTCCCGCAGTGCTTTGCTTTCTCTAACGGTAGCAGTTCCCATTTATTTTGCATTTCATATGTGCTACATACACACTGTAGGAAGAGTCCACTATATGTACTCCATCCTCCCAGCAATCCTAGAGGTGGAATGACTGCTGTCTTCATTTCACAAAGGAGAAGGGCCAGGGATATAGCTCAGCGGCATAAACGCCTGCCTGGCAAGTGCAAGGTGCTGAGTTCGATTCCTGGTACAAAAAAAAACAACAGCTGTGACCTCATTTCACAAAGGAGAAAACTGAGCTTCAGGAAACCCTACCAAGATCCCTCAGTGGCAGGAGCTAAAATTTGGACCTTCAACCATAATGTCTTTTTTGTATATCACCAAGAAACGTAGTCTGCATTTATTCCTGTGTGTTCTTCTCAGTCCCTCTCCTATTTGCAATTTTTTCTGACCTAGAAGGGCTTAGTGTTTGACTTAGTAGTAGGGAATAAGTTTTTAATCCATTATTCATTAATGTCTCTTTAAAAGTTGATCCCCATTTGTCGTCTTGTCTCCACAATGCATGACAGAGGTTCTCTGTGTGTCTTGTTCTAGCTTTTGCTCTGCATGCCTGCAGGAATGTCTGAAGCCGAAGAAACCTGTCTGTGGGGTGTGTCGCAGCGCTCTGGCACCTGGCGTCCGAGCTGTGGAGCTCGAGCGGCAGATCGAGAGCACAGAGACTTCTTGCCATGGCTGCCGTAAGAACGTATGTGGTCCATGTCTGTGGGACATGAGGGGGTAAAACGTAATGCTGTTGCCACGTCATTTCTGAAGTTAGAGCATGACTAGGTGACTAACAGCACTTGTGCATGCCAGGTCTCCGTGGTGATGGCCGTGCTGTTTTCTTGTTTTCATTAACCTTACTGGTTTTTGGTTTTCTTATGAGTTGGTTTAGGCTATTATATATTTGGCTCTGAAAGCCATACAAATCACTTATCACAGTTTTTTCCTATAATAAATACATTTTCCAAAATATGATTTTTAAAAATACAAAGTCAGTGACTCAAAAGTTATTAGCTACAATGAATATGAAAGGAAACTTAAAAAAAGAAAAAGAAAAAAAGAAACTTCATAGTCTTCATCATTAAAGATATAAAATTTAATGACTCAAGCCAGGCGTGGTGGTGCATGCCTGTAATCCTAGCACTGGGGAGGCTGAGGCAGGAGGATTGCTGTGAGTTTGAGGCCAGCCTGAACTCAGTGAGATCCTGTCTGCAAAAAAAAACACAGGAAAAATATTTTGGGGGTGGGTACCGGGAATTGAACTCAGAACCTTGTGCTTGGCAGGCAGGCCCTGTGCTGCTGAAATAAATTGCTGGCCCCTAATTTTTTTTTTTTAATGATTCAAATTTTTAGCACTTGACAGGGAGGAACTGTGGTATAAAGGTTAATGTGAAATCATAATAGCAATGTCTAACCCTTGAAAAGAACCCATTGGTAACCATGTTAGAGTTAAATATAACTGCTACTAGAAAGGAAAATTATTATTTTTTAAGAAATGTACATAGCCTTATTGATTTTTCACTTATGACAATTTTATTAATTCCAGGCAGTACAGAAATGTAAAGTGCTGTAGGCTTGTTTTCCAGAGATGACCACTTTGAAAGTGATTCTATTTAGAAGGCTGCCTAACATTATCTAGCCTTCGCCAAACACAGATGTAAAGGTATTACAAACACAAGTGTAGTTTTTTTCTTTTTTTTTAAACCAACTGGGATTTTTTTTTGAGACAGTCTCAATATGTTGTTCAGGCTGGCCTTGAACTCACTGTAGCTGAACTTGCAGCGATCCTCCTGCCTCAGCTTTCCCAGAGCTGGGACTGTAGGCGTGTGCCACCACATTCGACCTAATGGGGTCATTTCCTCAGCTTTTTCCACTGTTGAAGATTTTGTTTCACTGACTTACCGGACGGCCTTCTGTGTCTGTTTCATTATTTTTAACATTGCCATGTGAGTGGCCACTGCACAGACATGCATTACCCTCTCCTTCCTTTCACAGTGATGTAGTGTTAGGAATGCGCGGCAGAGCTGTTACAGTGCTGTAGAGGCTGCTTCCCACCCTTTTTAGTTGAGGGCACCTTGCTTAGCAGCTTAAAGTCAACAAGTTTTTGAGGTGGAAGTAAGGCACAATCATCAGGGTATAAGCCAGAGCACCGATAATGGATTTTTTTCCTTACAGTTTCCTTTAACTTAGAAACTTAAGATAGTGAAATAACATATCCTATTGTCTTGTCCTTCTTTGTTTTGTTTTTTGTTTTGTTTTGTTTTTTTCCGTTACCAGGAATCGAACTCATGACCTTGCGCTTGCCAGGCAAGCGCTGTGCCGCTGAGCTATATCCCCAGCCCTGCCTTGTCCTTCCTACACACGTGGTGTTTTCCCCCCACCGCCCGTATGTTTTTTGTTTTTTCCACTCTGAAGGTTAGTGATTATACTGTGGCACACCTCCAAAAATTTTCTTCCCCTCTGTCTTCATTCCTTATATTTTTTCTTTCTTTAAGAAAGCCGAAGGTGTGAAAAGAACAGAACATATCTGGGACTGGGGATGTAGCTTAGCAGTAGAGCTTGCCTAGTGTGTCTGACCTGAGTCCTATTCCCCAGCGCAGCAAAAAAAACAGTGTCAGAGCTGTTAGAGCATGTGCTTTGCATGTGTGAGGCCTGAGTTCAGTCCCCAGCTTTGCAGAGAGAGAGAGAGAGAGAGGCCAGGCATTACAGTGTACACTGCACACTTGTAATCGCAGAATTTTGGGAGGCTGAGGCAAGGAGATCACAAGTTTGAGCCCAGCCTGGGCAACTTAGCAAGATCCTGTCTTGAAAAATAAAAGTGGGGTAAGGAATATAGCTCAGTATGAAGGCCCTAAGTTCAGACCAGCACTGCAAAAAACAGAGCGAGAACACCTGTGGTGATGCACTCTCCTGTTTTTTTCTCTATCTTACTGTTGCATATCCTAGATTTTATATGAACTAATTCAGATTTCAGTTGTTTTAAGATGATTTATCAAGCCAGGCATGGTGGCACACACATGTAATCCCAGCACTTGGGAGGCTGAGGCAGGAGGATGGTCTTGAGTTCAAGGCCAGCCTGAACTGCATAGTGAAATCTTATCTCAAAAAGACCAAAAAAAAGGATCATTTATCAAGACTTGCATAGTAGTACACACCTGTAATCCCATTTACTCGGGAGGTTGAGAAAGGTGGCGAATTCAGGGTTGGCCTGGGTAACTTAGTGAGGCTCTGTCTCAAGGTAAAATTTTCTATCTCAAGATAAAAGTTCTGAAAGGCTGGGGATGTAGCTCAGTGGTAGAACCTTTGACTAGCATGTTTGAGGCCCTGGGTTCAATCTCTCCAGTCCTTCCCCGCTTTATTTATCCTAACCTGGTAATTTATACTGCAGTCAGGGTTACTAACCTGTGTCCCTTTTACCTCACTGCTCAGTTTTCAGTGCTGGATGTGGTGGAGTGTAGCTCTTGGCTTGCTGGAAGACAACTAGTCTAAATGCAGGACGCAAGCCTATAAGCAGAGTGCATAGCATGAGCAAAGCAGGCCTCTAGGAGTTATTTTACAATGGAAGTAAATGTGATTTGGCTGAGTAGAGTGTCAGCCTTGCTATTAATGAAAAGTGTACAGTGGCCAGGGTCTCTCCCCATTGGTGTGTTAGGAATATGGTGAGATTGTTCACCAAGGTGATGTAGATTGCCCTTGCTTTAGGACTTTTTGCCTGGGAAAAGATTTTCACTCACTTGTGGGTTCTGATTCTTCCTTTTTAAGTTCTTCCTATCTAAGATCCGGGCCCATGTGGCCACCTGCTCCAAATACCAGAATTACATCATGGAAGGTGTGAAGGCCACCACAAAGGACGCATCTCTTCAGCCAAGGTAAGTGACTCAGTCACCCTCTTCCTGAAGTTCATTTCCTGCTACAAAGGTATTGGGCACCACGTGCTCCTGAGGGTTTGGGTGTGTGGATTTGGGAAGGTGGAGGTAGAGATGCTGGGAGAAGGTGGTACAGGTATCTTGGCAGGCGGGGCCCTGTGATGCTACGTAGGGTGTTAGCAGCGCTGTTGTTTTCCAAAACACATGGCCTGGTTCTATCACAATGATGAGAACCCTTGTCACGCTCCAGTCCGAGGGCACGATTGAAATTGCCTGGAGGTGGTCACAGAGAAGTCTTTTTTCTCCTGCTTTGCGTCTTCCAGGAACGTCCCAAACCGTTACACCTTTCCTTGTCCTTACTGTCCTGAGAAGAACTTTGATCAGGAAGGACTTGTGGAACACTGCAAATTATCTCATAGCACGGATACCAAGTCTGTGGTAAGAATAACCTTTATTTTTAATGGGGGTAAAATCAAATTAATAGAAAAATTACAGGATCAGTACAGTGAACTCCCACGTGCTCTTCTTCATCTAGATTCACAAATTAATAGTTTGCCGTATTTGCTTAGCTGCATTCTGTACACAGTATACACACTTTCTACCGAACCATTTGGCATAAGTTAGAGTCCGTGACCCTTTGCCCCTAAATACATTAGTGTATATCTTAAGATCATTTTTTTTTAATCGTGCTGGGAATCGAATTCTGGACCTTGCACTTGCCAGGCAGGCACTTGTGCCGCTGAGCTAGATCCCTAGCCCCAAGAACATTTTTTAAGAGTAAAAAATTTATTGGGGAATAGGAGAAACAGAAGGGGTCCGGAACAAATTGTCCAGGACGTTTCGTTTAAAAAATCAACATTTTGTATAATTGTCATATTTGGGAAATTTAACATGGATACACTCAAATATCTAATGTGACATGCATTTTAAATTTTAACCATTTTAGCAATTGTAATTTCCTTCCTAGCAATTTTCCCCTCCCCCAAAGGAAGCTGGGGTGGTAGGGAAGTGCTGTGTCCTGAGTGCCACCTGAGGGTCATGTGACATCTTTTGGTCCTCTGTTGGAATGTTAACGTGAATCCTGTGGTGTCTACCAAGAAACTTTCTTAGTTTAGATACTGTAGATTATAAAAAATAATACCCTTGATTTAAAAATGAGTCCTGGCGAGGGTCACTGGCTACGAGCAGTTACTGCCCCTGTGGGTGGGCTGGGCTGTGTCAAGCCGGCTTCACTCATTTGCCTTCTGGCCTGGTGCCTGTGGGCACTCGAGTTTGCCACGCTTGTTCCTTGCCCTTACCCTTGCGCTTTGTGTGGAGGAAGGCTCCTCCCCAAGTCTCAGTCACCTCTGCCTGTGTTCTCAGGTGTAGTTAAAGGACCAAGGCTAGGGTCTGGCACAGTACATGTTACATTTTCCCTCTCTTTCTTTCTGCTCTGCACTACTTGCTCTTTCTTTCCCATCAAACACTCCCAAGTCTTTTCTACTACTTGGTAGGAAAAAGTTTTAAAAAATTATTATTATTATTATTATTATTATTTTTTATTTATTGTTTTGAGACAAGGTCTTTTGTAGTTCAGGTCAGTTTTGGACTCACTGTAGCTCAGGCTGGCCTTAAACTGAACCCACAGAGATCCTCCTGGGATTACAGGCTTGTGCGCCACCACACCCGGCTAGAAAGAATATTTGATCTAATACAGAGCATTCATTTTCTCTGTCCTCTGGCTTGTGGTTTTCAGTGGCTGCTGTCTTTTCCATACTGTCCACATTAGCATCTGGCTCCTATCTCCACGCTCCTCGTGACATCACATTCCCTGTGATACCACCTTATCTGGTTGGAATCCTTGTTCTTCATCTCTGGAATTTAAAAAGTTCATTTCTTTGTCTGTAGTAAGTTCATTAAACAAAAAAAAAAAAGTGGGCTGTGGGTAGGCATGCAGATGCACATTATGATCCTAGCTACTCCAGAAGCTGAGGCAGACGATCAAAAAAGTTTGAGTCCAAGCCGGGCGTGGTGGTGCACGCCTGTAGTCCCAGCACTCAGAAGGCTGAGGCATGAGGATCGTTGCAAGTTCAAGGCCAGCCTCAACTGCATAGTGAGACCCTGCCTCAAAAAGACCAAAAAAGAAAGAAGTTTGAGATCAGTTGAGGCAATTTAGTGGGATCTTTTTGTTTGCTTGGTTGGATTGTTTGTTTTTGTTTTGTTTTGCTTTTGTTGAGACAGGGTCCAGCTTTGTAATTCAGGCTGGTGTTTTTTCTTTTTTGTATGTGGAGGGTGTTCTTTTTGAGACAGGGTCTGCCTTTGTACTTCAGGCTGGCCTTGAGCTCACTTTGTAGCTCAGGCTGGCATTGAACTTCCAACGATCCTCCTGCCTCAGCCTCCCCAGTGCTGGGATTACAGGCATGCACCACCACGCTGGGCTTATACAGGCTGGTTTTAAACTCACTATGAAGCCCAGGCTGGCCTGGAGCTCACAGTGATTTAACTGGTCTCTTACTGATGAACACTGGGATTAGTCCGAGATAATATCGGAAATTTGTTAATGGTCCCCAATGTTAAATGTTTTTGGTGTTTTTGGGACAGGTTCTCCTGTGTAGTTTAGGCTGGCCTTGAACTCACTGTGTAGTTCAGGTTGGCCTTGAATTTGGTTCTCCTGCGTCAGCCTCCCAAGTGCTGGGATTACAGGCATGTGCCACCCCACCTAGATAAATCTTTTTAAAGAGTTCATGGGTTGTAGCCAAGGATATAGCTCAGTGGAATAAGCACCTGCCTGGCAAGTACAAGGTCCTGAGTTCGATTCCCAGTACCCGCCCCCCCCCCAAAAAAA
>NW_004955445.1:8238678-8261980 GCF_000276665.1 Chinchilla lanigera | reverse complement strand
TTTTTTTGTCTTTTTGAGACAGAGTCTCGCTATGCAGTTCAGGCCGGCATTGAGCTCACTTTGTAGCCTAGGCTGGTCTCAAACTCTCAACGATCTTCCTGCCTCTCAGCCTCCTGAGTGCTGGGATTACAGGTGTGTGCTACCACGCCCGGCAACGTGTCTTTTTTTTGTGGGGGGGCGGCGGTATTTCCGGTACCGGGTATCGAACTCACGACCTTACGCTTACGAGGCAGGTGCTGTGCCGCTGAGCTAAATCTCCAGCCTTGAAATGTATCTTCTTTTTTTTTTATTTATTTTTGGTCTTTTTGAAGACAGAATCTCGCTATCCAGTTCAGGTTGGCCTTGAATTTACAGGCTGGTCTCCAACACGCAGCAATCCTGTCTCAGGATTGCTGAGTGCTGGCATTACAGACATGTGCCACCACGCCCAGCATCTTTTTTTTTTTGTACCGGGAATCGAACTCACGACCTAACCTTGCCGGGCAGGTGGTGTGCTGCTAAGCTAAATTCCAGCCCCCAGCATCATATGTTAAAATGCTTTTTTTGAGACAGGGTTTCGCTGTGCAATTTAGGCTGGTCTTGGGCTCACTTTGTAGCCCAGGATGGCCTCAAATTTGCAGCAACCCTCCTGCCTGAGCCTCCTGAGTGCTGAAATTACAGATGTGCCATGTTACACCCAGCTAAAATACTTTTTTGCGGGGAGCTGTTGAAATAAATCTGCCATGCAGAGCATGGTGGTGCATCTGTAATTGGAACATTCTGGAAGGCTGAAGCAGGACTGCAAGTTCAATCCCAGCCTTGACAGTCTGGGGACTTAAAGAGATCCTGTCTCAAAAAAAAAACAAGACTGAAGCTATAATTCAGTTTGAAGGCTCTGGGTCAGACCCTAGTTTTGTTTTGTTTTGTTATGTTTAAAGGGAAGCAGAAGAATTAAAAGAGGTATGCCTAATTTCATTCTAGATGCTGAAGTGTAAGGGAAGGTTTATCAGACTGTTTCCTGCTTTTCTGTAGGTTTGAAATTTTCATTAAAACATCAAATTGCTGTCACACACTTGAACAGTCTTTACCTGTGTGTTTATATCGTGTTTTGTGCTTGCTGGGTGTGGCGGTGCACAGCTAGAATCCCAGCACTCGGGAGACAGGAGACAGAAGGCAGGAGGATTACCTTGAGTTTGAAGCCAGCCCAAATGGCATAGCAAGACCCTGTCTCAAAAAAACAAATTTTTGTGCTTGCTTATGTATCTGTGGAGGTTTGTTTAATTTCCAGAGCTGAGGACCAGACCTAGGGTCTTGCACATACTAGACAGTGGTCTACCACTGAGCGATATGTATTCTCAGCCTTATGTTAAAAGATAAAGTCTCAGATTAACTAGGTTAATTTGGTCAAAAATTACTTGTACTCAGTTTTGCTAGCCATTGCTTGACTACTCTGCAACCTGTTTTCCCCTCCCTTGCCCCCCTTCCCCCTTTGGCTTCCTGTGAGCCCTCTGATTTTGTCTCTGGAGGCCTTTGTCCTTCTCTCCCTCTGTTCTAGCTCCTTCCCCTGATTGCTCCTTAGCTCCAAGCTCGAAGCCCTCCTTCAGAAGCTGTGTCCCTTCGGTCTTCTCTTCACCTGCTTTGAGCTCCACAGCTGTAGCTGCATACTTGCTCTCCCAGCGGAGCCTTCTGCCCTCCCAGATCAATCTCTTGCCAACCCCGCGTGTCACTGAATCTCCCTTGCGGCTAGAAGGGTCGCATGTCCACGCTGGGACACCACACCATCTTCCTCTCTGCGTGACTCTTCCATCCTAGCTGGCCTGGCCATTTGCTTGATGCAGCCACCTCCCGGCCTCCTGTCGGTTCGTGCTCCGGCCTCTGTTGAGCACCCTCTGTGTTGTGCGCCTTCTACCTACCAGCCCACCTTCAAAGCTCAGGCCAGCCTTTCTTATATATAGGCCTTTTGGCCTAATCCCTGTCATGTGAGCATTTACTCTGTCAGAATGTATGCAGGCTTTGTATTTCTTCCTGGGATGTCAACACCTGACTGTTTGCTTGGTTTTCCTTGTGCTTTTCGGCTGTCTTCTGTGCTGGGTTATGAGGCCCTCTTCTAGGCTACCCACAGGTCTCACCCTCTCACTTGCTCTGGTGGGGTTCATGACTTGAGCCTTTTCCACTCCCACGTGGCGTTGGGCTGGAGCCGGACACTGGAGTGTTTTCTGGAATGCTGATGTGCACAGGAAGGAGTGAGCGGGCCTGGGGTGTCAGGAAAACGGTTCTGGAAGGGGGCTGGACACAGGCCACAGAAGGCTGGAGTCAGCTCAGACATCAGATGCCTGAGACCTTGCTTCTTTGTTGAAAGGTTTGTCCGATCTGTGCCTCGATGCCCTGGGGAGACCCCAACTACCGCAGCGCCAACTTCATAGAGCACATCCAGCGCCGCCACCAGTTTTCCTATGACACTTTTGTGGTGAGTCAGATCCCTCCCCTGGGGAACACAGCAGCTGTTTGTTTGCTGAAGAAGGGAATTAGAAGGCCCAACAGTTCGGCTTGTCACTGATACGTAGGCTTCCAGTCTCTAGCACAGCATCTCTGCATTGTCTGCTCTTGGGCAGGTGGGTAGCCAGAGTGCTAGAAGATAATTTGGAGCTGGTGGTGGTACACAGCTGCAATTCCAGCACTCTGGGAGGCTGAGGCAGGTTTGCCAGTTTGACCTCAGCCTGGAAACTTAGTAAGACCGTGTCTTAAAAAAAAAATTATGAAGTGTTAGGATGTAGCTCCATGATTGAGCTGAAGTGGGACCCCAGCACTGTCAGATGGGGAAAAAAGACCGTGTCTTAAAAAAAAAAAAAAAAAAAAAAGTACTGGGGATATATATAGCTCAGTGGGAAGACCCTAGATTCAATCCCTACTACTTGGGCTCCGCCCCAAAAATCTGGTCAGTTATCTAGACAGAGACAGTGAAATTTGCTCTTTTCTCTCGCCCCCTGGCTCACACTTTTTTTTTTTTGAGACAGTCTCGCCATGCTGTTCAGGCTGGCCTTAAATTCACTTTGTAGCCCAGGCTGGTCTCACTTGCAATGATCCTCCTGCCTCATCCTCCCAAGCGCTAGGATTATACACGTGCGCCACCATGCCCAGCGAATTTACAGTTTTAGAAGGATTTATGAGCTGCTATAATACAGACTGATAGTCATCATGTAGAAATACAGACCTAAGGTGAGGGGTGGGGGGGTGGTGCTCAGTGCTAGAGCACTTGCCCAACATGCACCGGGGCCATTGACAGTACCCCAGCATTTAGTACTCCAGCAGGAAATGTGAAATATCAAATGAAGTATCACAAATACTGCAGGTCACACAACACACTGCCAAACATGGGCTGTCAGTTTTGTATTCTTTCCTGAGAGCTGGGTGGATTTACAGGGGCATTGTTGTTCGGGGCATTACAGTGCTAAATTTGACCAGCTGCTGGAAGCAAACTTTTTATTAGCATATGTAGGTGCGAAGTTGGTATTTTAGAATAGTGTTTGTTCTTTTTTTTTTTTTTTTTTTTTTTTTTGGTTTTGGTTTTTCTCCGGTACCAGGAACTGAACTCACGACCTTGCGCTTGCCAGGCAGGCGCTTTTGCCGCTGAGCTAAATCCCCAGCCCCATAGTGTTTGTTCTTAATAGCTGCTGTTCAGGCTCTAGGAAGAGAAGCTTTTTCCTAAGTTGTCATAGGTATTTATTCTCAGTCTGAAACTCAGAATTCAGGATAACTTTTCATTTTATTAGCTATAAAAATAAATGTAATTCCAGAAAATGCCCAAGTAGATCATTTGTCCTCATTAAAAGGACTGTTCTTTACTGGGCACTGCAGCCAGTGCCAAGGACACCTGGGTGCATCCACAGGGCGCGTCTGTGCAGGCGTTCGCCTTCTGCACCCGCGAGCCAGATGTAACACGTGGAGTACATGGTGCGCGGCAGACACCGTGTGCTGTCTGGGCCCGCGAGCCCAGGGCAGGGAGGCGTTGTTATGTTCAGTTGAGATGAGGTGGCAGAGACCCTGAGTGATGAGATCATCTGCCCGATTGCATAGTTAGCATCACGGAGGGCGGGTCGGGCAGGAGTCCCTGGCGTCCCTGTCCAGCCCTTGTTGCTGGGCTGTTGGGCTCCTACCCAGAGGGAGTCGTTGCTGTGAACCGTTGCTGACGTCGCTTGTCTGTGTCGCCCTCAGGATTACGAAGTCGATGAAGAGGACATGATGAACCAGGTGTTGCAGCGCTCCATCATCGATCAGTGAGCGGCACCCTCTGTCCATCTCCTGCTGTAGAGATTCCATCCTGTGTTAGGTCCGAAACCTTTGACTCCTGCACCTTAACTGTACAACAGACCTGGAATTGAGCCGTGGCACCAGGACAGAGTCACTTTTGACGGGGGCATCGGGTCTCTGGTTTGGAGCCCTTGTTTGTTGGGCTCTTGCCAAAGCTGTACACCTCACTGTTAAACTTTGTTTGTCACACAGCCCTGTCCTGTTGGCTCTCAGCTACTTCTGGGAGCTGCTGCTTCCTCTTCTGGAAGGAAGTCCAGCTTCTCCACATCCCCATGTTCTTACTTCACTCTTGTTCCTCCTATCCAGTGTTGATCTCTCAGGTCCTCCGAGCCAGCTGGGACCTTTTCCACGTCACGAATAGCACAAAGAAACCAACGGCCCCTTCCCCTGGCCCTGGGCTGTGCCAACTGCGACACAGCGCGCCTGTGCTGCCAGGCTGCTTGCCAGGTCCTTCCAGGCGGCTGCACTCTGGGAAGCATTTCGAGCGCCCCCTTGGGGTGAACATTCTAGCTTTCACATGAGCTGATACCAGAAGTTTTATTAGTGATATTTTCCTACAACCTGCATATCCTTAGAATGAACTGGTTCGTCTTAAATGCCTGCATGGTGCCTTTTCAGAGTAAGGTATGACTGTATATTTTCAGTGAGGTGTTTGTAGGTTAGGGAAGTTAAAATGCATTTGTCCGTAAGTGGAGAGGAGAAAGATCAGCTAAGCGAGATAGGAGGGTCATAGTTCTTTGGTTCTGGTTTTCAAGTAAGGACGTATCTTCAGATAGCTGAGTCCTATTTACCTCTGTTTGGGAGCTTGCATACATTCTTGTCCTGGAGCATGAAAGGAGTCTTCAGATGATTAAGGAGAAAGTTTTGAGGGTTCTTTTATCTTCTACTTGGTAACTTACATGAGCATTATTTTCCTATCACAAATGCTTTCCTTATAGCACTGATTTCCACTTGTAAATCTGTTTTAAACCCTGCCTTTCAATGCCGAGAGAGGCTGCTATTCACCCTGTGTCTTTTCTGAGAAGCCCTGCAGCGGAAGGCAGCATCTCTGACGAGCGGTTAATAAAAGCCGTCTACTGGAAACTTGCTTCGGTAGCAGCTCAAGAAGCCTGAGGTTGCACATATCTTACAGTGTTAGTAAGTAAGGTTCAGAGCTGTCAGCCTGAAGGCGCGTAGATCTCAGTTCACTCTCTCACGTCACACATTTCTAGCCTGAACGTGGCGGTGTTTCTGATCTGAAGCTGAGGTTGAGATAGTGGCTTGGGCCTGCGCACTGCTGCCCTGGGCCCTGCCTGCCCACCGGGAAGGAACGTACCACAGACGGCCGGTAGCCGGCAAGACAGGGTCGTTCGGGGCTATAGGCTTTGTGTGATGTGTTGTGCTGGAGAGGGTGTTAAGATCGGCTTCTTCACTGTCATTTCTGGGAAAGTTGCCGCCGCCCTCCCTGACTGCAGTCACCGCTGGAAGGTGGGGGGAGGTTTGCCGAGATGAGGCTGAGGCAGCGGAGGAGCGCGTCCATCCATCCAGCCGGTGGAACCAACAGACCTGCTTGCTTGTTTCAAGTGCACTTCACGTATTTCTAAGATGACTTTCCAGAAAGCAAAATTTGTTATGTTCTGGCTTTTGAAAGGTGAAATATAAATAAATTTCATAATTTATCCAGTTGGTGAACTGCAGCACCTGTGTTCATTCAACACTATTTCCTGAGGTCTGAGGCCTGGACTCCTCCAGAAGATTCATACTTTTGAGTCCCTGCCTATCCCCAAGTCTGCCTGCCGCTGTCACAGCTCTGACACTTCCCCGCTGCCTCATGGGCCTGTGCTCCGAAAGTGCATCCTGCACATACCCATTGGTCACACTGGGAGGCTCTGGGTACAGGAGTGACTGTTCAGGTCCTAGCACTGCGGTGCAGGGGCGTTGTAGAAGGGTCCGCACAAGTTAGCTGCAGGTCCGAGGGAGATTTGAGCTCTGCTCTCTACCACAGGCTGACGTGGCAAATAACAGTGCCATGAACTCGGGAACCTTACCTCTGCCTTTTCCCGCTGTTGTGATCTGCGAAGCAGTGTGACCCCTGTTTGGTCCCACAGCGATCTTGATGTGAGCAGACCAAGCTCACCATCCTCACTTAACACACTGTCTGCCCGCTTCTGTTTTCTTCCCTGTTGAGGTAGACTGTAGCAGTGTCTGCTCAAGCTTGCTGGAGTCCTCTTATTTCCTGCATCCATACAAGGCCACCTTTATGTAATAGTTGCATCTGGCCTGGCATGGTGGCACCTGCCTGTGACCTCAGCTCTTGGGAAGCTGGGGCAGGAGGATTGCTGCTAGTTCAATGAAGACCAGCCTGAATTACATAGCAAGACCCTGTGTCAAAATTAAGTTGAATCCTAGATTGTGTACAATCTAGGTGTGATTTGTGCCTGTTACCTTGAGGCCTGTTACATACTGGAAATAAAATCCCTTGTCTATATCAAAACAGCTCCAGCTGGGCATGGTGGTGCACACCTGTAATCCCAGCACTCGGGAGGCTGAGGCAGGAGGATCATTGCGAGTTTGAGACCAGCCTGGGCTACAAAGTGAGTTCAAGGCCAGCCTGAACTGAATGGTGAGACCCTGTCTGAAAAAAAGACAGAAGGGGCTGGGGATTTAGCTCAGCGGCACAGCGCCTGCCTGGCAAGCGCGAGGTCATGAGTTTGATTCCCAGTACCGGGGAAAACAAACAAACAAACCAAAACAACAAAAAACTCCAGGGTGCTGGAGCTCTTGGGTGTGGTGTTGCAGGCCTGTAACCCCAGTACTCAAAACGCTGAGGCAAGAGGAGTACTGCTAAGTTTGAGGTCAGCTTGGACTACATAGCAAAACCATGTCTCAAGAAAAAGATGAGTAGAAGCTAGGTGTGGTGGTGCACACCTGTAATCCCAGCACTCTTGGAGGCTGAGGCAGGAGAATTGCTGTTGAGTGTGAGGCCAGCCTGGGCTACAAAGCAAGACCCTGTCTCAAAAAGTCCCATTTTAAAACATGACAGAACTGAGCCCTTCATTTAAAAAGAACTGAGTCAAGACGTGTCTGCCTCTCCCTTTTTTCCTGGTTGGGAGACAGCTGTCATGCCCCTGCCCCTCCTTTTACTCCCTCGGCCCCGAGGATGGACCTGGACACCCTCCTTCCACCTTCTTCAGTGATTCCTGGCCGTGCTCCAGCCTGCACTGGCAGAAAGTTCATTGCTGCTGCTGAAGTCGCCAGCCAGACCCTCAGGTGGCAGTGGTCAGGGCGGGACCTCGGCCCATCAATAAACCTGACGTTCCCAAACCCCAGTAAGATGTGACGGACGTGACCGGCCCTCCTGAAGATTCCTCAGTGTTAGCTCTGCCGCTCTCCTGGAGGCTTGAGCTGGAAGTAAGCAGAACTGAACTAGGGCCTGTTGTGGGCTCAGGTCCAAAGGCTGTACTGGGCGTGGTGGCGCAGGCCTGTAGTCCCAGCTCTCGGGAGGCTGAGGCAGGAGGATCGGCGCGAGTTCGAGGCCAGCCTGGGTGACACACTGTAGTAGGTTCAAGTCCAGCCTGAATTACATAGTGAGTCTGAGAAATCAGAAGTCGCAAGTTTAATCAGACCAGCTGACCGGCTGAACTCACAAGCATCAGCGGGCTTGAGTCTGGACCAGTCCCAGCTCGCTGCGGCTCTAGGCAGCGCTCCCCTCACCCTGCCCACTCTATGTGCGAGGCTCCCTCTGGTGACTGAACCTGTGCTGCAGTGCTGGCCTTGTTCCCCAAAGCCTCGCTCCAGCCCTGTAGATCTGCGCGTCACTTACTTCTTAAGGAATGTGGGCTCAGAGGTCCTGTGAATCTACTCAGCGTTCTCGCGAGCCACGTCAACAGCGCTTGCTTTAAGAAGGGCTGTTAACACTTGTTGCGGTGAACACGGTGACAGGGACCAGCACTCACCCGGCAGCTTCCGGCGCTAACCGGCGCCCACTGGTGGCAGCATCGAGCAGCAGCACCGGGGCGCCGAGCCGGAACCACCAAGGGCCGCAGCCATCATGAAAGCCCAGAGCCACTAGCATAGCTAGCCGCATTTGGCCACTTGTGATTTCTGTCCAAATCGAGCAAAAGAACCCTCAGCTGGCTGGTGACAAAAAGACGGGGCTCTGCCCCGCAGGTCAGAGGCCCCAGGTGCACACATTCGCCACCTGACGCGCAGCAGGAGCTGGTGAGGTTGTGGCGGAGGAGCACAGGCCAGCAGGCGCAGACCAGAGTGCCCTCTGGGACACGGGCTCCTTCTAGCAAGACAGAGCCCTGTGGCCCAGCGAGGTACAAGTAGGCTCTTCCTCACTGTGGAGCAGGGACAGTTGGAGCACAGACCACGAGGTGGCTGCTGCAGCAATCACACAAGCGTGGCTGGACCATGTGTGGTAGAAGAGGGCTGAACGGTCACTTGGATCAGGTATGTATGTATATTTTGTTTGTTTGTTTTTCTGGTACCAGGAATCGAACTCACAACCTTGTGCTTGCCAGGCAGGCACTGTGCTGCTGAACTAAATCCCCAGGCCCGGGTCAGGTGTATGTTGAAAGCCCAGTGGGAAAGCAAATGGGGAATGTTTGGTTTACTTTTATTTATTTATTTTTTGAGACAGGGTCTCTCTATCTCAAAATAGGCTGGCTTGGAACTCACAATTCTCCTGCCTCAGCCTCCTGAGTGATGGTATTACAAGCATGTACCACCACTCTCAGCTTCAAAAAACCTTAATAAGTTCCTAAAGCAGGCCCTGTGATTAAGCCTGTAATTCCTGTTCTCTGAGGCGCTGACTCAGGTGGACTCCAAGTTTGAGAATAGCCTAGGCAATTTAGCAAATTAGTGAGACCCTGACTCAAAAAATAAAATAAAATAAAAATTAAAATTAAAAGGGATAGGGAATGTAGCTCAATGTGAAAAAAATTCCTTATTGGAAAAAAGCTACCAGGCAATGGTGGCACACACCTGTAATCCCAGCACTGCAGAAGCTGAGGCAGGGGGATTACCGTGAGTTTGAGGCCAACCTGGGCTACATAGTGAGTTCAAGACCAGCCTGAACTACATAGTGAGACCCTGTCTCAAAAAACAAAACAAGAAAACTATTTTTCTTGTATCTAGGCTCATAAGGCATTTACTTAAGCACTTAGGAGCCAGCACTGGGCTAGACACTGAAGATTTACATGCTACTCCAGTATAATTAATTATAAACTGATAAGCATTCAGAGTAAGAGAATAAAAGTGCAGCACTCAGGAGGCTGAGGCAGGAGGATTGCCATGAGTTCAAGGCAAGCCTGCACTTTATAATGAGACCCTGTCTCCAAAACAGAAAAAAGAAAAGATTAATAAACAGGAGCTATTTAGTAAACAGTACCTCCTTATAGGCTCTTTTTTTGGGGGCGGGGGCTGCTCTTGAACTTACTATATAGCCCAGGCTGGCCTCAAACTCATGGCGATCCTCCTGCCTCAGCTGGGATTACAGGTGTGCGCCACAAGGCCTGGCAAGGACATCCGCACTTTTTCACCTTTCCCCCTCCTCCTCTCGCCCTACCCCTTTCTCCTGACCTCAGCTTCCTGCCACTGCTTCCCGGACACGTGCGTGTCATGAGGCTTCTCCTCACCCCCTCCCTATTTCACTCGCGCACTAGGCCACCTGCCCGCCGCCCCGCGCCGTCATCCCGCCACCAGGGCTGGCCACACTCGCTGCAGCGGACTCCGCAGTCCTCACCCAGCTCCACCTTCAGCGTGGCTCCTGCCCTTGCTCCTGCCCTGCATTCTGTCACCTCCGTTGGCTTTTCTGGGGCAGCCACCACCCCGGTTTCTCTTGCTAGGCCCCTGCCCTACTCACGGTTTCCGTTTCCGGGACCTCAGCTGCCCGCTCCTCCCGGGCGTCTCCCTGTTGGGCTCCCCCGGGCTGGGCTCCTACGCCACCCCCGCCCCCACCCCTCTGCCGGGGCACATGCGGCCCTCAGCACGCTGCGCTTGGTCCCCTTGCCAGCTGCGCCTCAGGGCACCGACGCGGAGGGTTCTAGACCCTGCAGCCAGCGCCTTCAAGACACGGGGCAGCTGTGTGACTTGAAGGCATCTTAAATTCTGCCTGCTTCACCGAAACCACCTGCTCAACCCCTGCAGGTGATAGCAGATTCCTCCATTAATATAAACATCACCTTTAACTCCTTTGTCTGCCTTAATTCCCATCATTACCAACTGAAACTGATTTTTTTTTTTTTTGTCTTTTTGAGATGGGCTCACTATGCAGTTCAGGCTAGCTTCGAACTCACAAAGATCCTCCTGCCTCAGCCTCCCTCCTGCTGAGTGCTGAGATTACAGCCATGCGCTACCATGCCCGGCTCATGAAACTGATTTTAGCTCCTGAGGCACACACTTGTTCCTTCACATCCCCTGCCACTGGCAGAGGCTGCCGGGGTTTATCTGAGTTAGCGCAGCAGCTTCCCCATTTGCCCTCCCTCCGTGCTCCCTCACACCCATCCGTTCACCACAAAGCCGTGGAGAGGATTGGATTTCGGATTCCAAAACTGCCAATGTGATCATATCCTTTAAAGCCCTTCAGTGCTCCAGTTACCCTCAAACAAAGCTCTAGGGCTTCAGCCGGCTGCCCCCGTCCCCAGCCGCAGCTCCTGACACGCCCTTCTGCATGCGCTCCACCCATGCAGGCCTTCTTTCTCCACTTCGTTTTGTTTGAGACAGGGTCTCGCTGGGCAGCCCAGGCTGGCCTTGAACTCCTGCAGATCCTTGTGTCTCAGCCTCCCGAGGGCTGGGATTACAGGCTCGCTCCACGCCGGCTCTGAAGCCAGGATTCTTGGTTGTCTCATTTACCTCTGGACCTCCATTGCTCAGCGTTAAAGTGGATAAAACAGCAGGGCTTCCAGCTAAATTTCAAGGATTGCTGTTGTTTATCTGAGAGTCACAGTTCACTGAGCACCCTGGTTCTCCTTTCCTGTTTTTTGGTACGGCGGATCAAATCAAGGGGCTCCTGATACAGTGTCCTGGATTGTCGTTGATTAAATCTGGCAACCTTACTCAATATATGGTGGCGGAGTAAGTGTTCTGAACTCAAGCTGTACGCCAGGCAGTGCAACCTCATTAAGTGATTTGTGCAAATAGCTGTGCACGGTGGCACATGTCTGTAATCCCAGCACTCTGGGAGGCTGAAGCAAGAGGATCTGGAGGTCAAGGCTAGCCTGGGGAAATTACAATTCAGACCGTCTAAAAAAAAAAAAAGTGCAATGGCTTGTTTCCCACACAAGCTCTTGAGGTCAAAGACTGCTGTGTGTGCACGCATGGTTCTGAGTAGACTCGATAAGTATTTCCAGAGCTGAAATGGAACTAAATGGGGGCTTTCAACTGGTTGTTTTTTTCCTGAGGATCGCTGCGAGTTCAAAGCTCCATCCCGGAAGGAGGCAAGCACCCCGCAAGAGAGCCGGAAGGGGGCAGTGTCTCCCGGGGCCTCAGGTCAGCAGGGATGGAAAGGCCTGCCCGAGGCTCGGGTGCACAGCCACGCGGGTGCTGCCCGGTGGGCACCGAGCCACGGCCGGCCTCCACGGGGCCCCTGGATACCGTCGCGCCTTCCCGTGTCTGCTGAGCATCCTGGGTGGGCTCCAGTGGGCATCGTGAATACAGAATGACAGCATTAAGGGTCACTTTCATCCCTGGTTCCTGACACTTTTTATTTAACCCTCCCTCCATTAAGATGCCCCCTGAAAACCGCCCCAAAGCAGGTATGCAGGTGCTCGGCCAAGGCCAGCCCTGCCGGAGGGGAGCTGTCGCATTCCCAGTGACAGCTGGAGCGGGCAGACCCAGTGACTTAGCAAGACCGTCTGAAAACAAGCCGTGCCCAGCTGGGCAGCGTCCCTGGGTGCTGAGGTGCAGGGCGGTGTGGCTCCATCACGACCCCAGCGCCTCTGCCGCCCGCACTGCCGCGACCCTGCGTCACTACTCTCATCTGTGCTTCCGTAGCGTAAAACGGCCAAAAAGTGCCGCCTCCTGAGCTGCGTGAGTCCGGTAGACGTAAGCGTGGGGGCCGGCACAAAGTAGTGCTGAGGAAGCGTGAGCCACCGAAGGTGCGGCTCCTCGGGAGAGCACCCGCCAGCGTGCTCCAGGCGCGGGTCCTACCCCAGCACCAGCACAGGGGCGCTGCCAGGGTCTCTGCTCGCGTCTGTCGCCGAGTCTCCCGTGCCCACGCCACCCCAGCAGGCCCGCTGTAAATGTTTGAGGACGAAACCCTGCTGCGGAGCGAGATGTCCGCGGAGCTTGTCCCGAAGAGATGAGCTACCTGAGGGGCACTTGCTGCAACTGAATTCTCTGCCCCCACTGTGGAGAGTCTGCTGGGTGGGGCCTGGGAACTGCATCTTTGTAGAGCAGGACAGGCAAGGGGAATCTCAAGTTCAAGCCCAGCCTGAGCAATTTAATTACTTGGTGACACCTTGTCTCAAAAAAAAAAAAAAAAAAAAAGCATCCAGGCATGGTGGCGCACACCTGTAATCCCAGCACTTGGGAGGCTGAGGCAAGAGGATCGCTGCGAGTTCAAGGCCAGCCTGGGCTACATGGTGAGTTCAAGGCCAGCCTGAGTTACATAGTGAGACCCTGGCTAGAAAGAAAGAAAGAGAAAGAGGGAGGGAGGAAGGAAGGAAAGAAAGCAAGCAAAAAGAGGGGATATAGGTCAGTGTGAAGGCCCCGGGTCCTGTTTCAATCTTGCATGTCTCTCTCTCACACACACACACATGCACACGCACACAAACACGACTGAAGATGTAGTTTATCACAGAGGCCCTACATTCAATCCCTAGTACTGAAAAAAAAAAAAAAAAAGCCTCAGTGGCACATACCTGTGATCCCAGAACTTGGGAGGCTGAGGCAGGATTGCCAAAAAAGAGTTTGAGGTCAGCCTGGACTACACAGTGAGTTGAAGACCAGCCTGAACTATGTAGCTCTATCACAAAAAAAAACAAAAAAAAACAAAAAAAAAACAAAAAAAAAAAACAACAAACAAAAAATCTCTAGACTATTTACATGGTTTCATGTGATCTCTCCAAAAATTATTTTCAAAGGGGAAATGAGTGACTTCTCCAATAGATAACCCTAACAGACTCCACCTTAACCTAGCAATCGCTGGTCTATTGTCATACCTAATGGGACAGACCAGGGGTGACCTGACAGGGAGGCCCTGAAGATGCAGCACCACTTCCACAGAAAAGCACACGCTCTAAGCCGGCGTGGTGTGCATGCCTGTGGTCCCAGAGCTCTAGGAGGCTGAGGCAGGAGGATGGCAAATTTGAGCCTCACCTGGGTAGTTTTTTAGCAAACTTCCAAGATCTCTCATTTTAAAAATATTTACAAAAAAAGGGCTGGGCCTGTAGCTCAGTAGGAAGGCCCTGGCTTCAACCCCCAGTTCCACAAAAAGGAAAGGATGGACAGAGGACAGGAAAGGAAGGGAAGGAAGAAAGGCAGCGAGAGACCAAGTCAGCCAGAGTCTGAGAGATAGACAAGGACAACCCAGGCAGGCAGGCAGAAGGGCGGGGCAGGAGGGCGTGGGAAGAAGAGGGATTGGGACACGGAGCTGCTCTCTGTGGAGACCAAGAAGGAGCTGCTGGGATATGGGGTCCCCACGGCTGGCCACGGCCTGGCCACAGGAATCCAGCAGACAAGTGATTAAGCCACTTAGGAATGCGCCCTTCCAGACAGAGCTGGAGATGAGGTCAGTGTCCTTGGAGTAAGGGTTTTCACGGAGTATTGTCCTGAAGAGATTGTGCAGCGCTGATACGAGATGCTTCCTAGCAGAGCGCAGGGCAGCATCAAAACCACAGGCGGCTGAGGGGGCACCCTGAATATCAGATAAAGCGAAGGCTGTCCCGGCAGTGCTACGCCTCACAGTCATCCCTGTTTGCCTGAAATTCAAATTTAATTGGCCATTTGTGTTTTATCAGGCTGGCTTATCTCCAAGATAAATAGGACAAGTGAGATGAGGAGAGGGTAGGGGTTTCTCTTCCCCAAGGCGCAGGTGTGGGGTGCTGTGGGGTGCCTGCCTCTGTGGAGAGGAAGGGGTCCCACAGCCAGAGGTGCAGGGTTTGTGGGTTCTACCCGGGCTTTATGCTCTGCAGTAGTTTGGGAGTTTTGTTTTTGTGTTTGAGGCAGGGTCTCGCTGTGCAGTTCAGGCTGGCCCTGAGCTCTTTCTGTAGCCCAGGCTGGCCTCGAGCTTGCAGCAACCCTCTTGCCTCAGTCTCCCGAGTGCTGGGGTTACAGGCCCGGCTCTGCAGTAGTTTGTATACACAGATACTTGTATGTGTTGAAAGTGTTAATACGTTCAATAAAACTGTGAAAAACTGGCCCCCCTTTTTGATTGCCTAGGCCCCCCTTGAACATTTCTGATTTAAACCATACTAGCAGTCTCAGAGGGGGGCCTGGGCGCCCCCTGCCGCCCAGACGCCTTCACTTCCTGGAACCCGGGGCACCCTGGGCTTCTAGTCACAGTCCCCTATCCTGAGACCTGTGGCCTTTCCTCCTCCTCCCCTCTGAGCTAGGTGGACACAGGGACCTCACCTGTCCCGGGCTGTCAATCACAATGTCCTAGCCTCTTTGGCCAGGTAACACTGCCGCTTCTTGCCTGCAACCTTGGACATGTGAGATGACTCACTTGAGCCCGCATCTTCAGCTGTGCTGATGATCTTGCCGGTGGCCCAGGGCTCCCTGTGAGGAGTGAATGGCCGAAGGGACTGAGATGGGCAGAGAAGCGACGTTGGAGGCTCTCAGGGGCTGTTTGCAGTGAGCCCGCTTGGGGACGAGGCAGGGGTGCAGCAAAGGCCCTGCAGGAGGAAAGACCCTGTGTGAGTGGGAGCAGAACAAGGCCGTGGATGGGGGGCAATCCCCGAAGGAGATGACCTCCAGGTGCCAGGCGGCTGGAGGCACGAGCACGATTTGGATTTTGAGTCCAAAATTAAGAGCTAACTTTGTTCTAAGAAGGTCGTTTGCTTTTGACTGGGCACGGCATCATGCACCTGCAATCTCAGCACTCGGGAGGCTGAGGCAGGAGGACTGCTGCAGGTTCAAGGCCAGCCTGGGCTACATAATGAATTCAAGACCAACTTGGACCATGTAGTGAGACCCCGTTTCGTAAAAGGAAAAAAAAAAGAAGAACAAAAAAAGAGAAAAGGAAATAAAAAAAAATAAAAAAAATAAAGAAAAGAGAAAAGGAAAATCATTTGCTCATTGGCTTTTACTGTCCCTTCCAGTGCTGGGGATCAGTGCAGAGCCACTGAGCTCCCCCTGCCCCGCACCCCGCTTGCGATTAGCTCTCAGCCCTGTGGCTCAGAGGGGGGAAAGTCTAAGGTGTGAAAGGTGCCGTCAGGGGCTGATTCAGCGTTCTGGCAGGAGGGAGGCGACAACAGGGCTCCCACAAGGCAGGCTGAGGGGGAGGCTGTGGAAGGTTAAGAGCCAGGAGGAGCAGGGGCGCCTCGGGGCCCCCACCCCACCGCCCGTCCACCTGAGACTCCCGCGGAGGAGGCTCTGCGCTCCCTGAGGTCCCCGGTGGGGGAGGGGGAGAGATGCAGAGCTGAGCAGCCCTCCCGGGTGTGATCCTCCGCCCACGGGGGGTCCCACAGGTGTGGCGCCCTGGCCTCGGGGCCCACCCTGCACCACATCCACAGCCAGGCCTTGTACAGCTTCCTCCTCCCAGGGTGCCCACCAGGTCCGTCCCAGAACTCCTACAGCAGTGGCAGTGAGAGCAGCTGGTGCCCTCCTAGTCTGTCATTACCCCCGGGGGGGAAGAAAGCAGGTGTCAGAAGCCCTTGATGTCTGCTTTGTTTTGTGGCTGTTTTTGTTTGTTTTGTTGTGTTGCTACTGCTATTTTTTCTTTTTCTTTCTTTCTTTTTTTTTTTTTTTTTTTTTTCTATTTGTTTCTGAAACAGGGTCTGTCTATGTAGTCCAGGCTGCCTTTGCACTCATTACGTGACCCAGCATGGCCTCAAACTTGAGATCCTCCTGCTTCAGCCTCCGAGTGCTGGGATTATAGGTGTGTGCTACCATATCTGGCTGGGTTTATTTTGCTTGTTTGTTTGTGTTTTGTAGGGGAGGTGGTTTTTGAAACCAGGTCTAACTATGTAGTTCAGGCTCACCTTGAACTCACTATGTAGCCAGGTTGGCCTGAAACTTGTGTCAATTTTCCTGCCTCAGCCTCCCACATGCTGAACTACAGGCATGTACCAGCACAACTGGCTTTTTTTTTTTTTAATGAAAAAGTAAGCGGGGCATGGTGGGGCACGCCTGTAATCCCAGCACTTGGGAGGCTGAGGCAGGAGGATCCTTGCAAGCTCGAGGCCAGCCTGGGCTACAAAGTGAGCTCAAGACCAGCCTGGGTCTCAAAAACACACACAAAAAAAAGGTTTGTAGAACAAGAAGCCTCCTGTCTACCTCAGTCCCACCAATCTCCTCAGAAATAACCAGATTCTTGGGCCCACACAGAGGTCATGCGACTTCTGTACCAGAGCCTGTTAGAGGAAGTCTCCCCCAGTTACGATACCAGCCCCGTGGTTCCATCAGCTGATTTTACTGAGCACCCATGATAATGCGGGCCTTGTTCTGGGTGCTCACCGTGGACAAGACAGACAGAGCGCCTCCTTAGGTGCTGTCCACAGACAGCACTGCACATGTTTAGGCATTGTAGGCCTAACTAGCAAGGATATGAAGCACTCACAGAGCAAGCAAAGACAAATTTGCACACAATTTTTTCTTTTTTTTTTTTTTTTTGGTACTAGGAATCAAACTCACAACCTCGCACTTGCCAGGCAGGTGCTGTGCTGCTGAGCTATATCCCTGGCCCTCCACACAGTTTTTATTGGTCAAAATAAATATAGTATTTGAGTACAACTTGGTAATATAGGCGTACTAATAGGCATGAAATTCTCTTTTGAAAGTTAACAGCCAGGGGCTGGGGATTTACTTTAGCAGCACAGCGCCCGCCTGGCAAGCGCGAGGTCATGCGTTCGATTCCCGGTACCAAGAAAAAAAATGGAAAATTAACAGCTAGGCATGGTGGCGCACACCTGTAATCCCAGCACTCGGGAAGCTGAGGCAGGAGGATCTCTGAGAGTTCAAGGGCGCCCTGAACTACATAGTGAGTTCCTGTCTCAAAACAAAAAAACATTAATCGGGTTAATGAGGTTAATTTTGTAGTTGGGTTTCCAAAGTAAGGTAACTGTGAACGCCAGCCCTCCCCCATCTAGGGGCTGGAACCCAGGGCCTTTGCATGCTCGGCAAGTGCTCTAGCACTGAGCTACCTGCAACCCCTTTTTATTTTTTATCTTCAAACAGGGTCTTGCTAAGTTGTCCAGGCTGCCTGTTTCAATCCTCCTGCCTCAACCTCCCTAGTGCTAGGATCTTACGCTTTGCTTTTAGCACTTAACACCGTGGTGTGATTCTGTATCCTTCAACCTAGAACTTTCCCTTCGGCAAAAGGTGATCCAATCTGGTCCCTGTGGGCCACTCTGGGCTGGTTATAGGGATGCCCCAGGGTCTGCTGCTGACACAGCTGGTGGTTTGTGTGGGCAGCGAGAAGCCTCCAGTGCCCTCTCTGAGGCCCCAGCTGTGGACCCCAACACAGCAACTTCCCTTGGAAGCAGTTTGTGTCCTGGCCAGTGAGTGACTTACCTAGCGAGGCCCAAGGCTGAGTCGCTGTGTGTTTGCAGGTGAGTGTGAGGCACTGGAAGAGGCTTTGTTTTTTCTTTTTTTCCGGTACCAGGAATTGAACTCATGACCTTTCGCTTGCCAGGCAGGCGCTGTGCCGCTGAGCTAAATCCCCAGCCCGAGGCTTTGTTTTTTCAATCAAGGATGAAGGCAGAGGTTGAGCCTTGACTCATTCCTTCGACTTCCCTGGACCATGTCTCCCATGGGGTGAACATTAAGTCTCTAACGCTGGATGGATTTGTTCACTGATCAATAGTCTGATCAATAAGGACCAGTTGGCCCTTAGAAATTGGAAGTTTTGGGGCAGGGGATATAGCTCAGTGGCACAAGCACCTGCCTGGCAAGTGTGAGGTCCTGAGTTTGATTCCTGATACCAAAAAAATAAATAAACTGCTTTTGTGGCTGGGTGTGGTGGTGCATGCCTGTAATCTCAGCACTTAGGAGGCTGAGGCAGGGGGATCACCAATTCAAGCCCAATCCTGGGCAATTTAGTGACACTCCATCTCAAAACAGAAAAAGGAAAAAAAAAAAAGAACAAGAAGAACAATGAAAGAAAGAAAAAGAAGAAAAGAAAAAGAAGGGCTGGGGATGTCACCCAATGCAAAGTCCATGGGTTCAATCCGCAGTAAGGAAATCGAGGAGTGTGGGGAGGGGTTTTGCAGCCTTGCTTGCAAAAAGCTTGAGGGAGGACTGAGGGTGCAGCTCAGTGACACGGGGCCTGCGAAGTGACAAAAAAAAAAAAAAAAACCCGAAAGATTAAGGGAGCTTCATGCAAGGGTATGGAATGACTTTCAAAACACTGAGTGTTTGTCTATCAAAGCGTGCAGTGCGGAAGCTGAGAAGGTACACACTTGTCTATGTACAGGCCATCTCTGGAAGGGCATACGAAACATGGAAAATACTTGCTTTGGGGAAGGGAAGTGAAGATCTGGGATGAAGACTTTCTTTTTGGGTTGGTTAACTGTTAGTCGCATTTTTATTTATTTTTTATTTTGAGACAGGGTCTCACTGTGTAGTTCAGGCTGGCCTTGAACTCATTATGTAGGCTGACCTTGAACTAGCAGGGATCCTCCTGCCTCAGCCTGCTGAGTGCTGGACTTTCAGGAGCGTGCCACCATGGCCAGCTGCCACATTTTTAGTTACTGATTTTGCTTTAAGAGATGAATAGATACCTGTAGAAAATACAGGAATGTATTTAAATTTATTTTCCTTCCATGGCCTGATGTGGTGGTACACACCTGTAATCCCATTACTCAGGAGGCTGAGGCAGGAGGATCACCCGGAATTTGAGATCAGCCTTTGCTACATAGTGAGTTCAGGTCCAGCCTGGACTACATAAGGAGACCTTGTCTCTAAACTAGACTAGACTAGACTAAACTAAACTAAATTCAACACTACACTACACTACACTACACTACACTACACTACACTACACTACACTACACTACACTACACTACACTACACTACACTACACTACACTACACATCTTCCTGCCAGACGCTTTTCCCGGTCACATTGAACAGTCCCCGCTTCCTCTCAGAAAGTTTTTATTTGTCATGAAACCCTCACGCCGCAGGGAGGCATCCTGGCCAGCAGAGGGCGCGGAAGGACCGCGCCCGGCCGGGCGGAGCGCTCCGCTCCGTGCTTCGGGTCTGTCGCAGCCCGGCCGCGGAGGTGGCGCGGGAGGACCCGGGACCACGGATCAAAGGGTCACCGCGGCGTCCCCGGCCCTCGCCCCCTCAGGCCCGCACCTCGAGCTGGCCCGCGGCCCGGCCTCGCCCGAGCCTGGTCCCACTGGGGCTTGGGTGGTCTCCGCCCGCCTACCCCGGCCACCGCGAGGACGAGTCAGGACGCAGCCGGGATCGAAAGGTCCCGGCCGCTCCGGCCGCCCGAGCGCAGGTGCGGGACCAGGGAACGAAAGGGAAGGCGAGGCCCGGGCGGTGGGTGCTTCGAACAAGTAGAGGCCGCTGGGCGCATTTTCCCACCCCGGCGTCCCCAGGAGAGAGGAGCCATATGCTCTCCACGCTCAGGGAAACCGAGGCACAGAAAGGCTGGGTGGCCGGGCGTGGTGGCGCACGCCTGTAATCCCAGCACTCGGGAGGCTGAGGCAGGAGGATCGTTGTGAGTTTGAGACCAGCCTGGGCTACAAAGTGAGCTCAAGGCCAGCCTGCACTGCATATCGAGACCCTGTCTCAAACAAACACAAACACACACACACAAGAGAGGCTGGGTGACTCGCCCAGGGTGACCCAGCCGGAAGAGGTGGAGTCCGAGGAGGAGTCACGCCCTTGCTCTTGCCTGAGCCCTCGCAGCCTGGAGATAACAGAGTAGGGTCCTGGGATGCACGGCGGGCGCCGAGGAGGGCGTGGGACTCCGCTGTGGCAAGTTTCCTTAATCAAGCGACCTTTCTTTTTCCGGTCGTGGTGCCAGTGCCACATGTGTTAGTCCCAGCTCCAGGGAGGCTGAGGCAGAAGGATCGCAACAAGTTCAAGGCCAGCCTGAATTACATAGTGAGACTGTCAACAAAACAAAACAAACACTTTTAAAAATAAGTTTGTGTGTGTGTATGTGGTGCTGGAGATGGAGCCCACCCTCCTGCATGTTAAATACACCGTAGCTACCACAAGGAGTCGAGTTGCATATGTACTACATTTTTTAAAATTTATTTTTTATATGTACTACATTTTAAAAACTAATACTAGGGCTGGGGATTTAGCTCAGCGGCACAGCGCCTGCCTGGCAAGCGAAAGGTCATGAGTTCGATTCCCGGTACCGGAAAACAACAACAACAACAACAAAACCCTAATACTAAACAGGACAGTATGGAGCTGTAGCAGCTCACGTGCATCCTCTCAGGCCTGCTTCCTTCCCCAAACTCCACTCAGTTCCGAGTTAAACCAGGCACCGTGAAGGCAACGCCTCTAATCCCATTGCCCTGGGAGCCCGAGGCAGAAAGATGGGAAGTTTAGCCACTTAGTGAGCCCCGAGTTCAATTCAGTGCACCCTGACCTCAATCCTGAGTACCAAAAACAAAAGAATAAAAATTGTAGTAAACATTCACTTACAGTAGCCGGGGGTGGTGGTGCACGCCTGTAATCGCAGCACTGGGAAGGCTGAGGCAGGAGGATCGTTGTGAGTTCAAGACCAGCCTGGGCTACAAAGTGAGCTCAAGGCCAGCCTGAACTGCACAGCAAGACCCTGTCTCAAAAGGACAAAAAAAAAAAAAAAATTACCTGCATTTCTTTATAATTTTACCACCTTCGTGTATATATCTGGGGTGCATGTGTGTGTGTGTATCCCTAAACAATATAGCGTTTGAAGGCTTGCTTTGGAAGCATGTGGAAACCCAGCTACACATTTGTTTCTGACTTTTTTTTGAGACAGGGTCTCACTGTGTAGCCTAAACTTGCTTCAAACTCAAGCTCCTTCTGCTTCAGCCTCCTAAGTGTTAAGATGACAGATGTGTACCACAGGCAGGCTCTTTTTCTTTTCTTCTTTGGTTTGTTTGTATTTTTGTCTTTTTTGAGACAGGGTCTTGCTATGCAGTTCAGGCTGGCCTTGAGCTCTCTTTGTAGCCCAGGCTGGCCTTGAACTCGCAAAGATCCTCCTGCCTCAGCCTCCCAAGTGCTGGGATTACAGGCGTGCACCACCATGCCCAGTTCTAGCTCATTTTTTTTAAAAAAAAAACAAAACTCATTTTTGAGCTGGCAATATATTTCAGTGGCACAAGCGCCTGCCTGGCAAGCAAGATGTCCTGAGTTCGATTCCTGGTGTCAAAAAAAAAAAAAAAAATCAAATCATTTTTGAGACAGCAGCTTGCTAAATTGCCCAGGCCCGCAGGTGGCTGGGATCACAGGTGTTTGCCACCTCACTGGCCTGTTCGTTTTGTCTGCAGGAGTGTGATGCCTGTTCTCTTTTATGAGGTCGGGTTTGGAGCGGGGCATCAATTCCTAACACCGACGCTCTGCGGAAGAACCAGGAGAGGTCTTGAAAGTGCTAATCCAGAATCCCCACCCCTAGTAATTAAATCAGGATGTCGATGGGCCGGGTTCCGCTGATTTTGAAAGTTCTCTAGGGAAATCTAATGTGCCTCGGGCTGAGAACCCCTGGGCTGGGCGCAGAGAGTCGCGTCACTGGCTGATGTGAAACTTTCCCAAGCGACTTTGCCCATTGACACTCGGGCCAACCTTCACATCCTCATCAACGCTTGACACTGACCAAATTTTTGCTTTTTGTGCCCCTGGGGTGTGAAACGGTGTCTTACTGTGGTTTTAATTTGCATTTGTCTCAAATGCTGGGAGGGTGGTGGGATGCAGTGTGAACGGCGAATAAAAGGAGGCAGCCAAGGGAAGAAGGGATGAGACGGTGGGGGGCTGAGCGGCAGGTGCCAAGGCCCTGTGGTGGGAACCGCTGGGATGCAGGAGGGACAGAAAAGTGGCAGGGAAAGAGCTCAAGACAAGGTCAGCAGGGTCGCAAGCCTGGGAGGGTCTGAGTTGAGGGCGTCGTCGGCCCCTTCTGCTACAAGTGGAGACCACGACTGAACCAAAAGGCCCTGAGGGGGGTGTCCCCACTGTGCACCTCCGCACCCCCTAGAACGAGGGGAAGTGGTTTGCTCACAGTGGATATCTCCAGCACCTAGGGACCCAGACACGCAACAGTGCCCGGTGTGGGGGTCAAGGATTTCCACGGCCCTTGCTTCGCAAGTGAAAGCCAGGACGTGGTCGCCGGCCCGGCCCTCCTGCTTCTTTCCCAGAGGCCAGGCCGGCGTGGAGCTCCCCGCCCCGGCCCCGCGGCGTCTCAGACCCTCGCGCCCGTCCTCCGGGAGGTGCGGCCCGCCTCAGCGCTGCCCTTGCGGCTTCTGCCCGCAGTGGTCCTTCCCAGCGAGACTACCCAGGTCCCTCGCGGCTGAGAACTTTCCGTGGCTCCCCAGTGCCCGCGACCGAAGTCCAAACCCAGGGCCGGGGGCCGCAACCTGAGCCCTCGCGGCCCGCCCCCGCCCCCGCCGGGAGCCGCTAGCGCGCCGAGGCGGTTCCTGCTGGTGACCTCGGCCTTCCCCTTGATGTGTCTGCACTTCCTCTGGGAAGTCGCACCTGAGCCGGTCAGGAGACCGCCGCTCGCGGCCGCGTCCTCGCTCCCCGCCCCCATCAAAGCGCGCCTGCCTTTGCATCAGAATCGCCTGTTTACCCCGTCTGCCTCCCCTGCCGCCGGAGCCCCGCGCTGGGGACCCGACTGTTGTGCTCGGGCTGCGCCCGCGGCTCCGGACAGCGCCCGGCTCCCGGCTCCTGGCAGGCGCTCGGCAAACTTTTTTTTTTTTTTTTT
>NW_004955445.1:8228471-8238034 GCF_000276665.1 Chinchilla lanigera | reverse complement strand
CACGAGCCCCGCCCGCGCCCGGCGCACCTGCTTGGGGCGTGGCCTCCGCCGGGCGCCCACCTGTGATTGGTGCAGCGTTGACAAAAGGGCGTAGCTCCACGGTCCCGCCCTACCCAGCTGCATACTTAAAGGCAGCGGCGGCGCCCTGTGAGCTACAGCGCCGCTGCACGGCCTCGCGGGCGAACTTCCCTGCCGCCTTTTCGCGACTCGGCAGCCCCGGTCCCCTGGCCACCATGCCGCGTTCTTTCCTCGTCAGGAAGCCCTCTGACCCTCGCCGCAAGCCCAACTACAGCGAGCTGCAGGATTCCTCTCCGGGTGAGCGGAGGGTGCCGGGCGCGGGGACGGGTTCGGGGGATGCGGGTCCGGGCTGCGCTGGGGGACTGGAGGGCCGGGCCGGCGACCACATCGGGCTGGAGTTCTGCAGGGCGCGCGGAGGCGGGGAGCCCAGAGACGCGAGGCAGGTGGCTCACCGTCCGCGTCGCGGAGGCTGCGGGAGGGCCGCGTCGCTGCCGGGGTCCCCGGCCGTCGGGAGGCCAAGCACTCCGCGAGTGTGGACAGCGCAGGAGGCTCGTGCCAGGGGGGCCCGCGGCCGGTGGCTGTTAAGGGTCCGGAGTCCAGAGGCTGTGGGGGAGGGGTGCGGGCCGGGCACTGGTCGGGGGAGGCTCAGCTGAGGACGCTGGGGGCTGGGGCGACAGGGGTCAGGCCTCAGGCCGGGCCCGGCGACTCCGGAAGACGAGGCCCGGGAGTGACCCGGCGAGCCGGGCTGGGACCTGGAAGGCCCTCGTGGGAAGCTCAGGTCGGTGACCTGGTCTGTCCTCAGAAGTCTTTCACTCATCTGTCGCGTACTGAATGCCAGCCCCACCGAGCCCCCACCCCTCAGGGAGTAGCGTTTGTTGATTGACTGAAAGATTTAACGAATGTCTGACCCTGTTTTCTGTCTCTCGCAGAGTTTACTTTCCAGCAGCCCTACGACCAGGCCCACCTGCTGGCAGCCATCCCGCCGCCCGAGGTGCTCAACCCCACCGCCTCGCTGCCGACGCTCATCTGGGACTCCGTCCTGGCGCCTCTGACGCAGCCCCTCGGCCGGGCCCCCGTGCAGCCGCAGGAGAGCCCCAGGGCCGCCGAGCTGACCTCTCTGTCCGACGAGGACAGCGGGAAGGGCTCCCAGCCCCCCAGCCCACCGTCGCCGGCGCCCTCGTCCTTCTCCTCCGCCTCGACCTCCTCCCTGGAGGCCGAGGCCTGTGCCGCTTTGCCGGGCCTGGGCCAACTGCCCAAGCAGCTGACTGGGCTCTCCATGGCCAAGGACCTCCAGTGTCGCAAGGCCTTCAACTGCAAATACTGCAACAAGGAGTACCTGAGCCTGGGCGCCCTCAAGATGCACATCCGGAGCCACACGCTGCCCTGCGTCTGTACCACCTGCGGGAAGGCCTTCTCCCGGCCCTGGCTGCTGCAGGGCCACGTCCGGACCCACACCGGTGAGTGTGCCTTCCCGGCCCCACTGCCTCCTCTTCTCCGCCAGCCTTTAGCCTTCTGGGCTTTCGTGTTCTCTTCAGAGTTGTGGGCACGGGGCTCTGAGCCCCTTCTAGTTCAGGTTCAGGTCCTGGTCCTGTGGGACGCGTGGCAGGGGCATTCCCTCACCTGCCGAGCAGATGGCCAGGTGTCCTTGCCGGCTCCACAGTTCCGCGGCCAGATGCTGTGGAGGGCTGGGGAAAGGGCAGCTCACACCTCGCTGTTCCCGCCGGGTGTGAGGAGACCCAGCCGGCTCCACCTCCCTCAGCCCCGTCCCAGCCTCAGAGGGCGTCAGAGCCCCCAGCCTGAGGCAGCTTTGAGACTTCATCAGACCTCCCGTGGTGTTTCATCTCTGAGCCTGTTCTCCCGTCTCTACGATGGGCGTGAGAACACCTGCTGGGATTTCTGGGCAGGTTCAGTAAAAGATTACATGCAGGAAGCACCGGGCAAAAGTGCTGGGTGTAGCTGGGCGTGGTGGCGCACACCTGTAATCCCAGCACTTGAGGCTGAGGCAGGAGGATCGCTAGGAGTTCTGAGGCCAGCCTGGGTTATATATAGTGAGTTCAAGGTCAGCCTGAACTACAGACTGAGACCCTGTCTCAAAAACAAACCAAACCAAAAAGAAAAACAAAAACAACGTGCTTGATACATGGTTAACTCAGAAAAATGGTAGGAGGTAGTTGCTGTGCTTCTGTACTCGGTGGCCCTGGGCAATCTAACTTCTCTGAGCCTCCAAGGCTCAGATGGTAGCACCCGCTTTATAGGGTGGGTCTGAAAAGTCATCAGCCCTTTATGATAATTTCTTGTAGCCTTGTGGTTCTCAGAGCTGCTTTCCCCAGCACCGCCGAGTCTGTCGCGCAGACCGGGAATGGTTTTGCTGGCAGGAAACACAGCCGCGTCGTCTAGGGAGTTTCAAAAACGCAGCGCGAAGTGTGCGGAGGGTTTTCCAGACTGAGGCAAGCGCAGTGGAGGCCGTGTGCGAGGCGGACCCTGGAGAGCGACGGGGGAGGAAGCTCCTGGTCGGGGCTGGGGCTGGGGTGGGCCCCTCGCTACCTGCTCGAGGCTCCTTCTCTGCACACTGGCCCCGGGTTTAAAATGTAAAGGTCGCCCGCCTGGCTTTCTCCTCCGCCCTCCCTGCCCGGCCCGGGAGACCCCTCTGGAGGGAGGGGAACCTCAGGATGCTCTCCGGGAGGCCCCCAGCCTCTGCCCGCCCCTCCGGACATTATTTTAATGTAAAGGCACGGCTCGGACACAAAACCCTGTTGAAATGCACCCTGGCTGTCCCCATTGACGCCCATTGTGTGTCTTAATGGTGGGCCCAGTGGGAGGGGGCGGGGAGGGGCGGAGCAGGTGCACGGGGCAGCGGTGCCCAGCACCTGTTCCGGCCGCAGCTGCTGGGCCGCAGCGTGGCAGGCCCCTTTAATCCTGGGGGTATCACATGTACCGTGCTCCCCTCAGCGGCCTTTGTCCCCGCCGGCCTGGTGCCGATTTCACACTTGCCAGGAGTACCATAAAGGCGTCTAGGGGGCGAGGGACCGGTGGGGGGCTGCGCTGCCTGCGTGCACAACACCCCCACCACATACGGCCTCGAGGGTCCGCTTCCCCTTTGTCCACCTCTGCGCGCTGACTGGGAGGGGCGCCGCTGTCACCCCCGCCTCACAGATGGCTTCGTCCTCCTCCCGCGCCTGTGTGGCCGCCCGGCCGTCATGGGGGCTGTGGACGAGGAAGGCCCCACCGGGGAGGGCGCTTGGTGTCCTCGCCCCCGGCTGCGACTGGGCCCTGAAGCGAGGGGTTTCCTGGCCTGCGCGCCCCGCCCCCGCTGCCCCTCAGTAGGTCCTGCTGAATGGGCAGCTCGGCACAGCACCCACAGGGGATGGAGTTTGTCTCCGGCTCCTGAGTTCCCACACTGGGATTTAGCGGACAGTATGGCCTGGGGGGCTGAGGTGGGGAGCTGCTTTTTGAAGGGTGTTCAGTACTATAGATTGGCACGGGGTAGCTCTCCATGGATGTTTAATGCGTTCCTACTTATGACCTAGTTTTGGAAAATGTGTGCCCCTAAGAAGAAACATTGTAACAGTTGTGGGGGAACTGTGTCCTCTTGACTGGGGCAGATATTAAGAAAAGGTGTCTGAGGAGTGATGTCTGTGAGGCTTGTTGCTTTTTTTGAGTCAGGCTTTTTTTTTTTTTTTTTTGGTCTCTTTGAGACAAGGTTTTACCATGCACTTTAGGCTGGGCTTGAACTGACTTGCTTCAGCCTCCAGAGTGCTGGGATTACAGGTGTGCGGCACCACGCCCTTTTTTGTTTGTGGTTTTTTTTGAGTCTTGATTTTCTGAGACAGAGTCTGGCTGTGCAGCCCAAGCTGGCCTCAAACTTGTGATTCTCCTGACTCAGCCTTCCAATTGCAGGCACTGTAGGCATGCGCCACTGCTCCTGGTTGAAGCCTTTTTCTTTTCTTTCTTTCTTTCTTTCCTTCTTTCTGTCTGTCTGTCTGTCTGTCTTTTTGAGACAGGGTCTTGCTATACAGTTCAGTATGGCCTTGAGCTCTCTTTGTAGCCCAGGCTGGTCTCAAACTCACAGTGATCCTCCTGATCCTCCTGCCTCAGCCTCCTGAGTGCTGGGATTACAGGCGTGCACCACCACGCCTAGTGAGGCCTTTCTTTTTTTAAAGCAGATTTGTTTATTCTCTGGGCACTTATTGAGCATCTACTGTATACTTCACCTCACACCCAAGACTTCTAACACAGCATTGACCAGACCATTGTGTCAGAACTACAAGTTTCTGTAGCCGCTTGGGGGTCCCAGGCCCAGGGCTGGGGCCTGGAATGGGCTTAGGCTCCTGGCACTGTGCAGCTGGCTCTGACAGGGACAAGAGATGTGGGAATAGGTGCTGCAGGCCTTGTGACTGGGGAAGCAGGCTTTTGGCAGGGCTCAGAGGAGTGGCCTAACCAGCTCTGAGGTGGGGGCAGGGAGACCTTAACTGAAGATTGCCTCTTAAGCTTTGTCTCCAGAGTAAATCTGGGAGTGACTCCAGGACTGATAACAGGCAGGCCAGCCACAGCCTCCCTTGACCTGGAGGCCCTTGTCTACTGGCTAAAGTCAAGGGCTTGGGAGCCCTGCTGGGTGACCCACAACATGCCAGTTCATTCCTGGGCCTCCCTCGGCTGCCTTGAATGAGACCACGGAAGCCCTGACAGCAGGTTCTCGGTGAGCGCCTCCGCTGTGGCCACCATGTCTCCCCTCCAGCCAGCGTGCGCGGCGAGGGACGGCCCCAGGTCTCGGGCGGGCAGCTGCAGGGCTCTGTCGGGGCAGCGGCCAGCGCCCGGCCTTGGGCACAGGCTGTGTTGAGTGGAACGAGCCCTTCAGGGTCGGGGTGGGCGGGCTCTAAAGGCTGCAGGTGTGGGGTGGCACTGCAGGATGCGCCGCCGGCACCCAGGCCTCACCTCCTGTCTCCCTCCCCAGGCGAGAAGCCCTTCTCCTGCCCGCACTGCAGCCGCGCCTTCGCCGACCGCTCCAACCTGCGTGCCCACCTGCAGACCCACTCGGACGTGAAGAAGTACCAGTGCAAGACGTGCTCCCGCACCTTCTCCCGCATGTCCCTGCTGCACAAGCACCAAGAGTCCGGCTGCTCGGGGGGCCCCCGCTGACCTCCCCACTGCCCCCCAACTCGGGGAGGAAGGAGCCCCTCCTTCCCGCCCCGCGGAGCTCCCTTCTGAGCACCCATCTGGCTGCGGCCGGCCCTCAGGACTTTGGTGAAGCCGCTTCCCAGTTCTGTGCTGTCCACTCCGGGGCCTGGCGGGCACCGAGAGAGCCTTCCGGTGCCCTTTGCCTGCCTGGAGCCCTCCTGGCAGCCGTGAGGGCCGCGAGCTTGAGCCGGCCTCTGTGTGGGTTTGTGTATCCAGAGCTGTTTGGATACAGCTGCTTTTCGCTGCAGGACGAAAGCCGACTGACTGCCTGGGAAGCTCCCAGCCCACTCAGGGGCTCCCACACCCCTACCTCCGCCTTCCCCAGGGAGCCCTCAGGCCACCTTCCCCAAGGTGTGACTGGCGATGCGGTAGCGCACTCCGGGGGGCGTCCTCTGCCTCTGGGGCAGTTTCGGGACACACGGACAGACATGTCTAGACCTCCAGATGCCCCTGAGCCTGGGCAGCTATTTCAGCCTCCTGTTTGTCATGGTGACACCTGTCTCATGGGCAATTTAACAATGTCTCAAAAGGGACTGTGAGTAATGGCCATCACTTGTCAGGGGCCAAGTGGGGTGCTTCGGCCTGACCAATGTGTCTCCCAGAACTATTTCAGGGCCCGACAGGTGGGCCTGGGAGGAAGACGTTTACATTTTAAAGGTACACTGGTATTTATATTTCAAGCAACATTTTCTATAAGGGAACGTTTTGTATAACTATATGTACAGTTTATTGATATTCAATAAAGTGTTAATTTATTATGAAGTGTGTACTTGGTCTTGTGGGATGGGTTTTTTGTTTTCACAGTACTGGGGATTGAACCTGAGGTCTTCACACTGAGCTATATATCCAGGCCCTTTTAAAATTTTTTACTTTGAAAAACAAAAATTTTGAGATAAATCTTAATTAAGTTGCCCAGGCTGGGCTCCAATTTGCAATCCTCCTGCCTCAGCCTCCCAGAGTGCTGGCATCACAGGTGTGTGCCTTGGAGCGTGACTGGGGATAGGTATTTTAGCAGGTAAGAGGAGGGGCCCAGAATTCCTGGAGCTTAGATAGTTCTGACATGGCCTTAAATCTTGTCCTTGGAAACCTCCTGTGGGTCTGGAGTCCTGACTCTGACCGCAGGGTTCTGCCCATGGTGAGATTTCCCCAGGCCGCAGTGTCTGATGGTGTGGAGCTGACCCGAGCCAGTGAGTGGGCCCTGTGGGCAAGCCCTGCTCCCGCACAACCTCGCCCTGACTACTCTGCGGCTGGCTTCCTGGGTCTCATCGCCTGGATAAACCTGGTGGCTCTGTGGGGCGGGGTTGGCTGCCCCCAGCTGGAGGAGAGGATGTCCTTCCTGTTCCCAAGGGCCCTGGCCTGGCCTCCCTGTCAGGAGCCCCACACCTCTGTCTGGCTGCTGGGTACCAAATGGCCTTTGATGCAAGGAAATTGGCTGGCTGGAGCCAGGAGGGTGAGAAGCCAGGCCAAAGGGTAGGGGTCATTCAGCTTCCTGCTCGAGGGTGGGAGGACCCCCAGCTTGTGCCTGGGCGGGGGCAATTCACTGCTGGCTGTCAGTGGCCGGCCGGGTGGCGGTGACCTCACCTCTGGGGGCCTCCCGGGGCCGGGAGAAAATGAGTGTCCTTCTGAGCACAAAAGGTTCCGAAGGTGCCAGTTTCCTGCGGGCGGCTCAGCCGAGCCGGGTCCCATCACAGCCCGGAGCCGGGCTGGGGGGAGTCAGTGTTCCAAAGGAGAGATGATTCTTTCTTCTAAACAGGAAATGGTGACCCGCAGGCCGGGAGCAGCCCTTAATGACTTGCAGCTTTCCTCCCAAAAGGAAAAAAAAGTTCTCTAACAATCGCCAAATTGTGGCCGGCCTCCCTGAAGGGAAGTTAGGGAGCGGGCGGGGGCTGGGCGGCCGGCCTACTGCGTCCCAGTCCCTGTCGTGACATCAGCCACAGTAGGTGCCGTGCTGACAGTGGCAAGTGAGTGACTTCACCATCCCCGAGGCGCGGGCCTCTGGCCAGGGAGGCTCGCGGCCGAGGGGCTCGCCTGAGGTCATCGGCGCTTGACCTTGGGTCTACCTGGCCGAGGTCGGCCGTGCTGCGGGGCAGGCAGGCCGGGCTCCCGTCCCCTTCTCGCGGCTGCCGTTTCTGCCTGTAAAATGGGTGGCAGCAGTGCCTCCCTCCCGGGACGCCGAAGAAGGAACAGTCCCGCAGTGGTTGGCTGAGACGGCGGGCCTGGCCGTTCTCTGGGCCTGCCCCGAGGGCAGCCAGGGCCCGCGCTCCTGGGTTATGTTCTAGTGGGGGACCCAGTAAACAGCAGGCGAATACACAAACAAGCCGCGCTCCTGGGCCACGGTCCCAGAGGGAAGCAGAGGCCGAGGCGGGAGGGAGGCGCGGGCGGGCTCCGGTCCAGGCTGAGGCCGGAGGCGGACATTCCGGCTGCGGCCCAGGGGCAGATGCAGGCCGCGGGGACCAGGAGGGAACAGCAAGGCCGGGCTGGAAGGAGCCCCTCCCCTCGGGCCCGGTGGCCACCTGGCCTCCAAGGGCCAGGAGCTGGGCCGGCTTCTCCTTGGGTACAAAGGGTCCCTGGCCCCTGGGAGAGGGCAGGGGAGAGGCGGGCACAGTGAGAAGGGGCAGCAAGGCCCACAAGTGACAGGACCTAGCCCAGGGCTGCGGTGGCTGGGGATGGAGCCCAGGGCTGCCTCACCCGAGCACTTGGGAGGGTTCAGTGTGGAGAGGCTGGGCCCAGCGGCCCGGCCCGGGCACAGAGCTGGGTGGGAAGAGACGGAGCGGGAGGGAGACAGGTGTGTCACCCACTCCTCTGTATTCCAGCAGGCACTGGAGGCTCAGGACAATGACGACTCCCTGGTGGGGCGGGGAGTTTTCCAGAAGAGGGAGGCAGGGTGGAGGAGACCAGTGGGAAGGAGGAAAAGTAATTAAAACTTGGTTTCACTATCTCATTTGGGCTAGACTTGAATTCACTATGTGGCCCAGGCTGGCTTCAAACTCATGGAGATCCTTCTGCCTCAGCCTCCTGAGTGCTGGGATTACAGGTGTGCACCATCATGCCCAGCTATTTTTACAATGCTTAAGAATTTTGTCTCTTTTCCCTTTCCTTCCTTCCTTCCTTCCTTCCTTCCTTCCTTCCTCTCCCTCCCTTTCTCTCTCTGTCTGTCTCTCTTTCTGTCTCTGTCTGTCATTCTGAGCCAGAATCTCACTAAGTAGCCCAGACTGGCCTCAAACTCATAATCTTCTTGTCTGTCTCCCAAGTAGCTGGGATTGTGGTATGTAGCACTGCATCTGGCTTTAAAGTTTTTGTTTTATTATTTATTTCAAAATAAAACTATTTTTTGAAATAATTTTTACCTGACAAGAGTTATAACAGCTGGGTGCAGGGGCATACACCTGTAATCTCAGCACTGGGAGGCTGAGGCAGATTTCCTACATAGTGAGTTCAAGGCCAACCTGAAATTCATATCAAGATCCTGTCTCAACCAAAAACAAAAAGTTTGTAATAAAAATACAATCAGCTGGTGGGCATGGTGGCGCATGCCTGTAATCCCAGCACTCGGGAGGCTGAGGCTGGAGGATCATTGAGAGTTCGAGACCAGCCTGGGCTACAAAGTGAGCTCAAGTTCAGCCTGAACTGAATAGCGAGACCCTGTCTCAAAAAAAGACAAAAAATAATAAAAATAAATAAATAAAAATACAGTCACCTGGGCCCTTCACTCAGATGCTTCCATGTAGTACCATTTTATTGCTGGTATGTTTGCATCTTCTCTCTCCTTACACATACTATTCACTGTTTCTGATTAATTTGAGAGTAAGTTATACATATAACATCCTTTATTGCTAGATATCTCTTTCGTGTTTTTATTTTGCTTTTTTTCCCTTGGTGCTAGGGATGAGTCCAGGGCCTTGCAAATGCTAAACAGGTGCTCCATCCCTGAGTTCACTCCCAGCACTTACTGTTGATTATTTTTACAGGTTTTTGTTTTCGTTTTTTGAGGCAGGGTCCCACTGTGTAGTTCAGGCTGGGCTTGAACTCTTTATATATGTAACCCAGGCTGGCCTCGAGTTTACGGAGCAGTCCTCCTGCCTCAGCCTCCTAAGTGCTTGGATTACAGCTGTGTGCCATCACACCCAGCTTTGCATGTATTTTCTGCTCTTTTTGTTGTTGTAGTTTTGTTTTTGTTTTGTTTTTAGTTTTTTGAGATGGGGGTCTCACTATGTAGTTCAGGCTGGTCTTGAACTCACAGTGACCTTCCCGTTTCAGCCTCTGAAGTGGTGGGATTACAGGTGTGCGCCACCACACCCAGGTCTGCATGCTTCACCTGCGTTTTCTAAGGCAAGAATATTTTTCACACAGCCAGGCTCCATGCTCTTTTT
>NW_004955445.1:8225481-8228371 GCF_000276665.1 Chinchilla lanigera | reverse complement strand
GTACTGGGAATCGAACTCACGACCTTGCACTTGCCAGGCAGGCGCTTTGCCGCTGAGCTAAATCCCCAGCCCCTGGGCTCCATGCTCTGAATTGGGAGCTGGCATCCACGCGGGCTCTTCTCTAGTGCAGAGTCAGAACCAGACTTTCCTGACGGCCCAGTGCTTCCCCGCACGCCGCATTTCAGGGGAGCGGGCGGAGAGCGACTGAGGAGCCCTTTGGGGATTTTCTTGCCCTGCCTCTTTAGTTCTTTATTCCAGGGCAGCCCTTCAGCCCCGGTTTTCTTTCCTTTTTTTATTTTTCCCCCCAGTACCTAGGACCTTCACACTGAGCTACATGCAGTCCTCCTGCCTCAGCCTCCCGGAGAGCTGGGGTAGAGGTCTGCACGCCACACCCAGCTGATTCTGACATTTCTGAAGAGCACAGCCCAGCTGTTTTGGGGAATGTCTCTGCTGGTTTCCTGATGTTCAGCTGTACCTGGGCGTGGGTTGTGCCCGCTTGGCGGAAGCTGAGGCGGCTGTGTCTTTCCCAGAGTGCAGCGTCCGAGGCGCCTGAGCTCAGCGTCCTGTCCCTGACGTCAGCCCTGACCCCTGATCAGGTGCCGTGGCCGGGTTCCACTGTGGAGCTCATCCTTCCTCTGCTCTGCGTACGCTGCACTCCTGGGAGGTCCTTGGAGACCTGATGGCAGTCCTTCACCGCCAGGTGGGGCAGCGCACACCTGCAATCCCAGCACTCTGGGAGGCTGAGGCAGGAGGATAAGTGTAAGCCCAGCCTGGGCGATTTGGCTATTTAGCAAGACCCTGCCTCAAAATAAAATTTTTACAAAGGGCTGGGGACATAGTTTTGTGCGAAGGCTCTGGGTTCAATTCCTAGTACCGCCCCCCTCAAAAATGTTCAGCCCTAAAGTTTTACATAGGTCATTTTTGGCAGTGATGGTCACTAAGCGAGTTTCTAGCCCCAGCCCTCCTCCTCCGCCGCCTGCTGCTTGGCTGTCTGTGAGGGACTTCCCTTCCGTCCGGCACAGCCCAGAGCCCCGGCGGGGGATGGACTGGGTGGGACCCGCAGGATCTGGCCAGGCCCTGAGATCCTCCCCTGGGAGTTTCTTCGCATTGTCCAGGAAATAAACGGCTGGAAAGCCAGTCTTGGAGCAAGTGCCCAGGCCGCCTGCAAGTCTGAGGCCAGGGCCACCGCTGGGCACATCTGGGCCCCATTAGCGATCCAGTGGCTACTCATGGGAGTCTTCTTAGTGCTCCGACAGAGCACAGACTGTGCTGGGCTCCGTGCCCAGCACCTCCCACAGATCACTTCAGCAACCTTTCACTACCAATCTGGGGAGGAAACCTAGTCCCAGAGAGGTTAAGCAACTTGCCCAGAGTCACACAGCAAATGGCAGATGTAGAATTTGAACCCTGGGTTCTTGTCTTTATTTCTGTCTGTTTTGAGACAAAATCTTGCTATGCAGTTCAGGCTAGCCTTGAGCTCATTTTGTAGCGCAGGCTGGTCTCCAACATGCAATGATCCTCCTGCCTCAGCCTCCCAAGTGCTGGGATTACAGGTGTGTGCCCCATGCCCGGCTAAAATTTCTTAAATGAAGCTGGATGTGATGATGCGCACTTATAATCCCAGCTACTCAGAGCCTGAGGCAGGAGGTTCCAAAGTTTAAGTGCAGGCTGGATAATTCAACAATTCAGTGAGACCCTGTCTCAAAATAAAATAAAAACAGGGCTGGGGATCAGTGGTAGAGCACTTGCCTAGCACATACAAGGGCCTAGGTTCCATCCCTAATACTGGAAAATAAAAAAATAAGGCAGAGACTCGGAAATCTATCTATTCTCCTTTCCCGCCTACTACCTCCTGTACTACTGAGGGATCCAATTTGTCCTTCGGTAGTTTCTTTTCTTTTTTCTTTTTGGTTTTGGAGGCAGGGTCTGACTATGCAGTTCAGGCTGGCCTTGAGCTCCTGGTGATGCTCCTGCCTCAGCCTCCTGAGTGCTGGGACTCTGCCACCACATCCAGCTTTTTAATTTATTTACTTATTTATTTATTTTATTATTTCTTTTTTTGTCTTTTTTTGAGACAAGGTTTTGCTGTGCAGTTCAGGCTGGCCTTCAACTTACTATGTAGCCCAGGCTGGTCTCGAACTTGCAGCGACCCTCCTGCCTCAGCCTCCAGAGTGCTGGAATTGCAGGCATGTACCACCATGCCCGGATTCATCCAGCTTTTTAAAATGTGCATTTAAAAAAATAAATAAAATGTGCAATTATTTTTATTAGTCCATTTTGCAGTAGATAATGTCACATTCCTCATGGGGAGTGGCTACAGGTCCAGAACACATCTTAATTCTTTTTTTTGTTTTTTTTTTTTGGTTTTTCTCCGGAACCGGGAACCAAACTCACGACCTTGCGCTTGCCAGGCAGGCACTTTTGCCGCTGAGCTAAATCCCCAGCCCCCTTCACATCTTAATTCCTTTTACTTTCCTTCCCTCCTCTATCTCCCCACTTGCTCTATTTCTTAGTCCCATTCCCCATTGCAAAGCTCTAGCCCCCTGTTCCCTATAAGCTGCCTTGTATTTATTTAAATTATTCATACTTTGAGGGAGGAGGGCAGGGAGGGAGAAGAAGGGGAAGTAAAAAGGAATTAAGATGTCCTGCGTATGAACCAGCTCCCCACAATGAATGTGATCATTACGTATTATGAACATGTACTAATAAAAAATTTTAAAATTAAAAGAATAGCCAGGCAGCCGGGCATGGTGGGGCACCCCTGTAATCCCAGCACTTGAGAGGCTGAGGCAGGAGGATTGCTGCAAATTCAGGACCAGCCTGAACTACATAGTGATACCCTGTTTCAAAAGAAATAGTTAAATAGTAAAGTATTTATATTTGGGTTCCT
>NW_004955445.1:8223686-8225336 GCF_000276665.1 Chinchilla lanigera | reverse complement strand
ACCTTGTGCTTGCCAGGCAGGCACTGCACTGCTGAGCTATATCCCCAGCCCAAGTGTATCCTTCTTTATGGCTGAGTAGTGCTCCACTGTGTATAAGTGACATTTTCTTTATCCATTCATCTGCTGATAAGCTGCTGGGCAGGTGTGCTGGGGGTGGGGCCGGGGACAGGATGAGGCTCAGCCCTGGCCCTGGGTGGGGCGGGGACTTCTGAGAGGGACATGCCCACACACCCCTGGGCCTGGCACCCACTCTGGGCAATAGATTAGTTTCCCAGGCTGCTCCCAAAATCTCAGGGCTTCAAATAGAGGAGACGGAGAGAGCGGGTGGTGGTGGAGGACGGGCGGAAGGAATTACGATGCGCTGTGGACATGGACCAGCTCCCCGGGGAATGTGAGCATTACGCACTGCAAATACGGACTGCTAAAAAGAAAAAAGAAGAAGAAGAAGAAGAAGAAAACAAACAAACTCGGCAGAGGTTATTCTCGCAGTTCTGGAGGCCAGAGCACCCAGAGGCGTCCCCAGCCTGCAGGCCCTTGGTGCTGTGGGCCCTTCGGGGGCCCTCCCTGCCTCTGCCCTGGTCTCCTCTGCGTGTGTCCCTTGCTCTTGCTGACACTGGTCACTGCCCCCCTGACCCCTGTGTTCTCAACTCAACTGGATCCCATCAAGTCGGATTCCTATTCCAAATTCCCACACTCCTGGGACCGGGGCTTGAATGGGTGTTTTCCTGATGCTGAGCAAGTGCCCAGCACTGAGCTACAGCCCCAGCTGACCATGGTTTTGAGGGGCACAATTCAGCCACTACTGTTGAGTGTAGTAGTGCACACCTGTAATCACAGCACTGGGAGGCTGAGGCAGGAGGATCACAGCAAGTTTGAGGCCAGCCTGGGCTACGTAAGGGAGTTCAAGCTTATCCCCTGAACTGTATAGTAAGACCCTTTCTCAAAGCAAACAAACAAAAAACCCACAACCATAACAATAACAAAACCCAACAATTCAAAGCCGGGCGTGGTGGCGCACGCCTATAATCCTAGCACGCGGGAGGCTGAGGCAGGAGGATCATTTCGAGTTCAAAACCAGCCTGGGCTACAAAGTGAGCTCAAGGCCAGCCTGAACTGTCTCTAAAAGACAGTTTAGTGAGACCCTGTCTCTAAAAGACAAAAAAAGCAAAACAAAAAAAACCCCGACAATTCAGTCACTACTGGTAGCAATACGCAAGGGTTTACTACTCTTTTTGTCAGGGCCTGGGATAGATTCAAGAGCTTTCTATTTTATTTTATTTTATTTTATTTTGTGCTGTTATTTAAAAAAATTTTTTTTTACAGTACTAGGGAAGGCATCCGAGGATCTTGCCCATGTTAGGCAAGCACTCTATCACTGAACTACAACCCTAAATTCTTCTTATTTTTTATTTAGGCTAGGGTTTTACTAAATTGCTAAGTTGCCCAGACTAGGCTCCAATTTGCTACCCAGCCAGCTGTGGTGGTGCATGCCTGTAATCCCAGCACTAAGCCTCTAGGCTAAGCCAAGAGGATCATTGCGAGTTCAAGACTAGCCTGGGGCTGGGGATATAGCTCAGCAGCACAAGCACCTGCCTGGCAAGTGCAAGGTCCTGAGTTCGATTCCTAGTACAAAAAAAAAAAAAAAAAAAA
>NW_004955445.1:8218495-8223339 GCF_000276665.1 Chinchilla lanigera | reverse complement strand
ATTATTCATCCATCAAACCCTTCAAGGTGGGGAAGGGTCAAGAAGCTGGTTTGGGGACAGGGAGCCTGTGCAGTGGGTCAGCTCCTCTGTGTGGCTCTTGAGAAGGGAGCCCCAGGAGTGCTCGGATATGGATAGACAGGCCATGGGGCCTGGCCTATGCAGGCTGGGGACCACTGTAGACTCATTTTGAAAGGTTCAGGGCCAGGGAACGGCTAGGTGGGGAGGGCCGAGCCCTGGGCTGCTGTGTGGAGCAGGCCTGGCTGACAGCGAGCTGACAGGGAGGCTGTAGCTCCGGAGCTGCTGATGAGGCAGAAGGGTGTTGACAGGAGTGGGGTGGCAGCGGTGAGGGCTGGCACGGACTTTGCAGTGGGTGAGGGCGGTAAAGACCCAGGGAAGTAAATAATATCAACAGTAAGTGTCTCCTGACAGTTTGCTACCTGTCTTGAGTGGATCACCTGATATTTTTTTTTTTTTTCTTTTTTTTTGGCAGGGGGTTTGTTTGTTTTTTTTCTGGTATGGGGAATTGAACTCACTACCTGTGCTTGCCAGGCAGGCGCTGTGCCACTGAGCTAAATCCCCAGCCCCTTTTTTTGTCTTTTTGAGACAGGGTCTTGCTATGTAGTTCAGGCTGGCCTTGAGCTCACTTTGTAGCCCAGGCTGGTCTCGAACTCCTGCCTCAGCCTCCCGAGTGCTGGAATTACAGGCGTGCACCACCATGCTGGGCTGGATCATCTGATTTAATCCTCACAGTGAGCTGGGTTTCGTGGCACACGCCTGCAATCCTAGCACCCTGGGAGGCTGAGGCAGGAGGATCTCAAGTTTGAGCCTAGCCTGGGCAATTTATCCATTTATCAAGACCCAGTCTCACAATGGTGGGTAAATAATGGGGGATGCAGCTCAGTGCAAGGGCTTTGGATTTAACCCCCAGTACCCAAAACAAAGCAAAAAGCCCCTCAGCCCCAGATACGTGGGAGTGGAGGTCCTGTAGTGGCTTAGGGCTCTGCGTGGACTGCCTGCCACGTGTGTGTGCCCGAGCAAGCGTCTTGGCCTCTCCGTGTCAACTTCCTCATCTGAGGTCCAGCCCTTCCTTCCTCGGTGGATGGACAAATCAAGCAAACACTTGTAACCTGCGAGGTCTTGGGTTGGTGCCCAGAGGCAGCTCTGTGAGCAGGGGTTGTCACGATGCCCGAGTTACGGGCAGGAAGGAGGCTGTGCGTAGGGAGCCTCCCCAGCACCGAAGTCTCTGGCTTGGTGCGGCGCACTCCTCCCCCAGCCCGGCCAGGTCCTGTGTCACCCCGGGAACTGAGCACCCCAGAGCCGGGGGAGCCGCAGGGGGAGCCCAGGACTCGCCCTAGTTGCTTTGCTGGGCACAGCCGAGGGCCCCGGCCGGGGATCCAGCGCCCCACCGGTTCTACTTAGCTGGTGTCTTGGCCTGAAATAAAACAGAAATGAAACCTCTGTCGCTCAGGGGAGTGCTTGGGGCGGGGATCCCCCAAGGAAACCCGTCTCTACCCCAAGAAGAGGCCTGGGCCGGCAGGGGCTTTCCTTGGCCTCCATCCCTTCCCTTCCGGTCTATTCGCCACCAACATCTCGGGCTGTGAGCTGAATGAATCCCCGGCTCCCCCAGGCCTCTCTGCAGGTCAGTAAAATGCGCTGCAGCTCCGGAGGCAAGGGACATACACAGATGGCACCCGGTGCTTTTCTAAGGAGCAGAGCCCAGAGACCTAACTGCCCAGCCAGAGGCCTGGAGAGGCTGGCCGCTGAGTCCTGAGGTCCCGACAGAGAGCGTGTACTCTTCTTTCTGAACAGAAACACAGCCGGGCGTGGTGGTGGCACAGGCTTGTCATCCCAGCACTCGAGAGGCTGAGGCAGGAGGATTCCCTGTGAGTTTGAGGCCAGAGCGTTCAAGGCCAGCCTGCACTACATAGTGAGACCCTGTCTCAAACAGACAGACCCCCCCCCAAAAAAAGGCAACATCTTAGGATACAGGGAGTCCAGGGACAGCAAGGACAGCACCTTGCCTGGGCTGTGTGTGTGTGTGTGTGTGTGTGCATGCGTGTGTGTCTGGGGGTGGTGCCAGGGCCTTGCTCATGCTAGGCCAACTCTCTACCACAAAGTACACCCACAGCCATTTCTATTTATTTTGAGATAGGGTTTCACTAAGTTGCTAAGTTGCAATTTAGCAGGCTGAGCTTGAGCTGTCTGAGTCCTCCTGCCTCAGCTTCCCAGAGGACTGGGATCACAGGCATGGGGCACCACGCCCGGCGTCAGTTCATCTATCTACAATTCCACTGCTCTTTGTCCATTCAGGAGGTTGTGCACCCATCACCCATCTCATCCCAGAACATTTCACTACCTGAAAAAGAAACCCCAGATCCATCAGCAGCCGCTGTCCGTGTCCTGCTCCTCTCAGGCCCCGGCAGCCGGCATCTGCTTTCTGTCTCTAGCACAAGCCCGTGCCAGACATCCCACACCTGCAGAGCCCTAACAGTGGGTCCTGCAAGTCCTCAGGTGGCCGGCCTGGTGTGCTCTAGGCTCATCTGAACTGCTGCAGGGGCATCTTTCTGTTGACGGCCAAGTAATATTCCTGGTGTGGCCACACCACATTTTATCTGTCAGCCCCGCAGTGACGAGTGACCTCTGTGGCGGCCAACCCTGGCTTCCGGGGACAGCGCTGCGGCGGGCACTGGCGCAGGTTTGTGCAGGCCACAAGCAGCCTTGCGAGAGATCAGTTGTTCCAGGCCCTGCCAGCGTGGGTAGGTCCAGTTTTTAATTTTTATACTGGCCCTTTTATCGTTGTACTTCATTTTGCGGTGCTGGGGGTGGAGCCAGAACCTGGTGGGAGGGTGCTGGGGTGTGAGCGCTCTACCTGGCCCCCCTGCAGCCATTGCAGTAGGATGGTGAGTCGGCCGTGGACACAGCGCACCGCCGGGCGGGAACTATGTGATCCGGTGCATTTCCCTGTCTCTTGGCCTCTGCAGGCTGAGAACACTCAGTGTAGTCTGCAGGCTTCATCCTGACCTGCAGGCGGAACTGGAATGGGGTCTGCCCAGCCCTGGGCGAGGGGGATTTCTAAGGGTGGGACCCTCGGCCTTCGGAAGAGGAGGCTGGAGCAGTCAGCCGCCCTGACTCCAGTCCACGGTCTCTACTTCGGCCTGAGGGCAGGTCCGGGGCTCCGGTTCTGAGCCACTGAGCCCTCCGGCGAGGGACGCAGCGTTCTTGGATGGAGGAACCCCAGTGGTCAGGAAGGGGCAGGGAGCTCAGGGCGCCCTGGCCCAGGAAGTGGGGCGGATTGGATGAGGCTGAGGCCAGGCAAGTGGTGCAGCTGGCTCTGGGGCTCAGCAACAGAGGTTATTGCGAGAGGCCCTGGGAGGAGCTGGTGCTGTTGTTATCACGGTCCCATGTGACAGGGGAGAACACCCAAGTCTCATGGGAGGAGAGACCTGCCCAAGGTCTCCCCCCAGGACAGTGGCAGAGCAGGGATTTGAACTGGTCCTTCTGCTGGAAAGATCCATGGTGTGTGGAGAGCCACAGGGAGCTCTGCTCAGTCGGGGTTCTGGGGAGCCTTCCTGGGGAGCAGGGACAGAGGAGGAAGGTGCAGGCAGAGAGGACACAAGTGCAAAGGCCCTGCGGTGTAAGTGCTTGGCGTGTCTGATGCGGCTGCAGGGCAGAGGTGGACCGGAGCTGGGGCCACGGCTAGGGCAGGTGTTTGGCTTTTATTCTGAGCCACAGGAAGCCACCAGGGGATTTTACAGTCTGACTTCCCTCAGGCTGCGTGTGGGAAATAGGCTGAGGGGACTGAAAGGAAGTGGGAGATGATAGAAGGCACCTGCAGGCCGCGGCTTCCCTGGCCAGCGGTTGGAAGAAAGCGCTGGAGGCTCCTGAGGCGGAGCCAAAGATGGGCGTCGCTGTGGGTGGGGCAAAGAGTCTGGTAGCCCGCAAGACAGAGCTTGTGGGCGGGTGGGACGGTGGGGCAGTGCTGGGCTGGTGGCCCATGCCTGTAATCCCAGCACTGGGAGGCTGAGGCAGGAGGGCTGCCTGGCTACGTAGTAAGTTTAGGGGCAGCCTGAACTATGCAGCGAGACCTTATCTCAAAGAAACAAAAAAAAATTTTTTTTCTCCTTGAAGCTTTTCTTTTTTATTCTTTTCTTTCTTTGTTTTGGTGGCCAGGATTTGAATTATATTTTGTTTATATGTTTTTTACAATATTTATCTATTTTTGTCTTTTTAGGTAGGGTCTTGCTATGCAGTTCAGGGTGGCTTTGAGCTCATTTTATAGCCTAGGCTGGTCTCAAACTTGCAACCATCCTCCTGCCTCAGCCTCCCAAGTGCTGGGATTACAGCATGCACCACCACGCCCGGCTACAGTTTTTATTTTTATTAATACATATTGCAGTACATATTTTATTAATATATATTTCATCCTGGGGAATTGGTGCAGGTACATCACACGTATTAGTTCTCTTTACATTCCTTCTTTTTTGTTTGTTTGAGACATGGTCTCGCTACATACAGGCTGGCCTTGAGCTCGTTATGTAGCCCAGGCTGTACTTGAACCAGCGGTGATCCTCTTGTCTCAGCTTCCTGAGTATTGGGATTACAGGTGTATACCACCACTCTTGGGTTTGAATTTTGATAGTTCTTTGTAAATTCTCAATACAGTACTGTACTTAATCAGCTATCAACTAATTTGTCAATAGTCTAGTTTGTGGGGATTATTTTCTGATCTGGTTTTTTTTTGGTACCTGGAATCGAAGTCAGGATCTTACACTTGCCAGGAAGGTACTTGTGACGCTGAGCTACATCCTTTGCCCTTGATCTTTTTTTTTTTTTTTTTTTTTTTT
>NW_004955445.1:8205824-8218261 GCF_000276665.1 Chinchilla lanigera | reverse complement strand
TCAGGCTGACCTTGAGCTCACTTTGTAGCCCAGGCTGGTCTCGAACTCATGACGATCCTCCTGCCTCAGCCTGCCGAGTGCTGGGATTACAGGCATGCGCCACTATGCCTGGCCAATACTACTGGATTTTTAAAGCACTTTTACTAGTGTTTAAAAAGGTTTTTGCCAGGTGTGATAGTGCATGCCTGTAAATTCAGCTATTTGGGAGGCTGAGCTCGGCAGATCTCAAGTTCAAGGCCAGCCTGGGCAACTTAATAAGATCCTGCCTAAAAATAAACAAGGCTGGGGGTACAGCTCGGTGCTCCCTGGACCCAGCGGGGGCGTGTGTGTTTCTCCCACCTGTCCATCTCCAGCCGGACCCTGCCTGCCTGGTGCAGGAGGTGAGCTGCGGGCCTGGGACTAGAATTATCCCTCATCTAGGAGTCAATCTCTGCAGTTCACACTTCAGGTTCCTCCTTCTGGCACTGTGAGCACTGTAGCTCCCTATTTGGCTTCTTCCTTTTTTTTTATGTTTGTCTTTTTGAGACAGGGTCTCACTATGCAGTTCAGGCTGGCCTTGCGCTCACTTTGTAGCCCAGGCTGGTCTCAAACTCGCATCAATCCTCCTGCCTCAGCCTCCCTTGTGCTGGGATTACAGGTGTGCACCACCATGCCCAGCAAGGCTTCTATCTTTCTTTCTTTTTTTTTTTTTTTGAGACAGGGTCTTGCTATGTAGTGCAGGCTGGCCTTGAACTCACTATGTAGCCCAGGGTGGCTTCAGACTCACTGCGATCCTCCTGCCTCAGCCCCCTGAGTGCTAGGATTGCAGTGTGCCACCACACCTGGCTTCAGCAACTGACTTTCTAAGGGGACCTTGGATAAACTTCTTAATCTCTCTGAGCCTCAGTTTGCTCAGCTGGAAAAGGGGAATTATCCAGATTCTTAGACTAGCAGAGTATCTAAAAGAATGGGAAAAACTAATGTATGGGGGTGAACAATTAAGAAATGGATCCCACAATGCATTACTACTGTATTTAATACTTTTATACTATGTTTCATAAAATATTCTACTTATATAAATTTCTAGTACGATGTGTATACAAGAACCAATGAAAATGATTAATTTCCTAGGTTTATGTAATACTAACATTTGCAAAACATTTATTTATGTAAATTTTTGTTTTTAGAGATGACCACATCTGACTAAAACAGAGACTAAGAAATGATTCGTAAGGCATACAGAATGTAGAAGTTGATTAGTAATGATAAACTGTGTGGTCTGACTTTTGAAATATCTATTAGGTATGATCTTTTTATTTATTTATTTATTTATTGGTCTTTTTGAGACAGGGTCTCGCTATGCACTTCAAGCTGGCCTTGAGCTCACTTTGTAGCCCAGGCCAGTCTCGAACTCACAACGAGCCTCTCAAGTGCTGGGATTACAGGTGTGCACCATCATGCCCAGTTTTAGGTATGATCAAACTGCATAGTGAGACCTTGTCTCAAAAAGACAAAAAAAAAAAAAAAAAAGCAACATTAGTCACTTGCTATAATAAAAATAAGGTCTCTGTAATAAAATGTTCAAAGAAAAGAACGTTCATTTAAGCTCACTCCTGCCTCGGGGCCTTTGCATGTGCTGTCTCTGCTTCCTGGAATATTCCTTCTTTCCTAGAGCCCTCCCCGATCATCCTGAGAACCCCTGCAAGTCTCCTCAGGCCTCTTACAAGCACTTTGACTCCCCCCCCACACCCTGTCCCTCACCCCCCCACCGCCATCTGCAAGTTATTTGGGGTGCTGTCATTTGGCTCCCCACGCGAAGGTTGCGGGGTGTTGTCTGGTCGGTGCGCCGAAATATCCTAATCCCTGGGGCGGTGTCTGGCACACAGTAGGTGCTCCACGGAGAAGCTGAGCTGGGCTCAGACCTGGTTCCTGCCCCGCCCCCTCCCGGTAACCTTGGACAACTCGGTTCGACCCCGGGGCCTCCGCTTCTCCCAGCCCTGCCGGGCGCCCGGCTCCCCGCCGGCCCAGCGAGACGAATGCGCGCTCGGCCCTGGACGGCCGCAGACAGCGCGTCGCCAGCCTAACCCTGCGTGGAGAATTCGGAGGGAGCAGAGGGGCGCCGCGGCGAGGCCCGGACGGGCGGCGGGAATGAGCCGGGACCCCGCGCCGCGCCGGGCAGAGGCGGGAGGGGGTGTCAGCGAGCCGGATCCCCGCATGGCTGGCGGGGGCGGGGCCCGGGGCGCCAGCAGCTTCGGGGCTGGTCCCCATCGCCTGGGCGCAACCCGGGCCACGCTGACGTCGAGACAGTGGTTTGCTGTGGGAGGCCCGGGACCGAAGTCCTGCACAGCTGAGTGCCGGCGCCCGCGAGGCCTGAGCCACCCGCGGTGCCCGCTGGACCTGCTTTCTCTTCTGTCGCCCGGGAGAGCAGACAGCAGGGCCGCTCCCTCCTCAGGGTGGCAGGCAGAGGGCAAGAGCGAGCAGCAGGAGGCCGGGCTCGCTGTCACAGCGGGCTGGCGGTGACATTCATCCTGGCAGGGCAGAGCCCTCAGGACTCACCCGCCTCTCTGAGGCCCCGCCTCCAGCACCCCCCCATCTTGCTGGGGGTCTCTGGAGGACACTTTCAGGCCCCTGCACCTCTCCCTCGGGACAGGAACCTGACAGGTGCAGGCGCATCTGGCTTCTCTCCCTGCGCCTGTGGGTCGGAAGCAGGGGCAGGCGCAGGGGCTGGCTGAGGAAGGGAGCCAGGTGGCCGCCCGGGCCTCTGGGAAGGCCCCGGGGGACACCATTCCTCATCCCAACTGACTCCCTACCCCTGTCCCCTCGCTTCCTCCAGCTCTGTACTCACATGGTCCCCTCCTGGACCGGTTCTCAGATAACCGTAGTACTTAATGATTACATTCACCAAGAGCTGGAAGTATGTACATACTTCCTCTGCTCTTCCCCTCCCAACTCTTTACATTTTCCTTTCTTTTTTTTTTTAAATTTTGAGACAGATTCTCACTAAGTCACTCACTTGCCCAGACTAGGCTGGAACTTGGGATCCTCCTGCCTCAGCCTTCCAGAGTGCTGGGATGACAGGCGCACACCACCACGCCCTGCCTCTCTTCTTCCCAGTCACTTGGTTTCTGGCTAGCAGGGAGCAAGTTTCCTGAGCTTGCAGACAGGAACACAGAGGGTCAGAGGAACTCAGGGACCAGGGACTGAGGACTCCAAGGCCCACAGGCTGTCCCACCTCCCAGGAGCCCCACAAAGGAAGCTCATTTTCAGCTCGATGCGGCAGCTCCAGCCAGGCAGGGGGCTGGGAGCCGCCTCTGCCCGCCACAGCCCCCGGTGAGAATTCTCACACGTTGTAAACATGGCTCCGGCTCCAGCTCTTTTCTGGCGGGGCAGCTGCAGGGCCCGCCCTGTGCTGGCTAGGAGGTTCCCAGCTCCCCAGGCTGGGTGTGTGTGTGGCGGGGCCTCCCAGGCCCTGGCGTGCTCTTCCTGGGGACAGGGCACAGGCCCGGGTTCCCGCAGGCAGGATGGCCTAAAGCTCAAAGTGAGCCGCTGCTTGGGTTCACAGTCCAGCTCTGCAGCCCTCACCGGAAACAGACGTAACAAGAGTAAAAGCGGCTAGGGACCTAGCAGCCGGGCCTGCCGGGGGGTTGTTACCTGCTTTTGTGCCGTGGGCTCAGTTTCTGACTTGAAATTTAGATTTTAGTTTATAAATGCAAGTGTATAGGAAAAGAAGGAAGCAGTCTACTGAGCTGGTGTTATTAAAATCTTTAACAGCCAAGAGTTTGCTGTTGCGGGAGCTTTTACTTTTTACAGGGCTGCGGATGGAGCCTAGGGCCTCTGTCCTGCTGGGCAAAGCACTTGGGCCCCAGCCCCAGCCTAGGGTGAGCTTGTTTTGGTAATGCACCCAGTGCCCAGGTGTGGCAGCGGGCTAAGAGCCATCCATGGTCATTTTGTCGCTTGCTGCCCGAACCAGGCCCTCGAGCACACTGAGCACATGCGCTGGCCCGGCGTGCCCCAGCCCCGTGGAACCCTGGAGTCGGGAGGACACTCACTGACGCAAGCTGGCTGGACTTCCCGGTGACAGAGCCGGAGTCCAGTGACTGAGCTGCGGTTCACTTCCCACATCTGCCAGGAAGGGAAGGAAATGACAGATTCTAGCTGCAGGCTGGTGAACATCAAGAGATGCCTTTTCAAAAAAGAAAAAAAAAAAAAATTGAGAAAAAAAAAAAAAAAAGAGGTGCCTTTTCCCCAGGCTGAGTTCATGGGTCCCTGAATTCCCCTGAGTCCTGGAGGTGAGGACCAGTGTGGAGGTCTGAATGGAGGGGGGAATCTTCTTGGAGGGGTTAGGGAGAACACTCGGTGAGGGTTCTGCAGGCCTGCGTTCAAGTCCTGCTCTGCCCCTCTCCCTGGGCGACCTTGCAAGTGGCTGCTGACTCCAGGCCTCTTCAGCATGTGTCAAGGGCTGGCATGGCCTTCTGGGCTCCCACGCCAGCCCCGGGTGTGGGGGATGCAGGAGACATGGGGTGAGAATGGTGAGTAGGTGGGGAGGCAGCCTTTTTGTGCCAAGGAGTCACGGGTCCCTTTCCCACCCGCTGGTCTCTCTGAGCCCTGGGCCTCTGAGTAAGTCACCGTTTGTGTTGGTGCCATGAGCTTGTTTGTGTGTTGGGCAGACAAGACGCATGTGCAGATGGAGCCACGTGGTGGGTGTCAGTGGGTGTGAGTCTGTGTGTGGGGGCCTGGGGGTGGACTGCTCTGTGTGTGTGTAAGTTGCTGGTGAGTGTGTGTCTGAACTGGAGGTCGCTGGTTGCCGGAGGCCTCTGCTGTTACTGGTGTGAGTTTGAGAATGAGTATTTGGGGGCACAGGAGGGTGAACTGACGTGTGTGTGCATGTGCGCATGCGTGTGCTCAGGGTTGCTGGGGGCTGTCCTGTGTGTGTTTCTCTGCACGTGTGTGGCCCTGTCACCGCCGGCTCCAGGCCCGGCCACATAAACTTCACACTCCTGCAGGCGGGCTCCGGCAGCCCCGCAGCGGCCGGCCGTGTCAGCAATGGGAAGCAGATGGGCCCGGATGGCGGCCATATGGGGCTGGGGGCGGGGGCGCATTCCTCCCTCCCAGCGCTGCCAGGAAGCCCCCTGCCTGCCGGCCCCCCATCGGGGGGAGCTGGATCTGACACTGTAACAAATGTCCTGCAGCCAGCGTGGAGCCAGCCCGGAGCCTGCAGGAGGAGGCCTCAGCCTCCTGCGGGAGTGCGACTGTGTGTGACGCTGTACGGCTCCGTGTGTGGCTGTGTGTGCAACCCCAGGGCTGAGCAGCCTCGGGCGTGATGCACACCTACTCTGGGCTTCAGTGTCCCAACAGGGTCACAATAGGATGGTTGTTTGGGATGTAATCCCGGGGAGTTTGGGCTCACTCTGTTTCCAAGGTCAGGGTAGAACCCTAATTCAAAAAATGGGGCAGATAACCAGGCACGGTGGCACATGACTGTAGTCCCAGCTACTGGAGAGGCTGAGGCAGGAGAATTGCAAGTTGCAGCCCAGCCTCGGTGACTTAGTGGGACTCTGTCTCAGAATAAAAATAAAACGCACTGGAGTGTAGAGTGCTTGCTTACCATGCCTGCGGCCCTGGGTTCCATCCACAGGAACACACACACACACACACACACACACACACACACACACACACACACGCTCCTCAAAGGTGGTCTCTAAGCAGCCTGGGTTTAAAACGCTGCTCTGCCACTTCCTGTTTGTGACACCTGTCAGGCCCCCTCTCTCTGCCTCAGTTTCTTCTCTGGAGAGTGGAGAGGACGGGCACGAGTGCTGGTGCGGAGGAGCACAGTGGGGAGGCCCTGGGTGCTGGCCTAAGGCCCAGGAGCTGTGAGCTCACAGCCGTCGGTGTGAGCTGCTTCCTGGGTGCAGAGGGCTGTGGACAGGCTGGGAGGGAGCGGCCAGCTCCTGGCCAAATGACACCGGACAGGCAGAGCCTTGTCCAGGTCACCCAGGAGGAAGGGGCAGAACTGGGCTGAGCTTTTGCCTCCTGCCTGGAGGCCGCCCCTCCTCGCCAGTGAGAGCACGGCCTCCCTGCCCAGCCGGCCAGCTGCTGGCTGCTTTTGATCACACTCAGACGTCAGCAGGGCCGGGCTCCTGTCCTAGGGCCTGACAAGTGAGGTGCCCTGCTCCCCCAACTCTGGTGGAGCAGGCAGAGCCAGGGCCACACCTGGCTCCTCTCTCCCTGCTGTGTGGCCCTGGGCAAGTGGCTGGACTTTTCAGAGCCTTATGTGGCCACCCCTCTTCCCATAGGTGTCGGGGGACAGGGTCAGTGGTGAGGACCAGAGGCCACTGTTCTTGCAGTGAGTATCCTATAAACCCATCATAGCCAGGTGTGGCGGTGCGTACCTGTAATCCCAGCACTTGGGAGGCTGAGGCAGGAGGATTCTTGCAAGTTCAAGGCCAGTCTGAGCGGCATAGAAAGACCCTGTCTCAAAAAAGACAAAAAAAAAAAAAATTAAAAAATGAAAAAAAATTCAAAGGACTGGAGGATGTAGCTGAGTGGTAGAGCACCTGCTTAGCTTAGCACGTCTGGGGCCCCAAGCTCTAACTCCAGCACCAAACGAAGAGGTGAGTGAATGAAGAGGACTTCGCCCTCATGAATGGATTCGTCCACCTGTCGCTGTCCGCCCACTGAACGGGTCATCTAGGGGGTGGGGCTGCCATCAGCGCCCCTGTGCCATGCAACGCCCTGTGCCGCGTCCCCACAGCACGGAGCCCTCGCCAGACACCACCGCTCAACCTCGGGCATCCTGGCCTCTGAGTCCAAGAGCCGAATTAACCTCTGTTCTGTATACACTTGCCACAGATGGCTTTCCGTGACAGCAGCAGAAAGCAGCCAGACATCTTTGGGAGCCTCCGCACCACCTGCATCTGACTCTGCACTGGGGGCTCCCCTGCCCCCACCCCAGGTGCACAAACGTGCCGCAGTCAGCGAATTCTATTTATTTATTTATTTGAGACAAGGTCTCACGTGTAGTTCAGGCTGGCCTTGAACTCATTATGTGGCCCAGGCTGACCTCAAACTCCTGCAGATCCTCCTGCCTTCCCTCCCTAAATGCTGGGATTACAGGCGTGCATCACCGTGCCCGGCTCTGAGCCTGGGATTGGGTATCTCTAAATTTCGCAGGCTGGCTTTGAACTCATGACCCTCCCGCCTCGAGCTCCAGAGAAGCTGGGAGTACTGGCGGGCGCCACCAGGCCCAGTTCTGCGCTTTCATGGGTGGCGCTGGTGATGGCCGCGCAGGGCAGCGGGCCAGGAGGGGTGGGGGCCGTCGGGGCTCTGCTTTATTTCAGGCAGGAAGGAGCTTAGGAGGAAGGCAGGGGAGGGAAGGGAAGGGGAAAGAAGGCAGGGAGGGAGGAAAGAAGACAAAGAGAAGAGGTAGGAGGAGGAAGAGAGGGAGAGAAGGAGAGAAGGAAGGAATTCTCATCTGTCCCAGGCTTGCCCAAAGTGCGCTCGGAGCCAGACCACAGGACTCTCAAATTCTCCCGATTTTTCCGCCAGAGGCAGGAAATGCTCTCCCTTGGGAAGCTCAGAAATAGCTGAGCTCAAAAGCCAGGCTGGGTGAGGATTCCAGACGGGAGGGATTTACACCAAAGGGATCTTGAGGGCCCGGAGGCTGAGGCGGCTGGCGCCAGTCAGCCTGGGTTCAAATCCCAGTTCTCTCCCTGCCTCCGGGACCCTGACTGCGGCTCAGTCTCTCACCCGCACAGCAGGAATCAGTAACACACCAGCACGGCGGCACCCAGGTATTCAGACCCCTTCACCAGGGCTGGCGCACTTTCCATCTTTCCTGGCTGCCTTCCATCAGGCCTCTCACTCATGCAGGCCAGGTGAACCCCACACCCAGACACCCACCCCACCAGCTCAGCACCCCCCATAGAAAGAAACGGCCTCCTTCCTCACGGGTCCATCTAAAATCCCATGTCTGACCCTCATTGGTTGAGAGGAGGCAGTGTTCTGATTGGTCAGTCCCAGGTCACATGTCCCACCCCTAAGGATGGAGTTGGCCCCACCCTTGAATTTAGGCACAGGGCAAGTGGGTGCCAAGAGGAACCAATAACAGTGGACCCCGGGCCAGGGATATAGCTCAGTGGCACAAGTGCCTGCCTGGTAAGCGGAAGGTCCTGAGTTCGATTCCCGGTACCAAAAAAAAACAAACAGCCGACCCCTACAGGGGCCCCCAAGGGACAAGACTAAGAAAGAAGACTGACTTAGCATTTGCTGAGCACCTACTTTATTGACATGATCTTGTTAAGCTTTCAGATAAAGCTACCTGATGAGGTTACTCAGAACAGAAAAAGGCTGCGAAGTGAGCTTGCTACACCAAGGTAACCACAGCCCTGGCCCTCTGCTCCCAGCCCTTCTCATCCCAACCTCCGGGAGAGGGGGAATGATTTTTTTTTTTTTTTGAGACAGGGTCTTGCTATGCAGTTCAGGTTGGCCTTGAGCTCACTTTGTAGCCCACGCCGGTCTCAAACTTGCAAGAATCCTCCTGCCTCAGCCTCCCGAGTGCTGGGTTTACAGTTGTATGCCACCATGCCTGGCAATTTTTTTGTTTTGAGACAGGATCTCACAAATTTGCCCAGACTGGCCTCAAATTTGCAATCTTCCTGCTTCAGCCTCCCAAAAAGCTGCAATTACAGATGTGCACCACCACACCTAGCTCTAATCAATCATCTCTCAAGGTCCCACCCGGTCCTTCTCTTATGTGCCTCACCTTGGGGATTCAGCATCTACAGAGGCTCCGAGGGCACCCTGAAGCCATAGCAAAGCCCGCCGTGCTGTGTGGGGTTGGGGCAGGTGCACCCCTCTGAGCTGGGAGGGGCTGAGGGTCAGAGCCCTGCAGGAGGGCTTCTCTCATCAAGGAGACTCAGATGTAAACTGTGACTCAGATGCCTTTTTACCCTTTGCAGCCCTGCTGGGCTCAGCTCATTCATCCAGGAAACGGAGAGAAGAAAGACGCACAGCTGGGCACAGGGGTGCACACCTGTAATCCCAGCTATCAGGATACTGAGGCAGGAGGACTGAAAGTTCAGGCCAGTCTGGGCAATATAGGGAGGCCCCATCTCAAAATTAAAAAGAGGCCAGGGGTGGTGGTGGTGCACCTCTGTAACTCCAGAACTTAGGAGGCTGAGGCAGGAGGATTGCTGTGAGTTTGAGACCAGCCTGGGCTACACAGTGAGTTTAAGGCCAGCCTGAACTGCACGGTGAGACTCCATCTCAATAAATAAAAAAAATAAAATAAAATAAAAAAGGGAAGATGGGGATGTAGCTCAGCTTTAGAGCACTTGCCTAGCTTGCATAAGACCTGAGTTCCAGCCCCAGTACCACAAAAAAGAACGAAAAAGAAAAACCTACACACAGATGTCTGTGCCCAGCCCTCTCCTTGAAGAAATGCATTGGGTCCCTGTAGCCCCCTGAGGTAGGTACTGTTATTGCTGATTTTTCAAAAGATAATACCAAGGTTCAGGATGGTCAGGGTACTTGCCAGTGTCACACAGCTGGTAGGCGGTATCTGGCTCTAGGCCTGTGCTTTCACCTGTACTGCATGTTACAGTTTGTTTCATTCACTGCTGTGCCCCAGGCGGCCGGCACAGGGCAGGATGTGATTGTTCGTTTGTTTGTTTGAGACAAGGTCTCACTGTGTAGTTTAGGCTGGCCTTGAGCTCATGAGGATCCTCCTGCCTCAGCCTCCCAAGTGCTAGGATTACAGGTGTGTGCCACCACGCCCAGCTGCGGCAGGTTTTAATACTCATGTTGGATGGATGGATGGCTGGATGGATGGATCGGGGAGGGACGGACGGATGGATGGCCGGGTGAAGCTGGCATTAGTAGGTGCCCTGCCAGCAGAAGCAGTGCTAGCCCTGTGCGGAGCCCTGCTTCCCCTCGGCCCCCTGGCAGTATGGAGAAGAGCACACATGGTCCCATCAGGACCCTGCCCCGCCTCACAGCAGCACGGGGGGAGGGGAGGCTGCTGCTTTCAGCTTCCGGTCCTGTCTTCACTCTGGTTTGCTGGTGTGAACAGGCCTCCCTCACAGGCCACCTGGCCATTCCTGGTGCCGAGCACACAGTGGGTGCTCAGGGGAGAAAGGTAGAGCCATGAGTGCTTGCTGTGTGCTGGGATCTTTTTAAACACTCACCATCTGATCTCCCAACAGCCAGTAACAAGGAAGAGGCCCAGGGCTCTGGCCCCACCAACCCTCTGTACATGTTTGTCGAATGACTGAATGAAATGCAGCACTCGGTTTCACACACTCCGTCACAGCGTGTGTCTGGCAGAAGCCCCAACCGCCGCCCTCTGTCTGCTGGCTCAGAGCTGCGCGTTTCCACATCTGTGGGCACTGCCAGGGGCAGGCCTGGGGGAGGCAGTTCCCGGCTGTGGAGCCAGGGACAGGCTGGGGGCCGCCAGGCAGCGACTTCCTTCTGAGTAATTCCTCGCGGTCCGGTCCTGTGCTGCGGCGGGGCTGGAGCTTGGCCAGCTGAGAGCACAGCTTGATCCCTGCTTCTCGGCCTCGGTTTCTTCCCAGCCGCTCTGGCTTCGTGCAGCTGTTTAAAGGGGCCACGCGGGCAGAGCCGGCCGCCTCTCCACTGCAGGGGCGAGCACTTCAGCTGCAGGTGCCGAGGGCCGCGGCCGAGTCACTTCCCCCCATGGTGGGGCGGCTCCCGTGTGCCTTGAGCAGCAGGACGGTCCCAAAGCAGGGCCCTGGGAGCAGCAGGGAGAAAGCAATGGCTGCGTCACGCCGGCCCTGCAGTCACTGTCCTGCTTATCGTTCATTCTTTTGTCATTAGTATACGTCTGCATGCGTAATCAATACATTCTGTCTATAATCATTCATTTCTATAATCATTCATTTCTATAATCATTCATTCATTTATTATTTATTTTGCTGTAATGGGGATTGAGCTCAGGGTCTTTGCATTGAGCCACACCCCCCCTTTTTTTTTCCGTACCAGGAATCAAATTTAGGACCTTGCACTTGACTCCCCCTGTTTTTGAGACAGTCTATGTAGTTCAGTTTACCGTGTAGCCCAGGCTGGCCTCAAACTCATGGTGATCCTCCTGCCTCAGCCTCCCAGAGTGCTGGGATCACAGGCATGCAGCACCATGCCAGGCTCAACTAATATCTTTTAACTCCATTTCTTCATTCATTTAGTGAACACTATTGGACATTGACTTCGTACCAGACTGGGACTGCCACATTTAGCAAAAACAAAGTCAACAACAACATTCCCCAATGCTGGGTGTGGTGGTACACACCTGTAATCGCAGCACTTGGGAGGCTGAGGCAGGAGATTGCTGTGAGTTTGAGGCCAGCCTGGGTTACAAAGGGAGTTCAGGGGCAGCCTGAACTGCATAGTGAAACTCCAGCTCAAAAGACCAAAACAAACAAAAACCCCAGAATGCCCAGTTAAAGTTGAATTTGAGATAAATAACAAATACTCTTTAGCATAAGTATACCCCAGGTGCTATTAGTGTAAGTGGCTGGCCCCATTCGCTTCTCTCAGGCCCTGGGAGACTCAGAGAAGCACTCACCTGCCCACTGCCCCTCAGCTGAGGCCTCGACTATGGGGGGCCTGGGCAGAGCCCCACGACTTGGTCTCACAGTCACCCCTACCCATTTCCTGCAGGGCGGGTTCGGAAGGCAGAGCCATCACCACGGCTGCCTGGCTTTTCCCTCTGCCTGGGCGCCCACCTGCTGGAGAAAGTCCTGGAGGTCACCAGGTGAGAGGCTGGCATAGCCAGGATGGGGCCGGGCGGGGAGCAAGCAAATCTCCCGGCCGTGTGGGCGGGGGGATGTGGAACAGAGGGAAACAGTTGGGGTGGCCAGGCTGCCTTGGCCACCTGGCTTCCTACCTGCCCTGAGCTCCTCCTTGAGAGCCGGGCGCAGTGACCCCTGTCATCCCAGCACTCCAGAGGCTGAGGCAGGAGGGTTGCTGTGAGTTCGAGCCCAGCTGGGGCTGTGTAGTGAGTTTAAGCCTGAACTACATAGAGACCCTGTCTCTCAGGACCTGAATGCCACCTCCCTGCAAAGAGTGTTCACTTGTGTTCTCGCAGATGTTCTCAGCTCCCTGACATTTCCTGAGCGCTGTTGCATGCTGGGTACTGCTCCAGGTGCGGGGATGCGGGACACGCTCGGAGGGGACAGACCAGAAGCCTGGCTCTTGCGGAGCTAATGTCCAGGGGGAATGACAGGCAACAGATGTGTAGGAAGATAATTTTGGGTGCAAAAAGTACTGAGACCAGCCAGGTGTGGTCATACACACCTGTAATCCCAGCACTCAGGAGGCTGAGGCAGGAAGATGGCTATGAATTCGAGGCCAGCCTGGGCTACATAGTGAAAGCTTGTCTCAAAAAGACACACACACATTAAAAAAAAAAAAAAAAAAAAAAAAGGGAAGGACAAAGAAAT
>NW_004955445.1:8151207-8204971 GCF_000276665.1 Chinchilla lanigera | reverse complement strand
ATGACTCTGAGTCTGTTGATTCCAAACTCCCTAGATCCAAGCTGAAAAGACAAAGTGAGGGGAGAGAAAGGAAAAGAGATAAAGATTGGGGGTGTCCTAGTCTAAGCTCAGCTTCTGGAGTTGCTATCAACAGGAGAAGAGGGGACCCACCTTCATGGGGCCCTGGGCCCCTCCTGCCCCTTCCTGGCTGTGTGATGTTGGCCGAGCAGGTTGGCCTCTCTGGTCCTCGGTGGTTGTGAGGACGAAGGAAACAGGCTGCCCGGGCCCTCGTTTCGGCGTGATTGTCCTGCTGACTTCAGGGGAGGGGCTCCCAGGCCCGAAATCCTGTGCTCTTGGTTTGGGTGGTGCTGGGGGCCAAAGGGGGAGAGGGGTCCCCAGAGCCTCCTCCCTAGTGGTGCCTGGGGACCTGTGGGCCGGCGGGCGGGTTGTGGTGTCCACTGCACAAATTCCACATTCGTGCGCAGCTGAATGTTCAGATCCGAAGCAGCACAGTTTTCCAGAAGCGCCGGGCCACCACCTCTCAGGAGAGACCGTGACTGTGGCGGGCAACTCCCAGAGTCACGCTGGACTGCCCACCTGTAACCCCTCCCCTCTGGGAGGCTGAGGCAGGAAGAGGACCAGTTCAAGCCCAGCCTGGGCAGGTTAGTAACTTATCAAGACCCTGTCTCAAACATTTTTTTAAAAGGGGTTGGGGTTGGAGATATAGTTTGGCCCAAAGGCCTTGGGTTCAATCCACAGCGCCACAAAAACAAAAGCCAAGACTTACTGTGTCATGTTACATGGGTGCCAGAGAGTAAAGGTCGCCCTGGGTATATAACTCTGGCGGGGGGCACGGGGTGCCCGGGAGCTGTCACATGGGCACAGGCCGGGGTCCCCAGGCCTCTTTGCTGACACTTGGTACACACTGGGCACGAAGGACAGCAGGGACCCTGTGCGCCCTTGCTGGGTGCCGGGCAGCAAGCTGGGGCACACACGTGCTGACCAAGCCAAGCAGAGCCGCACAGCGTGGAAACTGAGGCGCGGGGGGGCTTGCTGTGGGAGGGACAGCTCCGAGGTGGCCGGGCTGGGGCTGGGGCCGCACAGCTGGGGCCAGGTGGAGCACACACACGGAGAAAGCACATCCAGCGCCTGCAGGGCTCGGCGACCTTGTGTGGCTGACGCCACAGGCTGGCACGGGTGGGCAGGGCCCTGCTGATGGAGGGAAGGGGGTACTGCAGGCGCCCGAGGGGCCCTGTGCCCAACTTAATGCTTGCTTGGTGGGCTATTCCCTGGGCGTGGGTTGGGGGGGCTGGAGGGCGTTATGATCCTGGGCCAGAGGGGCCCCCTCTGCCTGGGGAGCCTGGGAAAGCGTGTAGTCTGCCTACACTGGCAGAGACTCAGCCGCACCCAGCCTGCCCTCCCCGGCTTCCAGCCGGCCTGGCCCCAGCCAGCGTCCTGGGCTGGGTGACGAGTGTCCCGCCTCTGAGCCTCCGTCCCCCCCAGGAAGATGGGGCTTCTCCCACCTGTGGCGGGAGCTTGTGCCAGCCGAGAGCTGCGGCTCCGGGCCGCGTGGCTGTGTGCCGTGCGAGCGAGTCCGGCCCGGGGCCGGGCGTGAGGCCGAGGCTGGCCGGGGCCCAGCTGCCAGGATGCGGTGGGGGCAGCTCGAGGCCAGAGCCTGAGTCACGGCTTCCCGCTGCTGCCAGGCCAGGCGGGAAAGGGGAGGTGGGGCCGGGGCGGAAGTCGGGAGCCTGGGGAGCCTGGAAGAACACAGCCCCAGCTGTAGGCTTTGTTAGGCTGGATGGACAGAAAGCTACCTGTCAGAGGAGAAGGGTCCTGCAGTGTCGGGGCGGGGTCGCTGTGCCCTCTGACTTACGGGGGCACTCAGTCGCTGCAATTTCTTTCTTGTTTTTGTTTTGTTTTGAGACAGGGTCTCACTGTGTAGTTCAAGCTGGCCTCGAATTCGCGGCAACTCTCCTGTCTCAGCCTCCTGAGCACTGCGATTGCAGGGGTGCACTACCACACTTGGCTCAGGAGGGCCAGGCCCCTTGCTGCTCTTGCTCCTTCCTCACCGTCAGCCCAAACAGCACTGGGTCAGGCCCAGGAGGTGGCCAGTGGGAAGGGGCTGCGCTGTCACCAGCTCGCAGTGAGCTAGGAGCAGCCGAAGCCACCCACAGGGGGAGAACAGCCTGCCTGGCGGCCCCCAGACACACACAGGCTTCGTGGTCAGCCCCGGCGGCCACGGCCCCCACCCCTGACGTGACTGGGTCCCCGCCGTGGGAGCCTGGCGGAGCCTGGCGGTGACTCAGCAGGAATCGCCCCAGACAGCAGCCGGCCGGGCGTCCAGACCAGAAACCAGCCCTTGACTGCTTGTGGAGCCCGGGCTGCCGGCTGGGCTGCGCTGTGCGGGTCCTCCAGGTGAATCAGCCTTTCCACTGCCTGGTTTCCATCTGTGTGTGCTCCAGCCTGCTCGAGGGCCTTCCCTCCTTTCTGTTCTATTGTGTCTCTGGATTCACCCAGCAGTGTTTACTGAGCATCTACTGTGTGCCAGGCAGTGTTCTCGATGTGGGTGTCCCAACTTTGGATATAACACCAAAAGGTAGTGGGAGGCCAGGGCAGCAGCTGCGAACAGCTGGTAGCACAGAGCTGAGTGGGAGGGCAGGCTCCCTTCAGGGAGGGCGGAGAAGGCTCTGGGACGGGAGGAGGCCTGCAGGTGCGTCCAGTGAGGCCCAGCAAGTGCAAAGGCCCTGAGGCTGGATTTGCCTGGGGGTCAGGGAATGACCGTGGGTGGGAAGACACATCAACTGCACATTTTTGGCAGTTTAAGGATTTGCAGGAGTGTTTCCTCAGCTAATTCACCTTGAGTTGTCCGTGTCCAGCCCATGGCACTTCGGCTCCCTCCCTGTGCTGGGCCGCAGTGACTGGGCCTGGGCCGCTTCAGTCGTTTCTCCACCTCGCCCATGTTTACAGAGCTGGGGCTGTGGGCACCGAGCAGATGCTGCCCCTGCCTGAGCAGAGTGCAGGAGGTCAGAGCGGAGTGTAGGGGTGACCCTGGGCGAGCGTCTAGAGAGGTCCCTGCTGCATCACAAGGCTACGGGGGCCTGGCAGGGTCAATCCTGTTTGTCCGCTTGATAGGCTGGAGGGGGCCTAGGAGAGCAGCAAGGCATGTTCCTGAGTGAGGCATGGCAGCGTGACCGCTGAGAGTGTATTTGGTCCCTGGCCTTTGCTCTCGGGCCTTTCCCCTGTCGTCTGCTTCCCAGGTGCCACAGAGTGAGCAGCTGTCCTTGGCCAGGCTCTTCCCCCATGATGTTCCTGCCCAGAGCCAGCCAGCATGGCTGAGACCTCTGCAACTATGGACCAAAATGCACCTCTTCCCCTTGAAGCTGTGGACGTCAGATACTTTGTCCTAGCCACAGACAGCTGGACAATCCAGGCCCATCCCCCTTCTGAACCTTTTCAGGGATTAGTTTGGTCACCTTCACTGTGCCCATTTCACAGATGGGGACACTGAGGCACAGGGAAGTAAGCAGCAGCTGGCACAGTCAGCTTTGTTCCTGGGTGATTGGTTCTGGCCCTCCCTTCTCTGTGTGCCCCCCTGGGCTGCCTACCAAGTGTGAAGAGGGGTTTCTTGCTCAGTTTTTCCTGCTGTTAGGTGTAAAAAATTGTCACGATGAACCACTGCAGACATAGTGAGTCGCTGATTTGGGCCATTTGTGCCTCGCCATTGGTGGTGTCTGTGTGCGGTGTGTGTTGTGTGTGGGCCCGTTGTGCTGTGGGTCTGGCCTTTCTGTCAGGTCTCGGCTGTGTGCGTGTGTTGAGTGCTGTGTCTGCTGCGTATCTGGGAGATGCGCTGTCGCAGGAGTGCAGTAAAAGTGTCTGTGCGCCTGTGACTGTGACGGGTGGACAAGGTTTGGGTCCTGCAGGTGGATGGCATAGCGGGGAGCCACCCTGCGGACGCCCCAGGCCAGCAGCAACCCCCTTGGTGGATCCGCTCCCCCTTCTGACGCTGGGTCTGGGGGTGAGGTTGGGCCTGACACATGGGAGGAGCCTGAGCCCCACCACACCTCTCTGCCACCCTGGCAGCTGGGGCAGCAGGAGGCATCCGGGAGGGCGTGTGCACAGAGGAACATGCGGTGGGGAGACGTGTGCATGTCTAAGGGCGGACACACGGGTCCAGGCGGACTCGGGCATGTAGGGACAGACACACGTGTGCAGACCCACGGACATGGCCCAGGCAGACCTCTGCGTACATGGAGGGACACGTGTGCAGTCCTCTGTGCTCCCCAGGTTGGCTCGCACACCCACACCCACGCACGCTGATGTGCAGGGCCTGCTCCGTGCACAGGGGTCCCGGGCGCACAGGAAGAGCCCCAGCCGAGTGGCGGGGAGGAGGCTCCCTGGGACGGCGCTTGTCCAGCAGTGCAAGGCTCTGGGTTGGCTCCCTAGCACCCCCAAATTGATGCTGGAGCTACCACTAATATCGAGTGTGCAGGGAGTCAGGTGGTGCCCTGGGAGCCTCAGTCCTCCGTGCCTCAGTTTCCTCATCCTGGGGATTCAGGAGGGAGCACACCGGCACTCGGCTTTGCGTCGTGTGGGGGAGTGATGTTTCTTGCTGCGTGAGCAGCTCCAGGTCTGCTCTCTGGATGAGAAAGCTGGGCCCTGAGAAGGGCCAGGAAATGGCAGATCCAAAATTCGAGTCCCTGGGTACCCACAAACACACATGGGTGCAAAGTGTGTAGTTCAGCCCTAGGCCCATGGGGCGGGGGGGACCGTGTACACACTCGAGGCAGGACCACCGGTCAGCAGAGCCTGGAGAGGTCCGAGAGGACGCTCCCTCCCGGCTGGGATGAGCCCAGCAGCTCCAGGGCTGCTGTGGGGGCCCAGACCCTCTCCACTTTGACCCTGTCCTGAAATTCCACCATTCCTCGTGCCTTCCTTTCTCCCCGCAGGGCGGGGATGGAGCCCAGCCCCTGTGCGAGCGAGCAGGTGCTCCACACTGAGCTGTATCCCTGCCTGGCTGATGAACTCACTGTCTTGCTAAACTGCCCCGGCTGCCTCGAACTCGCGCTCTCCTGCCTCAGCCTCCTGAGTAGCTGGCTCACAGGTGCGTGCCACCGTGCCTGGCCCGGTTGTTGTTCTTGCCCTTCCTTTAGGCAAGGGCAGGGACTCGGGTGCCTGGCGGGCACTGGGTGCATGGAAGGTAGGTGGGATGGCCGGGGTGGGGACCGAGGTGGGCAGGAGCTCCGGCTGTCGCCGTGAGAAGGGAGCCTGCGCTTTGCTGAAAGCTTGTGGCAAGGATGTTCCACACCCCGTGGGGTCCAGCGAGGCTCCTCTGGCCCTTGTGGGTCCCTGCCTATCGGTTGGGGTCCAAGCCTGAGTGTCTGCTGTGTGCCCTAGAGAAGTCCCCGGGCCACTCTGTGCCAGAGAGGACTCACATGACACAGAACTGGGACTGGCCCGGGCACAGCCAGGCCGGGGCAGCAGGGGAGGGACCGTCCCGCCCACAACCTCTTTCCCACCCTGCCTGGCTCCTGCTGTCAGTGCCTGTGCTGTCCCCCAGTCCTGGTGCCAGCTCCAGACCGGCAGCTCTGGGCACATGTGGGTGGAGCGGTGCGGTGCCGGGGTCCACCTGAGTCCCAGAGTGAGGCGGGTGCCAGGGCTGGGGTCACCCTGGGGGCTTCCTGGAGGAGGGGGCACTGAAGCAGCTCTGCCACTGTTGCCCTGAGGGTCAGGGCCCTGGACCCCATGAGGGCGGGGGCCGTTTCACCTTGGTCACTCGTGCGTCTCTGGCTCCCAGAGCAGAGCCTGGTATACAGTAGGCACTCAATAAAGACTTGCGCGGTGGAAGAACAGGAAGCAGTGGTAGAGAGCTCCCTCCTCAGCTCGGAACGGGGCAACCCCATGACACAGGTGCTGTGGTCACCTCCCATTTTACATCTGAGGGGCTGGAGACACAGAGAGGTAAGTGGTTTGCTCAAGGCCACACAGCAAGGGACAAGTGCGGTTCAGACCCAAGCCTACCTGCCACGCTTGGTGCGTGTCACTTCTTGAGTGGTTCAGTGTGGGTCTCTCTCACGGGGGTGTGGGGGGTGGTCGCAAAAGCTGGGCTGGCTTGGTCCCTGTTTATCTCTTCTGGCCTGGCACATCCTAGGTGGTGAGTAACAACTGGTTAACTGAATGACAAAAGCCCCGATGAGTTACTTTTCTGGGAGCCCCGTTTCCTCATCAGCACAATGGGCTTACTGTAAGCATCCATCTCCCGGGGTTTTCAACAGTGCAACAAAAGGGGGCAGAGGTTGTGGCTAAGCAGAAAGAGTCCACCGGGGCTTGTTCAACCTGCCTTTCCAGCTGTGTGACCGCAGACAGGTGTCTTGCCCTCTCTGAACCACAGTTTCCTCATCTGTGCGGTGTGGTAGTTTGGATGCTGGGAATCTGGGTTCTCCTGGGCCCTGGGTGGGCAGGTGCCTCTGGACCACTTGCCAGGCGGGCAGGCAGAAGGCGGGGCTCCCTGGGGCTAGCACCGGCTCAGCCTCTTCTCCCTGGGGCCGCATGGGTCTGTGCTCACAGACATGGGCTGTGGGCTGAGCAGTGCCCTGGAGAGACCAGAACCATGAACCCTGAGTGCCAGCCAGAGAGACAGGGAGCAGGGCAGAGCCCATTTCAGTAAAGGTTCAAGTAACCTTGACTCCCCAGGAAGAGGCAAGTTGGGGGAGCAGGAGAAACACACAAAAGGGGTTTGAATTCCGTTTGCTGTGTGACCTTGAGCGAGTGCCCTGCCCCCTCTGCTCCTGCACCTCTATTGCCTCAGGTAGAATGAAGGATGACCACAAGGCTGCCTCCAGGGCTGCCCCCAGCGGGTGCCCCCTCCCACATGCTGCCTCCTGGCCAGGCCAGATGTGCTTCTGAGCCGGGCGTGGTGGCGCACCCCTGTAATCCCAGCACTCGGGAGGCTGAGGCAGGAGGATCATTGTGAGTTCGAGACTAGCCAGGGCTACAAAGTGAGCTCAAGGCCAGCCTGAACTGCATGGGAGAACTGTCTCAAAAGGACAAAAATAAATAAATAAGTAAATAAATAAAAAGTTCTTGAGATGTGCTCCTGGCGCCTGAGGCATCTGAGGACAAAGCTGGCTGCTGGGGCACTGTGGGTGTTGGGGGGTGCCAAGCCTCTGGTGGGAGCGAGGCAGGAGTCCACTGCACCCCACAGCGTTGCTCCAGGGAAGCCCCTGTGTCCCGAGCCCTGAACCAGCCTGACTGAAGCCAGCCCGGGGTGAGTGGGGGTGCAGCGGGGGCTGGGCCCGGGGCAAGGGGATCTGGAGAGATTCCCCGTCCTGCGTCTCGGGCTGGGGCCAGTGGCTGTGGCGGTCACCTCTGAGGCGGTGTCCCCCTCTGTGGAGAGGGCGGAACTGCACTCTGGCCCAAACCCCAGTGCTTCTCTCTCGGACAGCGGCCAGTGCGTGCTGGGGACGCAGGATGGATCAGGATGGACGAGGGCTCTACGCTGGGCAGGAGGGCAGAATGGCCACAGGAGAGACTCCCAGACCGTGGTGACGTGGGCTGAGGAATTAAGGTTGTCCAGGGCAGGGATGGCGAACCTTTCAGGGCTGTCAGTGAAACAAACAGCTCAACGCGGCACAAGTGCGATAGGTTCGCTACACCGCCCTAGAGGGTTGAGGGGGGGCTGTGGTATGAGCGGAGGGGCTGAGGGTCACGGGAAGGGCAGGGAGTGGGGCCGGGCTTCCACCCTGCAAGGGCAAAGGCCCTGGGGTGGGACTGAGCTTTTGTTTGCCTTTGGAGGCCTGGCTGGCCTCCACCTACCATGGAGGGGTCTGGGCTAAGGCTGGCCGTGCCCCCTCCCCTCCCTGTTGCCAGGGCCGGGCTTGGGCCAGCCCCGGGGGGTGGACTGGGACAGGACCCAGGGGCAGACCCTCCAGGGACCACTAATATCCTGAGTGCCAGTGACGAGACACAGCCCCGGGTGGCGGGGGTGGGGGCTGAGCTCTCCATAAACAGCCCTGGCTCGTAAAGCGGATCAAAGCGGAAGGCCTGGCCCAGCCCTGGCCACTTCCTGCAGAGCTGGGGGTGGGGTGGGGAGGCCTGGCAGCAGAGACTGCCTTTGGGGTCTCAGTGCCACAAGGGGCAGGTCCTTGAGCCTTCCCGGGCCTCAGTTTCCCCACCTGTCTTGCAAGGTGACACCTTGCATGCTTGCTTCAGGCCACACCTTCTGCAAGAGCTCGGCCTGGACTGCAGGCTGGGGGCTCCGGTCCCACTTCCACCGCTGTGTGACCCTGGGCTGTGGCACCCGCCCTGCCCGCTTCCCAGTCTCAGCCCCCAGTTTAAGCGGGGGACCCTGATGGAGCCCCCTCGAGCAGACTCAGGCCATGAATGTCACCCTGACTTCCAGTCACTGTTTATTAAGGATTTAATGACTGCACGGCCGGGCTTCAGGTGGAGACCGGGGGCGGATTAGGACCCGAGGCTGCGGCTGCGGGCGGTGGGGAGAGGCCCAGAGGTGCGAGATTTGCAGGCAGGAAAGTCCGTCTGGGCTTTGCCCAAGGCCAGGTGAGGCCACTTTCCCTGGAACTCTGGGGTCCTGGGGGTCCCACTAGCTCTCTCCAAGCCTCTGTTCCCTCAGCTGCTGCCTGGGGAAGATCTGGGGACCAGGATTCACCCCTTCTCCCCCATCCTTGTCTGCCTGGGCCCGAGGTTCCTCCTCCCCTCCAAGACACACCCCCAGATCTGTTCCCGGCCCCTTGGCTCGTCCTTATCCAGCCAACCCAAGCCCCAGAAGACCCCAGGCCTGACTGGGCCAACACGCCTCGCTCTCAGACGCTGTCTCATGGTGAACCTCACCACGCACAGGACTGTTCTGCTTTGCTTCCGCCAAAACCCCAGTGCCACAGAGGCAGTAGGCGCTTAGTAGGTATCTGCGGAGGGTGAGAAGAGGCCTGGCAGCTCTGCCCCGGGAGGCCAGGGGAATTACTGGCCTCTTTATGTCTTTGTGAGACAGGGTCTCACTCTGCAGTTCAGGCTGGCCTCGAGCTCACTTTGTAGCCCAGGCTGGCCTCGAAGTTGCAGTAATCCTCCTGCCTCAGCCTCCTGAGTGCTGGGATTACAGGCGTGTGCCACCACGTCAGGCACTGGCCTCTTTATGAAGGGGAAGTCAAGGCTGAGCTGAGGAGGAGTGTAGCACTTTGCCTGAGCTCTCAGGCAGCTGAGGCAGGAGCACCTCAACCTTGCAATAATGGCAGCAGCTACTGAGACAGCGTGAGCACCTACTGCACACCGGGTACTGTCTGGGTGTTGGACTGGTTGGCGAAGGCAAGCAGACAGGTACCTAACCTGGTCGGCGTGGTGCAGAAGACACAGAACCTTCCGAGGAGCTCTGTGGAGGGCACTCATGATCTCCAAGGTGCAGATGAGGAAACTGAGGCAGGGAATTAGGTGACAGTTGTGAGCATTAGCGGCACAGCAAAGGCCCCAGTGTACTGGACTCGAGGCCTTAGCCTTACTCCACGCACTCCTATAGTGCTGTCAGAGGCCACTTCCCAGCCTGCCCAGAAGGTACCCAGCACCAAGGCATGGCCTGGCCCAAGCATACAAGCCCATCACACATTTGCCACCTCAAAGGGACCTGCCATATGCTCGTGGCATGGGCCTGACAAATGGTTTTCTTTCCATTCACACCTGGGACTCTCCCCACTCCAGTGGTGGCCACACTGCTGTGTGACCTTAGGCAAGTTGCTGTGCCTCTCTGATCTTCCAGGCTCCACCACTTGCAACAGGTTGCAGCTCCAAGCAGGGAGGTGTGAGGCCCACACACAGCAGGCCTGGCAGCTGGAGCGGCAGCTCCCTGCCTGAGGGACCATGAGGAGTGCACAGAACCCCAGAACTCTGCCTGGCCCTAAGTCCCCGTCCCCCCTGGCCCCTGTGAGCATTCGGCAAGCCCCGATGGGCGGGATCCAGTCCTGCCCCGACCTCGGGCCTGCCCTTCCCCGGAGCCGGAACCGAGGGCGGCACTCTCCAGGCCCCTGGCCGCTGCATCCACGCCTCTCGCCTCCCGTCACTGCCAGCCGATGCCCACGGGTGGCCACCCCAGTGCAGCCCGCGAGGGAGACGGAGGCACAGGAGGTAGCGAAGGCCCTGGGCCCAGTGGCTTTTCCAAAGCCGGGCCCTCCCTGCTGTCCCTGCTGGGGCTAACCACGGCTCGGCGGATGTGCCCTGTTCTCATTTCACAGAAGAGAAATCTGCGCCTCGGAGGGGGACGGCCACTGTGAAGGTGACACCGCCTGTCACCCCACAGCGCGGGACTAAGGGGCAGCAGAGCCCAGAGAGGGGAGGGCCCTGCCCAAGGCCAGACAGCCCGGCCGCCCCACAGAAGCTGGGCTGGGGCTGGGAGCCCCGCGGCCACAGCGGCTTCCCACGACCTTGGGGTGGGGACTGCCTGGCATTTCCTGTTTGTTTGGGCCGGACCCAGGCGGGCCTGAGGGATATGGGACTTCCTATGGCTCCGCCCCTGCAGAGCTGGCCAGGCGGCGGTGCGCGGTGGGCTCCGGCGGGCCCCCCACGCCGGTCACAGCCCTGCCAGTCCCTCGATCTCCTCGCTGTCCTTCCCCTGTCTGGTCCCGCCACACATCGTTGGGTCTCCCGCAGGCGAGTTCTCCGTTCAAGGGGCACACGCAGTCCTGGGCCCTCAGGAGGCCAAGGCCGCGATCGGGCGTCAATCCCCTCTCCGTTCTTCAGCTTCCCCCCGCCCCCGTCAGAGGAGCTCGGTGTGAGCGTGGTGTGTGCTGTAGGAGGAGAGAAGGAGAAGTTACTGCTGAGACTCCGGAGCCGCTGCCCCAGGGCGGGGTCACCAAGTCCTGACACCAACTTCACCTGTTATTTCCCACACAGAGACCCAAGGCCCTAGCAGGGTGGGGCCCCTGGTGAGAACACAGCCATGCAGTGCTGGGATTGAGCCTGGGGTCTTGCACATGCCAGGCAAGTGAGGGTTACCTTTTTTTTTTTTTTTGAAACAAGATCTCACTATGTAGCCCAGGTTGGCTTCCAACTCACGGTGATCCCCCTGCCTCAGCCTCCCAAGTGCTGGGAATACAGTGTGCACGACTGGCATGTTTTTCTTTTTTTTTTTTTTTTGGTGTTTTTTGGTTTTTCTCCGGGACCGGGAACCGAACTCACGACCTTGTGCTTGCCAGGCAGGCGCTTTGCCACTGAGCTAAATCCCCAGCCCTCTAACTTCTTTAAGAGGTGGGATTTTTTTTTTTTTTTTTTTTGGTTTGGTTTTTTTCCGGTACTGGGAATTGAACTCATGACCTTGCACTTGCCAGGCAGGCGCTGTGCCACTGAGCTAAATCCTCAGCCATGTTTTTCTTTTTAGCTGACATTGTGCCCTAGTTTCCTGCTGTTGTAAACAGGGCCGCGGTCATTTCCTTCCAAGCCCATCAGGGCCCCCTCCGGCCTCAGTGTCACCCACCCTGTCGTGCCAGCCCCGGAGAGGTGATTTTGGGCTCCAGGTGGAGCAGTGAGCGGAAGGTACTCCTGGGTCCCTGGGGTGGGTCAGCACGGTCCCCCCTCACAGATGAGGAAACGAGGCTGGTGGCCCCTGCCCGCCGCGGACGCCGCCCTCAGGAGCACCTGCCGGTGTGGGCTGGGGAACGCTCGCATCCCTTCCCACGGGAAGAAGCCAAGGCGAGAGGGCGCCTGGCTGTGTCGCCAGCTTCCGAGGGGCGGTGACAGCCTTCCTGCCTGTGCCCCGGCCGTGCCCTTGCCGGGAACACTCTTCCTCCCGGACCCCATGGCGGGGGATCTGCTCCAGGTGGGTTTGGCCGGCGTCACTTCCTCAGAAACCTTCCTGGCCGGGAGGCCCCGGGGTTTCCTCTTTCATAACGCGAGTCCTGCTCACTGGGAAGGTCCCCGTCCCTCGAGACTCACCGGCAGGAGCTTGGCCGTGGCTGCAGGGTCCCCGGCTGAGGAGACGCCCGCCTACCGCCCTGGGCGACAGCACCTGGCCTCTCCCTGCCTCCCAGCCGCGTGCGCACCTGCTGTTGCCTGCTCCCTTTGCAGCTCCCGTACGCAGCGGTTTGGTCTTTTCTTGGGGGGCAGTTGGTCTTTCTGTCAACTGCCGCCGAGTCCCTGCTATTTTGCACAGTGCCCGGCACATAGGAGGTGTTTCCTGTCTGTGGAAAGGAAGGAGGGATGAACAAATAATTTCAGCCAAGCAGGGTGTGAGGCTGTGGGCCAGCAATCCCAGCACTCTGGGAGGCGGGGGTAGGAAGGTGGCAAGTTCAAGCCCAGCCTGGGCAACCTAGAGACTTAGTGAAACTCTTGTCTCAAAATGAAAAATAAAAACATAATTGCAATGCATTGCTCAAATTTTCATGAGCTCCTTCTGCACATACTGTACCTGCTGGGCACCAGCTGTGCCTGTGGAGTTTGGACAGAAGGGTCAGTCAGTGTCAAGGAGACAGGTGGGGTGTGGGGGCGCCTTGGCCAGGCTCCGGGAGGGGGTTCTGCCGGCAGAGGCAGGGCAGCCCCGCCCAGCTGGCAGATTCACAGGACTGTCATAACTGTGGGAAACCCAGGTTGCCAAATGCCACCACAGCCACGTCACGGGGGGAGCCTGGGGGTGCGGGGCTGGAGGGGCTGCCTCAGAGCTGGCCGAAGCCCGGCCGCATGCTCGCCGTTAATCACTGGGTGATGTGGCGACCTGGCCACTCGCTGCCAGGCTCTTAGCTCACAAAAACGTCTGGAATGGAACTTGGTCCCTACGTCCCTGCCTCCAAGGGAGGTCCTTGGGGACCCTGAGCCTCCTCCTGGACCCCTGTGTTGCTCCTTCCCTCACAGGTTGACTTCACCCTTGATCTAGAATCTGTGGCCATGTGTAATTTCCTGGTGTCCCTTCCTGGATCTATGCTGGTATGTTCCTGGGCAAGTCACATGCCAGTTCTGAGCCTCAGTTTCTTCACCTGTGAAATGGGGAAGCAGCCCCCCTTCTTGGAGGTTGTGCTGAGGCTCAAATGCATGCACTTGTGGAAAGCACATATGCCAGGGCCTGGCACACAGAAAGCACCATATTTGGCCACCGTCAGTGTCCTTGTTGGACACCCAGTGTGGGCAGACAGACCTCAGGTCTGTCAAAAGTGAAGTTTTTTATTTCTTCTTTTCTTTTAGGGCACTGGGATTGAACCCAGGCCCTTGTGCAAGTGCTGTACCGATGACTGCACCCTCAGCCCTTTTTAATGTACCAAGTCTCACTAAATTGTCTAGACTGGTTCCAAGCTTGCAATCTTCCTGCCTCAGCCTCCTGAGTAGATGGAATTCCAAGCAGGTGGCACCACACACAGCTTGCACTTAGGCATTACAGGGTTTGCTCTGGCTGTAGCAGGAGTGGGGCATGGAAGGAGGACACTGGAAGTGGGCGGCTGAAGGGACAGGGTCCTGTCCACCTGGCAGAGAATGGGCAGGTGTAGAGCTGAGGGAGCCACACCCCTGACCCCCTGGGCCACCGGAGTTTCTTGGAAACAGACTCAGGATGTGCTAGTGGGCAGGGACCTGGGTCAGCAGCACCCCCACGCAGGACAGTCGGGCTCCTGGCCCCTAGCCACTGCCCACTGTGCCTGGCCAGGCCCCTTCTGGGAACGGAGCTCCCCCACCTCGGTGACGTCCCCCCAGGCTGCTCCCAGCACATTTCCCGCCAGCCCCGATGGAAGCGAGCCAGCTGCGGTCAGGAGGCCTCTCCCACCCGCTTGTGGGCTTCAGAATGTTCTGGAGCCTGGGAGAGGCAGGATGGCCGGGGATCGCATGGCTGGGCCCCGAGTCTCAGCTCCGCTGTCCCGGCATGAGAAGGGCGGGGGCCCCACCTCTGCGCCTTGCTCCTCCTCCGCCAGTGGCAGCCAGGATGGTGACAGGGCCTCCAGAGGGGGCCAGCTCACCTGTGCGGACTCCGTGGAGAGCCCTTGGGAGGTGTGCTGTTCCCTCCCGTATTGTCACTCTGGGAGCAAACTGACCCATGGGAGAAAGGCAGGGGCAGGATGGGTGTGTGAGGGTCGCTCGGAGCAAAAGGAAAACAGGCAAACGGTGTGCGGTGTGCGCCCGCAGAGGACCTACAACCCCGGCCCCGGGGGCTCAGTGAGGCGGGATGGGGACCCCACACTCACATGAGACCTGTTTGGCCCTGCTCTGCCGTGGAGCTGTTCCGTTTCCCCTGCGACCTACTCCATGCATTTTCACCCGAAAGAAATTCTGCAAGAGGTTCCCTTCCCCAGGCAAAGCCCTCAGTTGTCCTGGCCCCACCCTTGAGCCCTGGCCTGTGTGTGGCCCAGTCTTGTCACCGCCGTACCGCCGCTGCCGTCATTCCCAGCTCCCGGCCTTGGAGCGGGTCCCAGCTGCAGCCCCGCAGGAGGGGGCTCTGCAGAGACCCCCCAGCCGCCGCAGCTCCAGGCAGTGCGGCTGTGGGGTTAGCAGGGTGGGGGGGCGGTCCCGGCCGACTGATGACAACTCCAAATGCTCCGCAGCCCAGCCGCTAATCGCTTCCAGATTGGCCAGGTCAGGGCCAGGGCCGCCGCCGCCTGGCTCCTTAAACAGCCCGTCGCTCCAGATGGCGGCTGGCTCCAGCCTGGCGAGCAGGTTCATGAGGGGCTGGGGGTGGCAGCAGGTGGAGGACCCCCTGGCCGCCAGCCGGCCTCGGCTGCCTCACACGCGCTTTGCCTGAGTCAGGGGCCCTGGGCTGGAAGGGGCTGCAGAGGCCGAGCCCATTGCTCAGAGGAGGGAAACGAAGGTCCAGAAGGGCCGGGGGTGGAGCGGGGTCAAGAGGGCTCCTGGTGGGTTGGCGCCCAGTTTGCTCCAGCTCTGGGGCTCCCACACACAGCGGGGCAGTGCAGCCCAGAGGAGAAGAGGCAAGACAGGCAGGCATCGTTGCTGCTGCATTAGGTTCTGGCTCTGGCTCAAGCTTGAGCAAGTAAAATCATTCCACTCTCTGGGCCTCAGCTTGCACCTCTGTAAAATGGGAATGTGGAGAGTACAGACCTGGAAGGATCACCAGAAGTCCCGCCAAGTGCTTGTGCTGCTTCTCCTCCATCCCAGCTTCTGCTACCACCTGGCTGTGCGTGGCCTCCTCCAGGAAGCTGCCCTGGCCTTCTGCCATCAGTCTGTTGCTTTGTGCCAGGCACTGTGCCCTCCCTGTGCCCGTTCTCATGGAGTGTCCCTGACACCCGACATGACTGGTACCTGATGCTTTAGTTGAGACGGGGTGTCACTGTGTAGCCCAGGCTGGCCTCGAACTCACATACATCTGCCACTCTCACGTCTGCCTCCTGAGCGCTGGGATTTCAGGCATGCTGGGCCTGGCCTGGCTACCTGATGCTATTGTCCCCTCTGCAGATGACAAAAGGTGGGGGCGGTAACTGGGGCAGAAGCCCAGGGGTGCAGCAGGATGAGTCATTGTATTCCTGGAACCTCTAAGTGTGCTACTGTGTCTTACAGGGTTAAGGAACCAGGGCTCAGAGAGGTTGAGTGAGTTGCCTAAGGTCACACAGCTGAAGTTGAAATTTGAACCAAGGCTTTTAGCTCCAGAGCACACATCCTCAACCACATGGCCCCTCCCAGTGAGTCTGAATCACACCAGTGCCCAGCACATAGTAGGTGTTTTTCGGAGGCCCCATCCACCTCCAGTGGCGCCTGGATTCGGATTTCGGTCCAGCCCTGAGGTCAGCAGCCTGTTCTGCCCTGTGCCTGGGAGGAATGTCCACACTGGCTTCGGCCTGGGTCCGAGAAGAAAGGCAGCCTTGTGGGAGAAAGGTGAGCCGCTGGGTGGGCGCGGGCGTGTTTACCCAGGGCCGGGCGTGTGGCTCGGGGTGGCGCCGCTGTCAGCCGCCGGCTGCCCCGGGCCTGTGCTGGGCTCCAGATGTGCGCTGGCTCCAGCCGGCCGGGCCCCCACCCCCACGCACAGAGGGGCTTTATCAAAAGCGGCTGCGGGAGGCCCCGGAGGCCGCCTGGCTCCAGCCGGCTGCTGGCTCCGAGCCCCGGCCAGGCCTGCAGAAGCCAGGCGAGCGCAGGGCCTGCGAAGCTCGTTTCTCCTCCCGCCGGCTCCCAGCAGGCGAGGGCAGCGGCTCTGCCAGGAAACCCAGGGCCAGGCGGCCGGGAGAGGTGGCAGCACGTAGGACGCCCTTCGCACTCTGCGCCCGGGGGCAGGGGCCGCCCCTTAGCAGAGGGTGCAGAACTCGGGGTGCTGCATGGGCCACCACAGGGGCACGCAGGGAGGAGCAGCCCGGCTGCAGCACGGTGGCTCCTTCGAGGGTAGGAGTCTCCGCAGCGTTCACAGGGCCCCATTGTAGCCAAAATATTATTTTCCCCTTGTGTTTTTGGTGCCGGTGATTAAATCCAGGAGCTTGCACACGCTCAGCCAGCGTTCAACCACTGAGCCGCACCCACAGCAGCTTTTGTTTTATTTTATTTTATTTTATTTTACGACAGGGTCTCATTAAGTTGCTGGCCTTGACCTTGTGATCCTCCTGCCTCTGCCTCCCGAGTAGCTGGGTTTACTCGTACTGACTTATGCCATCACACTAGGCTGCTCCGGAGTGTTTTCTTTCTTAGGGAAGGGGGCAGGGAATGATAGTCTGTGTGTTCTTTCTTGGCTTGAGCTATTTTGTAATAATAACTGGGGTGGGAAAGAATAAACAGACCCCTGCTCCCAAGCTTAGCCCTGCTCCTGGTGGCAAGGGCTTCTGGTACTTTCTAGAGATAATCTGAGAACCCACAAGCAAAAGCACACATCTTCTCATTCCTGTTTTGTTTTGTTTTTACAAATGGTATTGAAATACACACACACACACACACACACACACACACACACACACACACTCTGCTCTGCCTCTGGCTCTTTTTACTTAACAGCACACCCCAGGCCTCTCTGCAGCCTCACCGCAGCCTCACCTTCCGCAGCTGCGTAGTATTCCACCACGTGAGTCCACTGCGCCTTGGGTTCCAGACCCCTTGTGACATCTAAGCATCTAAGTAGCTGCTGGAGGCTGCTCACTACTGCAAGACGCTCAGGTGGAGAGCTTGTGTCTTTGAGGACTCAGGCATATTTATTTTGGGTTTGGTGGTACTGGGGCTCCAACCCAGGGTCCAGAGCAAGCTCAGTAGGTGTGATGGAGTCACACCTCCAGCTCTTTCAAGGCCTATCTTCTCTGTTCTTCTTCTCTTCTCTTCTCTTCTCTTCTCTTCTCTTCTCTTCTCTTCTCTTCTCTTCTCTTCTCTTTCTTCTCTTCTCTTCTCTTCTCTTCTCTTCTCTTCTCTCTTCTCTTCTCTTCTCTTCTCTTCTCCTCTTCTCTTCTCTTCTCTTTTCTCTTCTCTTCTCTTCTCTTCTCTTCTCTTCTCTTCTCTTTTCAGCAGTTCTAGGGATTGAAACCAGGGCTTTCCACTGAGCTACATCACAATTTTTTTTTTCTTTTTAAGTTTTCAGGGTCTTGCTAAGTTGCCCAGGCTGGGTTTGAACTTGCTTCCTCCTGTCTCAGCCTCCCAGAGTGCTGGGATCACAGGCATGTGGTATTGCAGGTGCCTCCCTCCTCTGCAGCCTCGCTGACTTCCCCTCCCCGGAGTCTTGCCCATCCCGCCCAGGGTTAGGGACGGATGCCGGCGAGGGAGCAGCTCTCCAGGAGTCCCCTCTACCACCAGCCAAGAGCCCTGTCTTGCTTCCATTTCTTCCTGATTGCAGAAAGAAACGTATTCACTGAGAAACTTTTCTTGTGGGGGACAGAGCCTCGCTATGTAGTTCCTGCTGGCCTTGGACTCGCTCTGTAGCCCAAGCTGGCCTCACTGAGAATCTTTATAAAACAAAAGAAATGACCAAGTTAGAAAGCGATGCTTCCTTCCAACCTGCACACACCCATCCAGCCCACCCCCAGGGGCTGGCCCCAGGCCCAGCTGCCTGGTGTCCTCTGAGCCCCCCACCCGTGCAGCTGAATCAGACTTCCTGCTCCAGCGTGGCCCGCACCCCAGGACTCCCACAGCTTCCATCCACACTGGCAGCCTTGCACAGGTCACATAGCTAACACGCACGGCCCTCTCCCGGGCTCAGGCCCTGCAGGCTCGGCCTCCTCTATCCCCTCCTCTCACCTCTCAGCACTTGTGTCAGCTCCACAGGAGCCAGAGCCTGAGCCTACAGCTTCCCCAAGGCCCACCGGCCACCACGTCCTCTCTGGCTGGACAGGAGGTCGCTCTCGCTGGTCCCGGCCTCCCTCTGGCCTCAGCCCCACAGCTGGTTGGCCGCACAGAGGGGCCCTGTTTGGCTGAGCAGATTCCACCCCCGGGACCTGCAGTAGTTTGAGACAGTCTAGCGCATCCCTTGGGGTGGATGCTGAGGACCCAGTCTGGGGTGCTACCCAACAGCCTTGGGGAACCACCGACAGGCGAAGACAGCGCTGTGGCCCTCAACCTCGCCTTCTCCCACAGCCTCTGCCTTTCCTGGTCATGGCTCCTCCCATCCTTGGGCCTGATTCAGGGCCACCTGCGCCTGGGGCCACCCCCAGCTACCTACCGGCCCTGCCGTGGCGCAGGCCCCTCCGCACACGCCCCACCTCCTCCAGGAAGCCTCCCGCTGAGTGCCTGTGCCCTGCACCCTCCTCTGCTAACCCTCTCCACGGGGACCTGCCCCGTGTCCCACTGACCTGTCTCTGTCAGGGTCACCGGCCACGCCCAGCTCCCTGAGGGCGCGAGCAGGACATGCCACAGACCACGGTAGCCACCTAATAAATGCCAGTAGGTTGACAAGTGACACCTCATCAGGGCCCTGGTGTCTGGGACACAGACCTGGAGGCTGAAGGCTGACCGCACAGTCACGGCCCGAGGGGGCTGCCGGGTCCCGGAGGCTGGGCCGGAGCTGTCCCAGCGGCCCCGAGCGGGCCTCCCAGACCCACCCGCCCAGGGCCCAGCCCCGGCTGCACTTGGGCGATGGTGGAGGCATCCTGGGGCCTCCCCACCCCTCAGCATGCGGGGGTCCCCGACTGGCCACCCAGTAGGACTGGGCAGCATAGACATGTGCCCGGAGAGCTCTCGGCACCCATTGCACGCGGCGACGGTGGCGGGCCTTGGCCCCGCCCAGAGATGCCTGGGCAGCCCGCTTAAGAAAAAATACCGCCCTGCTGCCCTGGGAGCCCCAAGGGGGCACCTGCTGCAGCGTGCGATCCGGGGACACTTCCAGGGGAGGTGAGCTCTGACTGAGGCCCAGGACGCACGAGAGGGACCTGAGGTACAGCGGCTACGGCAAGGCCCAGGCAAAGCAGGCGTCTTTACGGTGCGGAAGGCCTGGGCCTGGGTGTCCCTGGGCCTGGGTGTCCCTGGGCCTGGGTGTCCCTGGGCCTGGGTGTCCCTGGGCCTGGGTGTCCCTGGGCCTGGGGTTTCATGGCAGAGCCTCCCGCAGCCGAAATCAAAGCCTCATTTCTGTAACTGTCTGTCCCTGTCTCCCCAGCCCGGGGAACTCCATGAGGAGAGCGCCTGTCCTCTCTGCTTTGGTCACTCTGTCCCAGGGACCTGGAGCACCCACTTGGTGCTTGTTTGGGCTTGAATTTTGTCCCTTCCAAAACTCCTGTCCACCTGGAACTCAGGGTGTGACCATATTTGGAAACAGTCTGGAGTTAAAGATCCTGAGAGAAGACCCAAGCGGCACTGAGGTGAGGCCCAGAAAGAGGCGGGAGGGCTGGGGACGCAGGGAAGGCTGTGTGCGGACACAGACTGTGACCAGAGGGATGGGCTGCCAATGCGGAGCGCGTTACCCCAGGCCCCGGGAGAGGCAGCGAGGACGGGAGCCTGGGGTGAACGGCCCTGCCGAGGCACCTCTGGGCAGACTTCCGGTCGCCAGAACCCAGCAGGATACATTTCTCTGTGCGTGCACGTGTGCGTGTTTTAGGTTTTCTGAGACAGGGTCTCCTTCTAACTCAGGCTGACCTTGAACTCACGATGTATCCCAGGGTGGCCTCGAGCTTGTAATGATCCTCTTGAGTCAGCCTCCCTGGAATTACAGGGTTAGAGTTAGGGTCGCCCCTAATGTTGGGGGGAGCGGGCACAGGGCTGGCTCTATGTCTGGGGCTCCCGCGTGGTCATGGTGGGAGGCGGATTTGGGGCCGGCAGGTGGATGTGAGGCGCTGCTGCGGCCATCCTGGCTGAGGCGGGCAGGAGGCTGGTTCTGCAGACCCCAGCCCGGCCCCCGAAGCCCACTCTGCACCTGGGTTTCTCTCCCTCCTGAAGCCTTTTTTTTTTTCCGGTACCGGGAATCAAACTCATGACCTTGCGCTTGCCAGGCAGGCGTTGTGCCGCTGAGCTAAATCCCCAGCCCCTTCCCTCCTGAAGCCTTGAACAGGAGCTGCGGCCCGGGGCTCACAGCCCTCCTCCTGGGAGTCCCCGTGTGACTCTTAGCACCTTCAGGAGCAGCCCGGAGTCGGGCAGGGGAGGAAGTTCCGCACCTGTCTGCTCTCAGTCTCTCTGGCTGCGGCTCCCAAGGTTGGGAGCAGCGGGAGTTGGAAGGAAGAGATCCTGGCTCTGGGCCCAGTGCTGTTTCTTGCTAAGTCTCGGCTTCCCTGCCTGCGACTCGGGGGAAGGTCACCTGACTGCAGCAGCTGTTGTGGAGTGGCGGCCGGTGTGAGCTGGCAGAGCACCTAGTGCACAGCAGCCTGAGCTGAGAGTGGGGTGGGTGGAGGCCCACGCCTGTAGTCCCAGCGTTTGGGAGGCTGAGGCAGGAGGATCTCGAGTTTGAGGCCAACCCGGGCTACACAGTAAGACTCTTGTCTCAAAAAAAAGAACCCCAGAAGGAGAGAGAGAGAAAGACAGAGAGAGCTATGAATCCAACGGACTTGTCTGGCTTTTAGATTTTCGATGCCCTGACCCCTGCTCTGTTTCGGGGACCCCACAAGGCCACCTCATCCCCCAAGCCTGACACCCTTGGAGGGTCACAGGCTTAGATTTCATGCTCATAAAATGACTGGAATCAAAGCACAGCTCAGACGGGGAGGGTTTTGAAGTCGGCTCAAGGCAAGAAGGGGCGTGAAATTCCGGCCATCTCTGCCCCTTTCTGGAACCCACCATAAACGGGGGCCCCTGGCAGGATGGTGGTGGTGTAGACGTCACCAGTCATTTTAGCAACAATCTGGATCCCAACAAAGACTTCTAGGGGAAAACTTCCCGAGTTTGAGAGAAGACAAATGGTGAAGCTTCAACCTAAGTGCCTTTCCCTGGTGAGGGAGGGGCGGAGGGTAGGGACTTGGGCCCGGAAGTCAGGGTCCCCTCCCGCTCTGCCATTAGACTTGCTGTGTGACATTAGGCAAGCTGCCTAACGTCTCTGTGCCCTCATCTGCCAAACAGGGTAAATTATACGCTTGGATCCCGGGGCTGCGGTAAAGGTGACCGAGTGACTATGTGACACACACTGGCCCAGTCTCTGGACTTCACTGGTGCTGCTCCAGCTCTGTTCCTCTGACTTTCCCTAACATCACAGCCACGACTTTCTCATCGGTAGTACTACCTGCCCCTGCCCCTCCACCGAGAGGTGGGCCTTGCACCAGGGCTGCAGTCACAGAAGGCAAGGAGCAGGGAGGACGGATACTCGGGAGAGCGCACAGCAGGTGAGAGGAGCTGGGCAGGAGACAGGAGCCCGGGACCGTCTGCTCTGTGCCAGGTGGGGCGGCTGAGCCCCTGCGGATCCAGCAGCAGTCCTGGCCGGAAGCTGCCCCACAGCTGTGACCCTGAGGATGTCCCCGAGGGTCCCAGCGCCGGGACCGGCCGGCGGGAGGGACTTGAACACTGTTTTGTCTCCTGTGGGGATTCTGCCACGTTCACACAGGCACCCACGCGAGAGGATGGATGGGTTTCCTGCGTGTCCTGCGTTTTCCGGGCGGCATCACCGCTTGTCTTGGTTACTTTTCTCTTGTTGCTGGGACAAAATACCCCACACTCAAAATTAAGGAAGGAAAGGTTTATTTAGCTCATGGTTTGTGGGGGCTTCCCTCCGTAATCAGCCGGCTCCAAGGCAGGGTGGCAGGGCACAGGGGCAGCAGTTCAAGGTGGCAGAAGGCAGCAGAAGCAGCCGAGAAGGCGAGGGACACGCCTCTTTCCCTCCCTTACATTTGTAAGTCTGCTACCGCCTCCCAGGGCGGGTTCAGCGCTCCCACTGTCTCCCTGCCCTCCTCTTGCGCAGGATGAGGATGTTTACAAAGTGAGGACCCTGGCCCCCTGCTGAGTTAAACTTCTAAACTTCTCAGGTTAATACAGTGTATCAACCATTACCCCACAGCGGTCAGGCCCTGGGGTGAGGGAGAGGGATGGATGGTAACTGCAGGTCAGTGACGGGACGGTGCCGCTGGGGCGGAGGGCGCTGGCGCTGTCCCCGCCCTCTGGCTCCTCCCAGGCGTCTCCCTGCGCTGAGGCCTTTGGTGTTAGCCCCTGCGGTGCGTGGAGGGAACCCCGTGGCGGCACAGGGGGAGCCGCTCTCACCAGCCATCGTCCCCATGTCACAGACTGGGGACAGGTGGTGAGTCAGGGGCCTGGGTTTGAACCCGCGGGCCTGCGTCCTACCCACACACGCAGGCACAGCTGGTCCCCCAGGCTCGAGCACCCTGCGCTGTCACCGGGCCTCCGAGGGCAGCGTAGCAGCTGCCCGATGACAGCAGATATTCCCACAGACTCGGGAGCCAGCCAGCCGTGGTGTCCCTCTCTGGGCCTCGCGCCCTGGCAGCAGACCCGGGTCTGTGTGAGGGGTCCGGGAGCTTGGGCTGGGAAGGCCTGTCCCCGCCCTCTGGCTGCACTGAGCAGGATGCACTGAGCAGGGGGTGAGGGGACAGAGGCCGCCGTGCACACGGGGGTCCTGCAGCCCCGCAGTCTGTGCTTGCTGCCCCGGGGCCCTTGCTCTGCTGAGCCCGGGGTCAAATGTTGACGGCTCCTTGGGAAGAGCTGTCCTTGGTACAGCGTCACCCGCATCAGCCGCAGGACTGGCCTGGCCGGAGGGGGGCGCTCACCCCGGGGAGCGGGAGACAGGGCGCCCTGGGTCAGGCTGAGGTGACAGCGGCCAGCACCCTGCTCCAGGGTCCGCGGTGTCCCTGGGCTCCTCTCAGTACCCCAAGCATCCCTGGAGAGAAGGGCCGGGCCCGGCTCCCTCGGCTGTAACGTGGGCGTGGCCGAGTCCGGTCTCCAGGCTGGGCCGGCTGCGTGAGTCACAGAGAAGCAAGGGCTGGGGAGCCGTGACTGCTGTCCTCAGCCCCGTTTGCCCATATCCGCCCCAGGCCCCAGGCTCCAGGCCCCAGGCCCAGCCGGAAGGACAGCTCTCGACCACACAGAGCTGGGTACTAGGTGCTTTGGACCAGCTCTGCTGGGCCACCCTGAGCCCATTCTGCACCTCTGAGCCCTGGTGTCCTGATTTATAAAAAAGGCGCCGGGCCAAAGGCTAGTGAAGAGGCCACAAGAAGCCTGCGGCACCCTCGGGGGCTGGGGTATAAACTGGCCTCGGCGGGGCTCACCCTGGTGGTGGCTCGAGGTGTGGGCAGTGGAGGCCCCTGGCTCCAGGTCACTATGAACAGAGCAGAGTTCCGCTTTGCGGCCCAGAGCTGTGTGGTCTCAGGCAAGTTGCTCAGCCTCTCTGGGTCTCGATTTCATCCTGTGCGGTGGCACTTGCCCTGTCGTGGCCTGGGGCCCTGTGGTCCGTGCATGCAGGAGGGGCCTCTTCCTGAAGGGAACACAGGTGTCCTTTCTCCTTCCTGCCACATCATCCTGGGAGCACAGACGTGGGCGGGGCCTCTCCGGAGCCCCTCGGGCACTCTGGACTGGCCACTCCTTGGTACTTCCCTCGGGGGTCCACGGGCTCCACTCAGCACCCCACCTTCCCTCTGTGGTCTCGGGCTGCAGCCTGGGGACCCAGGTCCTCTGCTCCGCAGAGCTGCCCACCAGTGGGTGCTGCAGCCCCTGTGGGGACTCCGAGTTCCAGCCACTCTGAGAGATGAGGGGGGAAAGGTGTTCTGTGGAAAACATTCACCCCTGGACTCAGCTCCGGGCCTTCTCACCTCCTTTCAAGGGAATGCAGGGCCATCCCTCTGGCCCCTGGTCTACTGCAGCCACTTCCCTGTCCCCAGGCTCCTCCCCACCTCTTCACACTGGCCTCCTGGCAGGTCTCCAAGCCCTGCACACACCTGCCTCAGGGCCTTTGCATGGGCTGTTTCCACTGCCTCTAACGTCAGCATGACTACCCCCTTCTCTGTTCCAGGTCCTTTCTCAGATGTTACCTTCTGTGGCCCTGCTTCAATCTCCAATAGCTCCCCAGCCCCTCTCTGTCACCCTGGCCCCCTCCCTGTCATGCCGTCCCCCTCACTGTCACCCTGGCTCCCTCCCTGTGTTATTTTCCTTTAGGATAATATTCATCACCACCCGATCTTCTATCTCTGGTTTTTTGTTTTGTTTTGTTTTGTTTTTTTGATCTATTTGAGACAGGGTCTTACTGTGCAGTTCAGGGTGGTCTTGAACTCACTTTGTAGCGCAGGCTGGCCTCGAACTCACAGCGATTCTCCTACATCAGCCTCCTGAGTACTGGGATTACAGGTGTGCACTACCACTCCCAGCTCTTGTTTTGTTTTAGACAGGGTCTCCCTGTGTAGTTCAAGCTGGGCTTGAACTTGTGGCGATCCTCCTGCCTCGGCCTCTTGGGTGCTGGGATTACAGGTGTGGGCCATCGTGCCCGGATCTCCATTCGTTTTTGGCTTATTGTCTCTCCTACCCTCTCCAGTGCCCGTCAGCAGCAGCAGAATGTCCCTTCACGAGGACAGGGTTTCTGCCTGCTTCTCCCTGCCAAGTGCCCTGCTCACGCGCATCTGTGGGATGAGTGGGTCTAGCAGTGTGGGCCTGGCACATCCCCAGGGCCGGGGCGGCTCTGGAGTCTGGAATCACTGTGGCATGCAGAGCCCTGTGGATGCCACAGCTGGCTCAGCTGCCCTGAGCTGGGGTTTGTGGGACAGAGGTGCTGCTGCCACAACCAGAATCTCACAGCCTGGCACCAGTCGGGGGTCTCGGCCTGTGGGGGGCGGCCGGGCGCTGGCTCTGGCCTCGCTCCAACTGCAGCGTGAAGTTGGCGAAGCAAAGGGTCAGGGAGGCAGCGAGGGCAGCATGGCCGGAAGTGGCCGGCCCAGCCTTCTGGCCTGCATTATCTGGGAAGAAAAGGAACTGCATTCCAGGAACCCATGGTTGGGCGCCGGAGCTGGAGGGAACGGTGTGGGGGGTGGCCCTGCCGGTGGGTGGGGTGCCTGGGTCACTAGGGCAGTGGGATCAGGAGCTTGAGACCAGGCCTGAGGACATGTCCCCAGGGCCCCAGCACCTGCTGTGAGGGAGGAGAAGCCACTGCCCTGGCTGAGTCCTGGTCCTGCCAGGCAGGGGACGCTTTCCCCCAGGGGCCTGAGCCAGTGGGGCTGCCAAGACTGACAGCTCACCCACCCGAGCATTTGTCCATCTGCTCCCTCTCCCGAGTGTGACCCTAGGACCTGTGCCTCTCCCCAGGGGCTTTCTCTCGCTGTCTTCTCACCTGGAATTGTCCCGCCAGGCGCCTGCCCTGAGGCTCACGCTCACACTGGAGCCTCTACCTCTGGGAGGTCCTGCCGGGCCTGCCCTCCCCTCCCCTCCCCTCCACTCCCTGTTCCTTCTCGCGCTGCATCTCCCGCACGGGGCGTGGCATACAGTAAGCACTGTATAAATGCTGGCTGGCTGAGGGGTGAAAGCCTTACAGGGAACCTCCAGGCTTCCCACTGGCTCAGCACCCAGGAAGAGAGGGGGTGAGAGGAGGGGCTGGGAGGGCCAGGAGCCCCCCCTGTGAAGGCACTCGGGGACAGCAGCTGGGTTTTTTTTTTTTTTTTTTTTTTGTACCGGGAATCGAACTCAGGACCCTGTGCTTGCCAGGCACATGCTTATGCCACTGAGCTATAACCCCGGCCCAGCAGCTGGGCTTTGGAAATAAAAAAGTACTTGGTATGCCAAGGCAAGAGGACTGCTGTGAGTTCAAGGCCAGTCTGAACTACAAAGCAAGAGCCTGTCTCCAAAAACAACAATAAACAACACCCGCAAAACAAAACAAAACAGAACAAAAACCTAGCTGGGAGCTGCTGCACACACCTGGAAGGCTGAGGCAGGAAGATCACCATTTTCAGTCCAGTTTGGGCAATTTAGCAATTTAGAGAGACCTTTACTCAAAGTAAAAAATAAAAGGGTTGAGGATGTAGCTCTGTGCAAAGGCACAGCAATAAATAAATAATAAAATACTTACAAGATAAAAAGCTCTCATCTCCTACACTGTGAGGAGGGAGGGCCGTCCCTGGACCCCGTGTCCTGCGCCTTGCGGGCTCGCGGGGTGACTTCAGCCGTCCCCGCTGGGCAGCCGCCTCTGTCCCCATCTGTCCCCTTCTGTCCCAGCTGCTGGCCGGCGGCAGGCAGACGGGTGCCGGCGTCAGTCCGCAGCGCGGGGGTGCCCTCTGCTGGGGCACAAGGTATCCTTCCGCTCTTCCCAGCAGCGGGGCAGGAACAGCGTAGCTAACTGGCATCTGGGAGGACTGGCAGTGGGAGCGCCGGGCACGGAAGGACACCGAAAGGGTGGTGTTACACTTGCACTGGTCGCTGCCCTTGCTGCGGCATCTCGGCCCTGGCACCCTGCGGTGGCCCCTAAATCTCCTCTGGGAGCCCCAAGATGAAGCCCCAGCCCACCACAGATGGAGGCGCCCTTCGCGGCTGAAGGTGGGACTGGGATCCTCCCTGCCTGTGGCCTGTGCCTTTCTGGGTCCTGCTGGGGGTGCCTGGGAACTCTGAGGTGCAGGACTCCATCCCGCGCCCAGGACAGCACTGGGCCCTCAACACTCAGCCGGCGATGGTCGGCAGCAGGCTGGCAGAGTCCCCGCCAGGCCTGACCCTCGGAATCCTGCCAGGAGGGTCACCCCTCCAGGGCCTGCCGCTCTTCCAGCCAGCCAGCACTCGGAGCACAGGACAGGGTCCGCGGAGGCCCAGGACACGGGGTTCCGCCCCGTCACTGCCCATGGCCTGACGGGAGAGGCAGGCCAGGCTCGGAGCCGGCCCTGGGCATCGTTTCCAGCACCAAGTTCTCCGCAGAGAATAAGCTGGACAAGCCGCGCTCTGCAAGGGAAAGGCCATCCCCCGCCAGCCCTGCAGCTTGCTGCGGACCGGCTCGCGGTGACAAGGACAGGGCGGGGCTGGGTGGCGACTTCAGACAGAGAGCCTCTGCCAGGAGGAGACTCAACAACCTGAGGGCAGGCAGGGGCAGAGGGAGGCCACGTCCAGGGAGGTGGCTGTGAGGCAGGCGGAGGCAGCAGTGAGAACCACCATCTTTGTCCTCGCTGTTTCCACAGTGCTCTGCTCAGGTGCTGTGCCACTGACTACTACACTCCTCTCCTTAAGGTTTTGTTTGTTGTGGTTTTTTTGAGACGGTCTCACTATGTAGCCCAGGCTGGCCTTGAGCTCCCAGCAATCCTCCTGCCTCAGCCTCCTGAGCGCTGGGATTACAGGTGTGTGCCACCATGCCCAGCTCTCCTTGAGGTTTTGAGACAAGGTCTTGCTAAATTGCCTAGGCTGGGCTTGAACTCTCCAGCTTCCTGCCTCAGCCTCTGGAGTAGCTGGGATTGCAGATGCACCTGACAACTGGGCTTTGAAGGTAAGAGGCTTCTATTGCATCTCCCTCAAGCACTGCCGAGGGACTCTGGTCAGGAGGGTGTGCCCTGTGCCCGAGCACCTGGCAGTGGGGTGTCAAGAAGGCACTCCTCCAGCCATGTCTCAGCTCTGACAGCTCTTCCTCCATGGGACTCAACCGACAGCGGCCACTTTGCAGCCTTTTTTTTTTGCAGCACTAGGGATTGAACGTATGCTTTGCACTAAACCCCAACTCTGCAGCTCCTTTTTATTTTTAGTTTTGAGATAGGATCTTGCTAAGATGCTGTTGTCCAGACTGAGCGGGAACTTGCAATCCTTCTGCCTCAGCCTCCTAGAGTGTGGGGGTTCCCAGGTGTGCACTGCCACACCCAGCTCCTTTCCAGCCTAAAGGAGGGGCTGAAAATGTCCCCACAGGTCTGCGCTGCACACATGTACCACCCTGCCAGGACCACAGGGCCACCATGGCTGGGGGAGGCAGTCACCTGTCACCAGCCCTGCCCCTTGTCTGCGTGCCAAGTAGCAGAGTCAGAGGGGCATTCACGTTACACCCGCTGCCCAAGGCCACAAAGATGGGCCTCCCCGGGAGAGGGTGCCACGTCCACCCCCACTGGCAGGCACAGCGTGTCCTGGGGGACCGCAGGGGGCGCCCAGACTGATCTCTGCTTGGCAACTTGAAAATTTAAAAAATTTTATTTTTATTTTTCCTGCACTAGAGATGGAGCCCAGGACCTGGCCATAGCAGGCAACGCTCTCCCCGAGCTGCACCTGGGGCCTTGAACTTGTCAAAATGTCAGTGTCTGTGTTCTGGATGGAGCTGCCTCTTGCTGGATTCTTGCCACAGGTCCAGGTGCGTGCATGCACGCACACACACACATGCGCGCACACGCACAGGTAGGGAACCCCCCTCAGCCCATCAGGAGAGGCCCGGGCTCCAGGGGAGGCAGGCAGGCGGGGACCTGCTCTGTGGCAGGCCCAAACCACAGGGCAGAACCCAGTGGGAAGGTCCAGGAGCAGCACCAGGGAGGCCATGTCCCACTCATGTGGAAAAGAAGCTGGGGCGGAAGGAGGGGCCTGGTCATTCGCACATGTGCTGAGGACCTTCTCCAGTACAGGGGATCGAGTCCAGGGCCCTTGTGCTGAGCTACATCCCCAACCCTGCTTTCTTGGTGTTTTTGCTACAGGGTCTCAACTATGTTGTTAGTTCACGCTTGCCTTGAACTGGGATCCTCTTGTCTCAACCTCCTGGGCACTGGGATTACAGGTGTGTGACACCACACCCAGGACCAGCCTTTTTTTTTGTACTTGGAGACAATGTCTCGCTAAGTCCCCCAGTGGCCCAAGTTAGGCTTGAATTTGCGGTCTTCCTACCTCCGCCTCCTGGAGTGCTGGGATTCATGTACAGCAGGCCACACAATCTCCTTACTGAGAGAACCAAAGCAGGGTTTCCAGTTCACACCTGCCCCTCACGTAAAGGGCAGATCCACTTTACTGCCAGGGCTTTGGGTGTGGTTGTGTCCTACCCTGGCTGTGTGGCTGAGGCTCCCTGATGCAAGTGACAAACTCCCTGCAATCCAAAAATGATACTCCTCCACCTCTTCTCACAGTGGGAACCGGGCAGTTTCTTGCCATGGGCCTGCCGCCTCCAGAGGTGCCCATACTTGCCACACCCGGTGGTCTGCAGAGCCCCAGAGCCTGTGGACCTCGGGGCTCCCGGAGGTCAGAGGACATGGCAGCCCCTTGGGGGACGGGCCAGCTGCTGCGTGCCATGTGCAGAGGCCGCAGGGTCTCCGAGCCAGCTGTGTCCGGTTGGTGTGCTTGCTTTGTCCCCGCAAGGTCTGGCACCTAAACCCAAACCCCGCCTCTACGACAGGTACTGCTGAGCTGTCTCTAGGCCTGACGGTTGGGGTGTCAGGGTGACTTTTCAGGGAAAGGGCAACAGCAAGGAGCTGGCTCTGCTGAGGGGCCTCCCCACCCCCAGGCCACTCCCCAGGAGCAGCGATGCCACATGGCTGGGCACGTCCCCGCAGCCCACCTGGCATCTCTTCTCCCACGCTGGGGAGAGCAAAGCTTCCAGTAGCAAATGCTCCAATTTCCTCCTGGGAGGACAGGTCCCTGAGGTTGAGTCCGGAACTTCCTCTGGGGTCTGAACTGCGCCCAGACAGGGACACAGGCCAGAGCGAACAGGACTGTCCCCTCCCTCCCGAGGGGGTGAGGACACGGGGATCGCGGATCTGCTGGCAGAACAGAGCTTGGGCAGGTCTGTCTACCTGACCCCGTGCATGCCGCCGCACGTGGAACATGTGTTCAGGCCCACCAGGGAAGGCCTGTAACCAAAGGGGTCTCCACCCAAAGGGACCTGGGCTGCCCCGAGATCAGGAAGCTTTCGAGGCCACAACAGGGGGGCTTCCGGCTGCTCCCCTGCTCACCAGCCTGGGGGCTGCTTTCTGCACCCACAGCTTTGCATCTCGGGTCACTGTGGAGCCGTGTACCCTAAATTTCTACACAGTGAAAAATGGATGGTTCTGTTGATCTGGTGACAGGGAATGTTACTTCACCTCCTTAGGTAAAATGTTCTCTCTATAAAAAAAGTCATGCTGGGCACAATGGCACATGCCTGTCACCCCAGCACTCTGGGAGCGGGGCAGGACCTCAAGTCTCAGCTAGCCCCATCTTTCTGGCGCCTTTGTCTCAAAATAAAAAAAGGTCGGGGATGTAGTTAGGTGGGTGGCCCTGGGTCCAATCCCTAGTGCCACGCACTGGGCTGGGGGCAGAGGCACTCGATGACTTTGCAAAAACACTTTTGTTTTTTTGGTCTTTTTGAGACAGGGTCTCACTCTGCAGTTCAGGTTGGCCTTGAACTCACTTTGTAGCCCAGGCTGGCTCCTGCCTCAGCCCGGTGCTGGGATTACAGGCGTGCACCACTCCGCCCAGCAATATTGCACTTTTTTGAATTTTACCAATACAAACGAGTGTGAATTTGTTTTCTAATTTTAGAAGCACTTACCTAAGAGTCCTGATTTTGCCTTTTGATCTGAAAATCCTACATGTTCTTCCACAAAGGGGTGACCCCCGCAATATTAAATTCTGCCCCTAATTAACATGCCGAGAGGAAGAAGGGCACAGCTTGTTAAATATTAATGCACACTTTTGTTTTATTATATTAAAATCAGGCAATGGTCTGACAATAAAAAGGCTGCTTATGGAATACTGTTAAGTGAAACTTTAGAGGATGTTAAATCCTTTCCACTAAGGTTTTCCCTAGAAAAAGATTAATGGAAACATCTTTGCTTTTCAGACTTGATAGTTACTGCTTCAAAAGGTGGTTTTACACAAATACTAAAAAAAAAAAAAAAAACCCTTCAGAACACCATGAATGGCCTTTATTTCGGTACGCATCCACATTTCAGCATTTAGTGGTCCTGAACAGCAAGTGGGAAAACGCAGCAGGGGCCAGGAGGCCAGGCCGCCATCCTGGGACCCTCCGCACACAGAGCCGCTCCTTAGTCCCCGCTGAGCTTGAGAAGCAGCAGCACCAAAGCCAAAGTCCGTGCCGGGCCGGTTCTTCTGTTCCAGTTGTCAGACTGCGCGCCGGGCCCAGGAGGAGGCCAGGGCGGCCACAAGCCGTGTAAACCTTCCTCAACGTTTCAAAGCGAGGCGGGCAGGGGAGAGGGAACGATCCAGAGGGACCGCGTGTGCTTACGAGTGTCCTCGTGTGGCCTTGCTCCGGGTCCGCCCACCAGGGAGGGGCACTGGCAGGTCTGCACGACCCTAGCGACTGCTCTGTTCACCTCATCACCCCTGAGCTAAGACACCGGCTGACGGTGACAGCGGGCAGCACAGCCAGGACCCGATACTCATTTTCCAGGCTGGTGGAGAACGAATGTGGTTCCAAAGCTAGATGAGGGAGGTCAGAGACTCTTTCCAACCTTACCTGATGGCTTCTGGCCAAAGGAAGGAAGGGTCGTGGGACGTGTTGGGGGGGCGACAATGTGACAAAGGGGGGGAGGAGGGAAAAAGCAGCACCCCTCGATCAAGGTGGGGGAGAGATGGGGAAAGCCCTGAATTCCTCACCGAAGGCCAATTTCAGAGGGGGACGGAGGGTTACAATCTATGCTTCGGCCAAGGGTGGGAGTGGAGGAGAGTGGGACAGGTTGATGGCTTGGAAGGGGGTGTCACTTAAGACTTAAAAAGAAACCAGGGTGCAGGCAAAGCACCCCCCACACCCAGCAGTAGTCCCACAGGCGGCAACCTGAAACCTTCCGTCTACTCACCCAGCCACCCCAGGCCAGGGCTCCGGGGCGGGGGCAGGCAGGGAGGGGAGAAGGCAGCGCCCCGGGCCGTGTAATCAGCAGCAAGGTGAGGGTGTGATGTGTCTTTTCACAGTTAAGTTAGATGTGCCCCATCAGTCAGACGGGAATCAATTTAAATATACTTTCTTGATCCCAGAAGTTCAACTATGTGGACAGTGGTTACACTTGACAGGATGATTTGTTATAGCACAACTTATATATTTCAAATGGACAAAAAAATTAGTATCATTTACAGTATCGTAAGATAAACTGCCTTTGAATGGGAGCTTCCTTTCCAGTACTTTGAGGTCTACAAGACATAACTAGAAAATTTACTACTGTGGAAAATGAAGACTGCTTAAATCGAATTGGGGTGGGGGGGTGGGGGGGAGGGCCCGTGGCGGTTTTTGATTAATTGCTATAACACTGTCCTTCAGGCGGCTGAGGAAGTTTCATATTTTCTTTAGACATCATTAAGCGCCGAAGCTCTTGCAGAACAACTTTAATGCTATATGAATTCTGCCATTTTGCTAGCACTGATATGGCTCTTGGGTCCACCTACAAAAAAGGCAAACGAAACCAAATTACTCTCAGCTCTCGAACACAACAGCTGCACGCTGGGGCGAAGGTACAGCACAGCTGGATGCGGCGCACTGGCCAAGGTGAATGTGCTGATCACAAAACGACACGTGACATGCAGAACACCGCCTGCAGGTTCCCTCCCTTTGGTCAGCCTGCTTTTCCTTTTGTGTCCCAACTTGGAAGCAGGAAAGGGTGACACAGGCCCTTGGTGAGATCCAACCCAAAGCACAGCAGCACACAAAGGATGTACCGCTCCTGGGCTGGCTCGGCCACGCCCAGGAAGTGCAGACAGCAACGGCCTGGAGGCCCGGACCTGCGCTGCAGTGACACTGCCTGGCACAGCATTTCCTAAAGCAGATGAGGGCCCGGGACTTTGGGGGCGGGGCCCAGAGGCAACACCGCACATAGAGGAGACAGCTTCGGGGCTCATGTCTCATCGGTTTCCTTTCAAGCCTTGTGAATACCTCAAGGACGAAGGTGGGGCACAGTGTTAGTGTCTGCACACCCCTTCAATGCTTGCTGACCCTTTCTCAGGGCAAGACAGCAGGCCTCAAGATTCAGAGCCGCTGCAAGCTACACATACAGCAGGGATGGACCGGGGAGGGGCTGCAGTGGCGGTGGTAGAACACCTGCTTACCACATGCAAGGCCCTGGGTTTGATCACCAGTACCACCAAAAACAAAACAAATATAAAATCTGAAAAAAAAAAAAAAAAAAAAAAAAAAAAAAAAAAAAAAAAAAAAAAAAAAAATGTTGTTGTTTTGAGACAAGACTCTTGCTGTGTAGCCCAGGCTGGCCGTGAACTTGCTGTGACCCTCCTGCTTGAGCATTCTGAGTTCTGGGATTATAGGCGTGTACCACTACACTTGGCAAAATCTGAAAATTTATGCATTATGTTGCTGTTCAAAAGATTTTTAGCCAGGCATGGTGGCGCACACCTGTAATCCCAGCACTCGGGAAGCTGAGGCAGGAGGATCGTTGCGAGTTCGAGACCAGCCTGGGCTACAAAGTGAGCTCAAGGCCAGCCTGAACTGCATAGTGAGACCCTGTCTCAAAAAGACAAAAAAAAAAAAAAAGTTTTTTAGATTTTGGATTTCAGATTTTTGGACTACAGATGTTCAGTCTGAAAAAATGAGTTTAAAGAACAAGGCCAATGAAAGGGAAAAAAGAGTTAAGGCCCAGGAGGTCAAAGTTCAGGAAAGACCTTTCACTTCTGTGCCTCTGTTTCCTCAAGTCCACCTCATGGGGCTGTCATGGGGACTGAACGAGCTCCCGAAGTGGCCAGCAGAGAGCAGGGCAGAGTACTGCATGGGTGACCGTTGACCCTACAAGTGCAGACACCGATGTGACTCACTGCCAGTACAGCCCGGGGCGCGAGAGGAGGGCCCAGCCTAAGGCCCTGATGTTAAGCACAAAGAACTCTCAACCCAAAGAATGAGCAAGGGCAGAAGAAACAACTTACCACTCCATTAGAACTATTAACTCCATTCATATTAATTTTTGTTACAAATCTTACAAAGGGGGGTGCTTCTGGGTATTTAGGTCCACACTCTATTTTAAGGCTGTATATTCGGTTTTCATAAATTGTCTGGAAAAAAAAAAGGTACAGAACTGTCAGGTAATTACGAAGAACTCCGAGGGAACTTGCGAAAGCCCATTTACTCCTGATAAGCTGGCGTCCTGCTTCCAGCGTAGCCCGCCTGTCAGGGATGCGCTGCTGGGCCCCGGCGCTCCCCTGCCTTACATGGGCCCTGGGCACTGGGGGACTGAGAAGCAGCAGAACACGGAGGCACCGCCGAGGCTCTGAGTGGGTTATTAGTAAGCCCAGCCAGGGGCCAGTGTGAGTGTCTCCGCTCTGCAGACCTGTCCTGAGCCTGGTGGGTGGTAAGAGAGATTCGTCACTTCAGGAAGCCACACCAAGTGTGCGCTCTCGCAGGATCTGCAGCCGCGCAGGAAACACTGCTGTGCAGAGGCAGGGCAGGCCCCTCTTCAGGACGCAGCCCTGGGGTGGGGTTCCGTTTCCTCACTCGGGCTGGCCACTGCCTAAGGCCCCCCCCCCCCAAATATGCACCCCCTGCAGCCTTTCTGTCCGTGCTGGTAATGGTGACCTGAAAGCCTGCTGGCATTTAGTAGGGCCTGCATGAGAAAAGGCAGTCCTTAAAATGCCAATGGCGCCTTTGTGCAGAAAAAGTTCAGTCCCCTACACCAAGGACCCTTTCACTGGAATGCCCATTTCATGGCCTTGAAGACCCCCTTCAAGTGGCACCTGGTCCCTTTCTGTCCTACCTAAAGTCACTGTCTGAAGATCACACTGAAGGGTACTGTCCCCACGGCAGCTGCCCCCTCAGGGCCAGGGCCAGCCTGCTATGAGTCCCCTGTAAGGCAGCAGTGACCCTTTCTCAGGCGTCTCGAGCTGCACAAGCAATTGCTGCTGCCTCAGCAGCGACACCTAGTGGTCCTGGGGCGGGCTTAACCCCACTGAGGATGTCACTACACTCTAGAGCAGGACAAAAGCGATTTACCCCTGACAAAAGGCTCGAACATATTTTAAGATTCATAAGTTGTTAGAATCTTAGTCATTCCCCAAGCTAGGAAAATCGGAACTCAGATCTGGTCTTTGCCTCCACTCGGCCTCAACCTGCTCTTCCTCTCTTCCCTCGAAGCGGCATTGCCACCTACCCAGTGAGTTCTACAAAAGCCCAGCAGCCTCCATTCCCTTTTCCCTTCTGCCACCTTCCCACTGTCAGCAAGAACCTACTCTTTCAACCTCTAAGAGACCCCACACCTCCCGCTAACCCCACGCCGTCCCCTCAGGGGACTGATCCGCATCTGCTTCTCCTCGCTTGCCTGCTGGCTGCGCCCCTGGCCTCCTCTCTTCACCTTTCCCCTCCAAGTTTGGCCTCATTTCTCTTACAACGCACCAAGTTCTCTCTGCCGAGGCCCCACCAGGCCCCAACCCAACAGCTGCCCCCTCAAAGTCTCGATCCCCCCGCCTGAGGACTGGCGCTCCCTGAACGCAGGGCCCGGTGCAGACACTCAGCAGCCTGTACTCAGTGTGTGCTGAATGAATGAATGAATGCTGCTCTTTACACCTTTATAAAATGAACACTATCTTACAACTACAGTGTTTCCTCAAAGGAAAAAAATCCCTCAGGAAACAGAGCAAGCAGGAAGCAAACAAGGACTTGGCTGACATAGTAATTTGTGGAAATTGTAACAGATGCATCCTTAGCACCCAACACTGGGCCACCAGAACCACCTACTCAAGGAGCCACTGACCAACTGGGTCTAGGGCCAAGGCCCTGTGCCCATACTCACACTCCTTCATTTTAATCACACAGGTTTGTTTTTTGGTTTTGGGGGTTTTTTTTTGGTCTTTTTGAGACAGGGTCTCGCTATGTAGTTCAGGCTGGCCTTGAGTTCACTTTGTGGCCCAGGCTGGTCTCAAACTTGCAATGATCCTCCTGCCTCAGCCTCCCGAGTGCTAGGATTACAGGAATGCACCACTACGCCCTTAATCACAGAATTTAAAGATGAAATTTATTTTTTTTTGGTACCGGAAATCGAACTCAGGACCTTGTGCTTGCCAGGTAGGCACTTGTGCTGCTTTTGAGGGGCATGGGCTTGTGGTAATTACCAAAGCCAGAGTTTTTAAAATTCCTTTTTCTCAGTGCTGGGGATGGACTCAGCCTCATGCATGCTAGATTAGGTACTCTACCTGAGTTATACCTCCAGCCCCTAAAACCCTTTGTTAATGTATTCTGGAGCTCAGATGCAGCAAAGCAGCATGTGTCTGCACGCATGGGGTTACCAGTACCGGTCAGATTCCACTCCTCACTCTGGAAGAGGGTAGGCAGCTTAGCAACAGGGCTCTGATTATTGCACAGATCAGATTTTAACACTACTGCTGACACTATGAAGTCAGAGGGTCATTAAAAGGCCCCCCGCAAGACTCTCTTAGTAGAAAACAGTTTCTGATTTTCTTGTTGTATTTTATTCATCACTGCTCTCGGGATCTGCTGAAAGGTTTCAGCCAAGAAAGAAAACGTGCCTGAAGGAGCACTGCCGGGACATTCTGTTTATGGGAGGAAAATTGCTCTTGATTAGTTGGCTTAAGATGGAAATGTTAATTATCCCAATTTGATCATTATACAATTTGATCATTATACATATATCTAATTATTGTACTGAATGTCATAAATATGTACAACTATTACACATCAATAAAAAACAGGGCAGAGTTCAGTGGTAGAGCTCTTGCCTAGCACACGAGAAGCCCTGGGCAGGGGATATGTGTCAATTAAAAATACCTAAAAAAATACATTCATTATTTGATCATAAAACAAACACTTTCCACTTGGAAGAAATGCCTTAAGTGACATGGGACAATGTGGCAGTGCCCATCAAAATGTGATGTAGGTACACTCAGGCCAAATTCCTTTCTTTGTTTTGGTACAGGATCTCATGGTGTTGCCCAGGCTGGCCTTAAACTCATGATCCTCCTGGCCTGCCTCCTGAGTAGCTGGTTCTTTTTGGTACTGGGAACTGAACTCACAGCCTCGCGCTTGCCAGGCAGGGTCTATGCCGGTGAGCTATATCCCCGGCCCCTAATCCATTTCTAGTCATTTCCTACAGATGACCTACTCGTGCACAAAAATGTAAGGCACTGCCTGCAAAAGCTAAAGTAACTATAAAAACCTAACTTTATCCACAGAGGACTGACTCCACACACGCGCGCACACAGACTACCAAAACACAGCAGGATGCACACAACCTACGACAGCAGACAAGCGCCTGTCTCCTACTCGGGGCAGGCTGGCCCGCAGGCTGTTTCACCCCCTCGGATCTACAGACCCAGAGCTCGGGAATTGTAAGGTTTTCCTGGGCCTAAAATATGTATTTTGAGATGACCCAGTCTAACTACAAGAAAACAGCAGGCAAATTCCAATAGAGACAAAATACCTGACCAGTACTTCTCCAAACTGTTAAGGGCATCAATACAAGAAAAACCTGAGAAACTTTCATAGCCACGAGGAGCTTGAGATATGATGGCTAAATGTAATGTGGGATCTTGCATAGGATTCTAGAACAAAAAACAGACATGAGGTAAAAACAAAGAACATGTAAATAAAGTATGGCCTTTAGCTAATAACACTATTGAAATTGGTTCACTAGTAGTGACAAACATACTGCACTAAAGGTAAGACGCTAACACAGGAAACGGGATAGGGAATGGTGGTACATACAGAACTTTCTGTACCACCATTGCAGCTCTTCTGTAAATCTACAAGTAAGAAGGTATAGGCTACAAAAATATACAAAGAAAATTAAACACATAAAAAGGTAATATAGGTCAATCAGTTAACTACTACTCAATTCTTTTTTTAGTCTTTTTCAGACAGGGTCTCGCTATGCAGTTCAGGCTGGCCTTGAGCTCTCTTTGTAGCCCAGGCTGGTCTCAAACTCGCAACGATCCTCCTGGCTCAGCCTTCCGAGTGCTGGGATTACGGGTGTGTGCTACCACACCTGGCCACAACAGGTATTTAGAAAAGAATTTAGCATAAAGAAGCCAGCGAACAGGTCTCAGTGGACTGAAAAAGCAAAAAGCAAAAAAAAAAAAAAGGTACCTGTGCTTACCCAGGAGGAGTAACTGCAGGATCAGGCAGGGAAAGCTGAAGTCGATCAGGGTGGGCCTGAGGAAGAGATGTTGGCCAGAACTCAGACCTCCGGGAGGGGTGGGGGCCTGGTCGCTGCCGGTGGCCCTTGGGGGCGCAGTACGGGAGGAGCTGTGCTCGCAACTGAAAATAAGCTCAAGGCTCAAGCCCAAGGCCAACGCCAGGATAAGGCTGTCACCAGAGTCCATGGAGAGCAACAGGCAAATGCGGCAGCACAGCGCCTCCCCGCTGCCTTGCAGGGGCCTCCCAGCGTCCTGGCTACAGACGCTCAGGGAAGGCGGCCAGGGAGGGAAAACCTGCTGTCCAGAGTCCCAACCACCATCTCCAAAGCAGAGAAAGGTGGGCTGGGAGCAGACTGACCGCACACACTTCCCTGCACAGCACCAAGGCACAGCTATCCTAGCACAGACGCCACCTACCTGCCGCAGCAGCTTCCTTCCTGTGTGCCCCAGGCCTCTCCTGGGCAATGGTACTCATTTCTCTGAGTCACTCACGTGCCAACTAAACCTAGAGCTACACTGTCAAGTTAATCACATGATCTTAATATAAAGGTAAAAGGAGAACACAGGCCCTTGTTTTGTCCTATTTGCTTGCTGCTCCTGTTGGGACACCCCAGAAAGAGCCCCGCATCTTGGCAGCCAAAGCCAGCTCCCACACTAGCCTCACAGCCCACAGCACCCGGGAGCCCCAGCTTCCTCCTCTGGCTCAGGGGTGGTTACTGTTTTCTGCACTATTACCCTGTTTCCACACTGTGCCTTTTCTGGATTTTCAGCCCAACATAAATTTGATTAACTTCCACATTACATATCTCAGCTGAGATACCCAGTATGGGGTACACACCCAAAGGAAATGAAATCACTACCTTTTTCTTTTTTCAGACAGGGTCTACTCTGTAATCCAGGATGCCTTGAACTCGAGAACCTCCGGCCTCAACCTCACAGATGCTGGGATTACAGGTGAGCACCAACACGCCCAGTGAAATCAGTATCCAGAGCTGTACTTTCTTGCTCACTGCAGTACTATTCACAAGAGCCAAGACACAGAAACAACCTAAGTGTCACTGAAGGACAGATGGATAAGCACGTACAAACACAATGCAACATTAGGTCATAAACAAGAAAGCCTGCATTCACGGTAACACAGATGGAGGACACTACACCAGCGAAATAAACCAGACCCAGACAATTACTATAGGATGTTGCTTCTAAGAGGTACCTAAAAGTTGAACTCAGAGGCAGAAAGCAACTAGCGAATTGCTTGGGGCTGAGCTATTGGGGGAAATCGATCAAGGGCACAGACTTTCAGTTGTATGAATCAATCTTGGGGATCTAATACACTGCATGGTATAATACTGTATTCTTTATTTGCAATTTGCTAAGAGAGGACATTTTAAATGTCTTTGCTACAGACAGACACAATAATGCGTGATGAATATGCTGATTCATCTGATTATGGTATTCATTACACAGTATGCATGTATACCGAATCACCACATTGTATATACTTTGAGTATTTACAATTTTTATAAGTCAGTTGTAACTCAAACCTGGAAGGGAAAACAATATCTGATATGCCTTCTGTTCTCCTAACACAAAGGATCACGGGCAATTAAGTTAGCCTCTTACTCTATATACTCAGCATTGCAGAGATTAAAAAAAAACACACATGTATCAGTCATATAATTAAAGGGTGTTCCCTTTCATCTTCCTTTCCTTTTTTTTTTTTTTTCTGAGACAGGGTTTCAATACTATGTAGTTCAGGCTGGCCTGGAACTTGCAGTGATCCTCCTGCCTCAGCCTCTTGAGTGCTGGGATTACCGGTGTGAGGCTCCAATGCCTGGCTTCCTTTCCTTTCCTCCTCTTTCCCTTCTCCCTTCCTTTCTCTTTCCTTCCCATCTTCTTCTCCTCTCTGCAGTATGAGGGACTGAACGCATGCTAGGCAAGTGCTCCACCGCTGAGCTGTATCTTCAGCCCCCTTTTATTTATTTATTTTTTTGGTACCAGGAATGGAACTCAGGACCTTGTACTTGCCAGGCAGGCACTGTGCCGCTGAGTTATATCCCTGGCCTCCCAACCTCTTTTAAATTTTGTTTTAATTTTTAAGATGGGGTCCTGCAGCATTTCATGCTGGCCTCGAACTCACTACATAGCCTGGGCTGGCTCTGAACTTGCAGCAATTTACCAGCCTCAGCCTCTCAAGTGCTTGGATTAGAAGTGTGTACCACTATGCCTGGTATTAAATTTTATTCTGAGAAAGGGTCTAACCAAGTTGTCCAGACTGGTCTCAAATTTGTGTTCCTCTTGCCTCAGCCTCTCAAGTCACTGGGATTACAGGTTGGCACTTCTGTGCCTCTCTCTGACACCTTCTTAGACAGAAACAGGTCGGTATGCATGGATACCAAAAGATACCCACACTACTGTATCTGCAAGTGAAGATGATGAAGTTGCAAAATACCCACTACAAAATAAAAGCATTATGTATGTATGTTTGTGTACCCTGAGCAAAACTAGACAGAAACATTGGGCACAAGGACTTAGTAGTTTCCCTTCTGTAAGAAGCCTCCTGACCTAGGGAGGGGAGCCCTTTCCTGTCTCTCCACACACTGGGACACACGCTCTGGTCCTCAGAAGCTTGTGCAGGGCACTCTGGGAAAACATGAGCAGAAACACACACCTAGGCTCTCACTCATGTACAGAAATTACTCTCGTGAGCCCCAGAGGCAGAGCAGTGCTTTCCAGCTGTCTGAAAGCGGGGAATTCAGCGTTTTCGGCAGATACTATGGTTGTCACAATTGGGGCAGAGGTACTAGTGCCATCTAGCAAGTAGAGGCCAGAACACTGAGAAATTTTAACCTGTAATGCACAGGAAGGTCCAACACAAGGACACAGATTAGGGCTGAGGGGTGTAGCTCGTGGTAGAGGCCTACCTAGAACGTGCGGGGCTGTGGGTTCAAGCACCAGCGTCTGATAAACAAACGAAACACAAAAACAGAAATCCCCAGCAAAACATGCACACACACACCCCAGCAGAAAAGAAAACGGAGAAAAACTGCACTATAACCTGACCACATTAGTACCTCTGTGGGTGGAGGAGAAATATTCCTCATCTAATTGCTGCGTGCACTCATGTTCCTCAGGATTTCGCAAGGAGCACTGGGCCAGGAAGGTTTGCTCTAAGGTTCAGAAGACTTGCTTTTTTCCTTTTTTTCTTTTTCTTTTTGAGACAGGGTTTCACTATGCAGTTCAGGCTGGGCTTGAACTCACTTCGTAGCTGAGGCTGGCCTTCAACTCACCACAATCCTGCCTCTGCCTCCTGAGTGCTGGGATTACAGGTGTATGCCACCACACCCGGCGAGGACTTGCTTTTCTTTAAGAGAAAAAAGGGGTAGTGGTAGTACCCAGATGGACACACATGTCCATTATTTTGCTATTAAAGACAATGCTGCAGGAAATAACTTTGTACACTTCCCCTGGTCAATGCATTCAAGAAAAACTGAAGAGTAAATTCCTAGCAGAACTGCTAGATTATATGGTATATGTTTTTAAAATTGTGATGTAAGATTTCTTCTTGAGAAAAACAATGTAAAATATGAGATTAGTTAGGTGCTCTATTTAGATGCTTTAATAACTATGTTGATATTCCAGTTGGAAAGAATGTATCTTGTGTGCTGAAATCAATTAAGTTGGCCAGAGGTAGCACCTAGAAGCAGGAAGTTTGTTTTATAACTGTTTTTAGGGCCTGGAATTTAGCTCAGTGGTGCAGCATCTGCCTGGCAAGCGTGAGGTCCTGAGTTTGATTCTCCGTATCCCTCCCCCACCAAAAAGCAAAACAAAACTGTTTTTAACCTTGGAGAAGAAGCCTAATCGTAACTATAGGGGCACCGGGAGTGGTGGTACACACTGTAATCCCAGTATTCCAAAGGCTGAGACAAGAGAATCGCTGCGAATTTAAGGCCAGCCTAAACTGTATAGTGAAACCCTCTTTAAAAAAACAAAAAAACTCCCCCAAAGCTCTCAAAACTATAGGGGCAAAAAGACAGTAAGGTAAACAGTGTTAGTGAGGATGTGGAGAAACGAGAATCCTAATGCATTACTAGTGGAATGTAAAATGGCGCAACCGCTTTGGGAACCAGTTCGGCAGTTCCTCAAGACACTAAACACGCAACAATTAACAAATGATCCAAGTCGGGCATGGTGGCGCGTGCCTGTAATCCCAGCACCAGGCAGGCTGAGGCAGGAGGATCGCTGCGAGTTTGAGACCAGCCTGGGCTACAAAATGAGCTCAAGGCCAGCCTGAACTGCATAGTGAAACCCTGACTCAAAAAAGGACAAAAACAAAACAAAAACAACAACAATGATCCAGCATCACCACTGGATATATATCCAAGAGGCCAAAAATACAGGAACACACAAAAACCTGCACACAAATGATCCCAGCAGCATTATTTAAAGTAGTCAAAAGGCAGAAGAAACAAAAATGTTCACCAACTAGCCAGGTGTGTAGCACATGCCCGTATCCTGCACTCAGAAGGCTGAGGAAGAAGGATCACTGCGAGTTTGAAGCCAGCTTGTGCTACATAGTGAGTCCCTGTCTCAACAAACAAATGAACAAATGAAGGAACAAACAGCATTCACCAATGAACAAACACAATATAGTATTTTCATACAGTGGAATATTAATTATAAAAACAGCAATGTATTGAGAGACGCCATAACATGACTGAATCTTAAAGAAATTCTGCTAAATAAAGCCAGAAGCAAAAGATAAAATACTGTATGATTCCATTTAAATGCAATGTCTAGAAGAGGCAAACTGTAGAAAGCAGATTACTGGCTCTCAAGGTAGGGAAGGAGGGCTTCGAGGAGGGAGGGAGGGAGGGATGCCAGTGGATGGGGGTTGCTTTGGGATGATAAAGTGTTCTGAAAGTAGCAATGGTTGTGCAACGTAATACAAAAAATACCAATGAGGTATATACTTTAATAGATGCATACTATAACATGGATAATATCTCAATAATGCTCTTCTTAAAAGCAGATGTACAAAAAGTACCCGGCCACTGTAGCTACTCATTAAAACTTACACCCTTGCCCTGGGTGGAGCAGTGTGCCCAGCATTCTGGAGGCTGAGTCAGGAGGACTGTGAACTCAAGACCAGCCTGGGCGGCACAGCGAGTTCAAAGCTGGCCTGGTGTGCAGTGAGACTCTGCCTCAATAAATAAATAAATAAATAAATAAATAAATAAATAAATAAAACTAAACCAAAAAGAAACCAAAACCAAACCCAACCCAACCCAACCAAAACAGTAACACCCCCTCTTCCCCAAATATATCTCCCTCTGGAAAGAAACTGAAATTCAGAATAACCTCTACTGTCGTAGAATATTCCACACAGAACTTAATTGTTCTTTGCTTTGCGTTTTTAAAGAAAAGTATGTAATCTAATGGTATTTACTATACTCAAAATGTTGCACATTGGCCAGGCATGGTGGCACATGCTTGTAAGCCCAGTATTCGGGAGGCTGAGGCAGGAGAATCGCCGAGAGTTCAAGGCCAACCTGAGCTACACAGTGAATTGAAGGCTAACACTGCTTTACTCTTAATTTGCACAATCTGTAAATTAATAAATTAACGTATTTATTGAAAAACTACCCATCTGACTCATTTCCAGGCACTCTGGAGAGGAGGGAGGAAGAACAGTTCTCACCCTCCATAACCTCAAATTTGAGGTAAGGAACGTAACAAACTTTCCTAGACAGTGAGCAAAATCATCTCCAGGGGGAAACAGTAGTACTAGATCGCTTTGCCTCAGTATTTAACAGATACAGAAATCATTTGCTTTTCATAGGAAAAAGGGGGCAAAGAAATGAGGAAAAACATTAAATATATATAAAAGTCCCTACAAAACTACAGAGTTAAAACAAGAGTAGTGATGCATACCTGTAATCCCAGCACTCAGTAAGCCGAGGCAGGAGGACTACTGTGAGTTCAGGGCCAGCCTGAACTATGAGAAACACACTACCTCAAAACAAACAAACACACATACACACACACACACAAACCAACGGAAGCAACGTCAAATGGCACAGCTATTCACTGTGAGTGCCAGTAACTAAGAGCAGCATCGGCGTGCCCTAACAACGAGTGCGGCGGCTCCCGCCTACTTCAGACAGGGCCACAGTGTTGAGTGCACAGGCCTGCAGTCAAAACGGTAAATATCGTCAGACACAGGACAGGTCCTGCCACACCCAGGCGGAACCACGGCTGCCTACAAAGCACGTGTCACACCGTGAGAATCTATTTCTGAATACTACATCTAGTTACTACAGCACTTAACACTCCTGGTAATTCTATAATGGTGACAAATGAAAAGTCACAGGACAAACAAGAGGACAGTGTGGCACAGTCGCTGGTTAGGAGCCCGGCTCTAAGTCAGACACGTCTGGTTTGGGAGATATCAGCTCTGTGACTTGAGCATGTGACTTCACTCCTTTCAGTCTGTTTCCACGTCTGTAAAATGCAACACAACTACACAGCAGAGGGATGCAAGAGGAACTTTCAAGAATGAAATCAGATTGCTTGAGGGTTTACTACATACCCTCAAAATTGGTTGGCTGGCATTGTGAAGACTGGGAACTCACAAAGCTCTAACGAGGTTACCTCCCCATCCCCTTTGCCTTCCTCCCCTTGCAAAGGCCTCTGGGCCTATCGGTGGCCGGAACAGACTGGAGTTGACAGGCAGGCAATAAACCCTTGCCAAATGTGCAATGAAGTAGGATACAGGTACACAGCAGACCTGTAAAACTGTGTACAAAACCACAGCTAGGAAGCTTTCCCAAGCGTACCTGGAGCCTGGCTATCTGCTAAGTGCAAGAGTTTGTGGGAAATTACATCTGACAGTACGCTGACCTCAAACCTCACTGTCTACACTGTCCTGAAAATTTACACTGGGTCTAAATAGGTTTTTGCTTACCATTTAGGGATTGAACAGCATCAGAGGAGGTTCAAATAAACAAACTAAAACTGGTCAAAAAAGAATAGCCACATTTCAGAAAGAAAATATACCACTGGTGAGCTTTTTTCTGCGATAAGGCTAGTATGTTCTGAAAAGGAGGCGCAGTGAATTAAGACATTGACATTTATAGCCGTAGCTCAGCGCTTACTCTTGGAGGCCCAATTACCATCCCTGTCCATCTTGTAAGTGTCATGTCTTCGTCATCTTCTAGACCCCAGCTAACTGTGCCATCTCCTACTCCTTTCTGGCCTTCTTCGAGTTCTTCCAACAGTCGGAAATTGCGAGGGACTTTTACTCCTAAAATAAATGGAAAGAAATTCAAGATACTAGCAACTCCAGGGGAACTTGTAAAGCTAGAGCTAGCTCAGTATTGCTAATTGGGAATACAGATGCCAACATGCAGATAATTCCTGACAGCTGTCGTACCTCAACTGTGCCACCTACAAGCCTACCAGTGTCCGCCAACACAGGGAGAGGGAAGCAGCACACGGTCTGTGAGCGGGGAAGTGATCAGGGCTAGGTCACCAACCACAGGCTCCCCCACAGCCCTCTGAGCGACTCTGTGTTTACATCCTCAAATGATTCCTCTGGGTCCACTAATGTGCGATGAAGCCACCAATTCCAAGTGCCAACCTAGGCGTCCTAGAAGTGGAGGGCTGTTTCTCTTGTTCTGTTCCTATTACACACTTCTGAGGCTCAGGGCATGCTCCCTTGTTGGTGTGACTCACCCTTAGGAGGGAGGAACAGCCACCACAGCTATGTTATATAAAAGCCTAGGAACCGAGGCCTCTGGGGCCAAGGTGTGGGAAGGCAGGACAGGGACTTTCTTTCTCCCAACCAATGCTGCTGTTCTTTGCTTCCTCCTCGATTCACCCTGGCACCTGTGCTTGTTCCCGGAAGAAATCTGGGATCTAGACAAGCCACACTCTCTGCCTGAAATGCGGAGCCCCTAGGTGGCCAGACACTCAGAGCAAGCAGGGCTTGCCATTTGACTCTGAGCAGGGGCTCCGCAGAGGGACCCAAGTCCAGGGGAGGTTTCCCCAGTGCAAGTTTTTCCCAGAGCACAGGACACACGTCAGCATTAACACACCTGGAACAAATGTTGACTCCTACTACATGTCAGGCACTTTTTTAAGCACTGGGAATCAAGCAAAAAAAAGAAGTGCCTGCCTTCGTAGGGCTACACTCCAGTGGCAGGTATGTAACTTACAAAATACCCGAACTACCTATATGACAGTTTGTGGTGTCAGGCGCAGGTTATGAGGGAGGGGTCACAATGTTAAATAGTGACCAAGGCAAGAGTTCCAGGGGGCAGGTGTCAGGACTGAAGACCTGAGATGGGATGGGACCTTGCTTAGTGTCAGTGACAGCAATGGTCTCAACTTAGTGAAAGCTGTGAGGACGATGAAAGAGCAGGACATCAAGGGCTCCAACAGTTCCTGATACGAGAAGCTACAGAACCTGAACAGAGGAAGTCAGTTAATGGGATCCCTCTGACTGCTTGGTGTGGAATGCGAGGTCAAGGGAACAAAGGCATCTGGGAGGTGACAGGGAAGGGACTGAGAAGTATTTTAGAGGCTGAGCTGACAGGATCTGATGTGGCCTTTGAATTTGAGAGAAAGAACTGAACTACAGCACCCAGCGTTTTGGTCTAAGAAAAAGGACAAAGGCATTCACGGTACACTGTATGACTTTTTTTTTTTTTTTTTTTTTTTTTTTTTAAGACAAGGTCTCACTATGTAACTCAGATTGGCTTTGAACTCACTACATAGTCCAGGCTTGCCTTGAATTTGCAGGAATTCTCCTGCCTCGGCCTCGCAAGTTCTGGGATTATGGGCGTGTGACACCATGCCCAGCATTATAAGACTTTAGGTAGCATGTGATCAAATGTTTCATCTTACAAGTAATGTATTTATTTTTAAGAATAACTTATTTAGGTGAGGAATGCTGGCACATGTCTATAATCCCAGCACTTTGGAAAACTGAGGCAAGAGGACCACAAGTTTGAGTCTAACCTACGCAATTTAGCAAACCCTGTCTCAAAAACATAAAATGGGTTGGGGATATAACATTGTGTGAGGATTTCTGGGCTCAATTCCAAGTGTAGTAAACAAATGAAAAACTTGTTTAGAGAAAAAAAAAAAAAAAAGAAAAACTTGTTTAGGCTAGGCATGCTAATACATGCCTGCCATCCCAGCACTTGGAAGGCTGAAGCAGGAGGACTGTAAATTTGAGGCCAGCCAGGGTTACATAGCAAGTTTCTACACAGCATGACCCTGCCTCAAAGTAAACAAAAAATACCGATTTAAGACTAGGGTTTTAGCTCAGTGGTAGGATGCTTGTCTAGGATGCACAAGGCCCTAGGTTTGAACTCCAAGACCACCAAAAACAAACAATACACACACACACATCTTAGGGCAAGTGATAGTCTAACCTACCATTTATGATAATGGTAAATATTTCCTTTTAAAATAAATGTAAGCAAAATAGTTGACTGAAAAAATATAATAGTACAATATGGTGCTCCAAAGAAATCAACAAAAACCTAAAAACATACCTAAATTGCTGGTCTGGAAAACACTGTCAGTTTTCATCTAAAGCATAGGCAGCTGGGCTGCTCAGCTACACTCGATTAGTCTCTCTGAGCAAAAGAAAACTGAAATTTAAATCTTTAATAGTCCTAATTTGGCTAGGAAAAAAAATCATTGTGTAGTATGCCTGCTGCTACTACGGGTTAATTTGTAAGTCTGCACCAATGAAAATGAAAGCCGGAAGAGCAGCCACATTGGGAAGAAACTGGTGAACAGCTGAGGCACTTGTTCGTGTACCCTAGAATGCAGGGCCGGCGGCCGGGCACGGCTCGGTGGTAGAGCACTGGCCTCCAGAGCCCAAGACAGCACCCCCCACACACACACACACGAAGATAGTGCTATGATATGTGTTAGAAATATGTTTCCTCTAATGCACAGGGTGGAGCTCTAATTCTCAGTACCTCAGAATGTGATGGTATATGGGCTATAAATAGATGCTCAGTTAAAATGAGGGTCTCTTTTTGGTGGGGGAAGGTAGGGTTCCCTATCCAATCTGACTGATGTCCTTAAAGAAGGAAGATACAAAAAACACCAGTGCCATGATGTGGTGGCAGACAACTATAATCCCGCCTACTTGGGAGGTTGAGGCAGGAGGACTGCAAGTTTGAGTCCAGCCTTGGCAACTTAGTAAGACCTTACCCTGACATAAAAAGGGATGGGGACGTGGTAAAGCGCCCCTGGGTTCAATCCCCAGCGCGCGTGCACACACACACACACACACACACACACACACACACTACATAAAATGGAACAAAGGAAGTCACTTCAATGTACTGTGGGTTAGAAACAGTAACAGAATCACAGAGGAATAAGTCAGCCCTGTTGTCCCTACGATACTGGCACTACAGGACATTTTCTCTTTTTCTTTTTCACAGGGCTAGGTATCAACCCCAGAACTTCATGCATGCCAGGCAACTGCTCTATCACTGAGCTCCAGCTCCAGCCTGGACAACTCACTTTTTCAAAAATTAAAACAATGATCTCAAAAAGCCTTTATTTATATGGGCTATGTCTACTGACTTTGCCACATTAGAAATTAAAACAATTTTAAAAAAACCTCAGAACTTAAAAAGAGTTTAATCACTTAAAACAACAAAACGTATGTTAAAGAATGTATCTTACAAAATAGCTGTATTTCCCAAAGAACACAAGAGAATTAGTGAGAAGAATGGAATCACTCTGTAACTTTTACTTCACTGACTCTGAACAACAGGGAGCACGAAGAACTGAGGTGGGCGGGAGTGTCCTGGCAGTCCCTCTGCTCCTGACCGAAGACCGAGGTCTGTGGGCCAGACTTGGATCATGGACCTCCGCTCTGCAACATCTGCACTTACAGTCACCCAACTGTGCTCAAATCTTCCTTTGAGCAGAGCTAGGGGTGTAGCTTTGTGGCACACCACTTGCCTAGCATGCTTGAGGCCCTGAGTTTGATCCCCAACACCAGGAAACAAAATGTTTTGAATTCACAGATCCCACATTTAGCTCAGACTGTTTTTTGTGGTACTGGGATTGAACCCAGGGCCTTCACAGTCAGCTACATACCGAGTCTTTTATTAATTTTTGAGGCAGAGTCTTACTAAATTGTCAAACTGCCCAGGCTGGGCTCAAACTTTCAGTCTTCCTGTCTCAGCCTCTCACAGTGCTGGGATTACAGGTGTGCATCTCCAAATCCTTCAGTTTATAAGAAAGGTAAGTAAAGACTATTTTGTTTGTTTATTTGTACCACGAATCAAACTGAGGGCCTCACGCTTGCCAGGCAGGTGCTGCGCTGCCAAGCTACACCCCCAGCCCAGCAGAGGTTGTTAAATCGTGGCATTGAGCAGTTTAGTTCTCTGTTAACCTTTACTTAGCTAAATCTTAAAGAATTTAAGTCTACAAATGAGAACACTCCTAAAGTAGATGTAATTTTAAATTCATTTTTTCTAAGCCATAAATTTTAATTTTCAGTCAAAAACTGATTAAAAACAAGGCTTGAAGAATAGTAGGACCTAGTGGGAATCAAAAATTACAAAATTTACAAATTATGGGGAGGCTCACTTTGTGTTCCTGAGGCCTTACTGGAAGTGGCTACTCCTCATCTGGTCAGCAGCTCACCGAGCGTCCTGTGCTCAGAACACCATGTTCTCGGGAAGAGACCACAAGGGGCTCCTCAGGTTCAGTGGACATCAAACTGGACTCAATCTACATTTACAGTCAAGGCACCTACTCCCTTCTGGACTGCGGACTCTTCACCTGCTTGGCAAAATTTCCGTTTATAAAACTATACATGCACACATCCTGCACTATCCCACACTCTCCCAGCACTATGCCGGGCCATACAGGAACTATCAAAGAACAAGAGCAGGGATTTCCTGTCACAATATCAAGTCTCCATGTAGAAACAAGATATACATATCCAGAGTTAAAAGTTCTGTGAAGACACAAGGCAGAAATACAACCTATCACAGAGCAGCGCTCCGTAACTTTTGAGGGTCACGTAAACAGGCGCCCTGAAGAGGCTGGGCCACGTGGCTAAATTACTGGACTTTGAGAATGATCAGTGGGGAGCTAGCTGCACATGGCTCTGGGCTGGACCAGAGCAAAGGCAAACCAAGTCCCCTGGGGGATGGGTGGGGCTCACTGGAAGGCTAGGGGCTAGCTTCAGGACACTGTGGAGGACAAAAGGCAGAAGCATTTGCTCACATCAAATCATCTGTCATCAGAGGTCTTACAAGCCTGGCCAGCAGCAAGAAGGAATGTTAAGAAATTTATGATAGCCCTCCCTCTCTTCTTTCTACTGGGGATTAAACCCAAGGCCTCCCATCTGCTAGGGGTTCCACCACTCAGCTATATTCCCCACCCCTCACCCACTTTTTTTGTCTTTTTGAGACAAGAGCCTCACTTGCTATGCAGTTCAGCCTGGCTTTGAGCTCACTTTGTAGTCCAGGCTGGTCTCAAACTTGCAATGATCCTCCTGCCTCAGCCTCCCGAGTGCCAGGATTACAGGCGTGCTCCACCACGCCCGGCTTCCCCAGCCCTTTTTAAACTTTTATTTTGAGATAAGGTCTTGCCAAATTGCCCAGGCCAGGCGTGAACTTGCGTGACCCTCTTGCCTTAGCCTCTTGAGTAGCTGGGGTTACCAGGTGTGTGCCACCCTGCTCAGCCAACAGCTCATGTTAATGTTCATGACTGAGATGGGCTGTTTACACTATAGGGGGCGGGGGGCTCACAAAGTCAAAAACCAAAAACCCCAAGCCTCAAACTGGCCTCAGATAAACATCTGCTGGGAAAAAGGGCTGCAAACTACCTTTTATTAAAGGCATACACAGTCGACCCAGGCTTCCTGTGCACAGATGGGCACCTGCAATCTTTGGGTGCCGAAGACACACAGATATGAGCACAGGAAGCTGGGTTACCTTTAAAAGGTAAAGACAGAGTGTTGGCTATGCTATCCACCACAAATGAGAATCAAAAGCTGGCTGTGGTGGTGCATGCCAGCAATCCTAGCTCAGATGGAGGACCTCGAGTTCAAGGCCACCTGGGCTACACACAAAGACCCTGTCTTTAAAAAAAAAAAAAATCAATACACTTTGGGGAAATTTCTGTCTTTCTGTAGAGGATTAGGGGCACAGACCTGGGATCAAGTTTTTCTGTTTTGCGACAGGGTCCCACTATATAGTCCAGGCTAGCCTCGAAGTCATTCTTTTGCCTCCGGCTTCTTCTGAGTGGTGGGATTATAGGCATGCGCCATGATGGCCGGCAAGGGATCAAATTTTGGCTTTCTAGGTGGGGAGGGGTGCCGCCAGAAATTGATTCCAAGGCCTCACGTGCAGGCAAGCATCTTAACACTGAGCCACTTGCCTGTCTCTCTACAATTTTCTAGCGATCTAGCTGTGAGCCTGAGCTGGTTACCTTGAGCCTCACTAAAGCAGGGGTTGCAAAGCCACCTCTATAGGTGGCAAGGGAGAATACTGTATATGAGGTTAAGACCTGGAAAGCATTTTGGGTAATACCTGATAATCATTAAGCTTGCTGAATTTCTTATGTCCATCAGCACAATGCATTATCCACCCTAAGAAATCAAAACCCAAACCCGAAAAACCTTCATTTAATCCTATGTCCCCCTCCAGCTACCACCTGCTTTCTTTGCTCCTTATCAAGAAAAAACCTCAAAAGGGAAGCCCAGACTTGTCTGATTCCTCACCTTCCCATCACGATCCTCCCCTTCCTACACCTTTTCCAAGCAGGCTTTCCACCCTGTCACTCACAGCATGGGCACCAAGTCCCTCTAACTCAGATCTTGGTTCTCGCTCCAGTTCAGCACCTAGGTGACACCTGGTGACTTCCTCCTCACCCCCACCCCTCTCATCCCAGGTTCTCCCCTCTTCCTGGCTGCTCAGCCTCACTGTCCAGGCCTCCAGAAGCTGGCTAGGGATGGTCCCCCCCACCTCTGTTACTCCATCCTCCACGTCATTTTACAGACAAGAGACCCCAAAGAAGCAGATGTGTCTCCAGTGTACAATTCCAATTCACTCTCTTTAGGCATTACTATTTATTTATTTGTAATTATTTTCTGTGATAAGGGGGATTGAACCCAGGCCCTTTCCACTAAAATACATCCCAGCAGGGCTTCGCTAAATTGCCCAGTTCTGCCTTGAACTTAGAATCCTCCCACTTCAACCCTCAGAGGCCTGCGACTACAGGTGTGCACCACCACCCTCACTTAACACCACACTTTTATGCCTTACAGACCTTTTGCCTAAAACACTTCCAAACAGAATCCTTTGTAATCCTTCTCCAAACCCAACTACCCACTCCTCAATCTCTGTATGCGGCACACATATTTCTCCTGGCTCCAAATCTCGAACTTATGATAAAAAAACTTTTTCTTACACCCTACATTTTACCTACTGCCAAATCTGCTCTTTTCATCCTTTCCACCTAGTCAGTATGGTTCACACCACCTCAGCTTCCTAACTGGCTTCTTGGTCCACCCAGTTCTACCTTGTCTGTTCTCCACAACATCCTTTTATTATTATTTTTTTTTGGTTATTTGAGGAAGGGGTCTCACTATATACCTCGGCTGGCGTTAACTTGCTGTGTTGCCTAGATGGCCTCGAAATCACAGTGGTCTTCCTATCTTAGTTTCCCAAGTTCTGGGATTACTACATGTGTACACGAAGATAACGATCCTTTTAAAGGTACAGTAGTGCCATTATTTCCCTGCTTTAGGTCACTGCAACTACAATACATCAGACTCCAGAGCTGACCTATGCAGCTCCATCTGCTTTGCCAACCTCATTTCCTGCTACTCTTTCCCTTCCCCTTTCCCCTTCAGCCGCACCAAGCTTCTGAAGAGGCAACTTTCCTTCTGCTTTGCACTTGCTATTATTCTTCACCCTGGATTCTGTCCCAGAGGTGTGCATGGCTGACTACTTCCCTTGTTCCTCAACCTAAAATTTCACTTCTGTCTCTCCTCTTGCTTCATTTTTCTCCATAGCACTCACTGCCATTTGACATTTTAAATACCCCCATCTCCACTTTATTGGTTACTGTCTGCCTCTCCCATGTCCACACAAATTCAGGTAGAACCCTGCTTCGTTCCCTGAAGAACCTCGAACTCTGCAAAAAGTGCTGTGCTCTCCGAGGCGAGCATTCATATTCTGAGTGAATGGATGAATGAATGAACAGCTGGGTGTCAGGGACAGGATTTCAGAATGAATAATCTTTATAGACACAAAATTCTAAGTAGTTTATTCCTAACGGCCTGGGAGATAGTCCAGTGGCACTAGCACCTGCTTGGCAAGCACAAGGTCCTGAGTTCAATTCCCAGTACCAAAAAACAAACCAAACGAAAACAAAACATGTATACTTCTAAAGACACAACTGGGAAACAGCCACAGTACTATTAAAAGGGAGTCTAGGGGCTGGGGATTTAGCTCAGCGGCAAAAGCGCCTGACTGGCAAGCGCAAGGTCGTGAGTTCGATTCCC
>NW_004955445.1:8142881-8151107 GCF_000276665.1 Chinchilla lanigera | reverse complement strand
AAAAAAAAAAATAAAAGGGAGTCTAATACTATAAAGATTATCAAAGGAGCTTAGCATGGATTCTAAGGACCAACAAAAATAATCAGAATATAATGATCTTAAAAACTGTACATCTTACCTTACTTTAAAGCCAGATGACACAGGCCACTTCGAGCCCTGCCACCACAGGCCTTTACCTCCACACCACCCTGTGCTGTACCTTTTACTTTCTCTTTCCTTTTCCTTCTTCTTTGTTTTTCATCATCTGTCTCACTCTCTGAGCTCAAGGCAGAGCTGTGACTCATTCAATCCTGCCTCCCCAGAACTGCATGCTGTCTGCCGCACAATGAAACTCAATAAATGTTTCCAGGTTGAACAAACAGCAGAATCTGCCTCTCCTACTGTAAATTCTAACAGTCTAATGAGACCAAAACATTGGACACTGGTGCCATACAATCGAGATACCTAAATTTTTTTCATTGTGAGATAAGTAAGATTTGATAACTACATTTATTTTTAGTGTTTGAAAATTTTATGCCTGTAATCCCAGCACTCAGGAGGCTGAGGCAGGAGGATTACTGCGAGTTTGAGACCTGCCTGGGCTACGGAGTGAGCTCAAGGCCAGCCTGAACTGCATAGCAAGACCCTGTCTCAAAAAAAGACAGAAAAAGAGAGAATTTTAGGAAACATTCTACTTTTTTTTTTCCCCTGGTACCGGGGATCGAACTCACGACCTCGTGCTTGCCAGGCAGGCGCTTATGCCACTGAGCTATATTCCCCAGCCCCACTACTTTTAATTCAAATGAAGGAAAAGTGATTTCTTATCCAAGTGAAAGGATTCTTTAATATAAAGTGAACTTTTTTTTCCAATCTATATATGAAAACATGATATATCCCATATCATTCAGAAACTTCATACAAAGTTAATACATCAGTATTTTCTACAAGCAAAAGAGTATTTCAATCCAAATGGCTACCACATCCCAGGTCTGGCATGTCAGGGGCTACTTCTGTGATATAAATCCAAGTATCAGTGTTCAAAAGAACCTGCAGGCCTAAAAACGTATTAGTCAGGAAATACCTCATCCTATCCCAAATAAAGAGTTTAAGTGCAAAACTTAAACTCTTTGAACAAAACATTTCAGTGAGAAACATGGTAACTTTGAACAAAACATTTCAGTGAGAAACAAAATCTTATTCCCACAGCACTTTAATCAACTAATTCAACCTAAATTTTAAGATTCCAAGTATTTATCAAGAGCAGCTGGAAAAACAGCAGCAGTGATAGAGACTATAAAAATGACCTTGTGGTAGTCCATCTTGCAAAACCAAGAGAATTACAGGCTTTATAGGAGTTGGAAGTGTTCTAGGAAAATCTGTATCTAAAGGTAACTGTAACTAAACAGACTGCAGCTATTAAAGTTCACTATGAGATGTGAACTTGAATATGTTACAATAACTTCAACAAGGTGCTAAAATATCATAGTAATCCAAAACTTTAGAAAGAAAATATTTGTTCCTATTACTTCAGAATCTTTCCAGAGGATTTTTCCTGGATCTGTGTCAGTATCAAAAGCCATCAGTTATTCTCTTGGCTAAATATAAACTTAAGTCAGCAGCTGCAGGATTTTACAAAGAAAATATGACAACTAGGTTGGAAAAGCATGAATATTTGATAAGAGTTTGACACCCTGTCATAGTAAAACCCTGAACACAGTAATCTGAGGCATACCAACATATTAAAATATTTGTGGTACAAAAAGGATTATGAAGTCCTTTAAAACATCTTTTGGGACAATGGTGGTCACAAAGCAGCAGCTACGACAGCACGGCAATCTTGGAAAGCCCTGGCCTGGCAGAGTCCTGATTTGCAATGAATGGCAGGGCCTCCTGGTTCTCCAGAAAAGCAAGCTGTTGGTTAAGTGGGTTTGGGTGCTCATCCAGGGAAGTGGGTGAGCTGAGACAGGCCTGCTGCTCCCACTTTAGAAAAGGAGGCCTAGGGAGAGGGGTGTACCAGAATTCAATGTGCCTGAAAGCTAGAAATAAATTTCAGGGCCTGTAATTTTTACTCCTGAGTAACCAGCTCGCCTGGCTGCCTCCTTGGTGTCTGACCAGAGGAGCAGACGTCTTACCTCTAGGGTACCAGTTCACCTGTAGTCTGGACCTCATCTGGGAATTCACTCCACTCAGACTTCTAGAATCTGAAACTGAGGGTGGGCCCAGGAAAGTGACAAGCCCTCCAGTTGGTTCTCATGCTCCCCCGTTGGAGGCTCACTGCTCTAGGAGAAAAACCTGTGGCAACCTAGCATTCTTTGCAGTCCTACGTGACATGGAACAAGTGGTGATAGAATGCATGACCCTGAACTCCTGCTGTTAGCGTCAGTGAGTGACCAAGGCCAAGGATCAGATTTTCTGACAGGTGGAGACAAAGGGTAAGCTGTGGGAAATGAGTCAGACGCTGGGAAGGAGAAGACACAGTGCACTCTGTGATAAAGCACCTAATTACCACGGGCCAGGGTAAGAGCTTCCCTTTGTGAAGGCCACTTTGCTGCTGCCCCATCAGATACTGCTTCTCCACACAGGGAATTTATATCCCTGAGACCCTGGATTAATTCACTGCAACAGTCAACAAGTACTTTCTGAGCACCTACTACTATGTCAGGACTGTGCTGGGTGCTAAGGACATTGGACAGAAAGAGACAGAGTCCTGCCTAACAGAAAGGCATAGGAAATGTGTGAAAAACCACAGGTAAGGCTGCGCTTTAGAAGAGAATAAAGAGGAAGCTGGGACAGTGACTGAGACTGCATGGAGTGAGGTGGTCAGGGATAGCCTTCTTGGGGACTGTAACCTGAAGAATGAGAAGCAGGCAGGCAGGCAGGGATCTGGGAACAGAGCCCTCCAGCAAGGGAAGAGCATGAACAGCGGGTGTGGGCTACCACGTGAGGGCAGGGACAGGTGGGGCCAGGACTGCGTAAGGCCTGCCTTGGGGGCCATGAGAAAACCCCGATTTCATTCTATGTGCAGTGGGGAGGGCTTTTTGGAGTGAAGTGGCAGTTCCGACATTCTGCCTCCTGCACAGAAAATGCACTGGGAAGGGCAAGACAAAGCAGGAGGCTTTTTCCTGGCTACCAGGCAAGAGAAAGATGGTCTTGGTTAGATGAGGACAATGGAGATAGCAAGGAGGATGTGGCGTGTATGCTGGGGTTACACCTGCTGGACTCGTGACACGGTGGACGTGAAGGTGAGCAAAGACTCCTAGCGGAGGGTCATTACTGTAATGTCTACCCAGAGGGAACTACCTGGCCAAAGCTGAGAGGTGAACAGACAGGTGGGGGTGGGGGTGGCTGCAATGGGTCTGGAGGAATGGTAAGACGGCCCAAGGCACTCGTCCTGGGAAAAGCTGTCTCAGTTCTGCAACCTGACCCTGCAAGTCACCAGCTCTGTGCCTCAAGCTAGTCACGTCTCCTCCCTAGGCCTCAGTTTTTTCACCTGTACAATAGGTATTTGCCTCAAAGGCTCCAAGACAAGTGAGATAATGCATTCAATGTGGCATTTAGCACACAGTGAGCTCTCAAAATGCAAGTTAAAAAAGAAGTCTAAGGGTTGCATACCCACAAGGACACAGACCTACTTTGTGACATCTGGGGGCCCTAGGCCCTGCAGGAATGAGTTACTCCAAACCTACACAAGAGAACATCCTTAAAAACCAGCCTCACTCTTGTCAGCTACAACATTACCCAGAAGGGGATAAACTGCAGCCAGGGATGCTATGAAAAGGGTTCCTGAAGCAGAGAGCAGACAGTGCCCATGATTAAACTCTCTGAGACTCAGGGAGTGCACATGCTCAAATCTATGCCTTTTCTGTTTCCTTCCTAAGGAGCAGCTGCAATGCTGGAGTCAAAATGTCTGGGCTCTGGTCTGACCACCAGCAGCCTCAGCCAGGTATCAATCTCCTCAGCGATACGGTGGGGCTATGGGGAGGCAGAGATGACAGAAGGGGTAAGGCAAAATACAGGAATGCGCTAGAGCACTACTCGCGATGTAAAAGCAACAGTATTAGGGATGGGGAAAGGAAAAGGGAGGGGGAAAGGAAGGAAGGAAAAAGAAAGAAAAATGGTAAGAAGGAAAAAATGGAAACAAAGATTTTGTAAACAAGGAGAAGAGGGGTTGAAGGGAGGGTAGGGGAATGGGGAAAAAAGAATCAAGTTATACCACCTACTGGTCAAATTCCCTATAATGAATGTGATCATTATGTCTACCTCAAACGTACAGATAAACTTAATTAAAAAACAGTATCATCAAATGTGCTGCCCAGTACTTCAAGAGTGTGTAGCCCACTGTTACCAAATTACCATGTAGTTACAATTCAGGAAGAGGAGACAGGGGAGAAATGATTGAGAGGGAGAATGAATGAATATGAACGGGAATGAAGAGAAAGAGGAAGACCAAGGGAAAGAATGTGGGGGACCGAAGGCACAGGGTGGCCCTAATGTGTGGGGGTAAATCATCATCAAAATTAAAGTTAACCCTGGCAAGCCCCTATCAGGACAATAGCGTGTGATCTCGCCCGTGTGGCTGGGGCACACCCCTGCTTCCTTGGGTGAGCACATCTGTAGCAGCTGTCTCGAAGTAAGGCCCACGCTGCACAAAAGGCACTTAACTACAATCCACAGGACTGTAGAGAGAGACGCGGGGACGGACACTAACAGGGTTCTGGTCTCCCATCCTCAGCGTTCCTGGAAATATCCCAAAACGGAGAGGAAGACTATTTAATCTTACTGCCTATGTGATTAAATTGTCCTCGGGACAGTCCGCCCTGCTTCCTCCAGACTGTTCTTTTACCTGGCCTTTTCCTCTTTTACTTGGCCCAATCTCACTCTGCTGAGCTAGTTTCTCCCTCACTCTTCACTTTTTCAAATGAAGTTGGCCACTACTTTTTGCTCGTTTCATTCAGTTCTTTGTTCAAGATGAGAATAAAATAAAAAAATAAATTTTCACAAACTGGTATGTGTATCAGGTCACTCCTATGTATGCAAACTTACAACCTGTGGCACCCAGTTTCTGATTAGCTGGCAGGGAAGCCTGTGGGCTGCTGGCTGAGAGGAAGGGCTTGGCAGCCAAGGGCCCAGTCAATCCTGCAGTCCTGGACCGGACAGGAAGGAGACATAGAACAGCCGTCCTAAGGGACCGTGCTGGGCTTTTCACAGTGCCACTCTCTAGAATCTGCAGAATCTTACCTAGCAGAACCAAGGGAAATGGGAAGGGGTCGCAGTCAAGCGCTGACAGCAGCAACCATAAAAAACCAAGCTCAGCCCTTCCAGGAACTCAAAGGACTCGCGACTGTGTCCCAGCAACCAGGGCACACATTACTCAAAAAGCACACACTGAGTACCCGCACACAAACACAGCTCAGCACCTTCTCAGGGTTAGGGAGCAGAGAGGCCTGCACACCTGGTTTAGCTTAAACCAATTAAGTCTTTTTGTTCCTCTAGTAATAGTCAGCACTGCTTCCACTGCCTGGGGGCATAGGACAGATCCAGTCATTCCTCTTTTTAAGGCATTCATTCATTCATTCGTTGGACAAGTATTTACTGCATGCCTACTTCGTATCAGACGCTTGGTCAATGGCTTCCCCTTGCACTGGCTAAAATCCCAAACTACATCTCTCCAACTCATCTGAACAAGTCTCCCTTAAGCACTAAGGACTTTTTATTCTCTTTCAACAGGACCAGCTCAGCTGCACCAGAGGCCCTCTGCACTGACAACCCTCTCCACTCTGGGCCCGTGACACATGCTGCAGGGTGGCTCCTGCCATCATTTGTCTCAATTCAAATGCCACCTTCTCAGAAAAGCCTTCCCTGACTGTCTCTCCAGACACTCCGGCACATCAATTTCCTCACAGCTCACTGCTGTCTGAGATCATCGTCCTTATTTACTCCCTTAATGGCCTTTTCCCTGATTTGAATGCAAACTCTTCAAGGACAGAGGCGATGCCATCTTGTAAGCTACTTACAACAGACCTTCAGGAGGTATCTGTTGAATAAACAGACAAATGTTTGGGAAGCCCATTCTGAGGCATCTCAAAGTTGGTCCTGTGTTATCTAAACCATGCCAAGTGCTCTTATATGCCACTAGGTAGCAGCTGCTAACGCTTTATCTGACTGCCACAGCATTTATGAAGCACTCTTCAACTGGCAGGGCCTCAGAAGTCACAATGAAGTGGCTGTCAAACCGGATTGTAGGTAGCCAATCTCAAGGGGCCCGCAAACAGGGCTGAGCTGCTTCACCACTGCAATCCTGGCTGCCACCGGTGCCATGTACTCCCCAGTTTACAGCGACCTGGCAGGGATATTATTCTGGTGAGAGGATCCCCCAGCAGTCTGACCTGACTCAGCCCGTCCTCTGGGAGTGCCTGTGGCAGTATCTTGGTAAAGGAACTGACTCAGCACTCCACTAGCCGAAACCAAAACCTAGTTAAAGGGTGCAAGGGCTTCTGGATGCTCCGGAGAGACCCTACCGCTTTAAATATAAAAGACAGTTTGTGGTGGGCTACCTCAGTCAGACACCCTGCATCCAACTCCTTTTATCTCCACCCTCTCAGACAAGTATGGTTCCTTGGGTACCAGAACAGAAACATCCCGGAAAGGGGGATTCCCCTAACAGTGTCCCCTTAGGTTACCAATCCTCCCCTAGCAGTGCTGCTGTAGCCTAAATTACCCAGGGACTTCGGTACTCAGGCCGGTGTTCCTGCGAGCCTACAGTGGGGAAACACTGTGGCCTTGTCTGCTAACCCACCCTCACCCCACTGGGGAGAACTGCCTTGGCCAACTTCACTGCCAGGGACCTGCGGGGACAGCCTCATCAAAATGGGGACATTTACTCTTTCCCCAACCCTGCACTTCCAGAGTCCGACTCTTGCCTGATCAGACCCTCTGAGGGACCTGCCCCACCAATGCCCGCCACGCTCAAGATCACCCCTGGTACCCTGTAGGAACGCTAACCCTGAAACACACCTTCAGGTTTCACCCTTCACCCACTGGCTTCCTTTGACCCACCAGGGACTGGAAGGCGCCCTAGCCCAGAAGAACCCTTCATCTCCGCTTTGCCTGTCCTTCCCCAGTCACCCGAGAGTTCTCATTTCATCTGTTCCTCTCCCCACTCCCACCCAGCCAACGGGGAAAGTCTGAGTTGAGCCCACATATTTGCCTCAGGTCTCCATAGGGGGTGGAGGGGAGGATGACCTCACCAGACAGACACTTCTGGGGTCTACTTCCCTGGCCAACACAGGAAGAAGAGGTTTCTCTCTCTTCAAGAAAAAAAAAAAAAAGCAAAACCAAGCTGTCTACAACTGGATCCTCTCGTGCTCTCCCCCATCGCTGGGGCCCTTCTCTCAGCTGGCACCCCCCAACACCCCCCAGGTCTCTCAATTCACCTTTCTCCCCTGTCCAATATTCTGCTCCACTCCCAGCTTGTCTCCTGAAACCTAGTTTTGAGGAATCCACCTGTCTGCTCCAACAGGGTAATGGGGTTGTTTCACCGCGGGTCGCCCCACCATAGAACCCTCTGGAATCCGACCCCGTTGCCCCCTGTCGCTCATCCTGTGCAGATGCCCTTAGCTCCCCGGGAAGCAGTCATCCTGCGACTTTCCCCGTAACCAACACACAGACTTGCTGGCTAACCACCCCCAGAACCAAGGCTAGCCCCGGTCCCGCAGCCCAGGGGGATCCGTGCCGCCACTCCTCGGGACCTTGCCTCCTCCTCCCATCCGGCCGGAGGGCTTCCCCGAGGCCCCCTCCCACGGACACCTAAGGCTCCCCCCTCACCCGGCAAGGGACTTCCGCCCGCTCTAGGGCACCTGGACCTCGGGGACCCCGCGATCCCTCCACGCCTCCCCGGAACCCCAGGCTCACTCCTCGCCCTCTCCGGCCCCCAGCAGCGCCGTGGGCTGGGCCCTTCCTCTTCCCGGGGCCTCACGCCGCCCGGGGAGCCTCTGGGCCTGGCCGCGCCGCCCACAGTCCCCCAGGCCCCCGCCCGTGCTTCCGGCCGCCGCCTGCTCCTCCTCCCCCGTCGGGCCGCGCGGGTCGCCGCCGCGGAGCCCCGCAGACAGGGAAGCCGCAGAGACGCGCGCCCCACTGCAAAGGCCTTCGCGGGTCCTCACGTCCCAGCCCAAACCCGCGCCCCCTCGGCCGGCCGGGCGCGGCGCCCCCGCTCACCCGAGCCCGTGGTGGCTGCCATCTTGCGTCGCG
>NW_004955445.1:8097890-8142709 GCF_000276665.1 Chinchilla lanigera | reverse complement strand
GGAAGGGCGCCGCCGCCTGCGAGCGCGGAGGCTTCCGGTGCGGTGGCCCAGCAGCCTTCGAGTGCCCCGGCTCGGGCGCGAGGGAGGCGTGGGGTGCTGGGTGAGAGGGGCAGGGTGTCGGGTTTGGGAGGGCGGCGGCCGTGAGAGTAAAACGGGGGAGGGAGGTGCAAAACAGCGCCCTTTTCGCCTCCGGCACTTTCGGATCTAGTTGGCTGCTCGTAGCCTCCCAACCAGTTCAGGATTAACGTGAAAACCGAAGCCGAGGGAGATTAAGCGTTTTCTCTGAACTCAGCTGTTAAGTGGCTGAGTCAGGATTTGAACCCAGGCCAGACTGTCTTGTTTCCAGGGCCGACGCTGCCCGGCCAGAGGAGACTCGGGCGAGCGCCGCCGAGGGGCTAGGGAGCCCGATCGCCGCGGGAAAGCCTGCACTCGTCCCGCACCCGTTCATTCATGCCTGCGCTCAGCGGTCCATTCATTCGCTCTGAGGAAGCAGTGTTTATTAAGTCCCTGTTGTGTGCCAGGCCCTGTGCTAGGTGATGGAGATGGAAGTACATCCCCGAAGAAGCAAATCCCTGCTCTCAGGGCTTAACGCTGTAGTTCGCGGCAAACCGAGAGCAAGGAAACCAATAAATAGGACACTAGCCGTGATAGGATTGCGGGAAGGACCTCCTGAGCTGGTCACGTTTCAACAGAGACCTGAATGATGCTTAGGAGGTAGTGGGAACAGCATGTACAAAGGCCCTGGGGATGTATATTTACAAATAAATAATAAATCCCAACACGAACCTCTTCTTTTGTCATAAATGATCTGAGAAGCCCTTATATAGAAGTCAAAAGTGAGGCTGAGAAAGGTAAAGGCCCCAAGCCGAGCGGTGGGGGCGCACGCCTGTAATCCCAGCACTCCGGAGGCTGAGGCAGGAGGATCACTGCGAGTTCGAGGCCATCCTGGGCTACAAAGTGAGCTCAAGGTCAGCCTGAACTGCATAGCGAGACCCTGTCTCAAAAAGCCAAAAAAAAAAAAAAAAAAGGTAAAGGTCCCATGAAAGGTCACATGGCTGACCCCCAGCGGAGGAAGGGCCGTCGTTCATGGGACAGCGGCCTCACTGAAGCTCTGCGCTGCTTCCGCTCCGTCGCTGCGGTCGTTTCCCACGTGGGTGACTGGCAGCCTCCGTTCTTCCTACGGCAGTCAGTCCACTCAAAACGCCCTCCTGTTAAAGCCTTTAAATGCTCCCCAGCCCCGATGTACCAAAGTAGGAGTTGAGGAAGCACAGAATTTATCCAGTGAAACCAGGTGGGCAATTCAGTAACTTACAGAGATCCTCTCTCAACAAAAAGGGCTGGGGTGTACCTCAGTGTGAAGCCGCTGGGTTCCACCCACAGTATAGCAAAAAAAGAAAAATATCCCGTGGAGACACACATCAGACCACAGACGGCCTTTTACAGTCTCTCCAGGCCAACACGCAGAAACCAGGTTTCTCCAGGCCGCCGTGCTCACAGGCCCTGCACAGGGGCTGGGACTGGGATGGGGCAGGCGAGGTCCGGGACGTGAAACACCCAGCGGGTTCAGCCAGGTCCAACTTTGAGCTTGCAGCACCCTGCGAGTGCCAAGCACCCCCACCTCGCCTTGGCACTGCCACTGCCCGGGGCATGCTGCACCCTTCGTACACGCCGGCACTTTACAAGGCCTCTGGAGCACTCTGCCCTCTCCTGCCCACGCTGTTCCCACCCACCCTTCTCAGATCCAGCACCACCCTCTCAGGGACGTCCTCTCCGATTTGTGCAGCCAGCTCAGTTTCAGCTCTGCTTGGCTCCAGGGTGCCAGGTGTTCTTCCTTCCCAGCCACGCGGTGCAGCCTGATGTTATTTTGTGTATCACGTGACACAAAATTTGCCTTGGGAAGCACCGAAAATACCTGCCTGGACACTGGCTCACTGTAAAGCATCAGTAGGAGTGGAAACATTTATACTCCATAGGTAGATTCACTTCTAAACTGAAAATTTCCAAGCTCAAGACTTTCTTTGCCACTCACTTTGCTATGTGACTTCAAGTAGGAGATGAAATGTTCCAGGCATGAGTTTCCCTTCTGAAAAGGGAGAGGATAGCGCAGACCTGAGACTTGCTATAGAGATAAAATATTTTGATAAAATCTCTTGGCACATGGAGGAGGGACACCAGAAAAGCTGACATTTGCCAAGCCATTATATCCAGCTCCCGATTAGATGGAGCCCTTCTTAAGACTATGCCCATTTTACCTCCTTTTTTAAATACAAGGTCTTACTACATCCTCCAGGTTGACCTCGAACTAGAAATCTTCCTGCCTCAGCCTCCAAAGTGCTGGAATTACAGGTGTGTACCACTGCAGCAGGCTGGAATATCCCTGTTTTATTTATTTAAAAAAAATTTTTTTTTTTTTTGGTCTTTTTGAGACAGGGTCTTGCTATGCAGTTCAGGCTGGGCTTGAGCTCACTTTGTAGCCCAGGCTGGCCTCGAACTCACAACGATCCTCCTGCCTCAGCCTCCCAAGTGCTGGGATTACAGGTGTGTGCCACCATTCCCGGCCCCGTTTTAAAGATAAGAAAACAGGCCAACCCACTTCCGGGTCCCTCCCATCCCTCAGAAGCTATCTCTCTCAATAAATTTACTCTTAACCTCCATTGTTCCTAGAATTCATTCTTCAGTTTCAGGGAACATGAACTTGGTGTATCTGACATCTCACAGGTTGATAGCTATGCTTCTCCCCTATATCATTTTGGAAGCCCCAGCAACATAATTGGAAGGAGATGGGAACCTCAATGTCGAATTCTTACTCCTTTCGAATGTATTCTCAAGCACTGGAATTTGTTTGACCCTCACATATTGAGAAGGAGTTGTATAATATTTTTCTGCACCCGCCCAGGGCCTCTCTACCCCCTAGAGACAAAGTGGAATGCAGAAGGAAGTAATGATTATGATACTATTTCACAGCTAGAATTGTACTGTGAGAGAAAGGGAATATGGCCAGAATCACCTTATGTTCAGACTTCCTTTGCATTATTTTTGTTTGTTTGCTTGTTTTTGTTTTTCTTCCAGTACCAGGAATCGAACTCATGACCTTGCGCTTGCCAGGTAGGCGCTTTGCCACTGAGCTAAATCCCCAGCCCCCACTTCCTTTGCATTAAGAGACAATCCTTATTTGTGTTCAAAGTGTAGTGTAAGCCACAGGAAAACCAGACACCTCTGGCCTTTAAGGGGGCCTGATGCATCTGCTATTCCTGAGCCCGAGGTCCCCTCCGTTGCCCTCTGGATCCTAAGGACAAGGTTTCCAAGCCAACTTTCATTGAAACCTGTCCTAGGCTGTAGCCATCCTTAACTGATTTCCTTCAAGTTCCTCAAGCACAGTATCCCTTACAGGAGGTGAGTGGAGAATTTAGCTCTACCTGTGTCCATGTGTCCTTACATTGGGAGATGAATATCATATTTTTAATTTTAGAAGGCCAAAAGGTAGTGGAACAGCTGGTTCCTACTGGAGCTCAGGGAGTCCCTACGCAAGACCCCTACTGGCCCACCAACCAGATGGGAGATTGGAATAGGAATATCTTCAGACATGTATTCTTGAAGATCTAAGAAGGACGAGAACCAGGCCCTTTAATTTAAATTGTCAACTATTCATCAGGAGAAAGATGAGAACCCCTCTGACTCCTTAGATGATTTACAGGAGGCCTTGAAAAGACATGCATCCCTGGCTCCTAATTCAGGAGAAGGACAGATTGTTCTTAAAGACAAGTTTACTAACCAAGTGTGATTGCACACACCTGTAATTCCAGCACTTGGGAGGCTGAGGCAGGAGGATTGCCTCAAGTTTGAGACCAGCCTGAAGACTGAAGAACATAGTGAGACCCTGCCTCAAAAAAAAGAGTTTATTACTTAGTCAGCCTCAGATATTTATTTATTTATTTATTTTTGGGGGAGTACCAGGAGTTGAACTCAGGACCTTATCCTTGCCAGGCAGGCATTTATGCCACTGAGCCATATCCCAGGCCCCAGCCTCAGATAAAAGGAAGAAGCTACAAAAGATGGTTTTGCTCCATATAGCTCACTTGATACTTAAATGGGACGAGGAAGAGGCCAAAGGGAGAAAACAGAGACCAAGAGAAAGTGGCTGCCTTGGTTGTGTCCTTAAAAGGAATAAACTCTAACTCAGACTCCTGGGGCTCCAAGAAGAGCTCAATGACTAAACTTACCTGCTACCGCTTCGGAAAGCCAGGCTACCTTAAGGACTGTCATGATAAGAGGATCACCCTGAGCCGTGCCCTAAGGGCAAAGGTGGCCACTCGAAGTTGGACTGCCCCTTGAGATGGAGGTCCAAGGGATCAGACCCATCTTCCCAGCTGGTCCAGCATAACTGAAGGGGTGGGGGGCATGCCTTCTCCTTCTGCCTGGACTGTCATCTGCACAGAGGAGCCCTGGTAATCATGACTATACCGGGAAAAGAAACCAGCTTGTCTCTGGACACTGGTATGAGTCTCTCAGTTCTTCTTTTCAGTAAAAAGAGTCATTGGGGAAGAGGAATCCCACTATTTCTCACAACCCTTAGGCTGTAACTGGGATGGCTTTCTTTTTTCCCGTTCTTTTTTGTTTTGTTTTGTTTTTGTCTTTTTTGTATTTTTGAGACAGGGTCTCACTATGCAGTTCAGGCTGGCCCTGAGCTCACTTTGTAGCCCAGGCTGGTCTCGAGCTCACAACCATCTTCCTGCCTCAGCCTCCCAAGTGCTGGGATTACAGGTGTGCGCCACCACGTCTGGCTCCCATTCTTTTTGAATTATGCCCTAAATTCCAGTTCCCCTCCTGGGGAGACATATCCTAAATATCCTAATCTGGTTTAAATACTATAATATGTATGCATCTAGGTCAGATATATTGCCTTTGTCTGGTAGAGACAGAAATAAATCCTTAAGTGTGGGCAACTAAAGATAAAACGGGGTGCAGTAAGAGCTGCTCCAGTACAAATACATCTTAAAGACCCCACTAATTTTCCTCACCAGACACAATACACTCTAAGGCCTGAAGTTTAAAAAGGACTATTGCCTATAATTGACAACCTAAGGGCACAAGATCTGCTTACACCCTATAAGAACCCTGCAATACTCCAATCTTGGAAGTCCAGAAATCCAATGGAGAGTGATTGGTACAGGATCTTAGATTGGTAAATGAGGCAGTGCTGCCAATTCACTTGGTGGTACCTAACCTGCACACCCTTGCTTCTCAGATCCTGGAAGATGTCAGTGGGTTTTCAGTGTTGGATTTATTTATCTATTTATTTTTAGTACCAGGGCCTTGCGCTTGCCAGGCAGGTGTTTGTGCCACTGAGCTCTATCCCTGGCCCTCAGTGGTAGATTTAAAAGACACCTGTATTTGTATTCCTTTACATACACATTCACAGTTTCTTTTTGCCTTTGAAAATCCTCATGAGCAGATCTCTCAACTCCCTCGGACTGTGCTTCCTCAAGGGTTCAGAGACAGTCCTCGTCTTTTTGGACAAGTGCTTTCACACTACTTGGCCTGTTTTGAATTTTTCCAAGTCCTAGTCCTGCAATATGTAGACAGTATACTGTTATGTGTCCCCTCAGAAGAGCTCTCCACGTGGTGCACGCCTGTAATCCCAGCACTTGGAAGACTGAGGCAGGTGGATCACTGCAAGTTCGAGACCAGCCTGGGCTACAAAGTGAGCTCAAGGCCAGCCTGAATTGCATAGCGAGACCTTGTCTCAAAAGAAAAAAAAAAAGAAAAAAAAAGCACTCTCCAACCATGGCACCCATGCCCTGCTGAATTTTCTAGCAGACAGAGGTTATAAGGTCTTTAGGTCTAAGGCACAACTTTGCAGCCTTGAGGTAAAATACTTGGGCCTTACCATATCTAAGGGAACCCTAAGACCAAGGGAAGAGAAAATTAAGCCAATACTCTCCTTCCCACACCCCAAGACCTTCAAACAGCTAAGAGGATTGCTAGGAATTACAGGCTTTTGTCACCTTTGGAGAGCAGGGTATGGTGAGATTGCACCACTCCTCTATCAGTTTATAAAGAAAGCCCAGAAGGCAAACACCTATATTTTAACCTAGAAACCTGGTTCCCAAACTGCATTCCAAAAGCTTAAGCAAGTGCTTCTAAATGCCCAGCACTGAGCCTATGACAGCACACCGCTTCAATCTACATGTTGATGAAAGGCAGGGCTTGGCTTTGGGAGAGCTTAGGTAGGATGGAGGACCTGCTCAACAGCCCATAGGGGTATCTGAGTCATGAATTAGGCATTGTAGCAAAAGGATGCTGGTGTGCCTTAGAGCTGTGGCTGCTATACCTCTCCTAGTACCAGAGGCATCCAAGCTGACTTTAGACAAAGATCTTATGCATATACACATCACACTGTGGCAGGAATTCTTTCTTCCAGGGGAAGCCTATGGCTATCAGACAACTGACTTCTTAAATATCAGGCTGTACTTCTAGAAAGACCAGCCATTCAAATAAGCACATGTTCTTCCCTAGACCCTGCCACCTTTCTACCAGAAAAGGCGAAAATTGAAGCTGAAAGGCATGACTGGGAACAGAGAAACAGACGCCTTGAGAAAAGATGTCACCTCACTGGCTAAATTCCAACAGATTCTTCAACAGCTAATAGAAGTTTAACCTAAAGAGAAAGGAAGTCACACATTCCACCCCAGAGGTCTGTACTGGTAAAGTCTCTTCCCTCAGCATCTCCTTCCCTTAGACCAACTTGGGAAGGACCATACACCGTGAACCTGTCAACTCCATCCGCTGTCAAAGTAGCGGGTCTGGACTCCTGGATATACCACACTTGACTCAAGCCCTAGGAACCAGAGACTGTCCCTGAGTGTGAGAAACCATCTGAAAAACTCTTGGGAACCCAGAAAAGACTTGAAGTTCTTGTTCAAAAAGGAAACAACATCTTCAGGTAAGTAATCTAAGGTGCTGCTCTCATCCTTTTTACTAATTACTTTCATACCATTTAAAGGAGAGCGCAATTGCTTTTTAGTGTGGGCGTGGGAATATGCAGAGTCCTCACAACAAACACCTTGCTGGATGTGTGGCCTCCTCCCCTTTTTGAGAACATCCGGACTCTCTCGGTGGGTGACCCTCTTTGTACCCACTTCATGATTTTCCTCTATAAAGCTCAGAAAATTGGGCTCTGTGGCAACCCACTTTCAGGTCCCCTCCCATCTGTCAGGAACTATGTCTCCCAAATTTTCCTACCTTAAAAAAAAAAAAAGATAGGAAAACATACTCAGAGCCAACAAGTGGAGGGGTAAGGAGTAAAACACCAGCCTGTTATTCACGATATTCATCAAGTGTCTACTTGTATATATTATCTGGTTGTCCGAGGTTCTCGGAGGCAATATCTTTCATGCAAAACCGACCATATCGCGAATTCCCTTGCACAAAGCAGCGCAGGAGGAAGAGGTGAAGCCTGGCCCCTCGGAGGATGCTGGTTGCTGTAGTTCAGTGGTCGCGGAGCATTCTGGGAGTTGTAGTACTCAGGCTCTATAGGCTGTCTCGGCCAGTCTCCAGGTTAGGACTCCTCCTGTACCTCACATTGGCTCTGGGCTTGAACTGATAAATTCAGCTGATGGAATAAGGGAATCCTGTTTTGTTGGATTGTTGGGAAGCTGTATAAATAAATATTACTTGCTAATATTTAATCCTTAATGATCCTTGCAAAGTAACTCTTTCCATATCCACTTGTGAGATGAGGAATCTCAGGCTCAGAGGAGTTATTTATTTATTTATCGTTCTTTTGAGACAAGGTCTTGCTATGTAGTTCAGACTGGCCCTAAACTCGAGATGATCCTCCTGCCTCAGCCTCCCAAGTGCTGTGATTACAGGAGTGTGGCACCAGGCTGGGCTTCAGAGGAGTTAGATGTGTTAGAGTTAGATGACAGGGTCATAAAACAAAGGAGTAAAACCAGTTTTGGAGTCAATGGCTTTTTTTTTTTTTTGGTATGGGGAATTGAACTCAGGACCTCGAACCAGTTCCAGGCAGGCACTGTGCCACTGAGCTATATCCCTGGCCCTTGGAAACAACTGCTTTTAACTTTGGGGCACCTTCTGGTTCCCTGAAGTGAAGGAGGTGGAACCCAGGAGATTTTAAACAAAATATATGCAGCAAATCTGTGGCTTTTTTTTCTTTTTAGGTTTCAAATATTTATTATTGATCTATCAGGACTGATCATAGAAAAAGATTAAGATACCTGATTAAGCATGTTCCACTGTCCAGCCAGCAGTATTTTTTAAGCTTGATACGGTGATATTGTCTTGACCATGATCAAGAGGGTGTCATCTTGTGACCTCCGAGAGGGTCAATGTGCTGCAGCTCACAGTCCCAGCTCGGTCCTCCTCCAGCGTCTCCTTTTGGAGTTGTACCTGATTTTATTACCGGTCTTCACCAGAATCCATGGAGGAATGGGACGATTCTGCTTTTGCTTCTTGGCCAGGACTCGTTTCATTCTGAAAGTCTTGTGAGACGACATGGTTAGGCTCGGAGGCAGGAGCACTTCTAGTTTCCGCGACCACAGAAACCAAAATCTGGGGCAGAAGTGAAGCTGGCAGCATGCAGCCCTATCGACGGACCAAGAATGGCTCCCGACTGCCACCAGATGTGTTCTCACAAGGTGCAGGGTGGCTGCTGAGTTGCACAGCAGCAAGAGCGCACTGAGTTGCACAGCAGCAAGATTGGAGACGGAAGAATGCAGAGAGGAGGTGCACTTCATTTTGCTGATGGCCAGACCAGTTGCTGGAGAGGGTGTTTGACTCATTTCCCCCACCTGGTAAAAGCTGGGGAAGAAAGCTTTTTCTGTCCTGTTTCCTTCTTTGTATTATGTGAGATTGTGATGGTTTGAGCTGCGGCAACCACAGTGAGGCCATGAGGCACAAGTCTCGTCAGAAAGCTGCCAGTCTAGAGGTGCCAGCACAGAGAGATGGCAAGAACCAGGTCCTGGAAGATGTGACTGAACTGCTGAAGGGGCCTGGGTCTGCCTACCCACAGACATCTTAAGGCATGAGAGCATAAGTGTCCTTCACTTAAGCTGTTCTCCCAGGTGGGATTTGTACAGCCCAAAAACACAGGTAATAGGTACAGGGAACTGGCCCAGTGGTCCAGTCCAAAGACTGTAGACTTGGCTCTCCCAAGTTCATTCAAAAGCTATGTTCAGGCCAGGTGTGGTGGCTCATGCCTGTAATCCCAGCACTCAGGAGGCTGAGACAGGAGGATAGCTGCAGATTTGAGGTCACCTTGAACTACATAGCAAGACTCTGTCTCAAAAAAACCCAAACAGCAACCAAACATACAAAACCACACACAAAAAAAAACCCTAAAAACTATGTTCAAGCAAGGTGGGAAACACCTGGGCTATTTGAGAGTCTCTAGATGCTAAAGATGTAATGTGAAAAAAGTATATTAACAAATGTAAAAACATAAAATTATATAATGTTATCCACAATATGTTTAATTTCTCAGTTCATAATTGAAGAAAACTCCTAACCTCATGCTATAGCATTTATTTATTTATTTGGTTGGTTGGTTTTGGAGACAGGGTCTCCTTATGTAGTTTAGGCTGGCCTCAACTTGCAGCAATTCTCCTGCCTCAGCCTCCTGAGTACTGAGATTATAGGCATTCATCATCATGCCCAGCTTACACTGAGACATTTTAATGCATGATTGAAATAAAATATACAAGCCAAAAGGGGCAGGAGCAGGTGAAGAAGGTCATGGTACATTTCATTCCTGTATTGATGGACACCTGCGTTGTTTCTTTTTTTTTTTTTTTTTGCTTTAAATATGCTAAGCACAGGGTCCAGCCCTGAGCCCCAGCCCAGCCCAGCCAGCTTTGCCCTGTACAATTTATTTCTGCAGTGTCTGAGTTTTGTATCATTTAGTATTTTGTGGTCAGGGAAAAAGGATTGAAAACCAGAGGTCTGGGTGGGAGTGGGGGAATGACAGAGAATGAGTTAATCTATAAAGAGTTCTTGCAGCTCATTAAGAAAATAGACATCTTGGGAGCTGAGGCAGGAGGATTGCTGTGACTTCAAAGCCAGCCTGGGCTACAAAGTGAGTGAGTCTGAGGCCAGCCTGAACTGCATAGTGAGACCCTGTCTCAAAAAGGTAAGAAAGAAAGAAAGAAAGAAAGAAAGAAAGAAAGAAAGAAAGAAAGAAAGGGAAAGAAAGAAAGAGAGAAAGATAGGGCAGGGGTGTGGCTCAGTGGTACGTGATTTCCTGGGGTGTACATGGCTCAGGGCTCAAACCCTAACATCACAGGAAAAAAAAAAAAAAGAAAAAGAAGAAAACCTCCCCAAAGGTAATAACCATAGCAAACATGTACCAAGCATTTAGTGTGTTCCATGAACATAGTGCTTTACATTTCCCAACTACCCTGTGAAGTAAGTACAGTACCATTGTCTCTCCTGTTTTACAGCTGAGACACAGAAGAGTTACATAACTTGCCCAAAGTCTCAAGCTTGTAGGTGGCAGAGCTGGGAATTGTGAATAAATAAATAATTAAATAAATAAATGCTCTAGCATGAGGTTAGGGGTTTTGTTTTCCTTTAATTAGGAATTGAGAATATAAACATATAGATAACATCATATAATTTTATGCATTTACATTTTTCAGTATTTTTTTTCCAAATTCCTCACGTCTTTAATATCCAGATCCAAGTTCTTAACCTCTGCTACCCTCTCTTCCGGGAAAATTGCAAAAGCAAACGAACATATAAAGGAAATGCTAGGCTGGGGATATAGCTCAGTGGCACAGCACCTGAGTTAGGTCCTGAGTTCAATTTCTGGTACCAAAAGAAAAAGGAAACGCAAATGATTATTTATTTATTTATTTTTGCCGTTTTGAGATAGAGTCTCTCTATGCAGTGCAGGCTGACCCTAAGCTCACTTTGTAGCCCAGGCTGGCCTCCAACTTGCAATGATCCTCCTGCCTCAGCCTCCCGAGTGCTGGGATTATAGGTGTGCGCCACCATGCCAAGCTGCAAATAACTTTTAAACAGATGATAAGATATTCTATCTCACTCAACAGGTTGTATTTCAATGATTCTAAGATGCAAATTTCCCAGTCTGACATCTGAAATCAGGATGCATCTCAGGACATCTTAGATTCAGTGAAATACAGTAAGAGAAATGCAAATGAAAACCATGTATCAGATGGGCAGAGGACTCAGCATTGGATAACACCCTGTTGGCAAGGATTTGGGGACACCAGTGCCCTCAGCACTGTGAGTAGAAATCGTGTAGCTGCTGCGGAAGACTGGCGCAAGCTTGCAGTGTCAATCACAAGCAGCCTTTGATCCTGATTCAGTGTCTGGAAATGGGCCTTCGGATCCACAGGTCTTGCACGTCTGTAGTCCCAGCACTGGGGAGGCTGAGGCAGGAGGATTGTTGAGAGTTCAAGACCAGCCTGGGCTACAAAGTGAGCTCAAGTCCAGCCTGAACTGCATAGCAAGACCCTGTCTCAAAAAGACAAAAAAAAAAAAATGTTCAATGGAAAAAAAAAAGGGACATATGTAACTGCACGTATTATGTCCTGTGTTCTGTGTGAAGGGTGTGTGTGTGTGGACATCTCAGTGCTCCTACAAGGGACTTCCAAAGTTCTTATAAAAATGGTGGCCTTAGAAGGGGACGGAGGGGTGCGGGAACACAGCTGGAGAGGAGCTCACTCTTCTCTAGACCAGTGGAGGTAACCTTTTTCGCAGAGTCAGAGTAATTACTGTAGCTTTGGCGCTGGTTGGTCTGGGTTGCAACCATTTGTTTACCTCTGTTGCTACAAAGCAGATCCACAGACAACAGGAAGGTGAGTGGGTATGGCTGTGCCAGGTCAGCCTTACAATGGACACTGAAATGGGCACGCCCTGTGTTGTAAAATACCCACCCCACACAGACATCTCAAAAACGCTTGTTAGCCACCTGTGGTGGTGCATACCTGTAATTCCAGCATCCTGGGAGGCTGAGGCAGGAGGATGGCGAGCTTAAGTTGGAAATTTAGGAAGTTGGTGAGACCCTGTCTCAAAATAAAAAAGAAAAGAGGGCTGAGGATGTAGCTTAGTGGAAGGTCCTGGGTTCAAGCCTCAGTAATACCAAAAAATAAAAAAAAATAAAAAAAGAAAGAAAAAGAAAAGAAAGCTTGTGAGCCATAGACCCACCACTGGCCATTGTCAGCTGACCTCTTCTCTTGCCCCTTTTGTGTGGTTTGGTTCATATTCCTCACTTTATGCAGGCCACGCCTCTTACAAACAATGTGTAAAGGGTGGGCTGAACATCTGGAGTTTATCCAAAAGGTTGGGGTTGAAGTTGGTAGGTGGCCTGAGGTGCGCTCATCTCCAAGAGAAGCAAGCCCAGGGCCTGGCAACCTGTTTGCCCCGCACGTTACCTAACCTGCACTGCCACTAGAGGGCAGCAGAAGCCTACCTAAAACTGGGCCATCCCAGCACAAGGCCATTAAGCTGGTGGCAATGTTGGCCTACGCTGTTTTATTTTGCCCACGGTGTTATAAACACGGAGGCAGCATTGTAAAAATCTGCATTTCTGCCACTTTTTTCTTTTCTTTTGGCAGTACTGGGTATTGAACACAGGGACTTTGCACTGAGCTACATCTCCAGTTCTTTTTCAAATTTTTGAGACAAGGTCTCTAAATCGCCCAGGGTGGGCTCAGACTTGTTATCCTTCTGCCTCAGCCTCCCAGGGTGCTGGGGTTACAGGAATGCACCACCACACCTGGCTCCTCTTTTGTTAGCTGAGGTGGAGAGCACTGTACTCTGGGTCGCCAGGTCATCTTGGTCTCTAAGTCAGCTGTCACTTCTCATGTGACTGATGTTCTTTTTTTTCTGGTACCAGGAATTGAACTCATGACCTTGCACTTGCCAGGCAGGCGCTGTGCCGCTGAGCTAAATCCCCAGCCCTGATGTTTTTTCTCAAAGGACACATTTCTCACGTATCACTGCCGTACCTCCCTCTTTCCACTGTGATGCCTGATGGGTGTTAGAAGCACAAGGGGTCTGGATTGAACCTGACACACCTCGCAGCTGTGCAACCTTGGATACAAGGCTCCCATGCCTGATTCCCCATCTGCAAATGGTACTAAGAGTAGTCACTGCTTAGAGCTGCAGAGACTGCATGGTTTTTTCTTTTTTTGAAACAGGGTCTCCCTGTGCAGCTCAAGGCTGGCCTTGAGCTCACTTTGTAGCCCAGGCTGGTCTCAAACTCGCAATGACCCTCCTACCTCAGCCTCCTGAGCGCTGGGATTACAGGTGTGCACCACCAATGTATGGCTTGCAGGGCCTGCTTATGGGACCTCTGCAGAGCTCTCCGTGGTCTGGAGTGCGGTCATTGTTTGGTACTTACTGAGTAGCATTTTCCCATCTGGCTGTCCTACACTCTGTGCAAGCCCCCACCTCCCAAGCGTCCCCAACTCTAACCAAAGCAGAACATGTCTTCTTGTCTGGCAAAGTTATCAGGAGATGCAGGATAGTTTCAGGCCCAGCTCTTTCATTACTAGCTGGGGGACCTTGTGCCAACCACTCTTCTTCTCTGGGCTCGAGCTGAGGTTTTTGGTCAGCTCTAGGGAACAGGCACAGGTCAGCAGGGCCTGAGACAGGAAGCCAATTTCTGCAGCCCGGAGGCTGTGCATCACGTCCCGCTGGAATGTGGCTGCCCGCTGCAGCCATCAGAGACTATTTTGTAGTTCCACCTTAATTTTCTTCTTGGAAGCTCCCTCCTGTTGTTTGGGGAGGGCCAATCCCACCCTTACAACCAGAGGACCTGTTTTAGCCCTGGCCAATCAAAACAGTTCATCCTCCTTGGTCAAGGTGATTGGTTCAGGAGCAGACACGTGATCCGTTCCAGGCCAATGAAAGCCTGCCCTGGGGCTTTCACTGCAACCACCAGGAGGAGTACTACTGAGGGTGGCGAACTTAAGCAATGTCAAGTCTCAACTCGGAAAAACCGAGCAGAGACAAAGTTCTGATGAATGATATGAACCCCTGGGTCCTGCCAAACCCGAAGTCAGAACCACCTGTGGACTTTTCTGTCTTATAGGCTGACCTCAAACTCATGACAACCTTCCAGCCTCAGGCTCCTGAGTGCTGGGATTACAGGAGTGCACCACCACGACGGGGTGATTCAGTCACTTTATCTACTAATTTCTGCCATAAAGTTTCCTGTCACTTGGAGCTGACATATTCTAATACCTCTTTCCTCAGTAACAAGTCTACTGGTGGGCAAAGTTGAAGGAAAATGGTTATGGGTCATGTTTTCAAAAAATAAACCTTGTATCTGTGACTGCTCCAGAGTTTTCTCATTTCCGTTTCTAACACTAACAGGCTTGCTTTTCTTCTTAATAATACCGTAGACGCCAGGCCAGACTACTGTTCCGGTGTGGTTCTGTCCTGCTTGGCTTTCTTCACACATCACCACACGCATCTCCGCACGCATTTATGATGCTTACGGTCTCCTTTCTCAGTTGGTCATTTCCACCAGGCACGTCCTGGTGCCCCAGTGTCCAAACCTGAGCCCAGCACACACTAGGTGCTCTGGGAATTCAACTCAGGTCTTCTCCCAAAGTGCCTGGAGCACATGTCAGTATCAATTCTGTCTCAGGTGACAGGTGACACCAGCTGGGGGACCTGGAAATGGGGTGGGGAGACCCTCACCTCTTGGCTCTTTGCCCCCCTGCCCCAGCCACCCAGGAACCACAAGGCAGCCAAGCTGAAGTAGACTCTTGGTGCTTTGTTATAAATATATTACGTACATCCAAAACATGACATTAAAATATTACTCCGTGTTACAGAAAAGATATTAAGGCTTTCTATTATTTACATTAAACAAGCAAGCACCTTTAAAAAAAAACCAAAAAATTAAAAAAGTCCCACTCTTCCTCCTCTGACACATGTTGGCTAGAAGGGACACAGTGTCCCCTTCCCAAATGACCAAGACTTCTCGCAAGCGCTGTGCCTTGCAGAGAGGTCCCCTGCGGAAATGTCAGGTCTGCTGGAATACATGGGCAGGTGGAGGCGGGGTGAGGAGGGAGTGTTGAGACTCGGGCGGGGGTCCCAGCCTCTTCCGGCTGGCTGCCCTCAGACCCTGGCTGAGTGCTGCCATCCTCGGCGGAGACGCCAGGCCACAGGTGGTGGCTGCAGCTGTCCACCCATGCAGACTTCCATGATCGGTTTGCAGGGCCACGGCAGGACAAGGGTCTGGGGACACTTGTGTGTCCCAGGGACTCCCCAGACCTCTGGGGCCAGAGAAGGAAGGACAGAGAGAGGTGATTTGGTGGCCCCAAAGCCAGCCACACTGAAGGGCCGCCCGGGGCGGGGCAGGGAGTGTGGTGGGTGGTGGCCTCTGCCCGCAGGCCGGCCAGCAGGGCAGGCTCCCTCTTGTGCAGTCAGGTAGGCAGGCGGAGCAGCTCGGGAGGGGCCGAGGAAAGAAAATAAAAAGAGGAAATGAAAAAATCAGTGGCTCAAGTATTCTGTGTCCCAAGGGGTAGGCTGGGGGTGCCCAGGCCCAGTCCAGGAGTTGGCCCCTCCGCCTGGAGAGGTCAGCTCAAGCAGGCTGGGATTTGGCAGATGGCTTCGGTTTGGGGGCTGGGGAGGTTGGCAACCAGGCAGCAGGCTGGGCGAGACTACTTGATCTTCTGGGCCCACTTCATGTCGTCCGCCCGGGGCTTCTCGCCCGTCAGGCCCTGGATGAGGTCCTCCAGGCGCCGCCAGAAGCCCAGCTTCTCCAGCGGGTAGTTGAGCCAGCCTGCGGCAGAAACAGCACAGCGGCGGGCGTGAGCGCGGGCAGCCGTGCAGGGGAGTGGGTGGTTGGGAGAGGCTACAGGCGGCAGGGGGCCGGACTGACCAGGGCATCCGGGGGGCGGGCGCCCACCCAAGGCCTCGGGCGCTCCGCCAGGCGGCGCCCTCGCTCACTCCCTCCGCAGTGCTCACCCGCCCCGCTGCTGGGAAGCCCTCCTGGACTGCCCGCTGAAGCTGCCTTCCTGTTTACGGCCTTTACCGCAATCTGTGAGCGCTGTCGCTAACTCAACTGTTTCCGGTTTTACGTGGGTTCTTCCCCAACTACAATCAGCGCCAACAGGGACAACACCATGCGACGTTGTCCCATGCGATTTCTGCAGCACCCGAAGAGCGCCTGGCACAGGAAGCGCTCGCTGACTCAGCCATATCCCAGCCTCCCACCCGCTGGGAGGCAGACAGTAACACGGGCTGGGGGAGTCTCTCCTTAGTAGGTGTCGTTAACTCATCTCCTAAACGACCTCAGTCCTAGCCCAAACCTGCCGGCCAAGGAGCGCAGCTTCAGGACGTGCAAAAAATGTCTTGTGGCTCTCTGTCTCCACAAAGATGCACAGCCCCAGCGATGGCAGCAGTAGTTTAGCAAGCAACTACTATGTACCAAACACCGGGCTCCGGGCACCTCGACATTCCCACCACAGCCCCGAGATGGTGGGCTGTGAGAGGGGCACCGAAAGCCAACTTGTGGGGAGCAAAGTGACCAGCACCAAGAGGCTCCCAGGGCACATGTGGGACAGATGGAGGCGGTCCTAGGGTGGCCTGACTTTTTTTTGGAGTACTGGGGATGGAAACCAGGGGTGCTCTGCCACCGAGCTACATCTCCAGCGCCCCCACTGCCTTATTTCTTTTAGAGACAGGATCTCCCTATGCAGTTCAGACTGGCCTTGAGCTCACTTTGTAGCCCAGGCTGGTCTCGAACTGGCAACAATCCTCCTGCCTCAGCCTCCCAAGTGCTGGGATCATAGGTGTGCTGCCACCAGCCTGGCTTCCAGCCCTTTTTAGTTTGTTTTACTTTTTGTTTTTGTAAGACAGTCTTGCTATGTAATTCATGGTGGCCTTAAAATCACTATGTAGCCCAGGCTGGCCTTAAATTCAGAGATCCTTCTGCCTCAGCCTCCAAGTAGGTGGGACCCAGCTTGGATGTATGTTCTGAGAACATCCTGGGAGGGCCAGCACTGCATGACTTCCCACTGTGACCTCTGACCCTGCCGATGGCCCTGCACTGGAGTTGGGGGGGGCCCAGTCCATGCCACCAGCGCCACACCTGTGGTGATGCAGAAGTAGGTCTCATGGGGCGAGACGTGGTGGATGCGGTGGTGTTTACGTGGCAGGATGATATGCCAGTCCTGCAGGAGGGTGACCCAGCGTGGCAGCCCGAAGTACGTGTGTGACCACTTGTGGATCTGGTTGGTGAAGGTGCCAAAGATGATCAGGCAGAAGACGAAGCACTCCCAGGGGTACAGCTGCTCCAGGGCTTCTGCAGGGGGCATGGGGGACCCACAGAGCGGTCACACGGGGCAGGGCCCTCCCCCCAGGCCTGGGCAGTGCTGAGATAGCACCCTGTCTTCCTCCCTGCCCACCCAGCAGCCAACGATGGAGGGGCACGGGCAATGGCTCAGAATGGAGTGCTGCTGTCAGCGGGCCTTTAACTTACTACGTAGCCCAGGCTGGCCTCAAACTTGCAGCAATCTTCCTGCCTCAGCCTCCTGGGTGTTGGGATTACAGGTGTGTGCCACAATACCTGGCTATGAATTGCAGTCTCTTCATTGTGAAGTGGGAATGAGGGTTTTCCCAGGTTCCTGGGAAACTGTTAACCTGCACGTGATTTGCCCAGGGAGTCTCAGCCTGATCCCACGGGATGCTGCGGGGTGTCACCAGCTCTTGAGCTGGCCCAGCCAGAGGCCGGCCCTGTGCTCAGACTTATCCCAAGGGCCGAGGCAGGACCACCTCAGCGGGGCAGTGCGGGAGGGGAGGATGGAGGGCATTCCTGCCCGGCCCTGTGCTCACTGGCTGGACTGGCGTGCAGAGGAAAAGCCCCTCCCCAAACAGGCAGCACCAAGGCCTGAGTACATGACTTTTTTTTTTTGGCAATGCCGGGATGGAAGCCTTGGCCTTGTATACACTGAGCAAGCGCTCTATGCCCAGCCCAGCCTGTGCCCCTTCTCCCCAGGGTGGCCAAAGAATGCAAAGGAACACAGTGGGTCGGGGGCAGAGCGCAGGGATTAGCGAGGATTGTGGTCAACTGGGGCACATGTGTCCTTTAGAGAGGTGGCTGCAGTTTGGTTCCAGCTTAGTGAAGCCAGGAGGGGACAAGGACCCAGATGGCCCAGGCCCCTGACAGAGAGGACTGCCGGAGAGCAGGCAGGAACCCAGGTCTTTACGGCAACTAGCCTGTCCCCCGGCTGTGAGGCACTGGGGACTGAACCTGGGACCTTTGCACTAAGCTACATCCCCAGCCCTTTCGAGACAGGGTCTCACTAAGTTGCTTGTTCTTTTTTTTTGTACCGGGAATCAAACTTGGGACCTTGCGCTTACCAGGCAGGCGCCTGTGCTGCTGAGCTAGATCCCCGGCCCACTAAGCTGCTCACACTGGGTTCGAACTTGAGATTCTCCTGTCTCACTCTCCTAGAGTGAAATACCCCAATTTCAAGTGAAGATGATGGCAGAGAAGATTTCAAATCACTACGAGCAGGGCTGGGTGTAGTGGCGCACAGCTGTAATCCTAGCAGTTGGGAGGCTGAGGCAGGAGGATTGCTGCGAATTGGAGGCCAGCCTGAGCTACACGATGAGCTCAAGGGCAGCCTGATCTCAAAAATCAAAAACCAAATAAACAATCATTATGAGCAGCGCGGCACACGCCTCAAGCCCCAGAAGCCTCCTGGGGAGCCTGTCCCTGACGCCCCTGCGGGCACCCCCCCAGCGACTGGCCTTACCTGTGCTCTGGGTGCAGAACTTGTAGGCCATGTTCAGCAGTGGCAGCAGCGTCACCAAGCAGTTGTCACCGTTGGTCTCGATGAAGTCGTGCCGTGTGATGGCTGTGGGGTCAATGTGGTGCTCCCGGAAGGGGCGGATGAACGCCTGCAGCGGGGTGGGCACCGCTGACCAGTCAGCTGTGGTGCCCGGTACTCTCTGGCCCGAACCACACCCAGCTTGGGCCCGCCGCCCTGCCCGGAGTCCTGGGTCACAGATGCTGCCCCCCTACCCCCAGGGCCTCTGCTTGCCCTTCAGGTTCAAGGTCTAGCAACTGCGGCGGAGAGGGGATGAAATGACCGTGGCAGGGACCTCTGCAGCCCCTGTGGGCCTCAGTCTCCCTATTTGTGCTACAAGGTTTGTAGACAGCTTCCTCCCTACCTCTCCACCCCGAGACACTTGAAGGACCCTGTGGTAACACACAGGACCACCCTGGTGCCTCCATCTAAGTCCTCCTTGGGGAACTGCCTGCTTCCCCTCTCCTGGTACCAGCTGAACTGACAGGGTGCAGGACAGGAAAGTGGAGAAAGAGATGGACAGGTACAGCCCGAGAAGGACAGCTGATGGGTCGACCCTCTGGGCCCCCTATGCCTTCATTTCGCTTACCCTGAGATTGTCAGTTATGTGAATTAGAAACCTTGTTTGAGTAGAACAGTTTGTATTAGTTTTTTTTCACAACTAAAATATAAAAAGTCTGATAAGAAGATAAAATCCAAGGTAGTACTTGGGAGGCTGAGGCAGGAGGATTGCTGTGAGTTCAAGGCCAGCCTTAATTACATAGTGAGACCCTGTCTCAAAAAACAAGATAAAAATCCAATTAAAGTCCAGGTATGGCCGGGTGTGATGGCACACACCTGTAATCCCAGCACTCGGGGCCGAGGCAGGAGGATTGTTGCGAGTTCAAGGCCAGCCTGGGCTACAAAGTGAGCCCAAGACCAACCTGAACTGCATAGTGAGACTCTGTCTCAAAAAGACACACACACACACACACACACACACACACACACACACACATCCAGGTGTGGTGGCCCATGCCTGTAATCCCAGCACCCTGGAAGGCTGAGGCAGGAAGATCACAAGTTTGAGTCCTGCCTAAGTAATGAAGCAAAATTATTTGGAAATTAAAGAAAAAAAGGAGGAAAAAAAAAAAAAAAGGCTAGGGCGATAGCTCTATGCAAAGGCCCTGGGTTCAGTCCCCATCAGTGAAAATATCCAATGAAAACAAACAGCCATAGGAGGGAAGAGGAGGAAGAGAGATGTGGCCGTTAAGTTGAAGGCAGGCACTTGTCAAAGCTCTGCGACCTCCCATGCCTGCTGCTTTTGTGCCCATCAATCCCAGGGGATTCTTGCTCTGGTCTGGAGGACAGATGCGAAGGACAGGCTAGAATAACAGCGCCCACCTTTCAGACAGGCAAACTGAGGCTTAGAAAAGAAAGGAAACTCACCCAAGGCCATGCAGCCTGACATACGCACCTTCCCCACGATGGGCAGCTCCACGGAGCCCCACGTGTCGGCCCCCCAGTGCACCAGGCCGGACAGGAAGTCGGCAATGAGAGCGCCTGTGACTGAGGACAGACAGGAAGGAGGTGAGCCTGGGGCAGGGGACGTGCGGGGACCGCCCCTGCGCCCTCGCTCCAGCAGGTCCTCAGTCACTCACTCGGGCCGCGCGCTCCTTTGCTGGGTGAGGAAGGAGTCCCTCCCCTGCTTGAGAGGGTCCCTCCTGTGGAGGAAGCCTTCACCTCAGCCCCTGGCGTCCTCTGTCCCGTCCTGTCCTGTCCCCTCCCACGGGAGGCCTCTGCTCCAGGCCAGCCCCCACCTGGCCCTGGAGAAAAATGTCCCTCGGGACTTGGTGTTAACCCCACCCACAGGTCACTTAGCTGCCAGCAACCCTTTCCTTGTCTTCATCCGCAATCTGCTCAGAATCCAGTGAGGTCTCAGGCAGAGGCTCAGCGCTATTCATGCGCTGGAGGGCTCCATGCAACACAGAGGTTAAGTGCGGTTACATCAGGACGCTAAATCCAGCTCCATCACACTTGCTGTGTGACACTGAACATGCTACCTAACGTCTCTGTGCCCTGGGTTCTGCTTGTAAAGCAGGAATGATGACGATTACAAAAAACATAGAGCAGGACATAAAACTAACATTAAAATAGCCCGATGTGGTGGCACAGGCCTGTAACTCCAGCATTTGGGAGGCTGAGGCAGGAGGATCACTGTGAGTCAGAGGCCAGCCTAGGCTACGTAGTGAGTTCAAGGCCAGCCTGAACTACATAGCAAGACCCTATCTCAAACTAACCAACCAACAAACAAAAACAAAACAAACTTTCTTTGTTCATGGTTCAGCAGAATTATTTTGCTTTGCTTTTTGGAACAGGGTCTCATTATGTAATCCAGGTTGGCTTTGATCTCAAGGTGATCCTCCTGCTTCAGCCTCCCAAGTGCTGGTATTACAGGTGTGTGCCAGCATACCCAGCTAGAAAGAATAGTGTTTAAATGGTCATAGTACCCAAAGTGATCTACAGGTTCAAGGCAATCCCAGTGACTTCTTCACAGAACTAGAAAACACAATCCTAAAATTCACATGGAAAGACAAAAGACCCAGAATAGCCAAAGCAATTCTAAGCAGAAAGAGCAAGGCTGGTGACATCACAATACTCAATTTCAATTATACTACAAAACCACAGAGACGAAAACAGCATGGTCCTGGCCCAAAAAATGGACACAGACCAACAGACTAGAATGCAGGACACTGAAACAATTCCACACAACTGCAGCCATCTGATTCTTGACAAAAAAAAATATTGGACAAAAGACAGCTTCTTTAACGAATGGTGCTGGGAAAACTGGACAGCCACTTACAGAAGACTGAAACTAGACCCCTGTCTCCCGTCAAAAATAATCAGTTCAAAGTGGATCAAAGACCTTGGTATATGACCTGAAAGTCTGAAACTGCTGTGAGATAACAGCGGGGAACCACCTGGAGCCACTGGCACGGGCAGACTTCCTGAACAGGACGCCAACAGCACGGCAAGTAACAGTAGCAATCAACAAACAGGACTAAATTAAAAAGTTCCCACAGAGCAAAGGAAACAGCCACCAGAGTAAAGAGAATGGGAAAAAATCTTTTCCAGACACTTCTGACCAACAATGAATATCAAGAATATACAAAGATCTCAAAATACTTAACACCAGCCTGGCACATCTGTAATCCCAGCATTCTTGGGAGGCTGAGGCAGGAGGATCACTAGTTGGAGCCCCTCCTGATCCATTTATAAGATCCTGTCTCAAAATAAAAAAAATGGGCTGGGGATATAGTTTGGTGACATAGTGCCTGCCTGGCAAGTGCGAGGTCCTGATTTTGAGTCCCAGTACCCACACAAAAAAATTAAAAAATTTTAAATATTAAAAAATAAAAAAAATGTGTTGGGGATGTACATAGCTCAGTGTGAGAACTCTGGTTCAACCCCCCAGTATCAAAAACAAAACAAAACATACCAACAAATACCTTTAACACCAAAAATCAAATAGCCCAATCAATAAATGAGCAAATGAATTAAATGGACACTTCTCAAAAGAGCAAAAATAGCCAGTAAGTATTTGCGCAAATGTTTAACATTTCTAGGCCTTAGTGAAATGCAAATCAAAAGCTGCACTGAGCTGGGTGTGGTGGTGCCTGCCTGTAATCCCAGCACTAGGGAGGCTGAGGCAGGAGGATCACGAGCTTGAGGTAGAAGGGAATGGGGGATGGACAGGAGCAAATACATCGCACGTGCTGAAACCCAAACTCTGTAAAATTTGTAAACACTAAGGAAAATCTGTTTCTATAAAAAGAACTGTGGGGCAGGAGCCGGGGATATAGCTCAGAGGCACAAGTGTCTGCCTGGCAAGCGCAAGGTCCTGAGTTCGATTCCTGGTACAAAAAAAAAAAAAAAAAAAAAAGAACTGTGGGGCTACCAGCTGCCGAGCGCTTTCTCAGCACCAGGCACAACTGCTTTACCCACGGAAGTGAGAGTGTCCTCTTCGCCTTGGACAGAAGCTGGCTGTACCTCATTCCCACGTCGCTGGCTGCAGGGAATCGGGCACGTCACACACTGTGCCAGCAGGGCCGAGCTACCAGGCTGCCTGGAGACCGAATCTAACACAGTGGGATGTCCCACTGCCACCCATGGGGAAACTGAGGCTGAGTGGCCAACAGCCCTAGAACCGTGCCACCCCTCCCCCTCCCTCACTGCGGCCGCTGCCCCAGCCCCCGCCCCCCAGCCTTCCATGTCCTCGGTCTGGTCCTGGTTGGCATTTGCTGTTCCCAGACCCTGCCCCGTGCGCACCCTCACGTCCTGCAGGGCTTTGTGTGTCCTCCCTGGCACCAGCACTTCCTACGCCAGACTTCTTTTTCCTTGTTTACTGTCTCCCACACCACAAGAACGTCAGTTCCACGAGGGCCTGGATTTGTTTATGGCTGCGTCCTGGTTGCCAGCATGTATCAGAGTTCAATGAAGTACAAAGAACAGCTGGGCGTGGTGGCTCACACCCGTAATCTCAGCACTCTGGGAAGCTGAGGCAGGAGGATCACAAGTTTGAGCCCAGTCTGGTCAATTTAGATGCTGTCTCAAAACAAAACATAAGGGCCGGGGATATATCTCCGTGTTACAGTGCCCACCTGGCAAGTGTGAAAGTCCTGAGTTGGATTCTGATACAAAAAAAACCAAAAACCCAGAGCCAGGCGTGGTGTGGCACATGTCTGTAATCCCAGCACTCAGGAGGCCGAGGCAGGAGGATCATTGCAAGTTCAAGGCTAGCCTGGGCTACAAGCACTCAGGAGGCTGAGGCAGGAGGATCATTGCAAGTTCAAGGCCAGCCTGGGATACAAAGTGAGTTCAAGACCAGCCTGAACTGCATAATGAGATCCTGTCTCAAGAAGACAAAAAACAAAAAAATAAAAAAAACCAACCATAAAAGAAGGGATGGAGGATGCTGCTTGGCGAAAGACCCTGGGTGCAAGTCCAATTACAGTAAGTGAATGAGTGAATGAATGAATGCACAATGCCCCCCCCCAACCAAAAAAAGACTAAACACTTGGCAGAGCTGGGCCTGGTGGTGCACACCTGTAATCCTAGCACTTGGGAGGCTGAGGCAGGAGGGTCACTGTAGTTCCAGACCAGGACTTAAATGTGTGCTGCACTCAAGCCCAAAGATACCGACACCCTGCTCACCACCTCTGGTGGGCGGAGGGCAGAAGACACTCACAGTCCTGTGGCCGGGGCAAGCTACTCCCCAGGCTCAGCTGCCCTGTGGGCTCACTGCCTGCGTGCTGCTGGGGCCTTAAGCTGCTTGGTGACACAGGACTAGGGCCTTGGGGCACTGTGGAGGCTGTGGGGAGCCCTGGACACCGCCCTGGAGAGTGGAGCTGATGAGCCAGGGGACAGGCATGAATATGGGGCACTGGAGGCTCCCCGAGGCCGTGAGGCGCAGCTGAAGCCCCCCAGGCCTGAGTGTGGGTGGGGTGGGGTAGGGTGACAGCTTCGGGCCGCTGCCTCGTGATTCGGGGGAGGGAACGCGGCTGCGCCTCCCGGCATGCAGAAGCCTGGGCAGTCACTCAGGACGGGTCGGGAGCGAGCGAGGGAGGCGATGACAGCAGCATTTTCTGGGTGTGGTGTCGCACACCATCATCCCAGTCCTCTGCGGAGCTGAGGCAGGAGGATGGTAAGTCTGAGCCCAGCCTGGGGAGCCTAGTGAGACCCTGTCTCCAAATGAAGAGAAAAAGCGCTGGGGATGAAGCTCAGTGCAATGGCCCTGGGCTCAACTCCCAGTAACACACGCACGCACGCGCGCGCACACGCGCGCACACACACACACACACACACACACACACACAGGTTTGTTCTTGCTGCTTCTCTGCACTCTGCCCACCAAATCCATGCTCCACTCCCCTCAGGGTGCAGGGTCCCGCTCCCCCACCCCCGCTTGCCTGTGTTCTCAAAGCTGGTCACCACTGGAGGGGGCTTTGCTATCAACTTCTCAGACAAGGAAAGAGGTGCAGAGAAGGCAAACCACCATCCCAGGTCACAGGGCCGCGAAGTGGCAGCCTTGGGACAGGCCAGGGAGGTTCACGGCCGATGGCACCCCTCCAACCCATGAACTGTGCCCCTGCAGGCCGGGTGCTGCTGGAGCTCCCACTGCAGACGGCCCGCTGTAGACACGCGGCCTCTGCCAGGAGGGATAAGCAGCCATTGGCAAAAGCCACGGTGGAGCCAGACAAGAGTTCTGGGCCACATCTGTCCACACTATATCGCTGTGTGGCCTTGGACAAACTCCTTGCCTGCTCTGGGCTTTGGCCTCTTCATTTGCAGAACGATGGAAGCTGAGGTATCTTGATTTTGCCTGTTCTATGGGTGCACCAGCAGCAGTTCACCCTTTTTGGTGCTGAGTAGTACTCCACCCACTGTGTGGTGGAAATAACAGATCGCCCCTCTGGCTCTCGTTAGACATTTGGGTCGTGCTGCTTTGAACATTCAGGTTCAAAACTGAGTATGAACAGACACCCTCATTCCCTGGGTGAAGAAGTTAGACACTTTTTTTTTTGTCTTTTTGACATAGGGTCTTGCTATGCAGTTCAAGCTGGCCTTGAGCTCACTTCCTAGCACAGGGTGATCTTGAACTCGCAATAACCCTCCTGCCTCAGCCTCCCAAGTGCTGGGATTACAGGCCACCATGCCCCTGCATTGATGCTTTGTTTTTAACCTCCGAGGCTCTGGACCAGCACCTCAGATGTCTCATCTCCTGTAATCCCTGAAGTGCACACGGGCCAGGCGGTTACGCAGCTTATCTCCTTAATCCGCCTACGCACTTAATCCTCAAGGATGATGAGGATGATGACAAGAAAATCAATTCCAGTGATAACGGCTGACACACAGGAAGCAGGGCGAGTCAGACAGCCGCTGGGGGTTTGCCCTGCCTCCCAATCTGTAAGATTAGCTTCGCAGGGACTTCTTTGCTAGGACACTTGGAGGGGGACAGCATGACATTATAGCAGAGACGCCCAACAAGGGCCACTTGGGCCAGCGATCACGGCCACATTACAGCAGCAAGTCCTGCTGAACGCAGCCCCACTGCCTGACGACACACAGTGCCGGCCACACCAGCTACTCACGGGAAACACCGGCAAACCCAGCCGAGGGCCACGCTGTGAAACACCTGACCGTTCTCAAAACCATCAAGGTTCCAAACCAGCAAAAAGGCCCAGGAGACTGTCACGGCCCAAAGAGCCCGAGTTAGTGGAACGCCAGATGGGATCCTGGATCAGGAAAAGGACACCAAGGTCAGCTAAGGTAACGCAGGGAACCAGGGACTCACAGCGCGCTGCCGGGTGCACTGCAACAACGAGCTGCTATTGTAAGATGTTAAGACGGGCGTGGCCCCTGGCGCTGCGCTTGTCCAGCGCGCGCGAAGCCCTGGGTTCCCTCCTCAGCACTGCTGTGCACACCCGTGCACGTCACATGGGACAGCGGGCGAGGGGGAGCACGGGCGGCTGGGGCTGTGTACCACCTGCTCAGCTGCTCTGCAAATCGTAAACTGCAAAGACAAAGGCTACTCAAAAAAAGCACAAGCTCTCTCCCTGCGTCCTCAGTCTGGGACCCCACCAGAGGCTCGCAGAGAAGGACGGCCCAACGTCATGGGCCAGTGGGGGCAGCCAAGGTCACGCACAGGGACATGTCCTCCCTGACCAACAGAAGCCACACGGTGAACGTGGGTGACCTGCTGTGCCCGTGCATCCCCTCTCGGAGCCTCAGTCTTGTCGGCTGTTTAGTGACCTGCCCCTGCTTTCCGGGGCACTGCGCCCCGGCCAGACGGCAGGCTCAGCCCGGCAGGGAGGAGCTGCGGCGCGTTCCCTCAGGAGCTCTGGCTCCGGGCGCCTGCCCGCCCTCGAGGCTGCACCAGAACGGGGGCGGGCCAGCAGGGCAGCACACAGAAGCCGCTTTGTCCCGGCTCTAGCTGAGGGCCAGCTCACCCCGGGGTGGCATCGGCCTAGTCAGCACTCTTCCCTGCAAACACAGAGATGGGGAAGGGGACCAGGACTTGAGACTGTCCCGGGGCCCCACAGGCCACCTGCTGGGACTTCTCCACCCCTACCGGAACTCAGAGGCCAGCTCTGGAGGTGGACAGTGTGGTGCCGGGGGATGCAGCGGACACGGCTGAGGGGGTGCCAGGCCCCAGGCAGGGCCTTCTTCACGCTGTCAGCTCAGGATCAAACCTAGCCTGTTACCTTTGACCCAAGCCGTGCGACCTCCCTGCTGACCTCTGAACTTTCAACTGTGTCCTGTACCCTGGAATACCTTCCTCTAGGGTGCCTCCAGAAGACCCCCGCCTCCTCAGGGTCACCCTCAGGCCCACACTCTCACTCTGCCGTCTCCAGGGCAGCATGCACCCACTCTGTCATGCGACAGGGTCCTTGTCAAGGTCATAGACGACCTTCATTGGCCAGCCCTGCAGTCCCTTCGCTCTCCACCTTGCCGGTGCTCACGGCTGATCCCCAAGACTCCACAAGCTCTCTGGGCACTGGTTCCTCCCCGGCAGCGTGGAGGCGCACTCAGATGGGGGCAGCCAGCACCCCCTGGGCTCCCGCCCCATCTCCACGCGGGGCTTCCACGCCCTGCACCTCACAATGCCTCCACAGGCCTGTGTGTCTCTCCTCCTCCGTCACCAGCACCCATCCCTCCTGCAGCCCAGGCCATTCCTCCCCTCGCCCACACAGCGCATCTGACACTGGCACCGTCTCCACCCACCTGGACAGCACCTCACCTCCTCCCTCCCCTGCCTAACCCTTCCGTCCTCCAATGTCACCTCCTTGCACTAATAGCTTCTCGTGGCCCCTAGAATAAAACCTGCAGCTCTGACCACGGCCCTCACCACCCCACACCACCCGTCCCCACCGCCTCTGAGCTGCCACCAACCTCCTTTCCTCTGATCAACGCTTTCTAGCCACACAGGCCTCTGCATTGCCCCGCCAGCCTCAAGTCCTTTGCACTGGCTGTTTCTGCTGGCTGGACCGCCCACCCCAGGACACCTGCACGGCCTCGTCTCGCCTCCTTCAGGACTCCACACAAACGCCACCCTTCCGGAGAGGCCTCCCCACTAGCCCCGCATCTCCTGTGCTTGTCAGCTCTGCAGCCCAATCGGCCTGGTTTACCGCTTCACACCTCTCATGCTTCTGCTTTTCCCGATTTCCGGGGCCACCTGGGTGCCAGAAGCTCTGGAGGCATGGTGACAGGTAGGGGCAGGCGCCGGTGGCTGGCACAGTGCCCTAACCACCTGCGGATTAACACTCAAATCAGGGCGGCTATTTAAATGGATTCGGGCCTGTGCAAACACCGCTATCAGGCTATTGTGTGCTCTTATCAGCCCCCAGGCGGAGGTTCAGGCAGGGAGCTGGTTACCATGTGGGGCTGCTCCACGGCCGGATGCTTTCAGGCTGGGGCTGGACATTCAGGTCCTAACTAGGGAGGCAGGTGGGGACCTGCCCAGGATGCCCCCTTCCTCCAAGCCAGGGCTCCGATCCTGTAGACCCTGGCCGTGGCCCATAGCAGCCTCTGCCCCCGAGTCCCCTGCAGGCGGTCTCACCCCGGCCAGGAAACCCGTGGTCTGAGAGCTGGAAGTCTGGATTTGTGACCCAGATTCTGCTGCTGCTCACTCAAGGGGCAACGGGGGGTGTCACACGCCCTTCCTGAGAATGATGACTTGGAACCTCCCTCACTAGGCTGCCTCGAAGGACAGGACGTGCCCGGATCAGGGCTTGAAACCAGTAGGAGCTCACAATACCCACCGTCAGCTGCAGCCCTGGGCAGTGGCCTGGGGGGTGGCATCTCCTGGCCAGGTCTGTCATAGGCTGTCCCGCACTGACGCACACCTGCGTCTTGGCCTCACCACAGCCCTCACCGTTAGTGGATGGAAACTGAGGTTCCGGGAGGCAGTGGTGCCCGCTAAGGCAGCGAGCCAGGCAGCGGCAAAGCTGGCGTGGACCCAGGGCTGCCAGGCTGCCTCAGCGCCCCTCGCTGAGGCCCCAAGGGGCAGTGTCTCCTTCTGCCCTGAGTCTGGTGCCCGGGTCAGGGTCCCAGGTGCCCATCCTCGGGGCAGGCAGCAGCCTGGCTCTGCTGGCACAGGCCAGCTTTCCTCTCCCCTCCCCTGGCCAGAGCCCCCAGGATCGCCCTGCCCCTCCCAGCCCGGATGGCTCCATTAGTAGCCTGGGCACTACTGACTCAGGCGGCCAGAGTGTTTTTAATGAGATTGTGGGAGCCGAACGCTTAGGGAGGGCAGGCAGGACCCAGGCCACAGCTGCACCCCAGCTTGGGAGCCCATGACAGGGTGAGCGAATGCCAGGTGACAGGGAGGGGTGCTATGTGGACAGGAAGGGGTCTGGGAGTGCAGCTGGTACGTTAAGATCTATGCCGCACTTCTGGCTGGTGCCTTCTCTGAGCCTCAGTTTCCTCATCCAGAGAAGGATGACAATCTTAGCACCTACCTGCCAGGTGGGGACGGGTGAGGACGGCGCAGGGGAAATGACCTGCATTAGGTGCTGCTACGGAACAGCAGCTCACGTGTGCATTCACTCACTGATCCGTAAGCACCGGGCTCACGTGACAGGAGGGAGGGATGGAGGTGTCCCCCACTGACACGGAGACGCGTGCACACACACAAGCGCACACACAGGTCGAGGGCCGGCACTCACCTACACCCAGGATGACGAGGGGCGTGTGCTCCCAGCGGGCCAGCAGCAGGAGGTGGACCAGGTTGTGGGCGATGAGGCCGAAGCAGAGGACCACAGAACACCACTCCTGGAAGCGCTTGCCTGTGGGGAGAGGGGTGCTGAGCAGGTTCCCCGGGCCGCGGGCTCTGGGATCATCGTGGCACGCCAGCCTCGCGTCACACAGCGAGGAACTGGCTCTGTCTGCCATTCTTTGGCAGACAGAACCTGAACTTTGGTGCCACCCAAGCCCTCTCTGGAGAGGCTGAGAGCTGCAATGAGCTCCTGTTTAACCTGACCAGAAGCCTCAGGCACCAGGGGTCCCCTGTGCCCTTGCAGGTGAGGATGCAGAGGTTCAGAAACTGCCCTCACCTGCACGGATCAGTAGACATGGGGCCTGGGGGATGCTGGCGTTTCTAGGCTTGGCCACTGCCTGGTGCTGCTAGTCAGGACAGAGGCCCACAGAGGCGGAGCTTCTGGTTTTGAAGAGAAGCCAGGCCTCAGGGCTTAGGTGGGAAATCTATTTCAGTGCTGCCGTGGTGGGTGCGTGCGTGCGTGCGTGTGTGCGTGTGTGTGTGTGTGTGTGTGTATGCATATGTGTACGTGTGTGTTGTACTGTGACTGAACCTAGGGCCTTTGCACTGAGCCACTGTATATCCCCAACCTCTTTTCAATGTTTAACAATTTTGAGCCAGGCTCTCGCTAAGTTGCCCGGGCTGGGATGAGCCCTGGGGTGACAGATGGGCGTCACCATGCCTGGCAGCCATGTGTTTTTAACCCACCTGTCGGCTCAGGCAAGCTGACTGACTCCCTGCAGTTTGTTTGAGATGTCAAAACTTTGGGAACAACCCAAGTGCTCATCACCTGGGGATCGGGAAAATCAACTCCGCTCACAGCACCTGTGCAGCGAGGCGGAAGCCCAGCCGCCCTCCGTGTGGACTCGAGAGACGCTTACCGTAACCCAGTAGCGGCAAAGAGCGAAGCGCTGAACTGCAGCCGTTTATGCAGAAAGAAAAACATCTATGTGGTTTTACATTTACTCCCTTTTGAATGTACCAAATCAACACTTTTCTTTTAATTAAAAGTTAAAATTTAAAAAATAAAATGAAATAAAAATGTGGGCTGATAGAACCGTGAATCGGTCCCTGGGTCCCAGGCGGCTGGTCCCAAAGGCATGAGACCCTCCATGATAGTATTATCCTTGTAGTTACTGGTTAACATTCACTAGGCAGTTACTGAGGGCCCGGCATCTGCAAAGGGGGCCCTTTCGCAGATGAGAAAACCGAGGGGCTAAGTGGTCAAGGAGGCGGCCCGTGGCTGCCCAGTTAGCTACAGACTGGGATGTCACGGCCATGGGTCTGGTTCCTAAATCCCTGCTCCCCACTCTCCCTCCAGCCCCTCCATTCCCAGCTACCCTATTGCCCTGGGGACATTCTGGAGGGTGTGGGGACCCAGACCACCTCAAACTGACTGGGCAGCAATTAGCAATGCAAAGCGAGGGGTAGGGCCAAGGCGTGCTGCTCCCTGCCCTTTCAGGCCGCTCCAGCCAGCCATCCACCAGGCCTCCTCCAACCTCGCTGCTCCCCTAGCCCAGCGCCTACTGCTCAGGGCTGCAGCCCTCCGTGAAAGAACATGAACTCCGCAGGGCCCTGGTGCTTGGGTGATCAGTCAAGCCTGTGGAATCAACAAACTCCTAACCACAGTCCTAAAGGAAAACTACCAGGCTACATTCTGGGTGCTCCTCACCAATACACCTTGGAAGGAAGTATTAGGCTCCCCATTTGTTTAGATAGGGAAAATGGGGCAGAGAGAGACAGGAAGAGAAAGAGAGAAGAAAGAGAACAGACAGGTCTGGTACAAGTCACATAATAGCACACTTCTCCTGGCCCATCCTCAACCAGAACCAGGACAGCCAGCTGCCCACCCCCTATCCCATGGGAAGATCAAAGCTCAGAGGCGGAGGGTACACCAGGATCCAGCCCTTTGCCCCTCTTCTATAGCAGAGGACACTACAGACCAAAAAAGACAAGGACCTCAGCAGAAGTTGCACAGCAGCAGAAGCAGGCCTTGAGCTCCTCGTTCCCTGCTCCTCAGCTGGGCCGTTTCCTTTGGGCCATGCAGCCTTCCGGTCCCAGCAGCCCTAGCCTGGCGTCACCCAATCAGGCCCAGTAGGGTCTTCCCCTTTCCGGTTCCTGTTTGTGGCCAGGGCTTAGAAGCAGGAAGCCGCTGGGAGTGGTGGTGCACGCCTGTAATCCCAGCACTCGGGAGCCTGAGGCAGGAGGATTGTTGCAAGTTCGAGGTCAGCCTGGGCTACAAAGTGAGCTCAGGGCCAGCCTGAACTGCACAGAGACCCTGTCTCAAAAAGACACACACACACAAAAAAAAACAAAGAAAAGGACAAGCAGCTTCACAGAGCACCTCAGCTCTACTGGGGCAGTAGAATGGTCTGCACCCTTTACCACACCCTACTGCCTGGGGCCCATCCTCCCCATCCTCCAGAGGGACAAAATAGCCTGGAAAGATGAAGCAACTTGGCCCAAGTTGCTCAGGGGCTATGGGAGTCGTGGCATGGACCATCAGCCTGGCAGGCGGGTGAGGTCAGGTGGTCACTGGGCAATGTGCAGGCTGAGGCTGGGCTGGGCTCGAAGGACAGGGAACCCTGCCTGTTCCCTAGCTGCAGCGCTGGAGCCCGCTGCGCACAGCCTGGCTTGGTGGGCATGGTGATGTGAGCTGATTTACAGCAGTGACCCCCTGCTGGCCTGGGGAAGGGCTGGCGTGTGTGGGTGTGGAGTGGGAGGAGTGGGGTGGTCATGCCAGGGCTCTGCCATCTTGCTTTCTCGGGGCCAGGCCTCCTGCCCTATGTTCTGACACCCGGAACCCCTAACACGCTTCTGTGCCCTCCGGGGCAGAGGCAGCCGCAGCGGGCCAGGGAGATAGACAGCTGGACCCAGGCCCCTTCGCGCTGCATCTACCCTGACAGCCCAGGCCTCTGAGAAGTGGCACAGCCAGGTTCCAGCTGGCACCTCTGGGAAGAGACATCTACCTGAGGCCCTGGCACCAGACCCTTCACAAACCTGGTACTTAGCACAGGGTGGCGCATTGGTAGGAAGCTCAAACCCAGAGTAGAGGGCTGTGTAGGGTGCTCTATGCCCGCTCCCGGGTCCCACAGTGAGGCCCCAACTCCTCACCCAGACACCTGGGGTCCACAGGACGGGCTGCTGTAACCCATGCGGCTCCTGGCCACAAGCCCCACACATGTCTATTCTGCTGACCTGCAGCCCCAGCCCCTCCTGGACACCCCGCCCTGACTGGTCACTTCCACAGGGCAGGTTACAAGTCTGGAACCCAGAATGTTCCGTGTTCCAGTTCTGGGCTGCCCCTAACTGCCATGTGACCTTGGGCGGGTCCTTCTCTGCTGAGCTTCTTGAAATTCCTGACAGAGATGGCCAGGGCGCTCCTCAAGTGCCAGGCACCCAGGTAAACCCAACAGATGTCCCCAACCCCGAGAATCTTCCCAGCTGCTGGGGGTGAGGGCCACCTAGTCCCAGTCAGGACTAGTGCTTGGAAGAACATGTGCCCATGTGTGGGATAGTGAGGAGGCTCAGGGTCTCCGCTTCCTCCTCTGGAAAGTGTAGTCAATGCCAGGTGCACTTGGCATGACGGCAGTGAGAACGAGCAGGTCTGTGTGTTCTGAGAGGAGGTGCCCTGCACAGTCAGTGCTCAATAAAGGCTGCCTAGGCCGCTGCCCTTACTACTGCTGTGAGCTGTCATGGACCCAGCCATGCCTGGCACCAGGAATCTCAAGAGCTCAGTCCCAGAGCTTAGGAAATTCTCTGGTTCTCTGTGCTCTGCAATCATGCCAGGAGTGTGACGACCTCAGGGTCTTTGCACCTGCTGCTTCCCTGGTCTGGATCAACTCTTCCTCAAATATTCTCAAAGCTCCTTCCTTTGCTGTCCCTTCAGGTCTCTGTTCAAATGTCACCTGCTCAGCAGGGCCTGAACAATGTCACCCTCTCCAGAATATTTTCCTTTCCCCCTTTCCTGCTATGTATTTCCTTCTCAGCACTCATCACTACTAAGCAGATGAGACATTTCCCTTATTTGGGGGGTTACTGCTTGTCTCACTAAAATGCCAGCTCTAGTTTTTCGGTGTTGATGCTCTGCCCCTAGAGCCTTCCCCTGGAACTGGAATCCAGGTGCTCAATATATGTTGAGCCTGGTCTCTCCTTTTACTGCCAGTAAGGGTTAATACATTGGTTAATACATTGTATCGATTTCAGAAGTTTAGAAGTTTAACTAAGACTCAGGAGGGAGTCGGGGTCTTTACTCTGTAACATTCTCAATCTCTGCAAGAGGAGGGCACAGAGATGGTGTGGGTGTGTACCCTGCATACAATATAAGGGAGGAAGAGAGGTTTGTTCTCTCTCCCTTTGTGCTCTTGCTGCTTTTGCTGTTTTCTGCTGCCTTGAGCTGCTGCCACCCTGCCTCCCAGCCAGCTGATTATGACTGAAACCCCCACAAACTGAGCTAAACCTTTCTTTCCTTAATTTTGAGCGTCTGGTGTTTTTTCTCTGCAATGAGGAAAACATCACCAAGTTCAGAAAGGGCAGGGCACTTCCCCAAAGCCACACAGCATGGGCACTGAGGCATTCCATGGAAAGCTTATGAACTTAACATTTCGAGGAACCAGTTTAGCCAGTCTTCCCCCTCCCCCTTCCAGGCGAGGAGGAGAGAAGGACTGCTGGTTTGGGGCACCCAGGGGACACTGCAGCCTCAGATTCCCACACGATTACTTGGCAGAAAGAAAGGCACTCAGGAATCCAGAAATGGATAGGGATGAAATTGTGACAGAGGGGTGAGACGGCAGTCCCAGGGGAGGCCCAGACTGCCTAGGAGCAGTTCTGTTGAAAGCAGTCAGGGTTGGGAGGGCGGGCAGACCTGGCCCTGGAAGCAAGGTCTTGACTCCTTGCACTTCCCAGGTGGGGAGTCTGAGGGCTAGGGAGGCATGCATGACAGCTTACTCCAGGCTTACAGCATAGGTGAGGCTACGGGGCTGACCACAAAAGTGCATTCTGTATGCTGGGCACTGCACAAGCAGTGATCCTGTCTCCTTTCCCTAACAACACGAAGGGGCAGACAAACTACGTTGCACTTGGTCTTCAGAGAGGGCAAAATGGAAGCTGCGAAGGGAAGTGGCTCGGCCCAGGTCACACAGCTTCAGAAGTCTGGCCGCTGAAACTCACCCCCCCACCATATATTCAGGGACTGGGTGTTTTGGGTGTGGCTGGAAGAAACCATGGAAACTGCCGGTGTGCCACGCCTATAATCGCACGCCTGTAATCCCAGCACTCAGGAGGCTGAGGCAGGAGGATCATTGTGAGTTCAAGACCAGCCTGGGCTACAAAGTGAGCTCAAGGCCAGCCTGAACTGCACAGCAAGGTCTTGTCTCAAAAAGACAAAACAAAAAACAAAAAACAAAAAAAAACCACGGCAGCACAGACCAGGTACCCAAGCGAGGTTTGCGAAACTGCACCCACAGCCTAGAACTGCAAGCAGGGACAGTCTCTGGTGAGCTAGGACCCAGTGAGGGAAAGCAAACGGCCCAAGGTCATACAGCCACTTGCAGCAGACACTGCATCAAACCTAGATTAAGGGCGTGGGGAAGACGTCAGAATGCTTAACAGACAAACCTACATGTGATGGCAACACCCTAGCAGAGGGACCTCACTCCCAGTCACCTGACCTGGAGTTCTCAAAGGTACTTCCTGAACCGCTGGGGTCACTGGGTCCTGCCGGGGAGTGCAGGGCGGGGAGGAGCACTCTAGGAGATTCCTGAGGCTCTCCTGGGAGTCAGAAACAGGATGGGGGTGACTGCTTGCTAGAGCAAGGCGGTGGGCAAAGCCAGAGGCAGGCAGGGGCAGATCTCCACCTATGGGAAGGAGGCAGAGCTGCACCCAGTCTCTTAAATTGTGATCCTGGGGGCTCTGCACCCTAAATCCTAATGGAGAAGGGCAAGGTATGGATTTGGGGGAGGAGCAAAACTGGAGTTGGGGCCTGTGTATGAAGGAAACCTCAGCTGGGGGGTTTGGAACCCCCCACCGCCCGGAAACCAGGAACGTGGGAGGGAGGGCTGATGCTCCGCCTGAGTGTCCCCAAAGTGGGAGGGAAAAAGATCGCAGTCGGCAGCCACTGAAGCAATAACTAGGATGGGGCTCGGGGGAACAGTGTCCGGCACGCTCTGCAGACTGGGAGCTCCCAAGTTAGGGTTCCCTGAGAGGGAAGCTGACATTCCCAGGTCACTGCAGCCTACGGTCCTGGCGAGCGTGCAGACGGAGCGTTTAGCTGTAATTCCCAATCTGGGAAACCAAGGAGGGGATGCGACTTTAGGGGGTCCGGGACAGCGCTTGTCGTTAAGGAGCTGCCTTGGGTTGGGCCCTAGAGTGAAGGTTCCCAAGTCTAGGGGCGCTCACTGCAGCCCAAGGTGCCCTGCAGGCCAGGGTTCGGATCTCCTAGGGCTGATCGTGGCCCGGAACCCGATAGGGTAGTTCGCCGACTCAGGGAGTGTCTCCACAGCGAGAAAGCCCCGGGGCTGGGATTCCGACACGGGCTTGGAACGGGACTCCCGGGGTGGGGTCCCTGGATCTGGGGTCGCTCCTTGCAAGTTAGAAGCCGAGGCTGGAGCTCCCCATCTGGACCCGAGGCTGGGATTCCAACCCGGGGAGTCAGGGTCGCTGTCCCCAGCCCGGGCTGGTGACTGCAGGCCCAGGGGTCCAAGGTCTTACCTGGTGAGTAGAGCGCGGCCAGCTCGCGGGCCCCGGCGTGCTGCGCGCCCCAGCGCCTGCAATATGCCGCTTCGTCCTCGTCGAGCTCCGGATGCTGGCCCGGCCCGTCTTCGGCGCCCGCCATGGCCACTGGCCCAGCCTGCCTGGTGCGCTCTGCCGGGGCTGTACGGCCGCGGAACCGCGGCGAGATCACGCCGCCCAATGACTGCCCAGCGCCGGGCGCGGCGGCGGAGCGGGCGGGGGCTTCGCCAGGCTGCGCGTCACAGCCAATCGGATCCCGCGCTGGAGCGCAGCGGGCCAATCGGTGGCCTCCGAGCCGCAGCCAACCTCGGCGCTGGGGGCGGGGTCGCAGCTGGGCGCAGCTGGGCGCGGAAGCGTGGGGCGGTGGCGCGTCCCTGCCTGCCCTGCTCCGCCTCCAGCCGGCCCGGCTCCAGCCTCTGGGGATCCGCTGTGCGTCGCTGCCCACCTCCGCCTGGGCGGATAGGTCAGTACAGTGGGCGGAGACCCGGCCCAGAGGCTGGCGTTTCTCTTGCACGCTCTTCAAGCGCCGATCGTGTGCGAGGACCCGGAGAGGAGCGCTCGGGCTGGAGCCCGGAGCATTCATCCAGCCTACCGTGTGCACCAACGGTGTGCCAGCCCAGTGCTGTGCACCCCGGGGCGGGAAGGAAACCTCGAGGCTTGTCCCCCCCGCCCCCGCCCGCTCAGGTCCTTCTGAGAGAGGGGACACTAAACTGATGAAAATGACAATAGGGTTCTCTTAAGATTTGTTGAACGTTTAATAATTGCCAGGCGCTGGGCCCAGAGCGAGAAGAGCAACATTCGGTTTAATGATGTGACCTCTTCGGAGAGGCTCTGCTGACAGCCGCTCGCTTGCCCTCTCCTCCGGTCACTGTGACATCATCCTGTTTTGTCTTCGCAGGCCTGTCAGGGGCGGTAAACTTGCAGTTTCTGTCTCCCCTGCCACAAACAAAGTTCCTGAGGGCCAAAAAAACCCACAAAACAACAACAAAAACAAAAAAAACCCGCTTTGTTTCTGGGGAACACTCCCAACCCCAGCCACTACACGGATCATCATTTGGCACATGGTAAGCGCTTGTTGAAGCAATTAAGGTACGGCCAAATACCTTTAATACTTCAGCAGGTAAATGACTGCAACACGCTTTCAGCCTAGGTCTATGTGGCTCTAGGAAGTACATAATAAGTAACTACTCAGATAAACTCTGGACAGTGAGGGCCAGGCATGGTGGCGCACGCCTGTAATCCCAGCACTCAGGAGGCTGAGGCAAGAGGATTGTTGCAAGTTCGAGACCAGCCTGGGTTACAAAGTGAGCTCAAGGGCAGCTGAACTGCATAGGGAGACTCTGTCTCAAAAAGACAAAACAAATAAGCAAAACTCCATGCAGTGGGATCAGATAGAAGATGCTTGAGGGCCAGGGATATAGTTCAGCGGCACAAGCGCCTGCCTGGCAAGTGCAAGGTCCTGAGTTCGCTTCCCGGTACAAAAAAAAAAAAAAGTTGCTCTAGAGGCAGGAAGGACCCCGGAGGTGTCTGGGAGAGCTAGGAGGAGAGGTAGATCTTTTTCTAGATTTCTTTTGGAGGCTCTGAGCGTTTAAGCCCCAGATTCCTCAGCTGTTATCTACCCAGGGCTATTTCTACCCTGGGTGGCTACTGTCCCAGTCAGCACAGTCCCTCCTCCGTGTCTTTTTCCTACACCTCTCAAGAAATGAGAGCCACCTTCAAATAGCAGGAATGGGCTGGGGATATAGTGGTACAAGCGCCTTCCTGGCAAGCACAAGGTCCTGAGTTCAAGCCCCAGTACCACAAAAACAAACAAACAAAACAAATAGCAGGGATAGGCCTCAGCCAAAGTCCCTGCAGATTCTGGTGAAGCTGAGTGGCCTTGTGTCATTTATTAACGGCAAGGTGGCATTTTTAACCCAGGAGGTTACCCTGCCTTGCTTTGGTGGGGACTGGATCTTGGGTTTCAGTGTGAGTCTTAGAGCCTCCAAGCAGGCTGGGCTGGCTGGTTACTGCCCACATCTGGAGACTGTGCCCACCGCCAGCACCAGGATGCCAGTGGCTGCTAAACAGACAGACGGATAGCCTGAGATAACACATTCCGTCATCTACTCACGCTTGTAAAGCACTAACCTGGCCCCGGCGCTGTTCTGAGAAAATGAGGAGGTAGGGATGGGGTCAGGGAAGGTCTGTGCACCAAGGTGACATTTGAGCCAAGATCTAGAGGAGAGGAGGGAGCCAAGTGTGCAGAGAGCTGGGGGCATGTCATTCCCAGCCGAGGGAACACCAGTGTGTTAGCCACGTTCCGAGACAGCGAGGGGGCTGTGCACTGGGTGGTGGAGGTCAGGGGGCACGGGAGAGGGGCAGGTGGAGTGGGGGCTTGAACAGGGTTATTAGGTCTTCCGCTTTTACTTAAGATGATCTGGGAAGTCCCTTCCTTTAGGGTTTGAGCTGAGAGATGATATGATCTGACTTATTTATTTATTGAGTTGGCATCCTGCTATGTGGCCCAGGCTGGCCTCAAACCCCAAACCCTCCAGCCTCAGCTTCTGGGTAACTGGGATTATAGGCGTGCACCACCACCTTCGACTACTTTTACTTTTTAAAAACTTTTAGTATTAGTAGGTAAAACGCAGCCAGGTGTGGCGGTGCACGCCTGTAATCCCAGCACTTGGGAGGCTGAGGCAGGAGGATCGTTGTGAGTTTGAGACTAGCCTGAGCTACAAAGTGAGCTCAAGGCCAGCCTGAACTGCATAATGAGACCCTGTCTCAAAAAGACAAAGAAAAAAAAAAGAAGAAGAAGATGTCACTGGGTGTGGTGGCATAGGCCTGTAATCCCAGAACTCGGGAAGGTGAGGCAGGAGGATCACCGTGAGTTGGAGGCCAGCCTCCACCCTGGCTGCCCTTCCCCAGCCCCTCCCAGGTAACCGTGCTAGTTTCATATGTAACCTTCTAATACTTTTATTCAAATGCAGGCAAAATAAATATGGATTGTTGGGACTGGGGATTTAGCTCAGCGGCAAAGCGCCTGCCTGGCAAGCGCAAGGTCCTGAGTTCGGTTCCCGGTACCGGAGAAAAAACAAAAAATAAATAAATAAAATAAAATAAAATAAAATAAATATGGATTGTTATTGTCTCTCCCTTTTCACGTAGAAGTTACATGGATTCTGCTCTTGCAGTGCTGTTTTCTATCTTGCCCTGGCAGTACAGTTACAGTCTCCTCACTCTTTTTTTAAAGATATAAACGACATACCTGTGCAATTCAGTGATTGTTAGTACGTTCACACAGGTGTGTAATCACCATTATATAACAATCAGAGAACATTTTTGTCTCCCCTAAAAGAAAGTCCATACCCATTAGCAGCCACTCCCACCTTCCTCTTCCCCCACTCCCTGGCAACCACTCATCTGCTTTCTGCCTCTTGGGTTTGCTTGCAGTGGACATTTCCTGCAGGGAATCATGGGAAATATAGTCTTTTGTGTCTGGCTTCTTTCTCTTTGCACAATGATTTCAAAGTTTGTTCGCATGGGAGCATGTGTTGGAACTTCCTCCCCTTCCATGGCCGAATACCACCCCCCTGGATGGATGTGGCACATTTTGTTTACTCATCTGACTGATGGACCTTTGGCTTGTTTCCACACTTTGGATGCATGGAAAATCCTGCTGTGGACATTGGTGCATGTGTTTTTGTGTGACATGCATTTTCATTTCTTGTAGGGATATATCTAGGGGTCAAGCTACTGAGTCAAATGTGATCAGCTGTTTGAAAACCACCATGCCAGTTAATCTTTACTGTCACCTTCAGAGACTCCTAGAGTGTCTTTATTGTCACATTAAGAGACTCCTGGAGCAGGGCATGTGGCACATGCCTGTAATCCCAGCACTTTAGGAGGCTGAGGCAGGAGAATCATTGGGAGTTTCTGAGACCAGCCTGGGCTACAAAGCAAGCTCAAAGCCTGCCTGAATTGCATAGCAAGACCCTGTCTCAAAAAAGACAAAAACCAAAAACAAACAAAGAGACTTCTGGAGCCAGGCATGGTGGCACACGCCTGTGATCCCAGCCCTTGGAAGGCTGAGGCAGGAGGATTGTTTCGAGTTTGAGGCCAGCCTGGGCTTCAAAGTGAGCTCAAGGCCAGCCTGAACTGCATAGGAAGACTCTATCTCAAAACGACACACACAAAAAAAGACTCTTGGAGAAGTAATTGGATTGTGAGGGTACTGACCTCATCAATGGGTTAAGCCACTGAGTTCATAACTGAATGGATTTTAGGAAGTGGTGCCTGCTTGGAGGAAGTGGGTTGTTGGTGAGTCCCTGGCCCTTTCCTCTCTGGTTCTTTCCCTTCTCTCTGCTCCCTGGATTCCACAAGCTGAGTTGCTTTGCTCTTCCATGCATTCCCGCCGTCATGTTTCTGCCTTGGAGCCAGATAGATAGCCATGGACCGAACTCTCTGAAACTGTGAGCCTGAATAACCTTCTTTAAGCGGTAGGTGCCAGGTATTTGGTTCCTGCAGTGCAAAGCTGACTGGTACAACCATCAAACCATTTCTTTTTAAAAAAATTTTTAAACAGAAACAAGTAAAAATAACAAACAGTTTTGAAATATGCCAGTAGGGCAGTAACAATAATCAATACATTGGGTATTGTTATATTCATAGTAGTGGTTCAGGGTACAAGATATAGGCATGAAATTTTGAGCAAAAAGCATCAAACCATTTTCTGCAGCAGTTGTCCCATTTTACATTCTTGCCAACAATGCATGATTGTTCTAGTTGCTGTACATCCTCAGCAACGTTTGTGATTTTCCATTTTGAGTTACAGCTATTCTAATAGATGTGACCTGGTATCTCATTGTGCATGTGTGTGTATGTGTTTTCTTTTTGAGACAGGGTTTTACTATGTAATTCAAGCTGGCCTTGAACTTCATTTTGTAGTCCAGGCTAGCCTCGAACTTGCAGTGATCCTCTTGCCTCAGCACATTGTGTTGTTTTTTTTTGTTTTTTGTTTTTTCCCTGTACCAGGAATCAAACTCACGACCTTGCGCTTGCCAAGCAGGCGCTGTGCCGCTGAGCTAAATCCCCAGCCCAGCACATTGTTTTTTTGTTTGTTTCTTTATCTTTTTGAGACAGGGTCTCCCTATGCAGTTCTGGCTGACCTTGAGCTCACTTTTTAGCCCAGGCTGGCCTCGAACTCGCAACGATCCTCCTGCCTCAGCCTCCTGAGTACTGGGATTACAGGTGTGCACCGCCACGCCCGGCCACATTGTGTTTTTGATTTACATTTTCTTAGCAGCTAATGATGGAGAGAATCTTTTTATGTGGTTATTGCCATTAGCATATCTTCTTTAAAAATAGAAATATCTATTTAACCATTTGGGGATTTTTTTTGTCTTTTTATTGTTGAATTTAAGAGTTCTTTATCTATTTATGGACACGATTCCCTTATCAGATTTGAAAATATTTCCCCTCATTTTGTTGGTTGTCTTTTTATTTTCTTATCAGTGTCCTTTGACCAACACATTTTTTTTTTTTTTTTACTTTTAATGAAATTCAGCTTAACTGTTTTTTTGGTCTTTTTGAGACAAGATTTCACTATGCAATTCAGGCAGTCCTTGAACTCACTTTGTAGCCCAGGCTGGCCTTGTACTCGCAGCAATCTTCCTGCCTCAGCCTCCCAAGTGCTGGGGATTATAGGTGTGCATCACCACGCCCTGTGTTTTTTTTTTGGTTGTTTGTACTTTGTGTCTTACTTTTTAACAGCTGCTTCATATTCCACTGTGTGGCTGGACCCTAATTTACCCAGCTGGGTGTTTCTTACGTGCTGTCAAGCTGTGCACTTGTAGGGAGATCAGTGGGCCTCACCTCTAGGGGTAGCGTTGCTGGGGACAGATGTTAAAAGCCTTTATCGTGCGGGTGGAAACTGAGAAACCAGCTGGCAGGTATGCCACTGGAAGCATTCACTCATGTATATTCTCAGTGGCTGTGTTTGAGGGTACCTGCTGCCCACAGCCTTGCCAATCCAGCGGCTACGATGTAAGTTAAACTGCAGAAAATTTAAAATTTCATCTTTTTGCTATGGGAGGCATATTTCCGGTGCTCAGTAGCCGCCTGTGGCTGGGGCTCCTGACGAGAACATTTCCACCACTACGGAAAGTTCTGTAGGGCAGTGATGGGGAAGACTTGTGCCTAGCCTTGACTTTGCATTTGAATAGGCTCCCTTGGGGGCTGGGGATTTAGCTCAGTGGCACAGCGCCTGCATGGCAAGCGGTGAGGTCGTGAGTTCGATTCCAAGTACTGGAAAAAAACCCAAAAAACCTAAAAAAAAAGAATAGGCTCCCTTGGGTGCCTGGGGAGCACGGGGCACTGGGCCTTGGAGGCAGGAGGTGATAGAGGTCAGAGCAGAGTGGAGGGCAGGGAGGTTGGCTGGTGGGTGATTCTGGGTCTACCTGGAAGTGGCCAGGCTTTGCTGGTGGATGGGAAGCCCTGGTGAGGCACAAGAAAGCAAGGTGCCTCCCAGATTCCTGACTCTAGCTGCTGGGAGGGTGGAAGTACAGTGGCCTGAGTGGGGAAGCGGGGTGGGAGCAGGTTTAGGGAGGGGCGTCCTGAGTTCTGTTGGGAGCATCCTGTATGTGAGATGCATGTTGGATTTCCTGAGCTGTCAGGTGGCCTAGAAAATGACATGTGGCTGGTAATCCCAGCTCTCAGGAGGCTGAGTCAGGAGGGTCACTGCAAGTTCAAGGCCAGCCTGAACTGCATAGAGAGACCCTGTCTCAAAATGACAAAAAAAGAAATAGAAAATGACATGTGACTTGGCTACTACATTAGAAAAAGAGGGAGGAGGAAAAAGAGGGAGGAGGCGAAACCACACTGAGTGTGCGTGCCCACCTCAAACGTGGTGAGGTGTGGTCCAAGGAGCGACCTCTGAAGCTTGGACTCTTCCAGCTGTGTGGCTGGGGGTCAACTGCCAGGCTGGCCGAGGTCCATCTGCATCCGCCAAGTGGAGGAAGGCAGCTCCACGGGCTGTGGAGAGAGAGACAGGCTGCCGGGCGTGGTAGCACGTGCCTGTAATTCCAATACTCAGGAGGCCGAGCCAGGAGGATTGTTGCAAGTTCGAGGCCTCGAGGCCAGCCTAGACTACAAAGTGAGCTCAGGGTCAGCCTGAACTGCATAGCGAGATCCTGTCTTAAAAAGGCCAGAAAAATAAAAGGTCCAGCCACCTCCCAGCAAGGCTGGCTGAGGTCGTCTCCCATCATGTGGATCCTTGGGGTCTGTGTGCAGCCATGTCCAGACCATGGCAGAATGGGGAACAGGTGAGGGAGGTGAGACCAAGTAGTGTTAAGGGCCCAGAATATACAGCGCCAATTAGGCCAAATGTGTACTGAAGGAATGAATGAATGAAAGAGGCAGATACGTGGCCGTGGGAATCTACACGTCATGTGGATGACCTACCCCAGGGTGAGCCATCAGGGAGGGCTTCCTGGGGGAAGGGGTCACAGAGCTAAGACTGAGGCTTAGGTAGGAGCTGGCTGGGGAAGGGCAGATGCAAGAATCTCAGAGTGCCGGACACAGGGGACTGCACGTGCAAAGGCACAGAGGGAGGTTCAAACCCAGCGGCATCTACTACTGAGTTACATCCCTAGTCCTTTTACTGTGGGACAGTTTGGTTCACAAACAGAAATGTTTGGCAAAATTTTGCTGTGTCTGCAAACTCTGCATCAAGTGATGAAATATGGCCATCATCTTTCCCGCACTAATATAAATGTGCCCATCTTTTCCAGAATCGTGTAACAAGTTAAGTTTGTGAACTGAGAGCCCACCATTGTTTATTTGTCTCCCTATATTGTCCATAAACTCACAGTGGCCTTAAACTCACTGTGAAGCCCTCGCCAATCCTGAACTCATAGTGATCCTCCTGCCTCAGCCTCCCGAGTGCTGGGATGACAGGAGTATGTCACCATGCTTAGTTTTATTTTATTTTGTAGCCAGGTTGCCCAGGCTTGTCTCACCCATAAGATCCTCCTGCCTCAAGCTCCTGAGTAGGTAGGCGATGGTGACCACTACAAAGCAGCTCTGAGCAGGACTTAAATTAACCAGTTGGCTTTCCATGTTTACTTGTGAGTCTGTCCAAGGCCTAGGCTCCTTGTCTGGAGATGGACTGCAGACTCATAGTGAGTGAACCTCTGTGAGTCACTGGTCCCTACTGAGGCCCATAATGGTGGGTGAAGTCCTGAAGCCTCAAAGGACAAGACAAAGTCACAGCTGAGGACACCTGGCTCCAACCTCAACTAGATAAAGACTGTAGCCTCAGGCATCTCACTCCTGGGTGGAGACCTTCCTGGAGTTCATTTAGCTCTCCTAAATTAACATAATGCCTTACTTAGAGAAGTCCTTGAGCAATTCCCACCCTTTTTGAGTCCTTGAGCAATTGCCCTCCCTTGTTCTGATAATTAAATGAATATAGGCAGCCCAGGGAAGCCCTTGGTCTT
>NW_004955445.1:8085479-8095905 GCF_000276665.1 Chinchilla lanigera | reverse complement strand
TTTGATGGGAGACTCAGATATAAGGTCAAGGATGATCTTTATGCACTCTACAACCCTATCAGGCTTTCCTCCAATAAGAACAACTCTGTCAGTGGAATGAGGACAGCATTCTTGGAAAAGCTTGATTGTTGTCTGAGTGTTCTCTTGAAGTTCTTTGATTTTAGCACCTTTGACCCCAATAATTCCTCCTGCCAGACTTTGATGAATTAACAGTCTCAACTCACAGTCAAAGTCACTTCCTTTATAGTGTTGGTAATTTAAGCATTCCACAATGTCAGATTCGAGCGGGAGCTGGCTGGTTGCAGTGGGTGATGGCAACTGCAGGCCCTCTTCCAAGGTAGGGATGATTTTCTTCAGAACTTCTCCAATTGTTTCAATATCAGCACTGATACTCAATATGCGCTCGGGGCCGCTGCTGTCTGGGACTGAAACACTGGCATTATAGTCTGTACGGAGAGCCTTAATATTCTTGCCTCCTTTTCCAATCACTGCCCCAGCATTCTTGCTCTGAAGCAGAATTCGTAATTCAACCATCTCATCGGTGTTTCTAGATCTTTTAAACGCTTGCTCCTCTTCCATATCTTCTGCAGGACGTTTACCAAATTCACCATTGGTTTCAGTGTTGGGGAAGGTTTCCTCCGGCTGCTCAGTTTCCATTTTCTTGTATTAAATGGATACACCAATCTTCGAGCAGCCCAGAACGCCTCCTTCAAGCTGGCAGCTTGGGCTCCGACCCTCGCTCCCCACGCAGCCCCGCTGCTCACCGCACGAGTCCGCCTTCCTTCACTCAGTAGGTGTTTATTGAGCACATACTATGTGCTAGGACCTATTTCAGTACCAGAAACAGCCAAAAAAGAAAATCCCCACTGCATGGAGCTAGTCCTCAAGGCTGGGCCAGGAGAGGGACAGTGAAGAGGGGACTCAGCTGCTATCACCTGCTGGGAGGAAGAGGCTGCTCTGGGAAAAGCATCAAGTGGGGAAGAGGGTTGGGAGGCTGAGAGTCAGGGGGAGTTTAACAAGGGGGCCAGGGAAACCTCTGTGAGAAGGTGACATGTGGGCAAGGACTTGGATGAGAAGAAGGGAGCCATGCAGGGTTGTAGGAGAAGAATGTTCCAATCAGCACAGTGCAAAGGTCCTGTGGTGGGAAGGAGCCTAGAGGCTGCAGGCTGTGGATGCATTTATAAAAAACACTTTATTTTTCAGTGAAGTCTTAGGTTCACAGCAAACCCAGGGGAAGGCACAGAAGTGTCCTACCTTGTCTCTGCCCCTGCACATGCATAGCTTCTGTCCAGAGCCTGGCTGGCGGGGTGCAGCTGCTGCAGCTGACGAGCCTGCACTGACCTCGGTTGTCTCCCATGTCTGCAGTTGATGTCAGGGCTCACGTTTGCCGTTGGACATCCTGTGGGTGTGGGCAGCTGTGTGATGCCCTCCGTCCATGGTACAGTGTCACACAGAGTGTACCCTCTGCCCTAGTTGTCCTCTGTTGCAGACGTGCTGTTAGGGGCCCAGGCTAGAGCCTGGTGGAAGGATCAGGACCCCGAGAGACTTCACACGTGGCACAACAGCCTCCAAGGCGGGGGCCACCGCGTGGCCAGGATGGTGGGCGTCCTAAAAGGGTGTGGCAGCCCGGCTGGGATACCTGCTCCCCATGCAGGCACGGGGCCCCCTACTCTGCAGGAAGAGCCCCCGGCTCCCTGTCCCCTGAGTTCAGCCGCCTCCTGACCCTGTTCCCTGAGGAGCCCGGTAGGGGTGGGGCCCTTCCCTGAGGGCCATTTTAGAATGCCACATTGTACACTAGGTGGCAGCCTGGGCTTTGGGAGAGCCATTCTTGCTCCTGCTCAGCCTGCGGTTGTGTGGCACGGCTGCCCTGTTCTGGAGGAGAAGCCACGCCGCACGGCCCCACGCCCCGGATGCCATGGGGCAGAGACAGCACCCGAGATGCTGCGGTCACAGTGGGCCTTAGGAGCCCGGCATGGAGCTGGGGTGTGAATGAGGACGCAGGTCTCTTCAGAGTCCACCGGGTGAGCTCAGCCTTGGAGGAGACATGGGGAGAGACCAGGAGAAACCCGGCCCTCGGTGCGGCCACAGCTGAGGCCGGGAGGTGCGGAGGGACCCGGCACAGCAGGGAAGGGGGCGGTCTGGAGTCCAGCAGGGTAGGAGGTAAAGAAGGGCCCGGAGGCCAGGAGGAGCGGGCCTGGCTCAGCTGCGGGCATCGTGACAGAACTGCTCTATGCTTGCGGCAGTGTTCTCATCTACGTGGGGCATTTGGAATAGATTGGACAGACATCCCACAGTTACAGGGCCTTGACCAGGGCAGCCATTGCTTTCTCAGGCGAATGCAGATGGGGTAGCGCAGCAGCCGCGTGGTCATCAGGCTCCATCTGTTTGGTCACTTCGCCATCCACCATCCTTTCGTTTTCATTTTGTCTTGTTTTGTTGAGACAGGGTCTTGTTATGTAGTTCAGGCTGGCCTTGAACTCACCATGTAGCCCAGGCTGGCCTCAGACTCCTGCCTCAGTCTCTGGAGTAATGGGATTAAAGACATGTGCCACCACACCAGGGCAACTTCACCATCCTTAACAGGTGGCTTCTACCTCAGGGTCCAAGAAGGTTGCTTATGCTCCAGCCATTTTGTTGTATTCCAGCTAGCAGGAAGGAGTAAAGAAGGCAACAACACTTCCTTGCTTCTCTCAAGAACTTAGTCTCGGTGACATGGCACTTTTTGCTGAACTGCAGGCTGAGGAATATAATTTTTTTCTTGAGACCAATGAAAAAGCTGGAGTTCTATTAGTAACAAGTAAATGAGTGCTAGTATTTGATAGCATGGCAGGTACTAGTCCTTCATTCTGACCCCTGCTACTGAAGCTGCTTTCTTGGGTTCTGCAGCTTTCCTGGTGTCCGAGGCCCTCAGGACCCTTCCAGCAAGTTTCTCAAGTGCCCAAGAGCTGGTTTCTTGCCACGGACAGGAGGCCCCAGCTCCACCCCTGCTATGTCTCCTGGAATCTCTTACAGGCCTGGTCAGACCCAAATCAATGCAGAGGACCTCCCTGCCTGCGACAGCTACCCTGAGCACCAGTCTCCTGAAGACAGGACTCAGAGGTGGCCCTCATTCTAGACATAGTCATGTAATTTGTGTGTGTGTGTGTGTGTGTGTGTGTGTGTGTGTGTGTGTGTCTTTTTGAGACAGGGTCTCGCTATGCAGTTCAGACTGGCCTTGAGCTCACTTTGTAGCCCAGGCTGGCCTCAAACTCACAACGATCCTCCTGCCCTAGCCTCCCGAGTGTTGAGATTACAGGTGTGTGCCACCATGTCCAGAGGAGTTTAAGCAGGGGAGGAGGTCCCGCCGAGGGAGATGGAGAATTTTAAGTTTGTTGGTGGGGTTGGTGCCTCTGGCAGGAAGCACCTGGTGGGAAGTGCAGGATAGTAGTTGTGGGTTTCCTGTAAGTCTGGGAACCAACCTGATAAACAAGGTTATTTAGTCTCTCAGGTTGAGCGAGGGGCTTCCTGCTTGTACAGTCGTGAATCTGTGGGGTTTTTCAAGTTGGGTAGGGCCCAATGTGGGAGACCCAACACATGTTCAAACCCCACTAGTTGTCCAAGTAAAAAGCTGAAACCTTATTCTTAAGGTGGCAACTGCCAACATCATTATACCTGTTCTTCTAAAAAGGTAAAATGTGCACCTGCCCAAAGAAGAAAAGCAGTAACAGCCACAAACTTGCTCACAGCTGTGTACCACTCCAGCAGTGGTTCTCCCCTGGGGCTGATCCTGGCTCCCCGGGAATGTCTGTCCTGATATCTGGAGTCACTCATGGTTACTGCCCTCCTGCAGCGCCCAAGACCACCTCATGACAGTTACCAGTCCAGATGAGAATAGAGCTGAGGTCCCTAAGTAAATTGGGGGCCAGCATGGTGGCACACACCTATAATCCTAGCTACTTGGAAGGCTGAGGCAGGAGGATGGCAAGTCAAGTCCAGCCCGTGCTAGTGAGACCCTGTCTCACACACAGAAAGGGAGAGGGGGTAGGCATGTAGCTCAGAGTGCTCCTGCGTTCAACTCAACACCGGAAAAAAAAAACTGGGGAGGGACATCTCCCTCTTGCAGCTGGAACACCTAGGGACCTACAGCTCACCCCAGCCATTTTTCCAGAAAAAATTAACTGGAGGATTATATGTATTGATTCTGCCTCTTCTAGAGGAAAGGACAGCAGCCCGAGAGAGGTCTTTCTACACCCACATTCGCAGCAGCTGGAGAAGCCACCGCTGTACACGCAGGGGACCGGGCTGCAGTTGTTCCTCGTGCCTGAAACTGGAACCAACTTACGTGTCCAGCAGGAGGGGATGGGGGAATGTGTGGTGTAATCACATCTTCAGCTTCGCTGGCTCTCAATGGGGCTGGACTGCTGCCAGGAGCTGGCTCCTTTCTGACTTCAGAGCGAGAGGTTCTGACTCACGGCTGAGGTCGAGCCGCCGCGGATGAGGCGGGTCTTGGGCAGGTGGTGTCCACAGGACGCTGCCCCGGAATGTCGGAATGTCGCCTGCGGGGAAAAGAGGGTGAGGTCTCTGCTGAGTCACCTCAGGCTCCTGGCAGCCTGGTGAAAGGCTGGCTTAGTTAAAAAGCAACTTTCCTTTCTAACCTTTTGCCCCCAATTTACAAGGCTGGTAAAATACACCTTTCTATCATTGTCCAGTGTACAGTTCGGAGGTTGTAAATACATTCCTGACGTGCAGCCGTCACCATCATAATCCTCAGACCTCTCTGTACTGCAGAACCAAAACTGTCCACGTTGAACAGTGACTGCCCCTCTGCCCCGCGTGGGAGGCCCGTCCTGCCTCTTGTCTGCGATGTTACTGCAAGCCTTGAAAGGAGGAGGCTTCCGGACTGCGCTGCTGTGAAAAATGCTGCCCTGGATGTGTGTGCTCAAACACCTCCTTGAGATCCTGTTTTCAGTTTTCTTGGCTTTGTTCCCAGAAGGGGAACTGCTGAGTCATATGGTAATTCTGTGTATTTATTTGGGACTAGAGACCGAGCCCAAGGGTGCTCTACCACTGCACTATAGCCCCCAGCCCTTTCTTATTCTTTTGAGACGAGGTCTCACTAATTTGCTCAGCTTGGGCTCAAACTCAGGATCCGCCTGCCTCAGCCTCCCGAGCACTGGTATTACAGGTGTGCAGCACTGAGGGTATGGCTTTGTGTTTAATTTTCTGAGGACCCCCATATCATTCTCCACATGGTTCCACCATTTTTCATTCTCATTAAGAGTGCACGGGGTTCTACTTCCTCTACATGTTCAACAACACTTCATTTTCTGTTTTTTTTTTTTTTTTTTTTACTTTTGAGACAAGGTCTCTATGTAATTAAGGCTGGCCTTGAACTCACTATGTGGCCCCGGCTGGCCACACACCTCACACGATGATCCTCCTGCTTCAGCCTCCTCAATGCTGGGATTACAGGTGTGTACTACCTGGCCCAGCATATTTTCTTGACAAGGAGATCGTTGATAGTTGAGTCTGTCTTACAATCTCTAGCCTGGAGCTGGGCGTGGTGCACACCTGTAATCCCAGCACTCGGGAGGCTGAGGCAGGAGGATCTTTGTGAGTTTGAGACCAGCCTGGGCTACAAAGTGAGCTCAGGGCCAGCCTGAACTGTGTAGCGAGACCCTGCCTCAAAAAGACAAACAAACAAACAAACAAACCGAAAAACAGCGTCTAGCCTGTACTTCACGAGTGTACTCTGTCAGGTGAGTGTGGATTCATAACTGAGCAATGGAAGGAGCTGTCACACTCCCACCCCCATGCCCAAAGATTATACCTCAGCCTGGTGACAGCGAGCTCCAAGCACAGGGACATATTCGTGGCCAGAGAAACTAGTTCTGAACCTGGCCAGCTCCAGAGCTTGCTGTGTGCCCCTGGCTAACTCACATCCCCTCTCTGGGTCCTACATTACTCAGCTGTAAAGCGGGTTTGGCAAGTTAATGCAGTCTTTGCAATTTATTTTTCTTTTCTTTTTGCAGCACCAAGGACTGAATCCAGGGCCTTGGCACTGAGCTACATAACCAGCACTTTAATTTAAAAAAAATTTTTTTGAAACAAGATTTTGCTACGTTGCTAAACTGCCCAGGCTGGATTTATAATTCTGCCTCAGCCTCCCAGACTGGTGGGATTGCAGGCATGCACTACCACACCTGACTCTATCTGTGCAATTAAAAAAAATTTTTTTTTTTGCCTTTGCGATTCCATTTCTAGGAATCCATTCTCATAGCCCATGAACACAGGGGCAAGGATGCAGCTGCAGCTTTGTTTGTGGAACAAGTGCTTGGAAACATCCTTCTAGGCGGATTAAACCAACTGGCACAATCCTGCCCTGGGGCACTGGGCGGCATCAGGGATTCTCTGGTGACACCTGCTGGTACTAAATGGTACTGCGGCTCAGCTTGGAGAGGCGTGGGGAATTTCCAGAAGGAGCCCATCAGGCGGCTGTAGGTAGTTCAGGAAGCTACAATAGGAGAGTTTTGGAAGGAGGCGGCCTGGATGAAGAGGCTAAAGGCACAGACCTGGGATTGGATTCCAGCCACCACTTCTTGGCTGGGCAGATCTGGGAGTTTCTCAGAGCCTGGTTCTTTGCTGAGGGAGTGAGGCTCTGCAGATGTCTGGTGAGGGCTGCAGAGAAGAACCTGTTCATCTGATCATTAATGGAGCGTGTAGGATGTCCCTGAGTGCCTGGAAATCTTGAGGGGCTGTGGTGAGCAGGCCTGGAGTCTGCCCTCCCGGAGCTTCGGGTCCAGTGTGTGCATGTGTGTGAGTGTGTGTGTACACCAAAACCATGCATAGGAGATCGCTGCAGGTGTGGACGACACTGAGAAGGTCAGCAGAAGAGTAGTGAGGTTTGTGCGGGTAGAGGCCTGTGGTGGGTTGACAGCTGGTGGTCATCTTGTAATACAGCTGAACTGAACCGGCATGGTGCTGGGTGTGGGCGGCCCACCTGAGGACTGTTGCCAGCCGCAGAAGAGGCGGAACTGAAGGAGAAGAGAGGCTGTTGGGAGCTGGCAGAAGCAGTAAGGAGCTGTCGGTTCTCTTGGAGGAGCTTGTCATGCTGGCTTTCCTGATGAACTCGGCTGTTATCGTCCAAGGAGCTCGGGACCTTGTTGCTGAGAATGGCTTCGGTTCACTTTGGGGGAGCTCTGGTCCTCACTCTGAGCATCGCTTCGGGGCTCTGGAGGGGAAGATGGATGATGCATTGCTCAGTCTCCTGGAGAAGCTTGTCACGTTGGCTTTCCTGACGGGAGCTCGGCTGTCCTCACCATTGGAGGAGCTCGGGATCTCACTGTCGCAGAGGATGGCTGTGGTACTTTTCAGGGGAGTCCTGGTCCTTACTTTCAGTGTGGCTTCCTGGCTCCAGTGCAGATCCCTTAGCCTGTTGGCTCAGATCCTTCATCCCGCTGGCACAGACTTTCTAGCTTCCACCACTGACTTTTAGGCCTTCCCAGTGCGGATCTGTGTAACAGGCCTGCATGAGATATTGTCATGGGCTCTGGGCCTCTGGTTGGATTTGTGGGAGGCATTGTTATGGGCTCTAGGTCTTCAGCTGGACTCATGCAGGACATTGCTGCAGGATCCTTAGCTGGACTCTTTGGTCTCTAGTGTGTGGACAGATTTCCTATACTCTCTTTTGTATATGATTCTTTGGGTGACTACTATAAATAACCTTATAAAATATGTGTCCTGTATTATATTGTTCCCCTTGCAAAAGCTCCAAACCACAACAAGGCCCCATTAGAAATATATCTCAGAGCCAAGCTGTGTGTTAGAGCAGCTGCCCAGTATAAATGAGGGCCTCGATCCAGTCCCCAGTATGGTTAAAAACTCTCCCCAAACAAAACACCAGTGGACCCTGAACTTCACATGCCGAATTCCTTACCCTCAGGACTCAGAGTGTGACTATTTGGAGCTCGGGACTTTACTGAGGTAATTAGCTAAAAATGAGGCCATCAGGGTGGACTTTAATCCAATATGACAGGTCCTCCTAGGAAGAGGAAATAAGGACAGAGGCATGACAGAGGGGCGGCCACCTCCAGCCTCAGGGGAGGCCTCGGGGAAGCAGCCCTCTGCCGGCACCTCCATCTCAGACTCGCAGCCTCAGGAACAGTGAGAAAATCCTTTAGTGGCGTTTTACCCTTCCTTCCCCATCTGCGGGATTTTGTCACGGCAGCCGGAGCCCACAGGGCGACGTGTGCTCGAATGTGCGTCCAGTCAGGGCTCGGCAGAGGCTGCTGTCCTTGGCCCTGAGGCCCTGGTCAGGGCTGAGCTCCCACCGTTCAGGATCTGGAGCCCACCATGGCATCCAGATGGAAGAGGACACAGGATTGCCCAGGCAGAGCCGGGACAGTGAGGAGGCTCAGGACAGGACAGGGTTGGAGCTGTCCCCGCACAGGCCGAAGGACAGAGCCGTCGGTGGCATCACTGGGTCCAGGGAGCCAGGGCTGGAGCCACAGCGGGGCTGCCCTCCTCGCCCGCTTGGGACCCCAGGCCTCCGCCCTCAGCTGACCTCCCACCTGCCCAGGAGCTGGGGAGCCGAGGCTGAGGCCAGGCGGGAGCCCTCCCCTCCCCTGCACCCTGGGCGGCATCTCAGCCGCGGGACAGGGGCTGGGCTGAGGTGGGGTCGCTCCTCCCTGTCTCTCTGGCTGTGAGGCCACAGGGCCTTGGGCTGCGGTGAATTTCTCTGAGCTTCCTCCTGTAAGCCCAGGCCTGCGCTTCTGGGCTCCTCCCCTGTCCCTGAGACCAGGTCCCTGTGGGAGCATCTGTCTCCCTGTGTCCAGGCTCAGGGATTTGTTTCCTGGTTAAACCGTGCTGGGGATGTGAGCTCCAGCTCCTGGGCTCCAACTCTGGGGCTTAAGCAAGCCTCTTGTCTCAGCCTCCCAAATAGCTGAAATGATAGGTGTGTACCTCATCTTGTCCTGTGGTAGGGATGACATTCTGACCTGTGCCATGGCATGGATGGAGCTGGGATACACTGTGCCACATGGAAGAACCAGACACGGAGGCCACAGCGACAGAAGGGAGGATCAAGGGGCTGGGGATTTAGCTCAGAGGCAAAGCGCTTGCCTGGCAAGCAAAAGGTCGCGAGTTCAATTCCTGGTACCGGAAGAAAAACAAAACAAAAAAAACCCCACAAACAGAAGGGAGGATCAGCTGCTGGGGCCTGCAAGGGGTGAGGCTGTTTCCAGTGGGGATGACAGGAAGGTTTGGGGTTTACAGAGTAGTGATTGGCACACAGTTTTGTGGGTGTAATCAGTGCCGCTGAATCACACACTTAAAAGGTAAAGATGATAAATATCACTGGAAAAAAGTTAACCCTTTTCCTACAAATTAGTAGAAGAAAAGTCAGAAAATACCTTCCTGACCAAGGTAAGAAGGAACTTTTTTCCTCCCTCAGTAGTGTGGATTGAGCCCAGAGCCTTTGCACTGAGCTCCATCCCTAATCCTTCTCATTTTTTATTTTGGAACAAGGTCTCACTAAGTTGCTAAGCTGCCCAGGCTGGACTTAAATTTGGGATCTTCCTGCCTCAGCCTCCCAGAGTGCAGGATTACAGGGGGTGCCACCACCCCTAGAAAGAAGGGATTTCTTAAAGCTGGCTTTAAAAGCGTAAGTGTTGACATGATTCAAAAGTAGGCAAAGGGCTTACATAGACATTTCTTCTAAAAAGATGCTTGAGTAGCCAGCAAGATCATGAAAAGATGCTCAGCATCACTGTCACCGTGCCACATTCAGGAGGGAGGCAATTATTTAAAAATCAGGAAAAAGCCAGAAGGTGACAGATGTTGGTGCGGGTGTGGAAGCTGAGCCCATGCACACTGCCGGCGGGAGTGTGAGTGGTGCTGTGAAAAGATTTAAACACTGAACCAGCCCAGGACTGAGCAACCTCACTTCTAAGTGCAAATCCCAAAACAGCGAGCACAGGGCTGCAGACAGGTGACAGGTGACAGGTGACAGGTGACAGGTGCTCGCGCAGCAGGTTCACAGCAGCCGGGGTGAACACAGCAGAGTCCCCTGGCAGATCCGTGGGGACAGACTGGGGTGCAGCGCCCATGCCGTGGGACATTCCCAGCCGTAGCAGGGAGCACAATGCTCACGTGTGCTGCAGCTCACAGGAGCCTGGGAAATGTGCCAGATGCTAAGGACCAGCGGTGCCTGATTCCTCTCTCTGGATGGGGCCAGAGCAGCCAGGTTCTCAGGGGCAGAGTAGATCAGAGGCTGCCCAGCGCTGGGTGGCAATAGGGGCATCGCCCAATTGGAGCATTGCCGGGAGAGCTACAAGTTCCTGGTTGGTGACGGTCACATACACTACTGTGAGCGCCCTCACTGCTGCTGAACTAATACACTTACAAATGGCAGATTTTAAGGCCAGGCGTGGTGGCACATGCCTGTAAT
>NW_004955445.1:8076217-8085314 GCF_000276665.1 Chinchilla lanigera | reverse complement strand
AAAACCCCACCTTTTTAAAAAAATCTTTTGACAATAAAATGAAGACATTCTGGATAGTGAACTTAACAGACAGACGTCAGAGTGAGACAGCACCACAGTGTCTACGACGCAAAAAAGAAACTCCTGCCAGGACATAAAGAAGACTGTGAAAAGAAATAAAGAGGGCCGGGCATGGTGGTGCACGCCTGTGATCCCAGTGCTTGGGAGGCTGAGGCAGGAGGATCACTATGAGTTTGAGGCCAGCCTGTGCTACATAGCGAGACTCTGTCTTAAAACAAGCACAAAGAAAGAAACACCAGCAGAAAAGACTGCAGCCTCAGTGGAAGGGAGGCAGCGAGTAAGAGCTATTTCAGAAGAGGAAAACCGCACGCAGAGGAAGGGGGCGTGGACCCCTTAGTAGTAACAGGAAATGCAGACTACACCCCAGGAGCTACCACTTTACACCTCCGGGCTGGTAAAGATTAGAAAGTTGGACAGCACCCAGATTTTGATTTCGAAATGCCATTCTCCAATAAGAAGCTGGAGCCGGGGGAGGAAAAGTAAAAACTGAGCCTGGAACATCTTGTTGTGGAAAAACCGGGCAGTGTGGGCGGAGCCAGCAGCCACCCAGAGCCACCAGGCTGGCCAGATCCGGGTCCACGGGGTCCAGCCGAAGGGCAGCGATGGGCTTATCACCTGGGAAATAAAGAAAATCCCCGAGTCCATGCTGTAGAAGTGCATAAACACGCTTTAAAATATGTCCATGGGTTCTCTGACATTCTTCCATTCAGAGAGTGGAGTCTGGTTCCTGTCCCTGGGGTAGGGGTGGCCTTGGTGACAAAACAAGGTGAAGTTAGCTGCAGCTAACACGTCATAACCTACCTTGTGCTTCCTCCTGCCGCCTCTCAGGGACTGTGCTCGGGGATGCGGTGTCCTGGCCAGGTGGCCACCCAAGTAGACCCACCAGGAGCTGCTGTGGTGAGGGACAGAGCCCAGTTTTTGTTTTTGTTTTTTTTTTTTTTTTGGTACTGGGAATCGAACTCAGGACCTTGTGCTTGCCAGGCAGGCGCTTGTAATATGAAGCAGAAACTTCTTTTGGGGGGGGTACTGGGAATCGAACTCAGGACCTTGCAATTACCAGGTAGGTGCTTGCACCATTGAGCTATATCCCCGGCCCAAGAGCCCCTTGGAGTGCCGTCTAGGATCAGTGCCCAGCATCGAGCTGTCCCCCCATCTGGATGACAAGGCCACAGGTGGCTCCTGGGCACCACCATGTGGAAGCCACACTGGATTCCAGTGACAGCACGACAGTAAGGAAATCGCATGAATATTACTATATTGATGTCAAGAAACGACTTCGGCTATACCACAGCAGGCTAATAAAGTATGTCTATTACTCACCTGTACCTTTCTGTTTGTTTTCAGTACTGGGGATTGAATCAGGGCTTTTGCATTGAGCTGTATTCCCAGCCCATTTTTTGTTTTGGTCTTGCTGAATTCTCAGGCTAGGCTTGAATTTTCAATCCTCCTGCCTCAGCCTCCGAGTGCTGGGACTACGTGGGACTACTGCCACCACATCTGGCTTTTTATTTTATTTGAGACAAAGTCTTGCTATGTAATACAGTCTGGCCTCAAACTCACGCATCTGCCTCAGCCTCCCAAATGCTGGGATTATAGGTGTATATGCCACCAAGCCTGGCTGTACTTGTATCTTTTTTAAGCCACTGGAAAATTAAAACTTAAATGTGTGATTTGCATTGATAGCTCACATTATTTTTCTATGAGACTGTCGTAGTCCAGGCCTGGCTGAGCCTTCTCAGAACTCTGGGCCCAGGTGACATCTAGATTATCACCTTTTGAGAGTCTCTAAACCAAGCTGGTCCCGAATTCCTGGCCCACAAAAAATAGTGAGAAAGTGGATCATTATTGTTCTATGCTGCTAAGTTTTGGGGGATTTATTACACAGCAACGGATGGTCGGATGAAGGTGCACATCATAGGTGGGTAAGTTAGTGGGTGAAATAGGAGGCAAAAACAGGTTAAGTGGTCTCAAGTCTCTCTCCGCAAGGTGTGTATCTATTACAAAGAGGACGCTCCCTTGCCGCTGTGGAGCTGGCTGGACATCACCTGGACAGGTCATGAGCTTTCACTTTGCAGCAGGAGACACAGAGGTCTCCTGCAGCCCCTGCTGTGACCTGAGGACAGTGTCGCTTCTGGACCCAGGCTCGGGAACCTTCAGGCAGATGGATACTGAGGACAGGGCGCCAGGTAACGGGCCTGTCCCTTCCCCAAGGGTCAGGGTGATGAATGACAAAGAACAAGGAGCTGTTCCCTGTTCAGGGCACTCAGGGATGCGGCAGCCAGATGCAAGTGGGTCACATCTTGGACCTTTAGAGGACGTTACAGGGCAAATGGTGACATCTGAATAGGAGCTGTGGATTAGACAGTGACACTGTATCAGCATTAATTTGAGACACAGAGAGAAAAAAGTATAGCCCCCGCCACCCCGGTACCAGGAATCGAACTCACAACCTCGCGCTTGCCAGGCAGGCGCTGTGCTGCCGAGCTAAATCCCCAGCCCCAGAATGATAGTATTTGGGATTGTGGAAAATATTTGGTCGATCTTTAACTTTTCTGCAAGTGAAATTATTTCAAAATTAAAATGACATTTCAAAGGCAGGTTGTGCCAGGGGTGGTGGGGTCCCAGGGACATAAAAACTCCTAGAGACACAGCTGTCCAGTGGCAGAAGGGACAGGAAGGGACAGGTTTTCCGCGGAGCCACCACGGGGTACTTGTCAAATTGAGTACCCCAGAACTCAGGGCCCATTCCCAGGTCGGAGGTGCCCACAAGGGTGCCCTGGGGACGGCGAGGCAGGCAGGGTGTGTGTGGGGGTCTCAGAGTGAAGAGTTTGCACTCACGCGCAAAATCCTTCACTCGAGTTACACTTTCCTGCCGCAAGACAGCCCCAAGCGTTTTTCAAGATACAGACAAATAGACGAAACATGCAGAGATGGGGGGACGGGGGGTGGGGGGGGGAAGGACAGAGAACTGAGAAGCTGCGGGCGCGCACCGACGCCCTGCCATGAGCGTGATCTTTATGCGCTGCAAACACGCACTCCTAAAAGTAAAAATTCGGAGAAAATAACTACCCCTGCTAAAAGACAACAGGTGTCAGCCTCTGAGTGGGGGGTGAGGAAGACGCCAGTGCCGAGGAGCGAAGACCCAGCTGGCCCTAGGGCTGGACCTAAATCGGCTCTGCTCTTCCCGCTCCCCTCGCGGGGCGCACCAGCATGGGGTCGGGGGCAATAGCGACCGCATGCAAGGGGCGCGCATGCGCAGGGGGCGGGATAGCAACCTAGGCTGGGCTGCTCCCTGTGATGGTCAGGATCTTCGGCCCTGACCCACCCAAGGAGCTTCCGGGCCGCGGCTGCAGAGGTCGGAGGCAGGAGCTAGCGCCACCCGGTGGCTGTTCTGGAAAGTGCAATGGCAGGTGTCGGTGGGTCAGCTGCGTGGGGAAGGTGGGGGGCGAGCTGGGCTCCAAATCGCTGAGCACCCCCACAGCAGCTGATTCCATTGCGTGTGTGGGCAGGGTGGAGGCCGGGAGATCACACACAACTACCAGGAGAAGGGGTGGCATCCTTGGCATCCAGGCAGTCTCTCTGGACATCTCCACGGTGAGGGGTCGGGAGGAACGGTGCCAGGGGCAGAGGACCCTGCGTGCCTGGCTTTTCAGACTCGAACAGTAAGGTGACCCTGGCGCTGGAGAAGGCGCAGCCGCAGAGGGCGTGGTCCTCCCCGCCTGGCCCCCAGCGCCCTGCACAGCGCTGTGTTCCCCCACACCCGGTCAGCCGGGGACAGCGGAGGTGCTGGCGTCACTCTGGGGCTTAAGCTTAAGGAGGCCCAGCAGCTCCCCTTTCTGTTCCAGGCAAGGCCAGCTGCCAGGTAAGCAGTGCCCGCTGCGGAGGCCAGGAGGAGAGACACACGGCGAGACCGCGGCAGAGGTGGCCCGGACAGGACACTGGGGGACCACCTTGGGCACCGGAGGCCACAGGGAAAGGCCACAGGTGCAGTGGCCACACGGGGGACCCCGGAGCTGAGACAAGATGCACAAGTGGCCAGCCAGCGGCCACTTGGGGGCCCCGCTGAGGGTCTGCCTGCTGGCCTGAAGAATTCACTGTGGACTTGGGAGCAGCCGCCAGTAGCAGGGCAGAAAGTCTCCCAGTGCCCTGTGCAAGTTCCCGACCCACAGGGCCACGGGCAAATGGCGGTGGTCTTGTAGCAGAGGACACCCCGCTCCCCAGCCAGTATACTTCAGTTGTTAGTTGCCCAGGTTCCTGTTCCAGATCTGGTTGCTCCTGTCTCTTAGAAAAGGCTGGTCACTGTGGTGCAGAGCTGGTCACTACCATGCACCCATCCCCAGCTGACAAGCCATTCTGCCTCTGCACTTCCTGCTTGCTTGGTCCATAGAAGTCCTAGACCACCAGAGCTCAGGGCCTGATCTTGTGGGAATGATCTTGATCAGAGCCTATGGACGCAAATAAATCTGCCTTCAAATCCTGGGTGTCTTTTCAGTGTTTTTGCTTTTCATTGCAGTCTTAGGCTCCTAAGTTTTGTGGTACATGTTTCATAGCACCAGAGCCAGCCTAGGTGGGTTTCTTGGGTCTCTGCTCCCAGGGTCCGTATGTCCTCAGATACAGCCCAGCAGGCGCCCGCAGCTCTGCCTGTGTGGGGTCTGCACGCCGCATGTCCTGCCTGGAGCTCTTTCTAGATGTGTGCTAGTCGCTAGCCACCGGAGATGACTACCTTGAATTAAACTGCAACAGACAATTTTGCTCCTCAGCTGCCCCAGCTGGGGTTCAAGTGCTCATCGCCCCGTGTAGCTGGTGGGAACAACACCTCTCCTGTCGTTCCCGGAGGGTCAGCACACAGCGCTGTGTCACTGGTCTTGCTCTTCTGTCCAGATGGCCAGTGACGTGACGGACAACTGCTGGTGGGCATCCACGGTCTCTGGGAGTGTGGGTGTCTTTGTTGTATGAACGCCTGGCCTTTCTAGGCCCAGCTGTGGTCCCCATTTTGACACCTGTGGCCACACACAGCAGAGGTTCACTTGGCCGAGACACGTGTGGGGATGCCTGATCCCCCACAACTTGCCCTCGCTGTGTGCTGCTCGCCTCCTGAAGAAGTTTGAGGCAGCACTGGAGGGTTCTGACAAACAGCGCTCCCAGGAGCTGCTCTCCCAGGCCCTCTTCCCCATGCTGAGGCCGGTGACACCGGGTCACACAGCTCACTTGAAGATCCACCTTGCCCTTTTCACAGATGGTGGCAAAACCACAGAACATAAAGTTCACCATATGACCCATGTATGCACACAGCTCAGTGGAAGGAAGGGCATTCATACTGGACAGCTGTCACCACTGGCCACCTGTGTCTCTTTTCTTTTTAAATTTTTGTTTATTTATTTTTGTGTTTTTGAGACAAGGTCTCACTATGCAGTTTGGGCTGGCTTTGAGCTCACTTTATAGCCCAGGCTGGTCTCGAACTCGCAACGATCCTCCTGCCTCAGCCTTCTGAGTGCTGCGATTACAGGCATGTGCCACCATGTCTGGCCCTCTTTTCTTTTTTGATCAGATTTTATTGGTACCTTTTAGATATACACAGTGATCCCATTCACCCACAGAGAATTTGTACCTGTACGTGATACAACTTGTTTTTTTCACATTCCCTTCCCTTCAACTCTTCCTCCCCCCACATTTACAAAAGTTTTGTTTCTGTGCTTTCCTGCTTTTCTCATTTTTTTTTTTACTTTTCCCTTCTCTCTTTTTCCCCTCCCCGCTCCCTTGTTCTCCACCCCATCTGAACATTTTCTTCCTATTTCACAATGCCTGTTATACACTTTGGCCCTTATTTACACTTCCGGTTTCTCACAGCAGAGAAACAATGTGGTATTTACACACGTGTCCGGTTTATTTCACTTAAGAGTAAGGTCTCAAGGTGCATCCATTTGCCTAGAAATGTTTCGAGCTTATCCTTCTTTATGCAGAGCAGTACTCCGTTGTATAAAATCGCCACGTCTTCTTTATCCATTCACCAGTTGATGGGCACGTGGGCTGTTTTCAAGATTTGACTATTATAAACTGTGCCACTGCAAACATGGGTGTGGATATATCGCTGTGGTATGATGCATTTAATTGGAAGATGCCAAGAAGGGGAATAGTTGGGTCAAATGGAACCTCTAGTCCTAGTTTTTTGAGAAATCTCCACACAGATTCCCACAGTGGTTGCACCAGTCTACACTCTCACCAGCAGTGAAGGTGACAGCTGTAATCCCTACAGCTCTGCCAGCACTTGTTATTGGTGGACTTCTTGATAACAGCTTCCCTTTCTGGGGTGAGAAGGAACCTCAGCATTGTTTTAATCACTGCACCTCTCAAATGAGCAGTGATGCACATTTATTCATATATTTATTTGCTGTTTCTACTTCTTCGTCTGAGAAGTGTCTATCCATCTCAGATGCCCATTCTTGGACTGGGTCTTTAAATTTGGAGAGTCGCATTTTTTTGACTTCTTTATATGTTCTATACAGTAGTCATTTGAGGGACAGCTGGCAAAAATTTTTTCCCACACTGGGCCAGCTGTTCACTCTGTTGGTGGTTTCTCTTGCTGTGTAAAAGCTTTTTAATAAGACGAGATCCCAGTTGTTGATTCTTTGTATTTCCTGTGCAGTTGGGGTTTTGTTCATAAAGTCTTTGCGACACCAGTGTCTTCAAGAGTTTTACCTATTCTGTCTTCCAGCAGATTTAGTGTTTCTGTTTTAATATTTCGATCTTTGATCCATTTAAATTTTAGTTTAGTGCATGTTGAAAGATATGGGTCTACTTTTAATCTTCGGCATGTGGACAGCTAGTTTTTCCAGCACTATTTATTAAAGAGGCTGTCTTTCTTCCAACGAATATGTTAGGCACCTCTGTCAAAGATAAGGTGGCTGAGTATGTTTGGAGTTCTTTCTGCATCTTCTGATCTGCTCCATTGTTCTTCAGGTCTGGTTTTTTTTTTTTTTTTTTTTTTTTTTCAGTACCATTTTTAAAAATCACAATAGCTTTATAGAATTGGATTGTGTATGCCCTCTGCCTTGCCTTTGTTGCCCAGAATTGCTTTTCGAGTACTGCAGTTTTCAATGTAGAGGTCTTTTATTTCCTTCATTAGATTGATTCCCAGGTACTTCATTTTGGATGCTATTGTGAAAGGTGTTGTTTATCTAATTTCTCTCAGTGAGTTTGTTATTCATGTCCAGAAAGGCTATTGATTTTTCAGTGTTGACTTTGTATCAAGCTACACTGCTGAATTTGGTCATTAAATCTAGAGATCTTTTGGTGGAGTTTTTGGGGTCTTCTATGTAGAGTATCACCCATGAATAATGATAACTTAACTTTTTCCTTTCCTATCTTCATTGGTTTTATTTCTTTCTCTTGTTTAATTGCTCTAGTTAAAGTTTCCACAACTATATTGAATAAGAGTGGTGACAGTAGACATGCTTGTCTTACTTCTGATTTTAGAGTGGAAGCTTTCAGTTTTTGTCCATTTAGTATGATGTTGGCTGTTGGCTTGTCATAGATGGCTTTTTATCAAATTGAGATAAAGACCATCTATTCCAATTTTCTGTAGGGTTTTTAATCATGAATGGGTGTTTGACTTTGTCAAAAGCCTTTTGTGCATCTATTGAGATGATCATATGGTTTTTGTCCTTGGCTCTGTTAATATGGTATATTACATTTATGGATTTTTTTTTTTGTCTTTTTGAGACAGGGTTTTGCTATGCAGTTCAGGCTGGCCTTAAGCTCACTTTGTAGCCAAGGCTGGTTGTGAACTCACAATGATCCTCCTGCCTCAGCCTCCCAAGCGCTGAGATTACAAGTGTGCACCACCATACCCAGCTTATATTTATTGATTTACATATGTTGAACCATCCCTGCATCCCTAGGATGAATCCTACTTGGTTATGGTGCATAATCTTCTTGATGATTTGCTGCATTCCATTTTCCAGTATCTTATTGAGGATTTTTGTGTCTATCTTCATTAGGGAGATTGGCCTGTAGTTCTCTTTCTTAGCTGGATCCTTCTCTGGTTTGGGTATTAGGGTAATGCTTGCTTCCAGGAATGAATTTGGGAGTATTGCTTCCCTTTCAACTTCATTAGAGTTTGAGAAGTAACAGCATTAGGTCTTCTCTAAATTTCTTATAGAACTCAGGGGTGAATCTGTCAGGACCTGGGCTTTTCTTTGTTGTTAAGTTTTAAATTATGCCTTCAATTTCATTGATATTGGTTTTAGGATATTGATATCTTCTTGATTCAGCTTTGATAATTCATTTATATCAAGGAATCTGTTTATTTCTTCTGCATCTTTCAGCTTATTAAAATAGTTTCTTCAGGTAAGTGTAGATGATCCTCTGGATTTCTGCAGGATTTTCTCATTCCTAATTGCATGGATTTGAGTCTTTTCTTTCCTTTTTTTGATAAGGTTGGCTAAGGGTTTGTCAATTTTATTTAATCTTTCAAAGAACCAGCCCTTCAATTCATTGATTCTTTGTATTGTTTTCTTAGTCTCCATTGCATTAATTTCTGCTCTGATCTTTTTTTTTTTTTTGGTTTTTTGGTTTTTCTCCGGCACCAGGAACCGAACTCACGACCTTGCGCTTGCCAGGCAGGCGCTTTGCCGCTGAGCTAAATCCCCAGCCTCTCTGCTCTGATCTTTATAGTTCCTTCCTTGTACAAAGTTTGGACTTGGCCTGCTCTTCTTTTTCTAGCACCTTGAGGTTCAACATTAAGTAATTTATTTGAGTTTGCTGTTTTCCTGATATGGATATTCACTGCTATAAATTTCCCTCATGGGACTGCTTTCATTCTGTCCCATAAGTTTTGGTATGTTGTATTGTCATTATCATTTAGTTATAGAAATTTTCTAATTTCTTATTTAATTTCAGCTGTAATCCATTGGTTGTTCAGGAGGGCATTGTTTAATTTCCATGCGTTTATGAAGTTCTTGTGGTTTCTTTTGTCATTGATTTCCAATTTCATTGCACTATGGTCTCATAATATGCATGGGATAATTTCAATTCCTTT
>NW_004955445.1:8071400-8072567 GCF_000276665.1 Chinchilla lanigera | reverse complement strand
TTTGGTTGGCTCCTGTTAGTCAACCCTTCTTTGCTTTTAAATGGAAAGACCCCAGTTCGGGACTCAGAAGCCAACTGACCTGGACTCAACATATCAGAGCTTTGAAAACTTGTTTACCCTCTTTGGAGAATCCCTCACAGATGATCAAAGCACTTCTGATTGATGACACCCAAGCTGCCTGCTGAAAAGGCATGAAAGCTCTGCTACAATATCTGGCAGAAACTGGTTACAAAAAAGCTCCCCAAATTTCTTGGAGCTGCTGGCTCCTATAAAATCTGGATCCTTGAGTTCATTAAAAACAATGATGCTTACTCAGACTGTCAGTCCCTGGGAGTACCCAGTAGCCTACCTGTACAAATACTTGGGTCTGGTCACTAAGGGCTGTCCTCCTTTACCTCCTCCCTTTAACAGCCACTGTTCTTCTGATCAAGAAAGCTGACAAGCTCACTTTAGACTAAGACCTAATTGTCCAGGTGCCACATGCAGTAGTGAGATGAACTGTTCTAAAACGTGGACCCTCTGACAGATGCTGAGTACACCCTGCTTATGGATGGAAGTAACTGCTAGGAATGAAGTGTGATAGGCTAGATATACCATGGTTATCTTGGACAAAACTATTTTGGCCAAAACTCTCCCACAGGGATGATCTACTCAGCAAACTGTTTCCTGCTGTTGTCTGGAAACCTGCCACCAACGACTCAGGATAATCCAGTCCAGAGGCCTAAGCTCCTCCTGGGGATCCGATTGACTGAAACATCAACTCCAGCCACCAGACCTGCCCACACTGTATGTTCTGCAAGCTCAAGCTGCTGCATTGGAACATGTACCCTGGCAGCCAGCTCAGCCTTCAGCATCTATGTCACTGGCCCTGACCACCCACTGAAAAGACAATAAAAGCAGAGGGGAAAAAAGCTGTACTGAAAAGACAATACCTTACCTGTACTGAACAGACAATAAAAGTTTGTATGGTTCTTCTGTAAAAAATCATCCCTAGATATGGCCTACCCTTGATCATTGGCAGTGACAATGGACCTGCATTTATAGCACAGATAACTCAAAAACAAGATTAAATAAAAATTATGTACAGCATATAGGCCCCAAAGCTCTAGAAAAGTTAAATAAAACAGGTTGTAACCAGTTATACCTGTAGACATTCCTGCACACACA
>NW_004955445.1:7953284-8061289 GCF_000276665.1 Chinchilla lanigera | reverse complement strand
CGACGCCAAAGCGCCCCCGGCCGCCTGCTACCCGGGGGCCGCGCCGGCGCCCGCGCAGGTCAAGAGCAAGGCCAAGAAGACGGTGGACAAGCACAGCGACGAGTACAAGATCCGGCGCGAGCGCAACAACATCGCCGTGCGCAAGAGCCGCGACAAGGCCAAGATGCGCAACCTGGAGACGCAGCACAAAGTCCTGGAGCTCACGGCCGAGAACGAGCGGCTGCAGAAGAAGGTGGAGCAGCTGTCGCGCGAGCTCAGCACCCTGCGGAACTTGTTCAAGCAGCTGCCCGAGCCCCTGCTCGCCTCCTCCGGCCACTGCTAGCGCGGCCCCCGCGCGCGCCCCCCTGCCGGCCGGCCTCCGCGCTGCCGGCAGAACTTGGCACCGGGGCGCCTGGCAGCGCGGGGAGCCCGTTGGTAATCTTAATATTTTATTATATATATTTCTATATTTTTGTCCAGACCGGCCGCACGTGCAGCTGGCGCGCCCGTCCGTGGTGTTATTTAAAGCAGCAGCGCCTGTGTGTCCGGATGACTCTGAACTCGGCCTCTCCGGTGCCGGCGGGCGGGCCGGTTTCGAAGTTGATGCAATCGGTTTAAACATGGCTGAACGCGTGTGTAGACGGGACTGACGCAACCCACGTGTAACTGTCAGCCGGGCCCTGAGTAATCGCTTAAAGATGTTCCTACGGGGTTGCTGTTGTTGTTGTTATTATTATTTTTTTTTTTTGGTCCTTTTTTTGTATTATAAAAAAAAATCTATTTCTATGAGAAAAGAGGCGTCTGTATATTTTGGGAATCTCCGTTTCAAGCTTTAAGTAAGAACACTTTTAATAAACTTTTTTTGAGGACGGTTAAAAAGCCTTTTGGGGGCAGTAGTTGGCTTTTGATTTTTTTTCTTTCCTTTGGATGGATAGGGTTTTGTTTTGCGTTTCTGGTGTGTAGGGGTTGTGTGTGAGGGGGCTGCTGTTATTTTTGGGCTGTTTTGGTGGCGGGGTGGGGGTGTCACAGCTGGCTCCTCTCCTCCCTGCTGCTCCCCTCAGGGTCTGCTGGCAGATGGAGGCCCCAGCTTCGGGGGGAAGAGGTGCAGAGTGCTGGGTCAGGCTTTCAGGGTGACTCAGCACCCCTGGGTGCTGTGCAGTGGGAGCTCTGCTTGGGGACAGGGGTTGGTCCTAAGTGTCAGGCTCGGGTTTGGAGGGACCAGGAAGTCTGTGCCCGCTGCACTGTTTGGGGACAGGCAGGCCTGTGACGGTAGGAGGAGGGGACTCATGACTTGGCCCTGTTTGGCCCGAGTCAGGGCAGGTTGTTTGGTAAGTGTAGTGGGGTGGGCTGCTAGAAAGTAGTTTGTGTGTGTACCTTGTGTACTTTGAGTGCCCGTGTGTACTTTGTGTGTGTCTGCGCACGCGCGTGCATGTGTATATTAGGAGGGGAACCTGGCTGCGCCTGTCAGCGAGTCTGTCTGTGTATCCCTGTCCAGTGGGAGGAGAGACTGGGCCAGGTGGGGGAAGGTGGGGGAAGGGTTCTGCACTGACTTACACCCCTTCCATGGGGACAGGGCACTGCCCACTCGTCCTCTCTGCTCAGAAGTGGACACTGAGGCCCAGCCTCACCTGCGTGTTTGGGGTGCCTGAGCGCGGCCTTGAACCTGGGGCCTTCTCTCATCCCTGATCCCTGGGCTGGGCCATCCTTTATCCCTGATCCCTGGGCCCTGATCCCTCTGCCCGTCCTGCCCCTCCTTGCTGCCCCCGCAGCCTGCTGAGCCCTGGCCGGCATTCCTGAGAGCTGAGGATGTCGACCGAGGGGTTAGTGGATATGCGTCGGCGTCCTCCGGTGCCTGGCACGCCAGAGGTGTTATATAAGCGTTTGCGCTTGTTATTATTTTTTGCTGGGAGGCTCCTGGCATTCGGCACTCAGGTCTTCAGCGCAGTGTGAGTGTGTCAGGCACTTGCCAGAGACCTGCCCCATCCCACCGCAGCCTCACAGCAGCCTTCGGAAAGGTGGGTGCCCTAGGACCCCTGTGTTTAGAGCCGAGGGGCAGTTTTGGCCATCAGGTGCCTATGGTCAAGGAACGGGTTCCGAGTCTCCCTGCCCCGAGGAGCTGGCGAGCGGTGGGCCTGAGGATCCGCTGGCCCGGGGCCTGGGCCACCTGAGGTCTCAGGAAAAGCTGCTGACCTCTGGTTTGAGAGTGGGGAGTGCATTCCCCCGCTTTCCCTCTGGGGTGTACAGATGCTGTCCCTGGGAGAGCCTGGAGTGTGGGGGACAGAGGATGACCCTTGGCCTCACTGTGAGGACTGAAACGGACTCCGTCTCTAATGCCAGCATCGGGCGTTGGTGGCATGAGGACCGCTGGACACAGACAACTCCACTTCAGCCTGGACCTGACCTGCCACCCTGACCAAGTCTCTTAGCCCTGGGTGAAGGACACGGGCTGTGTGGCCCCTGGAGGCCAGGCCAGTCAGTCCCATGCCCCAGCGGCTCCATCAGTGCCAACACTGGGCCTGCCAAGGAGGTGGCACAGTTTTTCCACGGCCAGTGGGAAGAGGGTCTCCCCATTGCTGCTCCCCCGCCTTGTCACTGAGAGCTGCCTGGGGGCTGTGGCTACCTGCAGAGGACCCAGCAGGTGAGCGGGGAGCAGGAGCCTGGCGCTCTCCTCAGCACCCTTCTCCCGGGCAGCGGGGCTCTTGGGAGCTTTACACACACTCCGTCTTGTTCTAATCCACGTGAGCGTGTGGTGGAACCGTCCCACCCGCTTCCCAGTTAGTGAGGTGAGGATTGAGTCAGGCGTGGTGCACAGCTGTGATCCTCGCGACTCAAGAGGCTGAGGCGGGAGGATTGCAAGTTCCTGCCCAGCCTGGGTAACTTAGGAAGACACTGTCTCAAAGTGAAAAGGCCTGGTGTTGTAATTTAAGGTTTGTGTTCAAGGTGGAATGGGGATTCCATCTGATTCCCAGTCTCTGGGGAGAGTTTGGGACCTTGAGGCTGTGTGGACACTTCACCCCATCCCAATCCTGGCCCTTGTGAGGGGCTCCCTGCCTGGCCTCACATTCAGGGACCCCAAGCTGCACAGTGACATGACCTGTGTGTGGTCTCAGTTTGGAGGCAGCAGAAAGGGAACCTGAACCAGAGCCCCTCTGACGATCCCCGGGAGAGCCGGAGAAGCAGCTTGTGGGACGAGCGCTGTGGATGGGATGGTGCCAGAGGCCTTGGGAGATGTCACAGGGGATTGACACCCACCCCATGGGTCACCAGGCCCAAAGGTGAGGGCTTGCAGGGAGGAGGGAGCAGCCCCTCAACAGTCCTGAAGAAAGAGCAGGGTGGAGGGAGAGCGCAGGAAGGGGCCCAGGTACGGGGGTGGGGTGGGGTTGTGAGAGCCAAACCCCTGCTGGGGGCACAGCAGCGCCCTGAGGTCTGTCCTGTCAGACAGGCCGTGTTGGCCCCTGAGGCTGGCAGGGAGCTGGGGAGCCTGGGACCCTGTCCTTTCTACTCATGACGGGGCTCTTGACCAAAGCCCTTCCCACCTCAGGATCTTATGCAGAGGAAAGTGGGTTTCACAGTGACAGCCAGGAGCCTGCGGGCTGCTGGGCCCCGTGCGGGCCCATCCCCGGGGCCACAGCTCCTGCACTTGGCGTTTTCCTTGGAAGCAGATAGGCTCCAAGAGGGGAGTGACCTCGACGGTCCGTCACACAGCTGCGAGGAGCTGGGGCTGGCAGAGGGGCGGGCAGGGGAGCTGTTCCCTCCACACACCCGGGGAGGTTCCTTCCTCCCCAGCTCCTGCTCGGACTTGTTGAGGTGGTTTTGTCTTCATCTCCTGGACATTTATTTGCCTCATTATTTTTCGTTTATTTGACAAGCGTTTATTGAGCACCTGCTGTGTGCCAGCCTCTTTACTAGGCGCTGGGGACAAATGGTGGCCAAGATGAAGGTGACAATTTATAAGGAGAGACAAACACTCAGTATTCAGCAGCTGGAACAAGATAATGACAGGTGGGGACAAGGGCTCTGCAGGAAGAACAGTGGGGCAGGGAGGGGTGGGGAGGTCCTCAAAGACCGTCCTGGGTGGTGGCGCCTCTGCCCGAACCAGGTGAGGCCACAGCACCACTTGCAGGGCTGTGCGTGATGCACCTCCTCTTCTTGTAAGCACCAGTAACACGGGGGCTCTTTATCATCTTCCAGGTGGGGACACTGAGGCACGGAGGTGCAGTCACTGTCCCAAGTGGCTTTGAATCCCCAGTTGCGCTGGAACCTGAGACCCTTCATTCCCTGGCCCCTGCTGTGGCCTCTTGCTGGCTTTATTCCTGGTTCCTCTGTCCCCACCCTGGTTCTTTCTGGGCCTGGCTGACCTGGATGACTCCAAGCCATACCCCCAGCCCACCAGCGGGTCAACCGCCCCTCCTGTAGGGTTTTGGTTGGTGCCCTAGGCTGTTGGCTGCGAGCAGGGTGGTGACAGAGGCGTGGGCTGGGAGACCGTGGAGGCCATGGTGGGCCAGGGGACAAGGCTTTCTGGGGCCTGGTGCGTCCTCTGGGGCAGAAAGGCAGGGTTCTGTGTTACCATGGTGGGGAGACTGAGGCTCTGTGTGGGATATCCCTTGCTCAGAGCGCAGAAAAGCTGGGGTTTCAATCCAGGTCCGTGTGTGTCCAGCTCCTGTGCGGTGGGCAGACAGATCAGCACCCTCTGAGGGGTTAGATGCCTGGGAAAAAAGCAAAGCAGAGCTCTGAGCTCTGTTCCTTGCCTGCTGGAGGCCTTGGCAAGGCCCAGGGCTGCTCTGGGCTGGGCTTCCTCACCTGTAAATTGTGCACACAGTCACCTGGTATCCAGAAGGACCTTTGTGGGCCCAGGACGTCCCTGCCCCACGGCTGCCATTGTCCAGGTATGAGAGGTGGTTGGCACCTGGGTCAGGCAGGCTGAGACATGGCCTTGAGGAGGAAGTGGTTGAAGATGCCTGGGGAGAGGCAGAGGGGTAGCAGGTGCAAAGGCCCTGAGACAGGCCTAGCTCTGTGTGGCAGGGGAGGTGCGGAGGGGACAGAGAGGACAGAGGGGTAGCAGGGCCTCTGCGCGGGGCCTGCGAGGCCAGGGCAAGGCCGACAGAGGCTGTTTTGAAGATGAGTGAGCGGGTGGCCCTGCCAGAGCCTGGCACCCAGAAAGTCCTTGATAAGTCTGCTGATGGAGTCAGACAGGCCCTCGGCCCGGGAGGAGGCAGAGCGCAGTGGGTGAAGGGTGCAGGGAGGCTGCCTGTGTGCGCCTGAGAGCCGGCTGAGCGCCTGTGACCCAGGGCCCGGAGCCATGCAAGCTGCGCCAGCAGGAAGAGGGGCAGGCGGTGGGGGTGCGGGTGGAGCGGTGCCGGGTGCCAAGAGGGGGAGAGTTCTCCGGGAAGCAGGGGAGAGGGCACCAGCCTGGGCGTGCAGAGGTGAGGCTGCCTGGGGGTGGTGGTGGGGAGGGGATCGGGTAGGAGGCTGCATCCCAATGGTGTTTTTTGGTCTTTTTGAGACAAGGCTTCACTGTGCAGTCCAGGCTGGTCTTGAGCTCACTTTGTAGCCCAGGCTGGTCTCAAACTTGCAACAATCTTCCTGCCTCAGCCTCCCAAGTGCTGGGATTACAGGCGTGCACCACCCTGGCCAGCTGCAAGGGTGTTTTCCTTTTAACTGATTTCCTAAGCAATGCCTGGTCCTGGTGGTGAGGTCAGAGGATGCAGAATATCAGTAAAAGAAGGAACTCAAAAGCACCCACGATTCAAGTGTCAGAGCTAACCCTGTTAATGCCTGCTGTGTGGCCTCAGGTACTTTACCACACTTCTCTGGGCCTCCGTTTCCTTAAGCGGGACCATCACAGTCCCCGTCCCATACGCTATGGTGGTGTGGGGAGCAGTACCGCCCCGTGCGTGTTCACCTTGTCATTATCACCATCATCACTGCCACTTGGTGGTGAGACCCAGAGGCCGCACTGAGGCCCCCGTCTGCCACTTCCCGGCTGTGCAGTGTGGGCCAGTGAACTGGTCTTGCTAGGCCTCACTTTCCCACCTGTAACAGGAAGGTAATGAAATTCCTTGGTGCTTTGTGCAGATCTGACAGGTAGTTCATGCAAAGCGATGGTGGAGACTCATGTCTACAGCAGTCATTAACTTCTGGAGTTTTCATGTTTACTGCCCTCCTTCTCTCTGGGCAAGAGGTCCCCCACTCTATTGGCAGTTTCTTTCTACGAAGAAACTACTTTCCTGCTTCATTTGTAGCTAGGAGTGACTAAGGAGCGAGACAGAAGTTGTAGGTGGGGCTTTCAGGGAAGTTCTTTAAAGGGGCTGACTCAACTGTGAGGTACATTCTCTTTGCCTGCTTCCTGCCTGGAACTCAGATGTGATGACCAGATCTGCAGGGCTCATCTTGAACCATGAGGCAAATACCAAAGCCCAGGAATTACGCACTTCATGCATGGTAGTAAAGGACAAAAGGCACTTGATGGCAGTAGCACAGCCACACCGGTCCTCGCCTGTCTTACTCTGCGCCTATTTACACAAGAGAAAATAAATCTCTGCTTATTGAGATCCCTGCCATTTTGGCTTCCTGTTCCTGGCAGTTGAATCTAACTGATAGACGTTAGACAAAATCGAATCCACTCATATGAGCTGTTTTTGTGACTTGTACGTCTTAGTGATGCCCCAGAGCGTCCTTGTTGGAGAAGGTCCTACCAGCACTGTCATGTGAGCACAGAGATGAGCTCTTACTATGGAAGAATTTCCATCAGGTGGAAGGGTTCCTGTAACGAACTGTTACTGCAGAAGTAAAGCTCATGAAGGCTGCTGGGGACAGATCGGTCCTGTCCTCGGGGCTGTCCCCGTGATCCCAATAGCTCTGTGTTTATTGGTCAGGTCAGGCTCGCTCCAGCCCCGGGAAGTGATGGACACTTCTCTGCTAAGTTCGAAGTCCTGCCCTCCCAGCCCCTGTGTGTGGCCCACCGAGGGGCCCCTGAATGTGGAAGTAGAGACGGCCCGACGCTGCTGCAGCTCACAGTGTGCGTTCGCCACTGGGCCAAGGCCGGATGCCCTGTGCCACCCCGAATAACCCCTCTGCCCTATGCCGCCGCCACCCGCCACCTGCTCCTCCGAGACCTCGGAATGCCAGGCCTGGAGGCACCTTTGCCAGGGTGCCCAGGGCCATCCTGGCGAGACCTCTGTGAGGTGAGTCGGAGGCTGGGAGTGACTGGGGAGCTTTTATTTTTATCGCTGTCACTAGATCCCTGCCAGCTCTGGAGCCCTGGCAAGGACATAGGTGGCCCGGGAGGAGGGAGGCTCCGCAGAGAGCCCGGAGGGCAGGGTCAGCGGGCTGCGGAGGAGAGGGTACAGGGCCAGGGGTCACAGCCGCCCCCGGGTGCCCTGTCTGTCACCTTGGCGCCTCTCCAGAGGCAGAGGGACCCTTCCCGCCTGTCTCCCTGGACTCAGGTGCGGGCTGACTGTGCCGTGTGGTTGTTGGAGGAGGCTGTCACAGGTCCCTGCAGGAACCGCGCGTCGCCTTGTTTGATGGCCCTTCATGCCCGCTCCCTGCTCTGCGTCCATTTCTCCCCTGGCTCAGTCTCTGGCCGTCTGTCCTTCCCGAAAGCATCGGAAAGCTGCTTCCCGCCCTCTCTCCTTAGTGTCAGGACACAAGGGGTCACACCACACAGAAGTCAGCTCTGGGGACTTCCTGGCGCTGACCCACCATGTCCCAGTCAAGGGGACGCATCCTGCCAGCCGCCTTCGAGGGATCGTTCTCCTGACTCCTGACGGTTAAACATCCGTGCTGCGTGTGTCTGTGCTGGGAATAAAAGGGATCACACAGTGGATACCCCGTGTCTGGCTTTTCTAATCTCTAATCTTTTTGCGATACTGGGGATTAAACCAGGGCCTTCACACTGAGCTACACCCCGGGCCTTATTTTTTGATTGATTGATTGATGATTGATTGATTGAGACAGGGTCGCACTAATTTGCTAAGTTGCCCAGGCTAGGCTCCATTTGGGATCATCCTGCCTCAGCCTCCTGAGTGCTGGCACTGCACAGGCGTGTGCCACCATGACCCGCATGTGTCTGGCTTCTTTGATTCTGTGCTGTGCCTGTCACATTGGCCCGAGGGGTTGCGCATGCCGCAGCTGTTCTTTTATAGCAGGGCCAAGTCCTCCGACACACACGCCGCACCTCACTCGGGGGTGCCCCAGGTGAGGGTGCTGAGTCACGGCACTGGCTCCCGCGTCTGTCTTCATTCCTGCAAATGGCATTCAAACCTCTGTCTCCTGTCTCCCACCCGCAACCCTGAGTTGAAAAAAACCACCTTTGAGCCGGGCATGGTGGCGCACACCTGAAATTCCACCACTGGGGAGGCTGAGGCAAGAGGATCACCACGAGTTCAAGACCAGCCTGGACTACATAGTGAACTCAAGGCCAGCCTGAACTACACAGCAAGACCCTGTCTCAAAAAAAAAAAAAAAAAAGTTTTCAGCCGAATGTGGAGGTGCACACCTGTAATTCGAGCACTTTAGAGGGTATGGCAGGAAGAGCACGTGAGTTCGAGGCCAGCCTGGGCTACATAGTTCAAGGTCAGTCTGAACTACACAGCGAGATCCTGTCTTAAAACAACAACAGCAACAACAACAAAACATCTTTTCAAGGAAGATCTCAAGTTGATAGAAAAGTTACCAATACCACACAAAGATAAATATTTTCCTGAGTAATCTGAGGATAAATCACTGACTGATCTATTGTCTTATCCTCCCTTAGTGCTTTGATGTATCCTGCTTACAAAAGAGGCTGTTGCCTGCATAACTCCAGTGGAACCACCAGCATCGGGAAGCTAACCCCACGCATTGCAACTGTCTGCTCAGACCAGTCAGGTTCTCCAGTCGCCCTCATGCTCTGCAGTGAGAGGAGCTGGTTGGAAGTCACATGTTGCATTTAGTTGCCACATCGCCTCCGTCCCCTTTAAGCAGGGCCAGTTCTGCGGCCTGTCCTTGACTTTCATGACCTAGGACCCCATCCCCCTATGCTGAGGATGGACCCAGGGCCTTGCATGTGCAAGCGCCCTGCGCTGAGCTACACCCCAGCCTGCCTCAGAGCTTCTGCCTTGGAGCTTCGCAGGATGCAGGGGCTGTTCTGTAATGCGCTCCTCACTGGCTTGGCCCTCCCGAGTTCCTTGTGGTTTGACTGCGCAGGAAAATCCCAGCAGGGAGGCTGTGCTCCTCCTGGTCCCTGCCGATGGTTGCCCTTGGACCACTCCATAAGGAGCTACCTGCCAGCTTCCCCTTTGTGGCGTTTTTTCCTCCTTTGCAATTAGTCAGTGCTTGAGGGGATATGCTTTGCAACTGTGTAAATATCTTAAATGTCATCAAACTTTCAATTACTCATTTATTTTTATCAGCAGCGGGGATGGGTGGCCTTCTGTTGTATCCACTGTGCTGTGATCTGTCATCATTGTTAATTTATGTATATGCCCAAATCATCCCAGGCTTGCTCACTGGGAGCCTGTGCACCTGTATTTTGAGGGACTTGTGACACACTCGGGAGTCCCCACCCCAGGTCCCCAGAAGTTGTGACATCCTTTTTCCTTTTTTAAATTTTGGCTTTTTTGAGATAGGATCTTACGATGTAGTGCAGGCTGGTCTTGAGCTTGCTTATGTAGCACCGGCTGGCCTTGAACTCATGGTCATCCTCCTGCCTCAGTTTCCTGAATGCTGGGATTACAGGGCTGTGCCACATGCCTGGAAGTTGTGACATCCTTAAACCCCCTACGGTGGTGCAGATTTGAACCCTTGTGAACTCAGGAAAACAAACAACAAACAAAACCACCCGACTTGGGGGGCAGAGCCCCCTTTGTACAATGTGAACATTGTCCTCAAGTCCCAGATGCTGCTGGAGGGTCGTGATCTGTCTTTTCTTTGCTGCCAGCTGGGCCCTGGTAGAAAGTGAGTGGCAGAAGACAGCTGGGGTCCTCTTCACCCTTGCTTTGCCCGTGGCCATGAATTCAGAGTGGACTGGGACATTTTGACTGAGCACCACAGGGATTTGGAGTGGGACTGCTCGCTGGCCCGGGGCTTTACAAGCAGCCTTGTCCCCACCTAGTGGATGCCAGTTCCAGCACCCCATCCCCCAGATGACAACCAAAAGCCCCCTGGCTCTCTCGGAACCCTTGCTCAGCTAGGGGATCCGGCTGAGCCAGCACCCGCAGGCCCAGGGCCTGGTTCGACTAGAATTCCAGGCTTCTCTCCTTCCACGTCTCTCCCTGGGCGTAAGTTCTGGGACACAAGGCCTGGACCGGCCATAGGACAGGTCTGGGCCGGGGCAGCCCTGCGTTTCTTCTGCCTGGTGCCTGGCGCTCCCTCCAAGATCCTAATCACAAAGCGAGCCTCAGGCTGCGGCTTGTTAACCCTTGGGATAGCTCTGTGGGGGTGGGGTCCTTCCTCGCCCCCATTGTCCAGCAGTGGCACAACGCATGGCCGTGGGTGACCAGACAGGACACACAGGAATCGGGCACTGCCTCGGCCCTGTCCCCACAGCGATGCGGAAGCCGAAGCTCATTGTGAGGAAGCACCAGACAGACCCAGAGCAACGGACTTGCTGCAGGACACGGGCCTGTCACCCGCAAAGTGGCCAGGTCATGAGTGCGAGGAAGGAGCTGGCTTGGGTGGAGACAGCCCGAATGCAGCAGGACCGCAGCGAGGTCACAAAGACCAGGAACTCCAGGCAGGCGTGGGATGGTGGCTATGCGCCTGGATTTGATAATAGTAATGCATCTGTGAGAGTCCTGAATTGATACGAGTACTGTGTGTGCATGTGTGTGTGTGTGTGTGTGTGTGTGTGTGAGAGAGAGAGAGAGAGAGAGAGAGAGAGAGAGATGGAGGGGCAGGAGATACCTGCTGGAAGGATAAGGGGCAAAGTGACGTCCTATCTGCAATGGACTCTCAATTCAGGCAAGAGAAAAAGGATAAGTAGGGGGGCAAACTGTACCCTAACTGGCTGAAGGGCGCCTGCAGCCCCTTGTAGCTGTTGTCATTTTTCTGCCAGTTCAAAATTACACCCAAACAAATACATACCTGGCCTTCAGTTACCCAAGAGAGTTGAGAAACATCCACAAAAAGCAAAGCCTTGAGGTGTGCCTCAGGTCCTTCTCACAGTTCCGGGAGGTGGGATCTTCATTGTCCTCATTTCCAGCTGTGGGGCCAGTCGGAGCTGTCGCATGAGAGCACACCCGAGGACTACAGCATCTCTGTAAGCACCTTGGTAGTCGTTTTAGTTGTAATAGTCGCAAGCAGGGAACAACCTAAGTGTCTCAGCGGCTGAGGAGATAAATAAATCTTGGTTCTGCCACACGATGGACTGGGGGTCAGCGATCCTGTGGAGTGTGCGGCTCATCACTATGGATCGTGGATGAACCTTGAAAGCGTGTGCTAGCCGGGGCTAGTGCCGCAAACCTGTGATCCCAGTTCTCTGGGAGACTGAGGCGGGAGGATCACAGGTTCAAGACCTACCTATCTTGAAATTTAAAAAATAGGTCTGGAGATGTGGTTCAGTCTGAGGTTTAATCCCCAGTACCGCAAAAAAAAAAAAAAAAAAAAAATTTACCAAGTGATAGAAGCCAGCCTACTTTGTATGACTCCCCTGTTATGGAGTCCTAAAGTAGGCAGAGGGGCTCAAAGTCACAACTGTGGTTCCTTCTGTGGGGAGAGGAGTTCCTGCCTAGAAAAGGGCCTGAGGATTCCTTCTGAGCTGCTGCAGACAAATCTGGATGGTGGTTCCAGGAGTATATAAAAATCATACATAAAACATGTATGAGAATATATCTAAGGACATGCTGGGCTATGCATTTGGGTAAGCTCTGTTTATGTAGTCTAGCACATGTATGTTACACTTCCATACCGAAGTGGAAAGAGACCAACAAACCTCACTGTAGCTATGCATCATGCGTGGGGACGAGGCTGGGAGGAGGGAGTGGGATTAGAAGGAATAAACAGACAGACACAGGGGATCTTTGTGCAGGCAATCGTGATGACATGTTGTACGGTGAAGAACCAAACAATTTTGCCTTTGCCGCTGGAGGTTCAAAGGGAAAAAACCAAAAAGGACCCAGGAGTTCAGAGTGGGGTGTGCCTTGCCTGAGGTCACACAGCAGGTGGGTGGCAGGGGCAGGCTTTGAAGCTGGGCTGGAGGAATGCTGGCATGTGCTCCTTACCTGGTGCTCCAACCCGGCCTCACCAGCCTGGCCGGCCCTGTTGTGCTCCGGGAGGATTCCCAGGCCCCGGCCCACCGGGGATGGCGAAACCTGCACTTGGCAAAGACCGTGAGCCTGGAGCGGCAGCTCCAAGTGTGGCGGGGAGTCAGTGGGGCAGAGGGCGGCCAGGCCCAGCCAAGCCCTGCCCGCCTCCCACCACCTTTGCCTCCCTTCCCAGGCCAGTGCAAGGGCTTTGGAGCCCCGAGGGCTTGAGTGTGAATCCCAGCGCTTCTGTCATCTGGCTTTGCAACCTGGGGTGAGCCACCCACTCTGCCTCAGTTTCCCGCCCAGAACCTGCTCCTGACCCTTGACCTGGCAAAGTCAAAAGTCAGATGCCTCCAACAGTCAAGCCAGCGCCCACCAGACCGAGTGCCCTTTCCTGGAGGCTGTGATGGGTCATCAGCGTCGCCACTTGTGTCGGGGCAGTCCTGGCCACCTCGCAAACACCAGCCCACAGAGTAGCAGGCTTGGGACGGAAAGTTCTGGAAAAGGAGCTTCCTGGCTGCTCCAAGATCATCGGAGAGCTCTTCCTTGCCACCCTGGTGCTGGCAAAAGTCCTTGGTAAACGGAGGGGGACAGAGTGGGCATCATGTGGGTCCTCCTGTGCTAGAAGCCCCTAGTCCCCATTTAAGGATTGCTGTTACCATCTTAAAGTTCATGGCCATTCTGGAAGGAGGGCCCCTGAGTCTTCACGTTGCTGGCCCTGTGCCCCGTGAAGTCACCTGGCACTTTCACCTGGGTCCCCTACCTCGAACACCCTGAGGGCAGGTGTCCCCACCTCTCGCTGCGCTGACCTGTCCCCTCCCCTGGGAGGTAGGCAGCACGTCTTGCACAAGGCCACAGGGAAACAGGGTGACATTGGGCTTCTGGCCCTCAGAGTCCACCTGCAGCTGAATGACGGTGAACTTGGGTGGACAAGGAGTGGGCAGCCCGAGTGTGTGGCCCCAGGGGTGTGGGAGTTGCCTAGTGTGTATGGAGTGCTCTTTGATCCCTATGGGCTTGTCTCTGCTTTTTATTTATTTTTTTTCTTTTCTGTGCTTGGGATGGAACCTGGGACCTTGTGCATGGGGCTGAGCTATTCTTCTAGCTCTACTAAATTCTGATTTTTTAAAATTTTGTGATAGAATCTTGCTAGATCACTAAGTTGCCCAGGTGAGCTAGAACTTGTGATCCTCCTACCTCAGCCTCTCAGAGTGCTGGGATCACAGGTGTGCAACACTGCACCTGGCTTCCTTTTGCACTTTTTAATTAAATATGGACCTAATAGGATTGTAGTAATACACGTATCCATGCTTTTAAAACCTGCAAACGAGTAGCGTCAAGCTGAGGTCTATCTTGGACGCCCCTCCCCAACCCAGGACTGGCCCCTTCCTCAGCCTCCTGGTGCGTTCAAACTCCCAGGTCTTTGTTTATGCCTGTCTTCCATCTCTTTGCTAACGTGTTTCCTTCCCTTTTCTTGGTGAGGCCTTTGAGAATGTGAACTTTTTCTGGACGGGCAAGCTGGGTGCAGGAGAGCTCAGTGTGTGCGGACGGGCAGGACACATCCCTGCGCCCAGCCCTGGATGCACAGGTGAACCTGTCCCGTCCCTCTGCGCGGGCTCCAGCACAGCTGCTCTCCCGGCTGCTGCCGTGGGCAGGGGTCACTCCAGAGCTGTCCTGCTGGGAGTGGAGCTGCCGAGGGCCTTCTTGCTCGTGTTCTGTCAGCACTCATCTCGGCTAGGTTCACACCCGGGACCCCGGTGGAGAGCCTCTGTCGCCACTGCCCGCGGTTCCAAAGCGCCTGTGCACCAGAAGAGGCGGAGCTCTTCAACCCGAGAGATCCAGGCGCGTGAGTGGCGATGTCCTTGCGGTTTCATTTGCATTTCCGGATGTGCCTGCTTCTTAACGCCTTGGTGCCGGGGAGCCAGCCAGGCCCCGGGACTCGTTTCTGGGTCCTCGCGTCTCAGTCCTGTCTGTAAGTGGGGGCTTTGTGATGCCTGCGTGCTTACCGCCTGGTAAATAAATGGCTACTAACAAACTAATGGAAGCCAAAGGGACAAAACCTAAAATCAGCTCATTCCCCCTCTAAAAGCCCAGCCGCGTCGGTTCACGCGGGTCTCCTGAGTGGACTTGCGATCAGTTGGAGCTGTGCTGTGAAGCCTGGAAAAGCAGGAACCAGGGGCCACATGGTCACAGCGTCTCAGAGCTCAGCACTTTCTGGGGAAGAACAAACTCTGTGGAGGTCACAGTGGAGCGTCAGCTGGACGTGTGGGACAGTGCGGGGCTGCAGGACCAGCTGCCCTAGGCCCAGAGTCTTCCTGAGGTCCGAACCTGGCAAGGGCTGGTGAGACCCAGCCCTGGGCCTCATGGCCCTGTCTGATGCTTTCATTTCCTTCTCTGCTGGGTCTGCAGCCAGAGCCTGGCATGCAGAAGACTGCAGTCAGTACCCAGCAGTGACAGGCCCGAGCACCTACTGTGTGCCAGGGACTGCCCTAAGCTGGGGAATGCAGTAGAAAGCCACAGTGCAGACATCTGTCTTCATGGAGCCCACAGTGTCCTGGTGGGATCCAGTAGGTGGGGTGATGGGGGGGTTACCTGCTTCCAACTGCAGAGGTCAGGGATATTCAAGGACAAAACCTGAGGAAGGGGCAGGCGGGCCCTGAAGTGTCTGGGGAAGGAGGGAACAGCTAGTGCAAAGGCCCTGAGGCAGGAAGGGCAAGGGGGGCTATTGCTCCTGGGGGGAGAGGAGTAGGAAAGGAAATCAGGAAGTGGGGTGGTAAGGGGGATACAGTCTGACTCCCCCCAGCATGCTCCCCCATGGAGGGCTCAGTGCTTCTGGATGGCTGGGAGGGAGGAGACCCCCACCCTACAGGACAGGCTGGGAGGCTGGGGGGTGGAGCTGGCAGGGCCTGGGGAGAGAGGCCCCAGTGGGTTTCCTAGGAGGGCAGGAGGCGTGTGCCTCTCAGATCCCAGCTTCTGCCTGGTCCTTTCTGGTGGTCCCTTTACACTGGGGCTGCTCGCCATGGCCTCTCTTTGCCTCAGTTTCCCCATCCTGTGGTTTTCCACAAGCATTACTGCTTTTATTTTAGAGGGTGGATTCTTTTCGTTCCCGCACACTTTCCCCACATGCGCAGAGGGCAGGGGCTCCTGGAGGAGACGGGAGAAGCCCCAGTTGTGTCCCTGGGGTGCCCACGCCCAGCCGGCCCCTGCCCATTTCTGCCCCCGCTGCCTTCCCCAGGGTGGCCACAGCTCCCCAGGGGGCTTCTGCCTGGCGTGGTTCGGAACGGGGGCGGAAGCCTGAAGTTCTAGCTCAGGTACCCGTGCATTGATTCCAACCCGGGGAGACTCAGTCCCACCTCCCAGCGCCTCCGCCCACAGCTCCCAGCCTCGAGGGTGTGTGTGCACACGCGCCTGCGTGCCGAGCCTGGCGGCAGCTGAGCATCCACACAGAGCCTGGAAACCACTGGGCTGAAGGAACGGGCCGATGAGGTGTGTGGAGGCTGCTCCCTTCCTGAGGACGACAGGGAAATAGGAATAAGGGAAAAGGTCCTGATAAAACAAGATCACCCGACCTACCTCACTAGGGGAAAAGCAGGTGTGCACAAAGTGCCCATTGTTCCTCTGCTGTGCTAAGAAACACAGAAAAGAAACGAGCTGGGCACGGTGGTGCGTGCCTGTATTCCCAGCACTCTGGGAGGCTGAGGCAGGGGAATTTTGAGCTGGAGCCCAGCTTGGACAACTTAATGACTGAGTGAGACCCTGTTTTAAAATAAAAAACAGAAATAGGATGTTACGTCTGGGGATGTAGCTCGATGAGAAGACCCTGTGCTCGATCCCCAGTACAGAAAAAACAAAAAACTAGAGAAACGAGGGGCACATGGACGTTTCTGGACCTCTCCAGCAGCTGAGGCCAGGCAGCCTCTGCAGAAGGACCTGGGGGCTGGGGCAGAAGGGAGACCCCCTGTACGGACTTAGGTCTGAGTCCCTGCCTGAGTCCTGGCGTCGAGTTCTGACTTCGGCTATCTCCCCAGGAGCAAACGGGGCCATAATGTTCCCAGTTTGGCACTGGGTGGCGTGGAGGTCCTGGCCTGCTGCTCCTGCTTGTGCTTCTGATTCCCAGGAGGCTGCTGGTCAGGGTCACCTTCCAAGCAGTCCCAGCTGGCCCAGGGCTGCAGTAGGGGCAGGGAGGTGCGGTCCAAGGCAGAGCGGAGCAGGAAGGACCGGCAGGTGTAAAGTGGCCTGCACATCCCTCTGGGGCTGGACCGGAAGAGCACCCCTGCCTGGGTTCAGGTCCCTGGGAACAGGGGGAGGAGAGAGCGGCTGGGGGCAGAGACAGAGACGGGGAGGTGGAGGGACAGTGAACAGGAAGGGACAGTCAGATGCTGCTGGGAGGAAGGGGTACAGGAGCTGGGGGTGGTGGTGGCACGATCGGGCGGCTCTCCCCAGGCAGGAGGTGCCCCAGGGAGGGAGTAGGACTTGGGGTACTGGAGAATCTGCCCAGGCTTCACCCCATTCTAACTGGGTCTGAGTGCTTCCAGAATCAGTGTGAGCCCTGTGTCTTACCCTTCCAGGCCTCCCTGGGGGTGGGGACCTGGCAGGGCCTGTCCAGGGGCCCCTCTCCTAGCAGAGCTGGGAGGGCTCAAGTGAAACCTAGCTAATTAGTGCTCAGCACTGAGATAATCGCAGCCTGGAATGTTCCCTGGGAGGTCTAGGTGGGGGGCAGCAAGGCCATGAGGGTGCCTAGGATTGGCCTGGAAAGCTGTGACTCCCAGAACTCTTCTGATTGGAAGCAGGAAGGCCTAGGAAGCCCGACCTGCAGGTCTCAGAACCTGCAGTCACTCAGGTCCCTCCAGGCCATGTGGCATAGCAACCAAAGTGAGCTGCTGGGCTCCATTCTGGTTACCTCTGCCCTGATCCCTGCCTAAAGCCTTTTATGGCTCCCCATGGACCTTAACTAAAATCCAAGCTCCTTAGCTCAGCCTAGAGGGCCTGGTGATGTGCTTTGTCTCCAGCCCCATGGCTCTGCCCTCCCTTCCCACCCTCTCCCTTGGCAGATTTCTGTTTTGTGAACATTCTACATGTGGCCTGCCTCAGGACCTTTTCATGTGCTGTGCAAACGCCCCAGACATATTCTTTTCCACCCCCTCCTCATGTATCCTTCAGCCTCAGCTCAAAGGCATCTCACAGGGAGGCCCTTGATGCTGACCTGCTAGCCTCCTGCCCCTGTCCTCCAAGCTCTGCACTCGGTTCCCCTAACTGCATTCCTCACCTATGCTGGCCTCCTGCTCTGACCAGGGACCTGCACAGGGAAATCATGTACCAGCGCCCTGCTGGCCATCCAGGAGGTGGTCTGTGCTTTTCACTCCTAGGTGCCCTCTCCCTCCCTCCCTCCCGGTCCCAGAAGACCTCCCCCACCCCTTGTGCATCTTCAGACCCCACAGGCTCCCTGCCCGTGGTGTTGTAATGAAGAATCACCAGCCGGAATCTGGTTGTGACTATCTCCTGGCTGGCCACCCTATCAGGGGCCCCAGGTGGCCCCTGTGCCTCTGCCTCCTGCCAGAAACAGCACAGGCCGGAGGTGGCTTTGCCTCAGCCCCACGTGCCAGTGCCGGGGCCACGGGCTGGAAACAGGGTTTGGGGTGGAGTAGTAACAGCACTGCCTTTTCAGGGAGGCGGAGACAGTGGCTGGAGGCACAGGACAGGACTCCCTGTGTCCCCAGCGCGAGTGGGGAAGGGTCCAGGGAGACGCACCTACCCCAGGTCCCTGAACACCTGAGGGTTACAGGCGCCTGGAGGCACCGAGGCAGGCAGCAGGTGAGGGCTTGGGCCATTTCTAGGGCACTGATCCCACCGTGCCTCAGCTTCCTTGTTGTGAAGCAGGGACAATAAACATTTCTACTCCCTGGGACGTGCTCACGGGGCCGCCGTGGTACTGCCTCCGGCGTCCCTTCCTAAGCGCCGGCCTTGCCGACTCCCTTCCCTCTGCTTCCTAACCCAGCACTGCGCAGGCGCGAGTGACTCGTGGAGGCGAGCCACAGCCTCCAGCGGGGCTCCTGCTACAGGCTCAGCACTGCAGCTGCTCCCCCTGTGCTGCCAGACAGCCTTGGGAACACCCCGCCGCTCCATCGCCTCCTGCGACTCCCGCTGCCCCCAGAATAAAGAGTCACCGCCTCGTGGCTTGCTGGTGCTGCATCGTGGCTGACCCCTCTGCCCTCCCCCCTCTCCTCCTCTCCTCTCCTCTCCTCTCCTCTCCTCTCCCTTCTCCTTTCCCCTCTCTTTCTTTTTCTTCCTCCACTCCTCTTTCTTCCTTCTCCATCTTCTTTCCTCCTTTCTCCTCTTCGTCCTCTTCCTCTCCTGCCTTCTCCTCCTTCTTCCTGCATCTCAGGGCCTTTGCACCTGCTGCTTCCTCTACTGGAATGCTTTCTTCTCCCATCCGGTCTTGGATGCCCGGGTCTTGGATCAGAAGACGCCTTAGTGAGTTCTTCAGGGACTCCCCCAGTGCTCTTCCCTGGACCCTGTGCCCGCCTCCCAGCTGCCCCACTGGTTCTTCTGAGCTCCCAGCTGGAGCTCTTTCCGGAAGAATAGGAGCCTGTTGCCTGGAAGGCCTGCCCTGCCTGCCCTGCCTGCAGAGGTGGACACGGTGGGTACTGACGTCGGGGACAGAAGCTCCGCCCTGGGCTCCAGGCAGCTCTGTCTGCACTGCGGTCTGCTCCCGAGGTCCTGCAGAGCCTCCGAAGCGGGGTCGCGGCCCAGAAGTGTGGGGGCTGTGCCCAGCCTGCTTTCCTCTCCCTTCCCAAGCATGTCCTGGGGGTCGCGTCCTGCTGGAGCCTCTGCTGTGGGCACCCGGAGCTAGGACGAAGCCTCCCACCTCCCCGTTCCCTTGCCGGGCTTGTCGGCCTGTCCTGCGGGCCTCGCTGTGGCCGCATTTCACACTGGCTGGGATGCTCAGCAGGCTGACATCGGCCCCTCGGGCTGGAACATGAGGCAGGATCACGCCAACCCTGCTGTGTTGCCAGTGGGAGTCGCAGGGTTTGGCACAAAGGGGTCCAGTAAATACCGGCGAGTTGGAGGTTGGGGCGGGGGTACCTGGCTGGGTACCATCACGGCCCTTGGTTTTCCCGTGTCTTGGTTCTGCTGTCTGCTCCCAGCCCCGCTCCTCAAAGGCCCACGATGGCTGCTGAAACCTTTGTCCTTTCTCCCTTGTACCATCAAGGCCAAGGCTTCATTCCCTCACATGTCCCCTAAGGAACGAAGCAGTGGATCCTGGGAGCCCTTGGGAAGACCTCTCAGTCTCACAGGCCACGTATGCATCCCATTGTGACTTCTGCCAACTGTTCCCTGGGGACAGAGGGACACGTGTGGCTTGGGGTGAGTGGCTTAAGTCACGGAAGACACGGGCAGAGTCCGCCCTCTCCCACCGAGGGGAACCCCGGAGTAGGGGCACTTTTCAGGTCCTGGGGCTGTGGACGCCCCTCCTGTCCCCCTTTTCTGGGAACCCCCGAGTGGTGGGTGTGAGCAGGAGGCCGGGCAGGGCCAGGGATTCAGGTAAATTAGGCGGCGAGACACCTCCACCTCAGTCAATATTTAGAGAGCCAGGAATGGAGAGGCGGGCGGGCCGCGACTGGGGAGAGGAGGCCAGAGACATACACACTGAGAGACAAGGAAAGGGGGAGACAAAGCCCAGAAAGACAGAGACAGAGAGACACAGGGGAGAGACAGAGAGGCTGAGAGATGGAGACAGCACGGGCTTTGCGGGAAAAGCCTCTGTATCTGGGCCTTGGGCCGCCAGGTGCCCTCTTGGGTGAGCATGGCGGCCGGGCCCAGTGTCCGTCTGAAAGCCCAACATGTGTCCCTTTCCGGCCTGCGCTTTGGTCTTCCCATCTGTCAAGTGGGGTGAAGAAGCCGCTCTCTCAAGACTGTCTTGAGGAGCCCTGCACCCTGGGCTGCCGCGGGCCCAGGCCTTCTGAGACCTATAAATGTCTTGCGGAGGGTGAGAATGGCCCCCAGGGGTGGGGGAGGCACATACGCGGGGTCACAGCAGGCAGTGGAAGGGGGATTCTAAAGCCTTTGTCCTGTGTGTGCCCCGCGGGGCTGGGCAGCGGGAGGAGGGGAAGCTGGGACAGCCATGCGCTGACCACGGCCCTGAGTGCTGACGGCAGCCTTCTGCTCACGGTCACAGCCATCGGGGTCTGCGTGCTCGCCAGGCGCCCTGATCCCTCCATCTTGTCATTTACAGTTCCAGATGAGGATGCCACCTCAGAGCCCGGGACCTTCCTGCCAGCAGGGGTAGGGCTTCGTGGGACGGTCCTGGGTCCAAGTCCTTTCTCCACTGACAGGCTAGGGGACCTGAGCAGTCATGTTCTTCCTTCTAAGCCTCAGTTTCCCCATTTGTGAAATGGGGAAATGAGAGTTTAAGGGCTGATTAACTGAGATGAGGCATGGGGGATGCTTGGCCTAGGCCAGGTATGCAGTACGTGCTCCGTAAGCACTAACTGGGGTGTTGGGTACCAGTTTTGAAATGATTTTAAAATGATTCCTTTAATTGCTCTCCTTTCTGCAGAGAACCAGCCGAGGTCCAGAGACGGGCAGCGACTTGCCCCAGGTCACCAGCCAAGTGGAGGAGCTGAGATTCAACGCCCGTGCGCCACCTTGGAGGCCTGCTTGGGACTCAGTCCTCACGGGTAGGAAGTGGCGCAGCATTAGCCATGATCACCCGTTGCAGCAATTGCAAAACCCTTCTCCCTTTGCCCGTCGATAAAGGGAATCCATTGCAAAACACAGCGGAGAAATTATTAAGTGTTGTGTCATCCTGCGGCCAGGCCCTGGGCGCCCCTTTCCTGCCTGGAGGCCTGGGTGGGGCCGAATCCTCATTCCCCTTGCTTGGCCTTGACCAGAAGAGACCAGCTGGGGTTGGCAGGGACTTCCAGGGGGTGCAGAGGGCAGCCCCTAGTGCAGGTCCCCCAGAGCCTGCGGCTTTCGGGAAGTGGCAGCCACATCCTGACAGGTGCTCGGCCGATCTCTGGTTGTCCCTTGACGCATCTGCTGCCCTACATCGAGTCACGGGAAGGAGATCTGCCAGCACTCCCTGTAGAACAAATCCTCGTTCCAGCCAGGGTTCTCCTCCGCTTCCACGTCCGGGTTCCCTCCCGGCTCCCAGCCTCTCTCCCACCTGGACCGCCGTGGGAGCCTCCCCGCTGGTCTTATGGCTCCCACTGTCCCTGCCCACTGCCCTTACGCAGATCCTCTTAGGATCTGAGTCAGATTCCATCCCTCTGCTGTCTAGAACTTTTCCCCTGCCTCAGAGGAAACTCAAAGCCCTTTAAGGCCTCCTGTCTGGGTCTGATGGCCCTTCCGGCCTTCCGTATCATTCTGTCTCCCTCGCTCCCTTTGCTCCAGCCACCCTAGGCTCTGTGCTATTGCCTGACATACCAGCCTGATGGAACCCCAGGGCCTTTGAACTTGCTTTTGCTGCTCCCTGGATGAGCTCTTTCACACATCTGGGTTTGCCACTATTCAATGTCATTTCAACGTCACCCCTTCTGAGAAGTGTCTGATGTCTCCCTGCTAAAGTGTCACTTCCATCATCACTCTAGCCATCATATTATACTTCTATTTTATTTTATTTATTTTATTTTACTTTGACACATGTCTCACTACATAGTCCAGGCTGGCCTTGAACTCACTATGTAGCTCAGGCTAGGCTCAAACTCAAGGCAATCCTCCTGCCTCAGCCTCCTGTGTGCTGGGATTACAGGCGCGCACTACCATGCCCAGCTATGCATTGCTTTTAAATTTATTTACTGTCCCTCTCCCTGCTTCGAATATCATCTTGGGGACGTGGGGACTGTGGTCTGTTTTGTTTGTGGCACTCCCTGGACATCCTGCACTGGGCCTTCCACAGGGATCTGTTGAATCTGTGTCTGGAGAGACAGGAGGAGTGGCCGTCGGCCACCATCACCCTCCGCAAACATCACAAATCCCCTGTCCTGGCTGCTGCTTGAGGACGGAGCCCTGAGCAGCCTCTACCCTCCTTCAGGCGCAGGTGGACACAGCCTCCCTGGTGTCCCTGCCGCACGCAGCCGCGCTGCCAGCCCCACCCACTCCCGCTGCCCCGCTCCCTCCTCACTTCCCCCAGCCTCAACTTGTTTTGTTTGTTTCCGGATTTATTGTCAACCTTCCTCCCCTGACTGACCACGAGCTCAGCGGGACAGGGCCTCGCCTGGCCCGGCCTCGCTGCTGTCCCTTAGGGGCCGTGCAGGGCCTGGCCCCCTGCGGATGCGTCCAGTGAGGCCTGCTCAAGGTGTGGGGCCCGTCGTGCTTGAGAGGGAGTGAGGCTGAGGCACTGTGCCTGGACCTGCACAGTCAGGGGCAGAGGGGGCCGTCCGCCTTCATGACGACACGGCCCATAATGACACGGTGTTATAATAGGCACACAAAGTGTACTAATCTGATATTATATCTGGGCTTTTGACAATAGATACAATCAGCCGGCCACAGTTTGCTAACTCATTCTCCACCTATCTCCACGCTCCGCCTAGATTCTTATCGGCTTCCTTAATTAAGTGGAAAGCAAAGCTCTGCTGGCCAGGCCCACAGCCCCGCTCCGCTCCGACGAGTCCTGCCCAGCCCTCCCTAAGCCGGGATAATAGCTACTCCCACACGGGGCGAGGCAGGCGCTGCCTGCCCCATCCCAGGACCCTGTCCCAGGCCTCTACAGCCTGGTGAGCCACAAACACAGCCACCGAGGGCTCCCGCTGGCGGCCCCTGGGCCAAGCCAGGCTTGAGATAGCTTGGATTTGGTGTGTAGGGCGCTTTGGCTGAAAGTTAAAATGCATGGCCAACCCCGGAAATCAGGATGTTGTAAACAAATATCCAGGTTTCTGGCTTCTCTTGAGGAATGGGAAAATGCAGGAGCCTTGGGCTCCCTGTCCTGAGTGCTGGGGCTGAGGGGCAGCTGTCCCCACAGGCGGGACTTGATCACAGTCGCCTGCCATTGTTTTACTTTAATGCCCCTGCCTGGTGCCTGCTGAGTTCAACTAGCCATTTGTGAGATGGGAGGGCAAGGCTCAGAACAGGCAAGTGACCTCACCGGTGCCACACAGCAAGCCTAGAGCTCAGGTCACAGTCGTTCAACAAATTACCCGGCACCCTGGATGCCGAGCGCGGGGGACAGAGATAGGCCGTGGCAGACAGAGTGCCTGCCCTCCCGGGCTGACGGCCTCCGGCTCCACAGCACTCCATGGCTGGGCAAGTGCCTGCTAGAGACAACTCCTTTCTGATGCCCCGAGGAGGCCAGAGGCTGATTCCCGTAGCTGCCGGGCCCCATCTGGATGGAAATGGATTCCCAAAGGTTTAAGGGCTTGGAAACAGCTGTGCTGGAAGGAATACAAGAGTTCCCACGTCAGTGGTGTCCCTGCCCCTCAGCCTGGCTCCCAGCGAGGCCTGACAGGGCGGGCCGGGAGTGAGATGTGGAGGCAGAGGTGAGCAGAGGGGGCTTTGCGGCTTCAGCAGGACAGAGCGCGAGGCCTCTCCCATCCTGGTTGGAGGCTTCTCCCCAGGCCTCCTCTTCTAAGAGACGCTGCACTGGGTCAAGATGCTGAAATACCCACGCTGTCCACTTGCTATCCAGAAAGGAGACTTTGCTCAGTCCGCCTGGGACAAATGTCTTCACGGTTTGCCTCTGCACTCCACAGCGCCGCCCCTGGTCTGGAGGAAGAACTGCAGCCTGGATGGATCACCCGCCCCTCCTCAGCACTGGCCCCAGCTTGGGTCACACTGACCCCAAAGGGACATGGCTGAGCAGCTGGGCTCCAGGGAGCCACATCTGAAGCACACGGAGCAGCCCGCACACTCCGCCGCTGGCTCCCCTCTGACGCGGGAGGGGAGTGAATAACAGTCTCAGCCATCATGCGCATCTGCTAAAAATAACCCTGACATACTTTTGCATTGGGAAACAATGTGGATTCCAAACATTCTCAAAGGGCAGAGAGGGGAAAAAGGGAAGACTGGAAATCAAGTTTTTGAGCTTAGTAATTAATTAGCGCCTGTAAACAAGTGATTCATGTTCTTTCCTAGCTATTTTTCTTTCCGTTTTGTGTGGATCTTTGCAGGGACTGGGGAAGGAGGCCAGCAGAGCCAAGTTGATAGTTGCAGGGGCCTGGATGGGACCGTCCTGAGGAGGACGAGAGGGGGCCTTCAGGTGGGTTCCCTCGTGTGGTGTGGCCCTGACAGCCGGGGCCTGGGCACATCCAAGGAACAATGAGGAGGCCACACAGGCGGCGTGGAGGCCAGACAGGTGCACGGGACCCAGGCCACACAGCGCGGGTGGCTGGGTGAAGGCATTTTCCATGGATCCCGAAGACAGCGGGAGCCTGGGAGGGCTTTGAGGGGGAAGGAAAATCATCCGACTTATATAACGACATCATTTAAAGAATGGATAATCAGGGAAATCTATTCTGACTGTTCTCTGTTATTTGGATGCATCTGGGATTGAGATTTCCCAAACAAATGATTATCCAGTGGTTGCATTTTTTAGGCGTTCCCATTTTCAATGTCCGTCTCCTCCCTGCAGAATATCAGCCCTGCGACAGGAGGGACCTCGTGAGTTTTGTTTACTTCTGTGTCCCAGTGTCTGGACCACGGCTAGGCACACAGTAGGACCGAAGCACATGTTTTCCAAGTGACTGAATGCTCTCCACGAGGTCGTGGCTTTGTTCCATCGTAGAGGGCAGAGAGATCTCCCAAGGCCAGGCTGGGATGATCCCAGGAAAGGCAGTTTGTTTAGTTCAAATTAAAGAGAAGTTTTACAGCTGGAAACTCTGTTCTCTAAGGGAGCAGTGCCCCAGCAAAGGAGCGTACATGCAGGGCCTGCACTCCTAACCCCATGGTAGCCCCGTCTGGGTTGACACGGTCTCTGAGCTGGCTACAGATTCCATGCAGCTATCTGTGAGGTCTGTGTACTGCTATGCCTGTCATACACAGAGAAACTAAGGCCTGAGGGACAGTAACATGCTCAAGGGCACGTGGTTCCAAGTTGGGGAGCCTGGGTTAGAAACCAGGTCTGACCATAAAGTCTGTGCTCTTAACCCTTTCTCTGAGCCATCAACATTGGTTCAAATGCCAGCTGTATGTGCTGTGTGACCCGGGGTAAGATGCTTTGCCTTTCTGGTCCTCAGTGTCTGTCTCTTTACCTGCGGATGTGGATGCCTGCCTCGCAGGGCTGCTGGGTGGAGCCAAGGAGACCTGAGCTGGCACAAGGTGCTTGCAACACCCACACCCTCCTCCCAGCTGAGGTCCTTCCAGGTGCTCCCCTGGAAGGGGAGCCCCTCTCGGCTCTTAACCCCTCTCAGCTGGCAGCTCCTGAGCGTCCCTTCCAGCGGCTTCTGTCACCCACTTGGTGTTGATTCACCCACACCATGTGTGTCTTGCCCTCTGCCTGTGCTTTCTTCCTCCTTTTCTTGGTAAAACCACCGCCTCCTCTGATTGCCAAAGCTGCCTTTGGGGAGCAGGGGCAGAGGGGGACCCCATCACCCCACGCCGCTGCTTCCCCGTCCCTACCACCTTCCCCGTGCAGACTGAGGTCACCGGGCACAAGGCCAGGGCTGGGGACCTGTCATGGCTGAGGGTCTAATGGATCATCAAGGGGCAGGCGAGCTCTGTCCTGGGTCCCCTTGCAGGGGGCACACGGCTGGGGGACCAGGGCAGGTCCCACTAAAGCTCCCTGGAAGGCTGGCGCCTGCAGCGGGTGCGAAGACCCGTGGGTGCTGAGGGGCTGCGCGTGCGGCCAGGGTGGCGGAGGTGGGGCCTTGGGCTCCTCACGGGGGAGGCGGCACGGAGCAGGAGGGTGGCTCTTCACCGGCCTGGCTCACCTGGGCTTGTTGCTGCTCTGCCCTTTCCCTCTGTGTGAGCGGGCTCCAGCTCACGTCCCTCTCAGCCTCAGTTTCCTCATTTGGAGCACGAGACTGATATCAAAGCCCCTTTACAGGCTGTGCGGACACCAAGGGGACTGATGCAGATGAAGGGACCCCTGCTGAGGGTGCGACAGCCACTACACCTTCTGACAGCCCGCGTGGTGGGAAGCACAGGCATCTGAGCTTCGGGTACACATGGGTGTGACCTTGGCTTCCCCTCTCCCCATGCCCTCTGGCGGCCGCACTGCCTGGGACCCGGTCTCCTCTCCTGGCACGGAGCTGTGTGTTTCCGGAGGTCAGCAGTGAGGGCGACCCACGTGTGTCAGCATCGAGTGCCCAGCACGGTGCTCGGCACACAGGAGGCGTTAGGGGGTCGTGGTGCCCACGGGCCCTGTGGCCTGATGGTGAAGAGTTGGGCTCACGTGTCGGCTGACCTGAGCCTGAGTCCTGGCTCTGCTGCGAGCCACAGTGGGACTGGGTAGGACTGCGGGGTGGAAGTACCCAGTGTGGTGCTTGGTCACTGGGATCTTTGTGATGACCAAGGTGAGGTCATCCTAACATCCCAGGTGGGGAGGAGGTGAGGTGGGGATGGTTTAACCTTCACACGGTGAAGGAACAGGCTCAGAGAGGTGAAGTAACTAGCCACCTGGCTAGAGAACATCTGGGGCTGCTTAGGTCTTGGACCTGTCCTCCAAAAGAGGGACCTTGGATGCACATATCGGATCGAGGGTGTCCCTGAGAGCCCCAGGATAGCCTTTAGTGACTGAAGGAAGCAAGCAGCATGTGCAGGAAAAATAGCAAATCTTGGTGTGAGGTTCTAGGGCCCTGTCCAGACTGGGTACCTGGGAGGGGCTTTGCTTGTGTGGGGCTGGCATGGGTGTCTTTGGGTAGTGCAGCCTCACCAGGCCCAAGCTATGTCTTTCTCCCTTCACACAGCCAGCCCTGCAGCATTCAGCCTAATATTTTGCACTTGGGGATATTTTCCCAACTGTCCAGCCTTTGAAATTCCTTCTTGTGTGTGCAGGGTTCTCCGCTGTATGGAGCAGATATCCTGCCTCTCACAAAGGTGGCTGAGAATATGAGCCTCTGTGCTGCCTCCCTTGCAGCTAGAGCACAGGCATATGACTCGGCTTGGGCAATCGGGTGCACCATCCTGGACTTTCCCTTCTGGTGTGTCCCTCGCCTGCTCAGAACGCTCCCATAGCTCCCTGTTGTCCTCATGACGACACCCAAAAGCATCTCCAAGTCCCCCAAGGTTCGACACGATGGAGCCTGGTTGTCCTTCCCTCCTCTAGCCCCCTCTCCTGGCTCCTCCAGCCCCATGGGCCTCCGTTGGCTAGACTTAGCCCGCTGACATGCTCATACCTGCCCTGGGGCTATGTGTTTGCTGGTCCATTTTTATGTTTCTGTGTCACAGGGGACAAGAGGGGACGGGAGAAAGGACCAGAATTGGAACCAAGGTGCGCCTTGCCTTGCCACAGCCCTGGTCAGAGACTCCTTCCTCCAGGAAGGTGGAATAGGTTTCTGTCTAGGAGGAGCCCAAACCCTCGCTCAGGGCAGCCTCACTTACTGCCCTCAAGGGCAATTGTGTGTGTGCGTGTGTATGTGTGTATGTGTGATGTCACACCACGGGGGTGGAAAGTGACTCTGTTGGTCTCTTTCTGTGTAAGGCAAAGACATTCACAGAAAATACAATCGGGTAAACTGCCTCTCTGTGGCTCTAATGTTTCATAGGGGGTAATTAGGAAAAAATGTTTAAAAATCCTCTGGAGGGGGCAATAAAAACCTAGAGGAACACTGGCTTTTTCTGTTTTTGTGATATGGGAGTTGAACCCAGGGCCTGGCTCCTGCTGCCACAGGGCTGTGTCGCCAGCTCCGGGAATACGGGTCTCTCTCAGTTTGATTCCATGTGAAACTCACCTTGACTTGATCAAATCCTCAACTCGACCCAACGAGGTGCAGTCACGGACGGAGGTTTAACTCGGCTCCGCCTCCGCCTTGCTTCTGTGCACCAGCTGACTGCGCTTTTACCGCGCAGGACTTTGGCTCTGTGCCCTCGGCCCGCGTGGCTCACAGCTCGCGTCGGTGCGAAACGCACCTCAGCCCGGTGAAGCTCTGCTCCCCTCTCGCCTCCCCTCAGCTTCCTTCACCTTGATTCACCTCACCTCAACTTGCCTGATTCCACCCACTTCCACCCAGCTCCAGTCAGGCCTGCCCCATCCGCTGCGCCACTCGGCGGCTCCACCCGATCTCCTCAACTCACCTTGTCACCTAAGCTCAGCCTCACTCGATGCGCCTGCCCCGGCACCCCAACCCGACCCCACCTCCCCCTGAGCTCACCTCAGACCCTGCCCTCCCCTGACACCCTCCGGGGCTGTGGAGGAGAGAGCTTCCTGTCTGAGCCCAGTGTCCTGCCTAGCGGAACCTCTGAGGGTCCGTCCAGCTGGTGCTGCATCGGGAGCAGCGCAGGGCAGCCCTGGGGAGCCCTGGTGACACCCATGGGGGCGGGATTCAGGCACGAGGCACAGCGTGCGCAAGGTGCAGGGGCAGCGCGGTGGGAATGCAGAGGGGTGGGCCTTGCTCCGGCCCCGGAGTGGGGGATGAGACAGGAGTCAGGAGGCCGGGGGCGCTCAGACCCTGGGGCGGACGGTGTCCTGGGCAGCGGGGTCCCTGCAGGGTTGCACGGAGGGGACGCGTGATTGGAACCATCCTTCTGCTGCCAAAGGGGAGCAGAACCGAGAGGGGAGATGAACTGGAGTGGGGACCGGGCAGAAAAACCCAGCCCTGGCGGACAGCGGGGCCAGTGGGGTGGGACGCTCAAAGAGGGATTCCGGAAATCCGCGCTCCGAGGAACCGAGTGCGAGCTCTGGGCCGGGCCTCCTCTTCCTGCCTCCTGTGTCTTAATTTAATCCTGACAACTTCATGTAGGAGGTGTTGATCGGATTTCATCGATGAGGAAACTGAGGCCCAGAAAGGCTGAGACGTTTGCCCAAGGCACGCAGCTCTTGGGGGCAGAGCAGGGATCCGGACTCAGGCATCAGAGGCCTCAGGAGCTCCATATTCTCATCCAGCTCTCACGACAGGGGCTGCTGCAGGCTGCCCTAGCCCTGCATCCAGCAGGGCCTCAGGCAGCTCCTACTCAGTGAGTTGCCCGGGGTTTGCGTCCCGCTCACTGTCTGAGGAGAGGGCACCCATCCGCTTCACAGGCAGAAGGGCCACCAACGCCTTTCTCAGAAGAGGAAACCGAGGTCTGCGGCCACGGCCGTGGAGCTGGACCTGAGCCCCGAGGGGAAAGTGGCCTGCACACTGGCTGGGTGAGCGCTCCTAGGAGCTCCTGCCACTGTGGTTATTTCTTCTTCCTCATCTTCTCCTTCCCTTCTTCTGCACGGCTGGGGATGGAGCCTGGGCCTCACTGTCCCTGGCAGGGCCACTCCGGTCGAGCCCCAGCCCCAGCCCAGGAATTTCAGGTCAGCGTGTGCTATGCAGCGTGTGTGGTGTGGACACCAGGGGAGGGTCTTCCCTTCCTTCCTCCCCTGCTGCCCTTGGTCCTGAGGAGGCAATGCGGGTCCTCGCTGCAGCCCAGAGGCCTTGCCGACCTGGCACCCCCATGTGGCAGTGACTCTGCTCTTCTTGCCCTCTAGGCAGCCCCCTGCGACATTCCAGTTTCTTACCCCAGGCCCTTTGCACCGGCATTGCCTGTTGCTGGAACACTCTTCATCTCACCCTCTGCTTTGCAGAGCAAACCTCACCTCACCTCTTCTGAGTGGCTGCCTCTGGGCACCTGAGTGAAAGTTCCCCCAATTCTTCCGTTTCACATGGCCTGGTGACTTTTATTTGTTTTTAACATTCTGCTTTCTTGCTGGATTTTTCCTGTTTACTATCCCCCCTCTCATGCCTTGTTCTCTGCTATATCTGGTTGCCTGGCACACAATAGGTGCTCAATAAACACTTGTGGAATGAATGAATGAATGAATAGATGGATGAGCCAGGAAATGGATGGGTGGATGTAGCTTAGGAATTTAGGGGTCAGGAAGTGCAGAAGGCCCAGGCCCAGGCCAGGTCCCAGCTCCTCCTTCAGGGTCCTGTGCCCAGAATAGGCTCCTGCTGGGCAGGAGGGCGGGAGGGTGGGGGGCTGGGAGCAGGGCTGGGCGAGGCCTCCTCGGTCCTCGTGTTTTCATCCTCAGTAATTATGGGCTCAGCCACTCCTCGATGCCTTCCCAGAATAATAGCTGGGCCTGTTATCAGCAGCATCTCTGGGACCTTCTCACAAACAGTCATTAATCAAGTCTCGCTGCCACCCTGCATTCCCTCCCTTCCTGGAAACTGAGGCACAGAGAGGTGAGGCCACTTTCTCAGGGCTGCACAGCCCATGTTAGCAAATGGGTTTATTTTGCCGGAGCCTTCTGATGTGGGCTGGAGACCCCTTCCCCTTGCGCACGGGTGGGGTGGGGTGGGGTTGGGAGCCTGCCACGGCTGAGGGGCCCTGCCCCCAATTTTGGGCCCCCAGCCCTTCTGGAAGCCCCAGGGGCCTTCCAAGGTGGCCTCTTAATCATTGCCGGTTAATTAAGGAGGTTAAACAACTCCGCAGGGCCCATGCGGGCCTGCCCTGGACAGGCGCAGGCGGGGGCCGTACCCCAGAGCGAGGCTCCTGGTGCCCAGCGGAGTGAGGCCTGCCCGGGCCTCTCTGTGCCCACCTGGGGGTCCCGGGGCGTCTGGGGAAGGGGCGGCCAGGGGAGGCGGGGCGGCTGCTGTCGGGCGGCGCCCCTTCCCTTCTCCCGGCCGTGTGTAGGAGGCTCTGGCATCGCTTAATGAGGTCTCCGCGGCTGCCAAGCAGCGCTGGAGGAGTTGAAACAGGTTCTGGGTGAGGTGAGTTTCGTGGGCCGGGCAGAATCTGTGGCCCGGTGCCATGTGGGTGCTCCCCAGGGTGCTGGGGGCGGGCGGGGACCCTGCCTACCCTGTGTCCCGCCCTCTGCTCCAACGGATGAGGTGGAAGCAAAGGAAACCTGGCAAGGGACAGTGCGATGACAGGGACACCGGGAGGAGCACAGGCTCACGGCCACACTTGTGGGGACCATGCCACGGGGGACCACGCAGCGGGGGCTCCAGGGATTTTGCTGACCTGTGCTCAGCCACGGCTGGGCCTCGGTCTCCTGACCTGAGACGAGGAGGGGGTTGGACGGGCCGGTTTCGGTCTTGAAGTTAAGCTTCAGAATGACCTGTCCCATCCCAGACAGGGCTGCCTGACTTGCTGCGTAGCCTCGGGCGAGGGACTGGGCTCCTCTGGGCTCCCACAGCTCCGGCTGAGCCCTGGTGGTGATAGGCTGGCCTGACGAGGGTGAACGGCTCCTGCAGACCCCCTCTCGTTCGGGTACCCAGTCCTGCCTTCTCCCAGGTCCCACAAGGAAGGCATTCAGTCTTCTCTGCCGGCCCTGAGGAACCTTCGAGGCGGGGACCCGGGCCTGGGAGGCTCGGGCGGAATCACACGGAAGCCAGGCTGAGGGGGCTGGGACCGGCAGGCTCGGTAGCCGCCCCCTGGGGACCGCCGTGGGGCAGGCCAGGTGAGGCTGGCTCAGGGCAGGGCCCCGGAGTTCCGAGAGGCTGAGTGCACCTGTGCGTGCCACACGAGTGTGCAACACGAATGTGCAAGCTCACGTGTGGGTGAGGCCCGCTGGGTCTGTGTCTCTCCCAACTTTTGTTTTTCAAGTCACTTTTACAGACCCGCGGCTTGCTTACAGTAGGCCTCACCTGCTTTGGTGCACAGAGCTGACTTGTGACACACTTACCATTGTGCAACTGCCGCTCAGACCCAGAGCCGGAGCAGCTCCTTACACCGGAGAGCTCGCCGGTGCCCTTGGGTGTGAGTCCCCTTCGCCAACCCCAGACCCTGGTAACCGCCAATCTCCCTTTTGCTTCGAAAAATTTCAAACTCGCACAAAAGCGCAAAACCCTCACCAGGCTCCCCGGTATTGTCCCTTCACCCCAGTTGTCACCTGATGACACTTTGCCCTCTCACACGCTTCTTCTCTTGGTCTCTGTTTCTCTCTGCCTCGGTGGCACTGAATGTCCAGGTGCGGATGCCCCTGCCCTTCGCCCGGACATGCCACCATGTGTCCCTGGTGCCCTGATCACACCTGGGACAGTCGGCGCTGCTCCAGAGTGTCCTTCATCATTGTTTTTGTTATTTTATCTTATTATTCGTTTGTTTTTCTGGTCCAGAGTCTGATCTGGGCTAGGCTCTGCATTTGGCGGCACATCTCTGTGGCGTCCTTTTCTCTGGGACATTTTCCCTGCCTTTGCCTCACAGCAGACACTGCTTCCCAACCACCCTCCTGGGCCCCTCAGCCCGGAGCTGCAGGGGCTGCCACCATGACACAGCGGCAGCGGGTCGGGGTGCATGTGGCACTGTTGTTTCAAAGGAGAGTGGGGAGGGGGTTGCATTGCTTCAACTCCCAGCAGTGCCCCCAGTTTGAAAACACAAAGTAGAACCCACTCAGTTTGCTAGCCCTGAGGGTGGGGCTCTAATCCCAGACCTGCCTGCCCGGCTGTGAGACCTGGGATTGGTGATGTCATCCCTAGGGCCTCAGTCTCCCCTTCTGTGAAATGAGGGTCGTCCCAGGGTCTCCGTCTCACCCCACTGACTGGAGGCGAAGAATTAACGCACAGCTGCGTGAATAGCAGCTACTTCCGTTTTTCAGTTTGGGGATCGTCACAGCAGACGTGTCCCTCTGCGTGGATGGGCAAAGGCGTAAGGCGCTTTCACTCCCTTTGCTTGCCCTTTCCCTTTTCTCTCCTCTTCCTTTTTCCTTCCCTCCTGTCTCCCTTCCTTCCAAGGTGGTGCCGGAGATGGAGCTCGGGGACTCTCCCGTGAGCTGAGTCCCTGGTGCTTTCCCTGCAGAGCCCAGCCGATCACGTGCTTCTGCGCCCTCCTTCTGCCTCAGCGGGGACCCGGGGCATGTGCCCCGTGGCTTGGGAGCAGAACCCTCCACCCCTCCGCAGGCCGTGGTCCTCCCTTGGGGAAATGGGCCCTGAACTGACACATCGGCTCCCCATGGACGGGCACTTAGGTGACCCTCAGGCTTTCGCCACTGCGCATTGCAACAGAGCCTTGTGTAACCGTCGCTGCACACACAAGTGTGTCCTCGGGATGTGTTCCTAGAAGTGGACTCATTGGGTCAAAAGTCGTGTGTGCTTTGAGTTTTGCTCTGTCGCTTGGAATGGCTCGCGGATTCCAGGGTACTTAACAGTCCCGCACTGGTGCATGTTTAGGTGGCTCCAGTTGGTACAAACATCGCCACAATGAGCAGCTTTGTGTGCTGTCTCTGGGTGCAGGACAGTCCGCCTGCGGGGAATTCCCAGGACCAGCAGGAAGGAGTGTGGAGAAAAACCGGAGCTGGAGGGGCCAGGTTGGCCCCCGGCTGCAGGTACAGAGGTGGCAGGAAGGTTGCCGGCTCCCGGGCCACTCTTCCCCGGTGAGGCCTTGGGCCCCACAAAGTGGTGGTCTCTGCCAGACCCTCGGCTCAGACCCTGGCTGGGAGTTTATTAAAAATGCAGCCTAACCTTCCACAGATCTCTCGAATCAGAACCTGCTCTTTTTTTCTTTTTCTCCTTCTTTTTTTCTATATCATCAGCTCTATTTTTTTTTTTTTTTTTTTTTAAATTTGAGACAGGGTCTTTGTAATCACTAGTTTGCCAAGCCTGGGCTTACATTTGGGATCTTCCTGCCTCAGCCTCCCAGAGTGCTGGAATTCTAAGCATGCTCCACCATACCTACCTTCAGGACTTGCATTTTTAACAAGATTCCAGGAAATTTGAAAAAAGTTTCAGTAAAACAAACCCAGATCCCAGTCCCCTAACACCCAGACTGGAGGACAGCCCAGGTTTGTGGTGGGAGCGGGGAGCTGAGGTCTAAGCTCTGCCTGTGGGACAGACTGAGTGGGGTGACCTCTCTGTGCTGGTGGGGAACGAGGGGTGCACACCCCACAGGTGTCCCAGCACGGTGCTCACACGCAGTAAGCGCTCCATCAGTGCTGCTATCGTTACTGTCACTGAGGCCTCTGTGGTGGGCGTCCACGTGCCATCTCTGTTGCTGTCACTGCTGATGCCCACCTACAAGTTAATAAGGCAAGGGCCAAATGCTGTCATCACACAAAGGCAAAAATATTACCGGCCACATGTACAGGTTCTTTGGGGATATGGGCCCTTGCTGCCTGCTTGATGGTCCTGCAGGTGCTGCCCCATGCAGCTTTACACTTGGACAGCTGGACAGCGAGCCCAGGGAGCCAGAGAAAAGCTCTGGCCCGGGTGGTCATGATCCCCTCACTGGATGTCCTAACTGTGGGGCCTGGGAGGGGTGACTGGAGGTTTACTGAGCACCTACTATGGAGGCTCTGGGACTTGGCCTTGTGGCTGGGCTGCACAGGTCACAGTGAGTGAGTGTATATGCAGAGCCAGCTTAGGCAGCACTGAGCTCTGTGTTAGGGAAAGGTGGAGTGGGGTCCTTACACTGGGGTCGGTGTGGGAGTTTGAGGCTATGCTGAGCCTCAGAAATTAGAGGCCAGAATGAGGAGAAACAGTGGGGCATAGAAATGCTTGGGAGAAGGGGGTTCTGGACAAAGGGTACAGCAAGTGCAAAGGCCCTGAGGCAGGAGCACATTAGGGGCCATTCATGCTATGAAGCTATCAGAGGAGGAGAGGATCATGGGAGCAGATCAGTGTTTGGTGGAGGCCTCCAGCAAGTTTCTTGCCCTCTCTGAGCCTTAGATTCTCCTGTGTAAAAAGGGATTGATAAAGATACACAGGCAGGAATGGTGGGGATGAAGTTAACCAGAATTTTTATTCTAAAGAGGCTCATGGAATGGCTAGTCTTGAGGAGGCTGTCTTGAAAATAGTAGAGCAGCACGATTTCTTGTGTGGAGCCACTGAGAATTGAACCCAGGGCCTTTGCACGGAGCTACATCCCCACAGCCTTTGTATTTTTATTCTGAGACACAGACTTGCTCAGTCACTAAGCTGTCCGGGCTGAACTTGATCTTGCAACCCTCCTGCCTTGGCCTCCCAGGATGCTGGGACCATAAATGTATACCCGCTACACTCAGTTATGGCACCGCTCTGTGCTTGTTTGTTTGTTTGTGTGTTTGGGTGGCTTGGGGAGCTAATGACAGACATTATTCGGGGCTGAAAGCAATGCCCCAATTTCCCCACGACTGGGCCCCAGGTCTCAGGAGTTAATAGCCCCAGGCACTGGGCATAGTGCCCGCACAGAGCAAGGAAATGGCTGGAGAGGGCATTCCAGGTGGGAGGACAGGCGTGGAGACGGGAATGTTTGAGGCGTGTTAGGGGAAGAGACAGGAGACCAGCCTGGCTGGTGGGGAGGGCTGAGCACACAGGCTGGAAAGACAGGTTGAGGCCCGGGATGAGACCTTGATTGGCGAACAGAGGAGGGTGGGCCTCAGCCGGGAGGCAGTAGGGAGCCATTGTGCATTCTGGAGCAAGACAGGCAGGCTGTGGAAATGGCTTTTGTTTGTGGTTTGGTTTTAAGACATTCAGAAGGGCTAAAGGATAATAAAAAGAGCTTCAGTGCAACCATTACTGAGGTTAAGAGAGAAAACTCCTCAATATAGGTGACCCCTGCTTCCTCTCTGCCCCGGCCCTTCGAGGTTGCTAGATCAGGCGTTTGTGATTCCCCTGCATGTCTTTATCCTTCTACTGTTTGCTTGGTGGACATTTACATTGCACACAGAAAAATGCACAAATTGTAGGTGTGCAAGCTAGCGGTGCTGGGATCACCACCGGGTCAGGACGGGATGTTTCCAGCCCCCACAGCTTCCCGGCGCAGGTAACACTCTTTGTACTGCTTGAGGTTTTGTCTCAGGTTTGTGCCTCTCTCCGATGCTCCGTGTGTTCTGTGGGTGGATGGAGAGAGCTGCGCCTCGTCGCCCTCCTGTTGTGGAGATGTGGGTGGAGTCCAGCTCCCTCTACTCTGGACAGCACTGCTGCGGACACTTGTGTGCTTGGCTTCCAGGGGACGCCGGCGGCTCTGCCTCTGGGGTGCCCGGGAGTGGGGTTGCTCCGTGGGGATGCAGTTTCCTTGTGCAGTGATGGTGGTTGGGCCACATCTTTCTATTTCTAGACACACACACACACACACACGCTCGCGCACACACGCGCACACACGCGCACACACACGTGTGCCACTGGGAGTTTGGGGTGCTGCTTTGGTTGTAGGCCTGTATGCACATATGGCATCACTCGGACATCTGTCCCTGCAGTTTGCCTCTTCTATCCACTGCTCCTTCCCCAGGCGGCCCCAGTGGCCAGGTGACTCAGCGCATGTGTCTCTTCTCCCTGTAGCCTCTGTCATGTGAGCAGGCCACCCCGGCTCTGTCCCCAAGCCCCCACAGGTGGGCGTTCTCTCCCCGTCTTATGCTGGGCAAGGCTACCAGGGCAGTGGGGGGCTCCGGGGTCTGTTGGAACAGGCGATGAGGATAAGGGTCAGGCGGTGCAGATGGACTTGGACGTTTGGGAACCTGGCTGTCGTGAGGGAGGAAGGAAGCAAGGTTGGGACTCAGGGCCAGAGGCTGGGTTGGATCCCTGCTCCTAGCTCTTGGCTGTGTCACCTTGGCCATGTGACTTTGCTACTCAGGGCCTCAGTTCCCTCTGTAATTTGGGGACATGTCCTAAGTGTGGTGGCACATGCCTGTAATCCCAGCACTTTGGAGGCTGAAGCAGGAGGATTGCCTTGAGTTCAAGGCCAGCCTGTATTATATAGCGAGACCCTGTTTCAAAAAAAAAAGAAATAAAAAGAACTCTAAAGTTGGGGACATTCACCCTGCCTGGCACAGGGGTCGTGAGGGCTGAGCAAGCAGAGACATCCGGGGCACTCTGGCAGTGTTGGGACCCGTTCACCAGCTGGTGGGATCGGCAAGTTGCCTCCCCGCACCTCAGTTTCCCCATTTGTGAAGTGGAGCTCCTGCCTCTCAGCGCTTCCGTGACGATGAGATGAGGTTCTGACCACACAGCCCTCCGTTGACGCCAGCGTCTGGGAGCCGACCGGCAGGGTCACTCGCTGCTGGCTGAAGGTGGGGGGCCGGAGGGCAGGGCTTGGACTCGGCCACCGGCGGAACCAGGGATCGGCAGGCAGCTCTGGCTCTCACCACACAGGGCTCTCCCGCAGCCAGGTGGGTGACGCTAGGCGAGCTCCACCCCCTCGTTGTTTTCTCCTGGAACTCTGGAACTCTGGGACTCGCTGCAGCGCCCACCTGGCCAGGTGACTCCCCGCAGGGCTCTCGATCCCGTGGGGGGGCTCTGAGTCGCTGGGGGGCCCTGTGAGGGGGCGACATTTTCCTAGTGATGTTGTAGCTGACGCAATCTGTGTCCTCCCAGAGATGGGGCCTTTGGGCTGAGGCCTGGGGGAAGGAGGGCATCGGTGAGAGGGTGGGAGAGAGGAGAGGGTCCTGCTGAGCCCCCAGGGCAGGTTTCAGCCTCAGGCGCACTCGGGCAACTCCAGGGAGCCTGGCAGCCCAGCTCCCCAGCCGGCCTCTGCGGCCCAGGTGCTGTGTGGCCTGGCTGCCTCAGCGCCCTCTCTGTGCTCCCCTCTCGTTCCCTCGTGAGAGGCTCAGGGTGGCCGCTCTCCCCGTGTGCTGGGCTCCCGGCCCCCGCGGACCCCCTGCCTGGCCCCTGCCCTCGTGGAGGCTGCGGCCGGGCCCTGGGCCAGGGCTGCGCACCTTGACAACCCGCCCACACAGGGCACAAAGGCCCATTGTTCGGGCCCACGTTGGCGGGGAAGCGGGCGGGGAGCAGCCGCCTTTCACCCAACCGGCTTGTGGTCGGCGGGGACTGAGGAGCGATTCACAGAGGCCCCCGCCCCCTCCCCGGGCACCTGGCCAGGCCACCTCCCAGGCGGGCACCCTCGCCAAGCTGGGCCAGCTCCTGCCCTGAGCTGGGCCTCAGTTTCCCCAGCTGGGAAAAGGGCATGGAGTAGCTCTGAGGGCGAGAGCAGAGCTTGTGGCTGGGCCTGGCCCCCAGGTCCCCGCACAGACCTGCTGCCCTGCCGGCTGTCCGCGAAGGTCCCACGTCAGGGTCTGAGGCCCTGCTGGTGGTCGTGGGCGATCTGGTCTCCTCAGCAGCTTTCGGGCCTCCGCCAGGGAGCCTGGTGAGGAGGCATTCCTCTGACTCTTCTTTCTCTCACAAGTACCCCGGGTGCCACGGACACAGGGGCGGCCACAGGGCTCCCAGGGTCCTGTGCAGCTGGATGCGAAGCTCCTTGTCAAAGCTGAGGACTGGAGGTGACGGTTTGAAACCCAGCACACTGTCTGAGCCTGGGGCGGCGGGCCAAGGCCTAGAGTTTGTGCCTGCGGAGCCCACCCAGTGGTGCTGGCCGCCAGTCCGGGCATGGGGACCCGGCACTTGGGACACATGAAGGGAACAGGAAGACCTCCGCCCTTGGGGAGCTGGAGGCCTGGCAGGGACTGGACTCTTTCTGAGCTGCAGGGTGATCTTCCTGGGCCTCCGACTGGCCCTGAGGGTGACCAGAGGCACCGCGCCTCTCTCTAAGGCTCCGAGCTGGGGACCTCACACCCGGCTGGGCACCAGCCCACATGACCATAATTCGTGATTTGGCTGAGGCCTGTCTCTGCCACGGCTGATGTGGGCGCTCTACCCAGACGAGCTCAGAGCATCTTCAGAAGTGGTCTGTGAGTCAGGTGGGGCATACGGCTGCTGCGCTGTATAGGGAGAAATGGAGGCCCAGGCTCAGTGAATGGCAGACGCAGGGTTGAACCTGGACTTTCTGGCCCCAGAGCCTTCACCTCCCACGGTGCCCTCTGCTGAGGGGATCGCAGAGAGCATCTGCCTGCCACAGAGGCCCTGCTGGGGGTTTGTGGCTCGGAAGGGCGCGGGCGGGTTGGTGGCCTGCCAGCTGCCACCTGGGTTGGCCTCTCTGCGTGGCCCTGAGTCACAGCCCTGTGTCCTGGGAAGCTGGTTGTGCCCCGGGCACCCATGGGGCCTGAGTCACAGCAGAGCACACCCTGCCACTCTGCCCACCTTCTGCCTGGGCCCCAGGAGGGCAGGGCCGCAGAGCAGGTCCGTAGTAGTAGCTTGAATAGAAGCCTGCTTCTGGGCCCAAGAGAGAGGCACCTGTGTGCCGCCCCAGTGCCCTTCCCAGCTGCCCCAGGAGGAACTGACCATGTGCTAAAGCGCTGAGCTCCCTGTCACTAGGAGCATTCAAGGCAGGCTAGCCTGTCAGGGGAGGGTGCTGCATAGTGTTCTTGCATGGTAAGGGGTCTGGTGCTCGGGCCGGTGACTTCCAACGTCCTAACCCTTTTGTTCATATCTTATTTTTGAATAGTTCTTGGGAGTGAGTGCTACGGAACCTGAAAGTAGCCAAGAGGACACAGTAAAAAGCAGGTCCCCACCTCTGCCTGTGCCCCACCCTCGGGCCCCGGCCCCCAGGCAGCCCCTGAGCTCCTTTATGAACACACAAACAAACAAGGGCCCGGTCCCGGCCTCCCTGTCCCGCTCCTCGCCCTTTTCTCCCCACGCACAGACGGCAGGAGGTGTGCTCCCCACCCTTCTGCTTGGCCTCTCACTTGCCGATTGCTCTCAAGGCTGTTCCAGGTTGGCCGGTCCTTCTGACCTTGCACTCGCGTCACCCCCCATAATTTATCACTCATTTGACTAAAAGGATTCTCAGCTCAGAAGGCTACATTTGGGGATCTGCACTGTCCTTCACCTTTAGTGGCAGCCTGAGAATATTTTCAAAATTTGGCTGGAGACTCTAAGTTGTTTCCACATCTGTGTGATTGGACCTAGCTCACTTAACTCTAGTGGGCCCAGACTCTGGGAGGAGATGGCCATACGTGGTGTCAGGGAGCCCAGAGGAGGTGACTTTTGTATGTGTATAAGTAGGGGTCAGTGAGAGCTTCTCAGAGCAGGGACTATTTGTGTAGGTCCTTAAGGGACACATAGGAGTTCATATGAGATGAAATATGGAGGTGAGCCTGTCAGACAGAGTGAAGAACTTGCAATGTAAAACCACCTGATAGATACAGAAAGGGGTATCAGCATCCATTTACTGCACACCTCCCATGGGTCAGGCACTGTGCTAAGTGCTTTACAAGTTCCTGCTGTGTCTGGGACAAAATTCAGACAATTTTGAGTCACTCAGCTGGGTATGGTAGTGCACAGCTGTAATCCCAGCACTTGGGAGGCTGAGACAGGAGGATCACAAGTTTGAGGCCAGCCTGGGCTACATAAGTGAGTGTAAGGCCATCCTGAATGATATAGCAAGACCCTGTCTCAAAAAAAAAATTTTTTTTTAAGTCACTATCATGCTGTCCCACTTTACAGATAGGTACACCAAGGAGCAGAAAGGTACAGCAGCTCACACACAGTCACACAGCTACAAGGGTTGCAGCATGGTTTGGACTGTGGAATATTCAGAGATCCCCAGGATGAAAGGGAGCTGGGAGGTCTCAGGTACGAGACTACAGCCTTTCACCCTCCTGGCCCAGGCCTGGGCCCCTGGGATGGCCTGGGCGCCCTGCAAGCCTCTGACCCGAGCTGGGCACTGGGGCAACCTCAGGCCTCATGGGCTGTGGTGAGCACGCGGGGTGCTTCAGGTGCCCTGACTTCCGGGGCGGAGCCATGGATGTCGAGAGGGCTTTGGTTGTGGTCGGGGTGGGTCTGCCCCTCTGGGCTCTGCCCCTTGCGGTCTCAAGGCTCTGTGCCGGTGTGGCTCTCTCTGCCCGGTGCTTTTGCCCAGCCTGCTGGGTTGTTGGCCCCGGACCGTTCGCCATGTGCCTCTGCTGGGCCTGGGCCTTTTCCAACCCACTGGCTCCTGCGGGTGGCAATTCCTCGCTGCACTTTGCAGAGGAGGAAACGGAGGTCCGGGGGGTACTGACTTATTCAAGGTCACACAGAAAGTCCAGTGCAGAGCGGGGACATGAGTCCAGAGCCCAAGTTTGACCCAACTGCTCCACGCTCCTGCCCATTCAAGAAGTTCTCCGGCCACCTGCCTCTTGGCAGATTCTCTGTCTGTCTCTGTCTCTGTCCGTCTGCCTGTCTCTCTCTCTCCAGGAAAAGAGCGACCGGTCCCTTGCCTGGCGGCCTGACTGCTGTGGCAGGACCTGGGGACGAGCGGGTGGCCCGTGCTTCTCCCCAGCTGCATCCAGACGCAGGCCTCGTGGAGGCAGGAGGGCAGTAGTGGGTTCAGATGTCAGGCCTGCGGGCTGCTCTCGCTCTGTGGGGAGACTGGTCGAGCAGGTCTGGGGCAGGGACAGGGAGGAGGGAATTGTTAATGATTTCGAAGCTCCGGCCCCCTGCAGGCCCTAAGCTGTGCCGCCTGCATCTCCGAGGTGTGGGCTGGGGGTGCTGATCCTGGGACCCTGCCCAGGGTGGGGACAGCCCTGGGGAACCAACTGGGTGGGTGTGGGAGGTGGGCGCACAGTCGCCCCTCGCCCCCCTGTCCTCTATCCCACCGCCTCTGGGAAGGATCTCACTGGCAGCTGGGCTTCATCCTCATGATGACGCGATGTGGCTCGCACTGCATATCTCCAGCTGACAGCTGGGGAAACGGAGGCACAGAGGGCTTAGATTTGAGTATGTCTGGGTTGCTCCTCCTTGCTGTCCTGCCCTGGTGTCCCACCCTGTTGGGGGTGGAGGGATTCTTGCCCTCCCTGGCAGTGTACATCCCTGGAGAATGGGGTTGCTCTGGAGCATCTCTGAACCTCACTTTCCCCATCTGTAGAATGGGTACTAGAGCTCCTTCCTTGAGGCCAGAGGCAGCTGGCCAGGGGAACAGGGGAGCAGGTGAAGAGTTTGCCATCCCTGGTTGTCTCCAACTCCCTGTTGGAGCTGTCCTGGGGACCGGTCCTGCCCACCCTGTCTCCTCTTCCTCCCCAGCCCTTCCTGTCTCTGCCTCTTGCCCAGCACCCACTGGCAGGTCTGGCCAGCAGCCGTGAGCCGGGATGCTGTGCGAGGGTCTCTTGGAGCTGTCCCCTGATCCCTTCACACTTTCTGGAACTTGGCCTGGATGGTGTGCCCCTGAGCATGGCCTTTGGGATAGATAGTGGGGCTTCTGGGGGCCCCAAGCCTATCCCAGAGCCCGGACTAGCTGCCTCCTGTGGCCCAGGCACGCCTGCATCTCGTGCCAAGGAGCCAGGAGCAGCGCGTCTGTGGGACTCCGGGTGCCCTCTTCCTTGCCTGCCCGATGGGCGATAAGACCAGCCTGGGAGGAGGAGGCGGCCGTAATTACAGGCCTCTGTGTGGCGGGCAGGCGAGTCATGGGGTGGGGGTGACTCAGTCGATTGCTCCATGGCAGGCGGGGGTGGGGGCCGCCCGTCTGCCCCTCGCCCTGCAGGCCCACGGTGGGCACGCGCATCCCTGCCCGGCTGGCGGGTGTCACCCTGGGCCTCGTGCCCCAGCCTCTGTGCCACTTGACGCCTTTGGGGCTTGGCATTGGTTGGATCGGCTGGGTTTTCCCCTTTCCCAGTCCTGGGCACTGGCTTCTGGGAATCAGGAGTCAGAGGCACCACGGGAGGATCTCCATGCCCGGGCCAAGGGAGAAACACAGATCTGGGGCTGGCGCGTTCACTGAGCCCTGGCAGAGCGCCAGGAACCCGAGTATCCAGAGACGGAACTCAGACCCACGCGGACACGCGGGGCCAGCAGAGGATGGTTTTTAGAACCAAATATTTTCAGGCTCAAGGATTTGGGGATTAGTGGATCTGCAGAATTACAGATTTATAAGCTCACAGAACTGGTTACAATTGGTCTAGAGAATTCATACCCCTGCTGAGTCAGAGACTGAAGAAAGGATCTCAACAGCTGAGAAACTTAGGAGTAAATTTCCTTGGTGTCTTCAACTGGCTCCTACCTGGATCAGGAAAAAAAACAAAAAAAAAAAAGACAGGAAAAGAAAAGTATTTCAACTCACCCTTCTTGTTCTTGCTGGAGAGAAAGCACACAGGGTAGAAGGCTAACTGGAGGATGAGGTGTTCATTGTACTATTCTGTTGATTTACTATGAGTTTAAGATTTACCAGGCTAAAATGTTGGGGAAAAGTAAAAGACAACACGACATGTGGGTTTCAACTGCCAGCATTTAAACTGATGCTGCGTGGGGCTCTATCTGCTGTCCTTCCGAGAACGTGCATCCCTAACTCTTTCTATTCTCTCATTGCATGTTTTGTTTACCCACCGACATGTTCACGAGACAGGAAACCATTCCCGGGCATTGGTTGGATCGGCTGGGTTTTCACGCGCCGACTCCCATCGTAACTCACTGAATTCTCGAAAGAACTCAGAGGATGGCCGCTGTTACGATGTTCGTTTCACAGATAAGGCAACTGAGGCACAGAGGGGTGAGGCAATTGTTCACACGGTGCTCGCTGTGTCATCAAGCCTCTGCTGCACGCCAGCTATTGTGCTGGGCTCCGGGGACACAGCAGCGAGCAGCGCGGGCCTCGTCCCTGCCCCGGGGGAGCTTGGCAGGGGAGGTGAACAGTAAACAGAGGCCCAAGCTTGAGCTGAGTTGCGCGAGGAAGCTGAACCGCTGTCGGGATGTAGACAGGGCCCAGGTGGGGCCAGCAGGAAGGGTCCCCCGGGAGAGGTGGCATTCGGGCTCGGAGGTGACAGCTGAGCCGGACTTGAGGGATGTGCTTGTTGTTGCCCAGACTGCGCCCTCTGCCCGAGTGCCCTCCCCCTGCAGCTCTGTGCCAGGCTCCCACCCACGGTCCAGCCTGGCAGGGCAGCATCTGCTCTGGAGGCGAGCAGGGGCCGGGGCTTCCCCAGCCTCGGGGGACCCGTCCTCCTCCTGTCTGCTCCTTCCTCGCCATTCCCAGAGCAAACTTTGAACACGGAAAGTGTCCACTTGAGTCAGCTGTGCTGTTGTTTGCCAGGCAAGGTGCTGGGGTCTTACCAACCCAGAGTGGGAAGCACAGTTACCCACTGCGAATGCGATAGAGGCCCAGAGAGGGTGAGAGACTTTCCTAAGGACACACAGCTGGCAAGTGTTCAAGGAGGGATCCACACTCAGGGATACAGGCTGTCTTTGGGTTCTTGTTTTGCCTGTCTGTCTTCCTGCCCACCAGGGGCCTCCTGGACAGGCACGGGTACCAGCGTCGGCGCTGTGCTGCAGTGCAGGCCGGTGTTGGCCTGGGCTGCCTGCAGAAGGCTTGGGGAGGGAGTAGGGGTGAGGGCAGGGGCCGGAAGGCACCCAAGGAAGGGGGACGTGCACCTGAATCCCTGGGCTCCCGCCCTCGTCCCCGCCGCATCGGCACTGGTTCCCACCTGGCTCACCTGGAGGCCAGGGATGGGGGCTGCCGGCTCCTGTTCCCAGGATACACGAGTCTGAGGCCACCGAGCAGTTGGGGAAACTGAGTCTGACTGAAGGGTGCTTGCCTGGGCTGAGGGGTCTGCGTCCCCCACCTCGCACCTGTCCAGACTCTTTGCTCCCCGTACCAGTTCCGGGTCCCAGGGGCACAGGGCCAGGCTGCCCGCAGGCTCGGTTCCCGTGCCAGCCCCAGGTGCTCCACCAGGCGGTGGGCCAGGGAGGTGCCCAGGGGACGGGGGTGCATGTGTGCGCATCGGGGCAGACTTGCCATCCACCCCGTGTCTCCCTGAGGCTCCTAGTGGGTGGGAGGAGCTCGAACACAGGACCCCGGCCTGGGTTAAGGCCAGCTCTGCCCATGGAGGCTGTGAGGCCTGGAGCCTTGGTCTTCTCACGTGCAAAATGGAGACCAGGGATGGAACAGCAGTGTAGCTCAGCACAGAGTAGGTGCTCAATAAATGCAAACAGGAGCCGCTGACGGGGTCTCTGGATTCCAGCATCCTCCATTCATTCACTCGTTCACTGAACCAGCCTTTAGGGAGATGCTACTAGCTGTCAGGCCCCGGCAGGGTGCTGAGATCGCATCACAGAAGAGCGGAGTGGGCCGTCCGGTGGGGTGCTGGTCCCGGGAGCAGATCCCGGTGCAGGCTGCGAAGGGAGGCTCGGTGAGAATCGAGCAGGGATGTGTCCATGGGCAGCCAGGGAGCTTCCCCAGGGCAGCTGCAACCTAAGAAATGGGTGTTGCAGGTGGAGGGATCCCCAGAGGCAAGGGCCCTGTGGCAGCAACAGCCCGTGCAAAGGACAGCGGGGCGGCCTCTGGCTGGAAGATAGGAGGGGAAGAGACTGGGGTGGAGGGAGGGGGTGGGTGATGTGGGACTTCGGGGCTGGGGTGAGGAATTAGGGTTTCATTCCAAGGGTAATTATTATAAACAAAGACCAAAGGTAGGAGCAACTACAATACACAGAGTGCAAACGCGTCGTGATTCACGTCCAGCACAGATCCAGGCACACTGGAGCACGAGCCCGGGCAGCAGCACCTGCCCTCACCTCCCGGCAGCTTGCTTCTCGCAGAAGGTGGTGGTCGCTTCGCCCGCTGTTAGGGGTCGGCTCGGTGGTGATAGTTTCGGATGCGTGCTTGTTAACTGCAAATGCAGCCGTGGCTCCGGGCTCTGAGCAGCCCTGATTTCAACAGCGCGGTGTCAGTTGGGGAACTCTCAAGAAATCGGCCCGTCCCACCCCTGACTCCAGATGAGGAACCTGAGGTCCAGACGAGGGGAAGTGAGTGGGTAAAGGTGACACTATGAGTCAGGCACACGAAGGACTTGAACCCAGGTCCCCTGACTCCTAACCCAGACTTTCTGAGAAATGGGTGTCTTGCCCTGGGCCTCCCTTTTCCTCCTTTGTCCCAGACTGTGTGCGCTGGCCATGGGCCAGGAAGTGGCATGAGTGGGGCCCTGAGGTCTGAGGTCTGCTCCCTACTCCGCCTCTGGGTTGTCACCACTGTGGCAGGTTAAGCGTCCCCTGCCCCTGTGGAGGTGGCACCTGCGTGGGGACTTGGGGCAGCTTCTAGATAGGATCCCTGAGCAGGAACCTAGCATGAGGCAATGGAGTCAGAAAACATGAGGGAAAGAAAGAACCTGAACTGAGATTTAGCCATGGCTGGGCGTGGTGGTGCACGCCTGTAATCCCAGCACTCGGGAGGCTGAGGCAGGAGGATCGTTGCAAGTTTGAGACCAGCCTGAGGCTACAAAGTGAACTCAAGGCCAGCCTGAACTGCATAGACAGACCCTGTCTTAAAAAAGACAGAAACAACAAAAAAAAAGAGATTTAGCCATGGTTCCTGAGGATGTAGGCCGACAGCGACAGTGCCAGGGATGAACGGAGCAGTGGGCTTCTATGACCAGATTAATGAGGGACCCCTGGGGCAGGAGGCTGGGTTCTGGGGCTCCAGACTCAATCCTGCCACATGAGGTGCTTCAGGACGGGCCCCACTGTCAGCAGAGAGGTAACTCCACTCTGGCCCGTAGACCCCAGGTCAGAGGTCTCAGGAGGACTGGCAGAGCTGCAGAGATGCTCAAGTCGGAAATGTGCCAGCCGGTTTGGAGAAAGCTGAGCCCTGAGCTATGAGGGTGCGTGAGACAGAAGCTGGTCTGGAGGAGCAGACTTTATCCTTTTAGCACAGTTTTAGGGGCCAGGAGTGGTGTGCGGTGGTGCACACACGGATTCCAGCCCTCTGGGAATCACAGGTTCGCGCCCCGCCTGGGCAACTTAGCAAGAACCTGTCTCAAAATAAGAGAGAAAAGGGCTGGAGGTGTAGCTCAGTGCAAAGGCTCTGGGTTCAATCCCTGGTACCACAAAACCCAACCAAACCGAACCAAACCACCAGCTAGAGTTACAGAAAAATTGAAAAGATGAATCCTTATACCTTCTTTCCCCCCACCAATATTTTACATTGATCAGCTACATCTGTGACAATCGCTGAACCAGTACTGATGCGGTAACCAAAGCCACAGTTTATTCAGATTTCTTTGTTTCAGCCTATTTCCCTTTTCTGTCCCAGGGGCCCGTCCAGGAGGCACCCTCCAATGATCTGTCACGACATTTCACGCTCCTCTTGTCCCTGGCAGTGTTTCCAACTTCCCTTGTTCGCGATGACCTTGACAGTCCCGAGGAGCCTGGTCAGGAGCTGCACTCTGTGTGGGGCTTGGTGTGAGGAGCTCAGCGGTAAAGTGCCACTATCCTCACGGCTCATCCAGGGGACGTGCTGTCAGTTGGAGTGTGGTCGTGGATGCTGACCCAGGGCACCTGGTCAAGGTGAAGTTTGTCACCTGTCTGCTCTGCAAAGTCCCCCTTTTTTGTTTTGCTTTTGTTTTTTGTTTTTTGTTTTTTGTTTGTTTTTTTTTTTTTGAGGCAGGGTCTCACTATGTAGTGCAGGCTGGTCTTGAATTTGTGTATGTAGCCCAGGCTGGCCTTGAATGCACAGCAATCCTCCTGCCTCAGCCTTCTCAGTGCTAGGATTACAGGCATGCGCCACCACACTTGGTTAAGTCCCCCTTTGGTCTTCTACAGATGCTGTGCTTGGAAAGAAGTCACTGCGGCTGCACTCACCTTGGGATCCGTCCACTCCTGTCCTCCGCTGAGGGTGGGGTCCCTCCCTGAACTATTTGGAATTCTTCTGTTCTTCCCTATCCATCTATCCATCCATCCACCCACCCACACATCCATCCATCCATCCATCCATCCATCCATCCATCCATCCATCCCTCTATCTGTATCAGCAGGGGCTTATAGCATTTTTTATACTTTAGGTTACAATCCAATACCATTGTCTAACTTTATTTTGATTTTATGGTGCTGAAGATGGAACCCTGGGCCTTGCACACTCTGAGTAAGTGCTCTCCCCCGGGTTCTGCTCCCAGCCCCAGTGCTACTTATGAAATTTTGTTGTTCAAGTATTTCCTGCTTTGGCCATAGGGTGCTCTCCCAGTCGGCCCAGCCCCTCAGAGAGACCCTATCGCTGTGGTTGGCTTTGAGGCCGGCCTTACTTTCCAGCACAGCGAGAGGCTACAGGTAGATGCTGTGGATTTCTTGCTATGGTGCTGGGACCAGCCAGCTGTCCCAGGGGCCTGGGTCCTTTCATGGGGGACAGTAGTAGACATCAAGATCCGAGGGCCAAGTGTGCACATTGCTACTGGGCTGGCATTTATTTTAGGCCTTTTCAGCTGACAGAGCAAAGAAATGTATGTGCTCAGCTGAGTCCGTGCGGCCTCTTACCTAGCAGTGTTTCCACAGGCTACCCAGCCTTATCTATATGCAACTTAAACATGCGCTCGCTCCTGCTGGTGTCTTCAGAGTCTCCTGTGCTTTGCACTGTGACTTGAAATGGTGCCGTGTCGCTTAGCTGACAACCTTAACTGTCATGACCGCTTCTCAGCGCTTATGATGTGCTGCCTGCTTTCTGAGAGCTTGCTAGCCAGCGACTGCGTTAGGCCCCGGGGTGGCCCTACACAGTGGCACTCTCTGCCCCGTGCCCTGGCCTGGGTCTTCACTAGGGAGGTGGGGAGACAGGATCCAGACCCAGCTCGGCCACATCCCATGAAATAGAATTTGCACACAGTCAAAGGAGACAACAGCGGCCGTATGCTTGACTGCTTGGTAGAACACTATATTTCAAGGCCATTCAGCTCAAGCATTGGGATTTCCCTTGAGGCCAGTGCTTTTATGTTTTGACTTTCAGCTGTGTTCTGCTTGAGACTGCGCTGTCTCCAGCCGCGAGCCCAGGAAGGCACTAGGCCTGTGGCTGTCAGCACCGGGCGGGCCACCGGCCGTGGTGGTGACCTCCTCGGCTCCTCCCTCCGGTCGGTGCTGAGGTGGGTGGGAAGTTCACAGCGACCCAGGGACTGCAGGGAAAATGTCTCAGGAGGCTCAGCTCCCGGAGAGCCCTGGGAGGAGAGGAAGCGGGGAGGAGGGCGGGCGCCCAGAGCACCTGCCCCAGGGGCTGCTGGTGGGAATCTCTTTGGACCCGCTGGGCCTCTCCTGCTTGCGCTGGCCCGCCAGTTCCCACAGCGTGGCCCAAGGCGGATGTGACCCAAGGCCCTTCTTGGTGTTCTTCACCCAAGGCCTCTCCCCCAGCAGGCGCCAGGGCCAGCCTCTCCCACCTCCTCCAGGGAGCCTCTGTCTACCCCCTATGATGTCTCGCTCCCCGAAACCCCAAGCTTAGACCGAGGGTTGCAAACGTGCTCCTTTGCTCGGCAGTTTCCTAAGATTTTCGTTTGCTTGCTGACACTGACTAGCAAGAAATTTCACGTCAAAACTTGAACACCAGCTTCTCTTCTGAGTGTTGGGAGGCTGACAGCCCTGGGCCCAGGTCACCTCCTGCCCACTCAATGTGGCGCCTGTTGCACCCAGTAGGTGCTTGGCAGACCAGGCCCAGTTCTCCCCTCCCTGACCATGGGGCCGAGGGGAAAGGCTGCCCTTGCTCAGCCTCAGTTTCCTCATCTGGGAAATCGGCTTAAAATAAAGCCATCTTCCTGGTGCCATTGGCAGGATCAAAGGAGCTCATCTTTGGGGCGGGCGTTAGGAAAGGACAGGCACTTGGGAGCTCAGAGCAGCGGTGTTTCCTTTTCTTGCTTCTCTGCTCCGCTTTCTTCGCTGTTGTACCTGCTGTTTGCTGGTGGCCCTGGCCCTCCCCACACCTCTGTCCCTCTGTCGGCCTGTGCCTCCAGCCCTGCCACAGACACCTCCTGCGTACAGGGCACAGGAGAGACAGCTGCTGCTCACCGGGGCTCCTCTCCCGGAGGAGCCGCGTTTGAATCCAACTTGTGCACCGGCCGTGCGCCAGGAACGTCCAGCAGGGGACACAGCAGGCAAACGCCCTGCAGCCACAGGGCCGACGTGCCACTGGTGGCGGGAAGGCAGTGACTCATATAATGCCGGGCAGCATTAAGTGCGGTGAGGAAGCCATGGGCGTGGGTGACAGAGGGACTGCTGCTCAGTCAGGAGGCCTCTGGAGAGCAGGCAGGAGGGAGCCGTGTGGACAGCTGTCTGGGGCAAGAACACCATGAATAGGAAACAGCAAGTGCAAAGGCCCTGGGGTAGCCAGGGCCTGGAGTGTTTGGGGACAGCGAGTAGGCCTGCGTGATCTGAGACGAGCGAGTTATGTATTTCTGTAAAGCTAGAAGTCCTCTCCTCCCTCCCCTTCTCTCTCTCTCTCTTTTTTTTTAAACAATGAGTCTCTTGGTTTTGTAACCCAAACACATAATGACAATGCAAAAAAGTAGAAATAATGTCTGGAAGCCCTTGCCATCGTGTTGGCACCCAGGAACGGCGGGTGATCGCTTATCGCCATCTCCGCCTCTGGGCTCTGTGGAATGAGTCGCTCGCGTTTGGTGTTTCCTAAAGAGGCGATGGCCTTGTCCTCGTGGCAGAGCTTCTCCCCGCAGTGCATTCTGGGAGTTTGGGGACGGTGAATGTGGTTCTGCCACGGAGGGGCACCCTTTCTCCCTCCTCACCCTTCTCCTCTCTCCTTTTCCATCTGCTGGCCTTCGAGGGAAGGAGCAGCCAGCTCAGGCAGTCTGGCTGCAGGTCCCTGAGGACATGGGCGTCCTCAGAGAGGGGGCCAGGAGCCGGGGTTGGCCATCAGAAGACGCGTGTGTGGGCTTCTGCGAAGGAGCGGCAGCTTCAGATGCGGTGCCTTGGCCCCACTTCCCCCAGCTGCTGCCTGGCCCTGGGCTTCGCCTCCTCCCACCTCTGCTTCTGCCCACCCATTCCTCACCTGCCCCTAGGGATCCACCTTGTCCCTTCCCTGCTCAGAGAGCTCCCAGGCGTCCCCCCTGCTCAGAGGCCTGCATGGTGCTCCCCACCCCCAGCTCACGGCTCTCCAGCCTCTGTGCTCCCAAGGGCTCTGGCTGGGCCTTAGCCTAGCTATGCCACTCCTGCCCGCCAGGCTTGCTGCCCCCTTTTAGGATCTGGGGGCCCCCGGTCCCTCAAGTGTCGGCCCCAGGAGCAGGGGCCAGGTCTGTGGTCACCACTGGGTCTCAGGGTCCTGGAACGTGTTGGCGTGCGGTATGCAGTAGGCACTCAATTTGTGCTTGGTGAGTCAGACCCCGGGGCGTGTGAAGGGATCCTGGAACTGCAGGCATGGAGGACTGAGACCGGGAGGGGCCCAGCCCGGCCTGCCCCAGGTGGCTCTGTGCAGGTTCCTGCCCTTGTCTCTGGTTCCTTTTTCTCTGTGTTGAGGTCTCTCCCCCGCCTTCTCCCCTTCTTGCCCCTCTCTTTTTCCGTTTCTCTCAGTCTTGTCTTTTTCTCTTTCTTGTCCCTGTCCCCTGCTTGTCTCCTCTCTCTTTCCAGGGCTGATCCTTTCTCTGCTTTCCATGCCTGGCTTCTCACCGCTCCAAAGAGAGTAACAATTTCCGGCCCTGGGGGTGGGCCCCAGAGCGTCACGCCTGCCAGGCCAGTGTTCTACCACCCAGCTGCGCCTCCAGCCCCCGTACCTCCTCTACGTTTTGTTTTTTTAATTATATTTTTCTGGGAGTGGTTACCGGGAATTAAACTCAGGACCTCACGCTTGCCAGGCAGGAACTGCACCGCTGAGCTAAACCCCTGGCCCTGCTCCTCTCCTTCTCTGCCTTATTAGTTTATTGCACGTGGTGAGACGGAGAAGTCTACGGTGGAGGTGGGGGGGGCCTCGCCAACAAATCCTGCTCAGGGTGGGGTGGGTGGGTGTGTCCCCTGGCTGGGGACGGTGCTGCCTGCCTGAGCAAGGCACACAGTGGGTCCTTCTGTGCAGCCAGGACTCCTTTCATAGATGTGAGCTTCTGCTGCTGCCTCCGGGGCCTCCGCAGGCGCTGCTCCCTCTGCCTAGGACGCCCTTTCTCCCATCCTTAGCCAACTTCAGCTCCTACTTACCTTCCTCCCACCTGGGATCAGACATCCCGGCCTCCCGCCCTCCTGGGGGCTGTCCCTGGTGACCCTGGCCCTGCTGGCCGTTCCCCCTGTTAACCACTTCCCATCCGGCCGCAGTTGTAATTGCCCTGTTCTCCCTCAGCCCACAGGACCCCTGCCCTGTCCTCTGAGTCTGGGGCTCCGTGAGGGAAGTTAGGCGCAGGCCTGTGAGTCAGCAGAGTTGCTTCCCCCGCCGGCCTTTCTGGGGCTTCCTCCAAGGCCGACTGGGGTGCCTACACGGCGAGGAGGTGGGCAAGTCCTCTTTCTGTGCCCCAACCCAGACACCGGCCGCTGACGCCACCCAGCCTCTTCCTCTAGCCAACCCCTGCCTGAGTGGCCACCGACAAGCTGCCCTGGCCTCTGTCACAGCCCATCTGACTCCAGCCCGCCTCGCCCTGGCCCCACGGCTCCCTCTCGCTCTCCGAATAAAGCCCAGCCGCCTCTTTGCCTTCTGCCCTGGCCGCAGCCAGCTCCACAGAGCTCCCTGCCTCTGGGTCTTTGCGCTTGCTGTTCCTCCGCTCCGAACGCTGTTCCTCAGATGATGAAGCTGCTGCCTCTCCTCAGGCCTTTGCTCTTCCCGGCAGCGCCCCCCTGGCTGCCTCACGGGGAGCTCCCGCCTGCCGCTCCGTCGCTCCCTGCACCCTGTGGCTGGGAACAGGCCATACAGCCTATGATTCATCTTGTTTCTCAGCTGTCGCCCTCACGGGAGGTCAGGGCCCGCGTGGGTCTTGTTTACTGCTGTGTTCTCAGCAAGCACAGAGCCCGGGCCTGGCTCTGGTTCAGGCATTTCTTGACTTCCTCCTCTTGGGCCTTTATTTTTTCATCTGAAAAATGGGGAAAAGCATTCGGTTTGGATAAAGGACTAATAAAATCTTGTTTGCAAAGTGTGCCTATGTGTGCCCGGGGGAGGGAACGCTGGAAAGAACCTGGATACAAACTCCTGACGTCATTTTGGGGAAATGGATGACTCCATTCTGTTCCAGCCACAGCGTGGAATATTACACAGCAACTAAAAAAAGGGTTCAGTGGTGCGCACTTGTAACCTCAGCACAATGGGAGGCTGAGGCAGGGCAGTCGAACATTTGAGCCAAGCCTGGGTAAACTTAGTGACTTAGTGAGACCGTGTCTCAAAATAAAAAATAAAGGTCTAGGGGTAAACTGTAGCTCAGTACACAGGCCTCAGTACAGGAGCAAAGAGCGGCTGCAGGCTGTGGTCCTAAGACAGTGATGATAGTGTGAGTGACAATCCCCAGGGCACGAAAAAGAAAACAAAAACAAAACACAATAAAAAACCAAAACCAAAAGCACAAAAAAGAAGGAAAAAAAAAGAAGAAGCTGCACAGTTCTCTCCACTAATGATTCTTTTTTGTTTGCTTGTTTAAAAGTACTTGGTTGTAGGAGGGTTTTTCCTTTAGCAGGTCTTTATTTATTTGGTCTTTTGGGACAGGGTCTTGCTCTGTAGTTAAGGCTGGCCTTGAACTTTGTAGCCCAGGCTGGCCCTGAATTCTCAGCAATCCCCCTGCCTCAGCCTCCTGAGTGTTGGGATTACAGGTGTGTACCACCCCTCCCCCGGCTTTAGCAATTATTTTTAATTGAAAAAAATTAAAGAAAATTACCATGTGTATAGTGTTCTAGCTTGTTTTTAAGAAGGAGGAGGAATACATATTTGTATGTTTCATGCTTTTAAATGGGGTAAAATTCATGCGCTTTAAATTAACCTTTAAGGAATTAACCATTTAAGCAAACAACTCCATGGCATCAATTCATTCACAATGTTATGCAACCATCACCCCTTCCCAGTTCCAAACACTGTCCTCCCCCCAGAGAATCCCTGCTCCCCCCACAGTCACCCTTCGCCCTGTCTCCCCCCGCCCCTGGCAGCCGTGTCTCTGCTTCTCTCTGCCGGGTCACCGGGGTGGACACCTCACACAAGGGATGTAGACATCGTACGACCTCGCACGTCTGGCTCTTTGCATTAGCAGCACGCTTGGAGGATCTCCGCACGTAGCATGTCAGCGAGGCTCCGCTCCTGGGCACGAGCAGAGCTCCTCGGTGAGGCCGCCCCACGCCGGCTGCACCCTCTGGAGGACACCTGGGTGGCTTCACCTCTCAGCCGCCGTGAACAGCGGCGTCCCTGCCGTTCAGGCCCAGCGTGCGTTTTGTTGGGGGTTGCTGAGGGGAAACACAAGACACAGAACAGGGCGCATGTGATAGGATCTGGATTTTGTAAAAGATACAGCCGATGAAGAGGTCCTTTGTGCCGGCGGACACAGTTGTATGGGATTTTCATGCTCTTAGGTAGCGACGTAAGGACTTGTCCCAGCTGTCAGCCCAAGCAGGACTAAACATGCACGCCCTGTGATTCTGAGGGGAGCAGGCGACGAGCCACAGAGCTCGTCACAGGCCTCAGTAGATGTCCAACCAGCGAACAAACAGAGGACGAGATAACCAGGAGGGGCTGGACAGGGCCCTGGTCAGAGGAGAGGCTGAGGTTTGGAAGCGAGGAGAGAATTCCCAGGATTGGTGTTCAGCAAAGAGGTCCCCCCATTCCCACCTCCATACGGGGGACTGGTGGGGCCAAATTTCCTCCGAGTTGTGCAGTATCAGGCTTGGACCTGCAGGGAGGAGCAGGCTCCTTCTGCCCCAGGGGGCTCAGTGCTCCTGGTACCCCACCTGCACGACCCCATCCCCACCCAGCTCCGTGCGTCCCATTTTTGAGGGAGCGGTGCTGAACAAGGAAGATGGGGAAGGGGCCCTGATGGCACGGGAAGCCAGGAGAGAAGGAGTGGGTGCCTGTGGCCCAAGGCTGGGCCCCTGCCCTCCCTGCTTGTGGAGCTTTCTCTCTCTTTTCGGTCTTGTTCTTTCTTCAGGAAAACTTTCAGCCACACAGACCCTCACCAGAGAAGGTGTGATGTGCCCCCGAGTCCCGCTGCCTGCCCATGTCAGCGTCTTACCCTGCTTATTGCAGATCTCAGCGGTGCCTCAGGGCCTTGGGGGAGTGTACGGACAGCATCCTGTGCAGAGATGTAAGCAGGGGTCAGGAAGCCACCGAGGCATGGCGCCACGCCAGGGCTGGCCCTCGTGGGAGCCAGTGTGTAGAGCACAGGAGGTAGAGGCCACGTAACGCACCATGCAGGAGCTGAGACCCGAGGAGAGACTGTTCCAGGAAGGGGACTCGGAAGGGTCCCCTCTCCTCCTGCCTGCCCCTCTCGGGAGCGGGTGGCGGCCTCTGCACGGATGCGAGGTGGGAGGAAGCGGCTGGAGTGAGCAGGAGAGCACCCGGCAGGGCCTAGCTGAGCCCAGCTGCTTTCCCCGCGGTGGCAGTGATTTGTGGCCTCCCGCATAGGGATGAACAGTCCTGGGTGCTGCTCTGTTTTCAGCCCTGGCCTCTTAGTCAGGGCCACTCGGGCTCAGCCTGTCTTAGCTCCTTCCCCAGCTGCTTGCAACCTGGGCCTGCAAGTTTTGGGTTTTACGCTCCCGTGGACTGAACACTTACGACCTGTAAGGTACTTCACAGCCAGACGGCCCCAGTCCTTGCCCAGAGCTGGCGGAAGGCCCATGACTCCCAGGCACCCTCCTGGGGAAGAGTCTCAGTCCGGCCTGACCTGAGCTCCATCACTTCCAGCTGCATGAACTCAAGCAATGATCTGACTCTCCAGACCTCGGCCTTTTCATCTGGAAAGTGGGCCGTGTGAGCCTTTCCACTTGGCGAGGTTGGGAAGGTTTGATGGGCAACGGGCGAGAAGTGTGCAGAGGAGGCTGTCCGGGGTTTCCGGTTTCCCGTAGCCGCCTCCTGGGGCCGGATCCCCAGCTGGAGGAAGGCTGGGGGTGGGGGGCGGGTGGGGGACAATGCTCGGCATTGAGCTCCTGCCAGCCCTGGTTTGGGGTTGGACAGACAGATCTGTGCGGGACCGGAGGACCTGGGCCCTGGCAGGCGGGGACTCAGGTTACCTCGGCGGCTGCAGCCTCGCGGGGGGCTCCAGGGGCGTTTTCCTTTCCCCAGGGAATGCGATTAAAGGAACGATGATCAGGGCCCTGGGCTGAGACCTTGGCAGACCGGTTTCATTGCAGGAAGCATGAAGGGGCTGCTAGGCGTGGACCCAAGACAGCAATGACAATATAAGTGACAATGACAGGAGGCCTGACAGACCGACCCCTCCCTCCTTTGCCCGGTCCAGAGCAAGAGGACGGTGTGGTCCCCATTTCACAGAGGGCAGACAGAGGTCCAGGGACACTCTGTACCCTCAAGCCGACCCCCAGTTCCTTCCTTCCGTGAGCGCCCCAAATCCTGCACAGCCCGGCCTCCCGTTCCTCCTCCAGGAAGTCACGGCCGGTGCAGCTGTGTGGACCCAGTGAGGTGAGCTCGAGCACTCAGGAGAGGCCGTCCCGCCCTCCCTGCCTGTAGCAGAGTAGGGGCCACGCCGGGGCGGAGGCGGAGGAGGGGAGGCTTCACAGAGGCTGTGCTGGGCTCATTTCAGCGGGTGACAGAAGCCGCAGGCAGATCCGAGGGCACTGTCCCGGGGCCATGCGACACTTTGCTCTTTGCACTTCAGCTCTGCAGTCTCTTTGCTTGTGACCTCGGCAGCCTACGGGACATCGCTGACCATCTCTGTAGAATGGGTGTGTGAGAAGAAAGACTTCTGCCGGGACTGCTGTGCAGAGAACAGTGCTCAGCACAGTACCACGACGAGCAAGAGCGGTCATTTCTGATCATGACCGCTTCCTCCAGGAAGTCCACCCTGATGTGCTCAGGTTCCCCCATCACAGATCTTGTAATCAGGTGGGAAACTGCCTCCTCCAGCAGCCGGGCTCCACCGCGCTGGGCCCAGTACCTGGGAGGCTCACAGGGTGGGGAGGCATCCCGGACCCCGGCCTCCTGCCGTGAGTCCCCTCCCAAAGTCCTTCTGTGAGAGTTCCTGCTGCCCCTGCCCCGGCACACAGCTGCCGAGTGCAGGAGACACGGTAAGAAGAGGACCCCCGACAAGAACCATCGCTGCCCTTCCCTCTGCTTGGTTTTCTCAGTACGCTGGTCGTATTACGGTTTCCAACTTCCTGATGGGGGAAGCTGAGGCACAGAGAGGGGCAGTGTCTACCCACAAGTCACACACCAGTGAGTGGCGGGCTGGACTCAGCCCGGGTGAGGGAGGGAGAGAAACCTCTCCGAGGCCCTCTCGACGCACCCTTCCTAAAGGAACCAGCCGCACTGCCCCCGCTTTGCAGGTGGACCCTGAGGCTCAGAGGGGCAGGTGGGCTGCCCATCGGCCCCCAGAGACCGAAGCTGGGCTGGGCCTCCCGTCCCCTGCCTGTCAGTTTCTCCGGCCAGTGCTCCAGCCTCTGTTTACCCAGCCCAACACCCAGGACGCTGCTCTTCCGCCTGCCCCGGAGTCTTGGGCGCCTTCACAATGGGGTCCTCTGTCTGCGGCTGGTTTTCATTCCAGCCCTTTGTGCTGAAAATAAAAAAAGAAAAGAAAAGAAAACTTGGCTCCACCCCTCCCCTTTGCTTCCTGTGGGGGGGACTCGGCTGCTTCTTCCCCTCACTTTGGGGCTCGGAGACATCCACAGCCTGCCCGCGATCAGACAGCAGGTTGGAACCAGGGTCCTGGGCTGGGCCTCCCCTTCCGTGCTCTACCCAGCCTGGCTCTGCATCTCTGCTCCAGGCTCATGGCAGACAGAGGGCATGAGACCAGGCTGCCCCGATCTACACTACATGCCGGGGACCCTGCCATCCCCAGACTCGCAGGGTCTTGTCACCCTGTTTACCCCCAGGTGGCAGAGGGGAAGCGCCTAGGTTGCAGGGCCGGGAAGTGGCCGAGCAGGGAGCTGAGGGCCCTGGGCCTGGGCTCGTGGGATGGTGGGAAGGGTGCCCGGGCGGGTCCAGGCCTGGAGCTGAGCCACGCGGGAACAATGGGGCCTCAGAGATGGCGGTGGCCCGGGTGGGGCGAGGCAGGGACCACAAGGAGGGTGGCAGCGGCCAGGAGGCCTGCGCACTCTGCCTCCTCCAGCTCCGGCCCGGCCCTCTGGGCTCCTTGGCTCCTGGACCTGGGTGGACTCGGGGCTCCAGCAGGGCAGGGCCAGGCCTGTGTAAGCGACAGCCGCGATGGCCCACAGCCTGGTTGTGCTCATTGGCCCCACAAAGGCCCAGCCCTGGGCCGAGGGCCTTTCCTGGTCCCCGCACACAGGAGCAGGGCCGTGGTCAGTGCTCGTTACCCGGTGGGAAGTGAGGCAGGTGCTTGCCACACGGGGACGAAGAACTGCAGAAAGCAGGCTTTGGAGTGAGCGCCTGCTCCCCCGAGGACGGAGGGACTCAGCGGGGCCTCGGATGGCTGCAAGTGGGCAGGCAGCAGCAGGTGGAGCGGCCTGGGCAGCATGAGGGTGATGTGGAGTGGTGAGTGCCCGGGGCCTGGACGTGTGCTTGGCGCAGGTGGACGCTCCGGGAGCAGCAGCGCTTGTGCCGTGAGCCCCTGCTCTTTGCCGCTTGGTGCCTCCTGCTTTGGAGCCGCTGTGCCTGCAGACCCGGGCCCTGGATGCTTTTGACTGCTTCTCAGCCTTCTCCCTCTCCCTCTCCATTTCCAACCGTTTCAGGCGTCACCTCTGTGCTCCTCTTGTCTCAGCGAGGTCATCTTCTATGACCAGAGTGGGAAAACCTTTTAACTACACCTGACAGCAAGAAGTCTGACCTGGGGCTGTTTCTGGGCTCTAGGCTGGCATCTCTTCACTGCCTTTCTCCTCATGAGCTCCCCCACAGCTGCTGTGGCACCAGATATCATGTCCCATATCACATTCTACCTTGAAAGAGAAGTGGCGGACAGCAAAAGGGATTTTACTACTCCAGGATCTCACTCTTTTATGGAGAAGGATGACACTGTTGTACGTCCCAGCAGATATCCCCTGGTGTCCCATGGGATAATGGAATCAGACCCAGAAAGAAATTCCCATGGCTGACTTAGAGCACTTGGGATCCAGCCTCTCTGACTGTCCCAAAGCAATGTGGGCTTGGAAGACACTGGTCATGCTGGCTCTGCCACCGTGAGAGTCTCCCTGAACCTGACTCCTAGGTTGCCTGGGCGTGCTCCGTCCTCCCCGGGCCTGCCCAGCGGCCCCTGTGCTGCCTCCATCAGGGTTCGTGTCCATGCACCACAGCCACAGAGGGCGCTGTGCCGCTGCACGGGCTCCTCATGTGCGTAAGGCTGCGCATTGAGTCCTGAGTCAGCGACGCCAGTGTCCTCCCGGCTCAGAAAGCCCCGCGGCCCTGCAGCCCTGACTCTGGACCTGGAGCCGTGGACCCCCGCCCACGGCCTGCCCCCTCCCGGCGGAAGCCTCCTCCCCACCCTCTCCGGCCCCGCCCTGCCGGACAGGTCCTGCACTCCCGGCCCTGGCGCACAGCCTGTGAGCTGGGCAGCAGTGTGGACTGATGCAGGCCCTTGGGGGGCCCCTGGTTGGGCGTGGAAGATGTGGCAGAGGGGGAGCAGCCTTCCCGCTCCCCCAAACATGTCAAGCCCTTTTACCTCTCCCCTGTTGCTGCCTCTGCTGGGTGTGCTTTCTCCTGACCTCTCCACGTCTGCCCAACTCCTCACTTAAACTGGGCTTTGATCGTCCCAGGCCCTCTGTCCACACCCCAGTTATTTTTCTGCTGAGCGCTCGCTTCCTGCGCAGTCAGCCCTCGGTACCCGCGGATCCAGCCCACTGCGGTGGAGCGAGTTTGCCTCTGTCTTCGGACTTTCTCTCCTGCCTCGATGCCCTAAACCACCCAGTGTGTTAACCATCTGCACGGCGGTTACGGTGTGGTAGGTGGCAGACTCATCTTGTGGGTTTCAGGGGGTGCCGCCTACCCTAGCTTCATGTAACAAGGCAGCAGTTCGGAGCAGGGGACTTCGGGTCCACAGAGTTTGGTATCTATGGGGCCTGGAGGCGGCCCTGCCAGCACAGAGGGACAGGATGATTGTGTATTTACCAGCGCAGGGTTCAGCCGAGCGTCCCACCTCCCCAGCCCACCTCAGAGGCAACCCCAGCAGCCGGCTGCTTCTTGCTCCATGGGCCTGGCACATAGTAGGTGCACAGAGCCCTGGTGGCAGCGTCTCCGGCTCCTCCTGTGGCTGGGTCTGTGAGGATGCTGTCCAGGTTCCGAGGTGCCCCCTGCCTGTGGGCAACGGGCTAGGCTCCCTGGAGGATGCAGGGGGTGCCTCGGGCTACCAGGAGACTCGCTGAGCCCACGTGGCTCAGAGCCAGGGCAGCGAGCAGCCCACAGGTGCGGGCGACTTCAGCCACTGAGAAGGGCCACTTGCAGAGGTGAATTTACCAAGCTCAGTCCATCCTCGGAGCTCCCTCCGGGAAAGTCTCCTCCAGTGTTTGTTTATGTATTGTTGTTTAAGTCTGTTGCTCAGACAGAACACCCTGGGCGGTGCCGCAGCGTGGGAGCGCCAGGCTCACGCTGCCATAAGGTGGCAATCGCGTGGCCAAGTTCCCCTTGGGGATTCCACAGGAAGGACACGAGCTTCCTGCCCCCGTCATGCGTCTCCATAAATTCCGCCCGTCCCTGGGCCCGGCACCAGCACACCTCAGCTGCTTGTGGGTGGGGGCGTGTGCTGCAGAGGTAGGGCTGCGTTTAAGCAGAGCTCCAGGCTGCGGGGACCACCAGGCCCCGGTTCCCCTCCCTACACTGGGACTCTCCTTTTACTTTTGCTGTCAAAGCACCGGAGTCTTGACTCCCTAAACCTAGGTGGACAGAGCGGGTGCCCTCTCCCCGGGGTGTCTGGGTGTGTGACTTACTTCTCCCTTCATGTATTCTGCATTTTTCATTCATTCATCCAGCAATGTGAGTGAAGGGCTGGCCCTGAGGCAGGGGAAACAGTGGTCCCGGCCCACAGGAAGCTTCCAGCCCATCGAGGGTGACAGGTGGTAACCAAACCATCCCCAGAAGTGCTGGTTTGTGCCTGTGATGAGACAAGGTGGTGTGTGGCTTATCATGAGGGGTAGGAGGCTGGCGTGAGCAGGGTGGTCCAGAAGGTTTTCTTAAAGAAGTTGAGCTGAGAACAGAGGGTGAGCAGAGACCAGGTGGATGAGAAAGGGAGGGACCAGTGTTCCAGCAGGAGGGCTTGGCATGTGCAAGGGTCTTGGGGTGCAATGGGGCAGAAGAGAAGATCCTGGGGCTTTGAGGTGAGGGGTGAGTGAGGAGTAAGGAAGGGAGGAAAGGACTGGGCTGACTGCCAGGGAGCATTACCTCCCTGGTCCTTATGCTGAGGAGTGCGTTGCGGGGAGTCGGGCATAGATTACCTCTACCCATCTCTGCCTTCCTGGCCTGGATGTGACAATTGTTGCCTAGGCTTTTTTGGGTGCTGGCTGCTTCTTGCACCCTGCCTCAGCCTCCCTCATGAGCCATCTCGCGAAGGTGCTAGGGCGGAGCCTTGCGTGAACAAGGGAAAGTGAATCTCTGAGGTCTTCCCATGGCCCGGCCTGCTCTGTCCCACCCCGAGAAAAGAGGAAGGGGGCTCTGAAGGCCCCTGCTCAGCTCAGAAGAGACTGGGCTGGGAATGGGGAGGGTGGGGCCCTGGGGCCCGCCCCCCGGGATAGGCTTCCGTTTAACCACAGCCCTGTGACAGGGCCCAAAGGGGAAGCAGAGGCCGCCTGCCTTCATCCCCTGTACCCGGGCTGGGGATGCCCGGGCTGGGGGGAGGGCAGGAGCCGGGGAGGCCGCACCCTGGCCCGAGGCTGTGAGGCCAGGCGCCTGGAGGACTTTGGGGCCAGCTGGGCCCAGCTGGTGACTTCCACCGAGCCCCACCAGGACCTCGACTTCCTCTTTTCTAAGCGGAGGACCAGAGCCTGTCCTCGGTGTTTGCAGGGTCAGCACACAGTAGGTTCTCCCAGTAGGGCTAGCCGGCAGCCATGGCTGGTTGTCTAGTTAAGCTAAAGATGCTTTTCTTCTGAAAGGGGTAGGTAATTTGAACTCACACATGGACATTTAACAAGTATTATTAAGCACCCGCTGTGTTTCTACTATAGAGATAGTAATGCAGAAGCTGCCCTGCCACCATGCCTGGGCTGGGGCAGACATCACCAATCTATCACCTTTCCCACTGAAATCAGAGTTCTCCCTAGGACCAGGCACTGGTGGAGGGTTGGCATGTGAGGAAGAACTATTTTCCTGGGAGGGACAGCACACGGGAACGTGACGGTCCCAGGGAGGGCTTTCTAGGTGATTTAAACTGCATCCTCTCAGTCTCTTTAGATAAATACCTACTGAACATTTCCGGTGTGCCGTGTGCGGGGTACACAGCAGTGACCAAGGTGAAGCTGAAATCACGTCTAGGTTGACAACAAAGTCGAAAGCACAGTCAGCCTTCTGGGTCTGCAAGTCCTGGATCTACGGTTCCAACCAAACTTGGAAGGAATATATTTTTGAAACCTCGCACAGCCTTTTTTCTTGTCATTTTCCCGAAACAATACGGAGCAACAGCAACGGTGGCGGCATCTCCAGGTGTCTGGTAGGGTCTGCCACCTAGAGATGCTTTCGAGCAGGGGTGGCACACCGAGGGCACGCGTGCCGCAGCGGGCTGTTTGTTATCACTGAAAGCTCTGAAAGGTTCGCTGTCACTGACTTAGAGTACACGAGAGGGTGACACCGGTTCTGTGCAAATTCGGTGACATTGGGCATCTGCAGTTTCTGGTGCCCAAGGTCAGCCTGGGTCCAGTGCTGGAGGGTCCCCAGGGGTGACAGTAAGGAGATACTTCAGAGATGTCTCTGTACCCCAAAGCCCACCCCCTGGGGGGTCGCTGGGCACGGCAGGTGGGACTCTGGGAGGAGGCGGCGGGCATCGGATGGAGTCACCTAGGGCAAACCTGGGGGGAGCGGCCAGGGAAGGGCCTGGCGGGGACCATGGCGGCCACGTTCGAGGAACAGACAGAGCTGGCACCCTGGCTGGCCATGCCACTCAGAGGCCCGAGCAACGGAGGGACGGCAGGGATGGCGGAGGAGGTGGCGGCGGAGATGAGCGGGGGTCGGGCGGTCCTGGGGCTTTAGAGCAGGAGGGTTGCACTCTGGCGGTAGGGAGGGGACAGGGGAGAAGGAAGATCGCGAGTGTGCTAGGGGTGACCTCAGATGTCCAGGCTTGGCCTGGGCCGAGGCAGTGACCCAGGGGCGGGTGGCTGGGGCTGGCAGGGGCCCAAGGCTCGAATTTGCTTTCATTTTTCCTCTTACCCCACCCTTCCCGGGGCTCTGGGTCACTGGACTTTCCCCACCGCCGCCGCTTCCCTCCTCCCTAGGCAGCCCGTCTCCTGCCCTCTGCTCCCCCACCCCGGCTTTACACCTTGTCCCTGCCCTTGCACCCCATCCTCCCCCCTTAGCTGTCCGCGGGGCACTTTGCAACCCATGGCCGAGGCCCGTGTGGAGCTGCCTTCTTCAGGCCAGGTTTGTCCCCCGGTGTCCTGGCCGCGGAAGATACGTTGGAAAGGAGACCATGATCGCAGAGCAGGGCCCAGCGGGCCTGCTGGAGGCTGGCCTCTCTCCTGGGCAACTTTTCCTGACCTGGGTTGTTGCTGGCTGGGCCCGGCACGTCCCTTCCTCCCACACCGAGGCCCTGGGCGTGCGGCTGGATGGGGTGCAGAGTAGGGCTGGGGCGGCATCTGGGCTCTAGGGAAGGGGCACCTGCATTGATTAGTAATGCCTGCTGCGGGCCAGGAGGGAGGGCAGGGTGCAGGGAGCGCTCTTTGTGTCTCCAGCACGCACTAGGTCTGAGCCCTGTCCCCTGCGGAGGTGCCCCTGTCCTCAGGCATAGTAGCTACAGTCTGAGAATACTCCATGCCTCAGTTTCCCTGTCTGTGAAATGAAGATGGTGACCATGTCCGCGAGCGGCTGGGAGCTCAGGGGCAGCTTTCCTGCTTGCCCGCAGTGGTGGGTGCAGAGGCCTCAGCTGTGCTCCCGTGTTGTGTAGCTGCTGGGTGGCGGGGCTGGATTTGAACCGGCGGCTCTGAGCCAGGGGCAGCAGCACAGTTGGGCCAGGAGGGGAGGTGGCTGTGGGATGTCCCTGTGACCTCGGACCTCACTTCTCCTTTTGCCCAGCACACAGGAAGCCTGGCTGGGCCTCCCTTGCCCATCCTGTCTGCAGCCGGGTGGACACGGGGTCCAGGCCACCCCCTTCCTGTGTTGTGCAAGACCAGGCGTCCCCGTGAAGAATGGGCAGGCGGGTGGGTGGACAGGTCATTGCCCGCGGTTACCACTCACAGGCCCGCCTGGCCCCTGCCCCTTCCTTCTCCTCTGTTTCCCCAAAGTGCAGGAGGCGTTGAGCAAGAAGTAGAGGGGCCCAGGACATTGGAGCGGCCCTCTAGCCATTATCTCGTCCCAACAGAGCGGGCATGGGCAAAGGTGGTCACGGAGATGACAGCGATGACAGTCATAGCTACCATTTATTGGCACGGATTCCACGAGCAGGGCACTCGCTCGTGCAGTCACAGCACTCACTAAGTTGCCTATGCTGGCCACCAACTGGCGATCCTCCTGCCTCAGCTTCCTGAGTGTTAGGATTACAGGCGTGTGCTACTACGCCTGGCTTCTAATGAGGAGACTGAAGCTCTGAGGGGTGGAGGGACCTGCCCAAGGTTGTGCAGTTCAGCTCTGTCCCATCGAAGGTCACTGCTCGCCCCTCTGGCAAGGGCTGCTCTGGAGCTGGGAGGCCTGGGAGCGAGACGCGTCGAGCTGCCCTCTGCTGGGCAGTCAAGGCGTGTGGTGCCCTGGGGCCTCAGTTTCCCTGTCTGCTCCGGCCCGGGCTTCCAGGCTCTTGTTTCTGGGTCAGAGGGTCCGAGGCAGTGCCCAGGCAGGCAGTGTGGAGAACAGAGGGGGACAGAAGGCTCTGGGGACAGAAGGGGGCCCTGGCCTGAACCTGTCTGCTGGGGGCCTTGTCCTCCCCACTCTCGGGGATGAGCTCTCACGGCTGCTGGGGACAGAGCCCTGGCTGCCCTCCTGGGCCGACCTGCTCGCCCTTTGCTCAGGGCCTTCCTCCCGGTGGTGTTTTGGGGTCACCTCCCAGACACTCCTCGCCTTGGCCCGGTCCTGGGGCCAGCAGCGGGGGCCTGAGAGCTCTGACTCAGGTGAGCTTCAATCTCGCCGCTGCCGACCTCGCAAGTGACCTCGGGGCCCGCCCCGTGTCTTGGACCCCAAGTCCCTCCACCTATGAGAAGGGAATTTACAACAGGGGAACCGGGTGACCAGAGAGGTCTGGGAGCAGGAGATGACAGCGCGGCCGAGAGGGACGAGGGACGGCGGTGTCGCCTCCCAACGCCTCCGGGGTTGGCGAGGAGCAGAGGTGACGGGGGCCGAGGGGAGCTGGCTGGGCCGGGCGGGAAGACGCGGGGTGTCCCATGCCCCACCCCCTGCCTGAACCTCCGGCTGATCGTGAGGCCCAACGGGGGCTGGGTGCCAGGGTTGAGGGCCGATGCCGCCTGGCCCTGGCGTGAGGCTGGGCATGGCGCCCCTCGTCTCTCAGGTCCCAGATGCCAGGCCTGGCCTCAGGGAGCCGTGCTCAGACTCTGGGCTTGAGTCAGGTGCGGGGACCGGGCACCCCTCTTTCACCTGTGTGGGGAGCATTCCTTGCCTCACAGCCAGCACAGGGCCTCCCCTCTGACCCCATGGCCTGGCCCGCCAGGAAGCTCCACCCGCCTCCTGGGGCCGCCCTCCCAGCCGTGCCGCCCTCCCCTGCTGGAACATTTTCCGTCCTCCTCACGGCCCCTCTGCCTCTGCCCCGCTGAGTCCAAGGGACAGTGCTGGAACCCACGGCCCATCCACCCATCCTCTGGTCTGAGCCCTGCATGCCTCTCACCTCTCTCAGAGCAGAAATAAAAGTTTCCACAGAGGCTCTGAGGCGCTGCAGGATCTGCACTCTGCCCCAGGCTGCCCTTATCTCTGGGGCCACCATGCTCTCCCCTCCCCACTCCTCTGCAGCCACAGTGACCTCACCCCTGTGCCACAATGCACCAGCTTGGCTGGAGCCCCAGGGCCTTTGCACATGCCCTCTGCAGCTTTCCTCTGGCGCTTTCTTTGCTCCCAAGCTACCCCTCCATTCCTTTTCGCTCATGCCATTTCACTTTCTTCCTAGAACTTATCACTCACCCTAGAAATCATCCCGCTTGTTTATCCTGTTTCTTGTCCCCCTCCTTCCAGGGGAATGTCACCATCGCTAGGTGGGGGTTTGGGCTGTTTTGTTCACTGCTGCACACCCAGCCCCCAGCACAGGACCCGCCGGGAGTACGCGCCCAGTAAACACCTGTTACGAGGAAGGAATGAATGAGGGGGGTGAGGGGACTGTGCAGATGCGGGGACTCGGGGGCAGGAGACGCCCCGGCCCTGGACTCACAGCCAGCACTTTTTCGGCCGTATGGCTTCACGTCTGGAGCAGTGGCTGCCTGGGCGGCAGAGAGGCCTGCCTGGGCCCCGGCCTGCGTGGTGGGGCTGGAGGGAGGCGGCCTGTGGAGATCCCCTCGGGTTGGGCCATGAGTGGCTGCAGGAGGGGTCAGAACGCGCAGCGCAGGCTCAGCCAGGGAGGACAGGCAGGGGGTCTCGCCTCTGGGCTGGGCTGCAACAGCCACTTGCCCTGCTCAGTGGGCCGCGGAGATGCCGCGTGTGGGCAGGGCAGGGGCTGGGCTACTCCCGCCCTGTGGGGCCCTGGGCGCTGTCCGGCCAGGCCTGGAGGCCCACATTCCGGGCGGGCGCTGTCCCTGCCAGCGGCTGCAGGGACCCGCAGGGGGCGGGGTGGGGCCTGTGGGCTGCAGGCTGGAGACGAGTTGGCCTTCCAGGCTGGGCCGCCTGACCGCCACTTCCTGCCTGGCTCCTGGAGGCACGAAGGTGGGGGGCGCCTCTGCCCGTGCCACCCGGCCTTGCCTGCTGCTTCTGCCTCTGTGGGTCCTGGCAGCAACCCTTGCATCAGACCCGGGCTCCCAGCCCTTCTCGGGCCCTGCGCCACCACCGCGCCTCCCTGCTGGTGCCCAAGCCCCTGCAGCTGCAGAATTCTCCTCCATGGGCAGCCAAGGGGACTCCTCAGAACTGCCTGTCAGCCCTGCTGTTCCCCTACTGAGTCTTTTCTGGGGCTCCCACTGCTCTGAGAAAAAGTGGTCAAGCCCTCCCCTGGCTCCCTGGGACTCCCCTCTGACTCCACCTTCCTCACACACCCTCCTAGCCACTGTGGCTCCACATTCCTGAAACAGCTTGCATGTGCTGCCCCAGGGCCTTTGCACTGGCTTTCCCACTGCATGGACCATTCTTTCCCTAGGTGCTCCAGGTGTCTCTCCCTGCTGACCCCCTTTTTGAAGTTATTTCCTGTCCCCTACTCCCAACCCCGGGTACAGTGTTTCCTTCCCTGCTTGATTTTCCCCTGGGTGCTCATCACCACTGGATGTGTGGTAGTTTTCATTTTGTTCTATGATTCATCCTCAGGGGTTTTTGTCTGTTTAGTTCTCTGATGTGTCCTCCGTGCTCGGCATGGAGTATGTACTCAAGAAACGTTTGTTGAATGACTGAATGAGTAAACTCTATGAGTTGCTGGCAGATAAGGACATGTATGTGACAGGCCACACATCTAGTCTGAGATTAAACTGGGCAAGAAAACTGAGTTGGTCAGATGCTGGACCTGGTGTCTTGGAAATCACACGAGCTGAGATCACGGCCGTGACAAGCGGACCTGGAGCGCTGTCCCACGCCAGCCTGGGGCTGGGCCCCCCTGGAGGCTGATGCTTGCCTGCGGCATTCCAGGCTACAACCCAGGTTCTGAGATTGCTATTTTGAGCCTCCTGGCCCCAGGACTGTGTGTTCCCAGCAGGCGGTGTGGGCCAGTCCTGAGCCTGGGTGTGGCTGTCACCCTATCTGGGGCCCCAGGACCTTAGCCTGCTGGCTGCTGAGGCTGCCACACAGCCCCGCTCCCCGCCTGATGCCCCCTGCCGGGGTCTCCAGGGGTGACAGGGCCTCAGCCACCCTTGGCTTGTGCCCACCTGTGCGTCGTGCCTCTGCCCTTCCTGTTGTGTGACCTTCGGCAGGTCACTCACCTCTGGTCTCATTACTCCTCCCTGCCTGTCCTGTGTATCTGGAGATCTGTCCACCCACCTTCTTCCCCCTAGAACACAGCCCCTCAAGGACAGGGGCCTTTGTCTTCTCTGCCCGTGGCTGCATCCCTGGCACAGTGCCCGGCATGCAGTAGGCACTCAATAAGTGCTTGCTAAATGAACAGATGGTGAATAACCACTCTTCGGAGAGGTGGGCCCAGGGAGTGGGGCCAGGCCCTGCCTCCTCCCCCGGAAGCTGCTCAGGTCACAGATGGGGAGACTGAGGCCTGGAGAGGGAGAGTCCTTCTTTTTTTTCTTAATTTTTTAATATATTTAAAAAATTTTTTTTCTGGTACTGGGAATTGAACACACAACCTTGCACTTGCCAGGCAGGCCCTGTGCCGCTGAGCTAAATCCCCAGCCCCTCCTTCTTGTAATGTCAGTGTTGGCTCCTGAGCGGGGATTATGACTCGGGACTGAGGGGCGAGGTGTCGCTTCTGAGCCTGTGGGTGCGGGTGGGGGGGACCCCGGCCCACAGTGGGGATGCGAAGTGGCTGAGCCCCGTCGGGAGACTCTCCGCGTCTCTGCTATTGGCTCCCTCGGAGCACGGCTCCTGCCCAGTCTGGCCCCTGTCCCGCGCCCTGTGTATTTGGCTTGTAGCGGGGGGGGGGGCGGCACAGGCGCAGACCTCTGGCGAGGGCTTGACTCCCGGGGCTGAACTGTGGCCAGGGCCGGCGTGGGCCTGGGGTCCCGGTCTTCCAGCCACACTTGTGGGACAGTCTTGGGGCCCAGCAGTTTAGAGAGCCCTACATCTGCTCTCAGAAGACCTGGGTTCGAATCCCAACCCGGCCTCATCCCAGCGTTGGGGCTTCGGACACTTATCCTGTGGGTGATGAGAGGCTTGTCCCTGCTCCCCGGCCCCTCCCAAGCTCCTCTGCAGCCTCCCTCCTCTGGCCTCGGGCTCCAGTTTGCCCTCAGCCCTTTCCCAGTGTCCCTTAATCCCAAGAGATAACGGCCGGCTCCCTGGAGGAGGCGCCCTGGAGATCCACCTCCTCCTACGCCCCCTGGTGCCTGACTCCCCGGATGGAGCCCTGAGCCAGCCTGCACCGGTTTCCTCCGCCCCGCTGGGCACCGGGCCCTCGGGCCGAGCTGACTGCTGCCCTCAGGGTGCAGGGGAAGAGACAGGGCCGGGAGGCCGAGTATGCTCTCGGCTCACTCCAGGTCCCCGGATGCCCCGGGGTTCTCCCAAGGCAGGCCTGGTGCCCGGGCAAAGGCCGAGGACACCGATCCCGAGCTCCCCTCTCCCTGACCCGCACTGCTTTCCAGACACCCCAGGGCGACCGGAGGAGCCTCAAGAGCAGCAACTCCTGACCTCGAGCTTCCCTCGCAGACCTCCAGGTCTCCCCAGACCCAGGAGTCACCCTCTTTCTTCTTCTCGTCCCCGTGCCCCACCTTCCAAACACCCCGGCAGCAGCCGTCTCCCACCTCCACGGCCCCGGCCTGGTCCTGCCCACATCTGGTCTCAGGCTCAGCGTCCCCGTCTGGACAGTGGCAGCCGTCCCCTCCCTCTGCCACCCTGGAGCCTGTTCTCCACACAGGGACCCCTCAGAGTGCAAGTCGGGCCCTGTCCCTGCTGCTGAGACCTTTCCCGGGGTGCCCAGCCCTCTCAGCAGAAGTCCAAGTCCTCCTCGGCCCATGAGGCCTGTGAGGCCCCAGGGAAGGGGGGGTCCACTTCCCAGCAAAACCTCCACCTCTCTGGTGACTGCAGTTCCTTCCATGCTCCAGCCTGGAGTACTCTTTTTTTAAATTTATTTTAAAATTTTTTATTATTTTATTTTATTTTTATTTTTAATTTTTTCAATTTTTCAATTTTTAATTTTTGAATTTTAAAAAATTTAAAAATTTTTTTATATTTTTTTGTGGAGTGCTTCTTGCTATTCCTCCATAGGTTGGACCTTCATACCACAGGGCCTTTGCATGTGCCATGCCCTTAGATTGGAGCCTCATCCACCACACATCACATGCCCCCCTCCCTTGCCTCCTCAGGTCTTCACTCCATGTCGGCTCTTATAGCCTTCTCTGACTCGGGCCTTTCCCTCTGACCCTCTCTCACGGTGCCCCTGACCTATTTTTCCTTCACAGGTAGAGCAGATGGCAGAAGTAAAGGCTTCCAGGAGTGTGAGCAGCACACGCAGAGGGCGGGAGGTGGGTGCAGGAAGGGTGAGGGGAGCTGGGCAGCTGGGGCTGGACCCAGGACGAGTGACCAGGCTGGGGTGGCCTTGTCTCAGTCACTGGCTGGCTCTGTGACCCCCGGAAGCCGTGCTTCTCTCTGCTGCTGCGTTTGGAGACCGCCTCGGTGGACCATTCTTTGACAGCTGGGGAAACCAAGGCTGCAAAACTGCTTCCACAGCCCGGCTCGTGGTTCAGGGATGAGGATAAGCCCAGGTGCTAGCCGTCACTCACACCTGAGCGTGGGTGAGCGTCCCCAGTTCTCGTCCACTTGGTGACCCTAGGCCTGGAGGCAGGGCGAGGGCAGGGCTGAGCCTGGGGTGGGCCAGGGTCGGGCTGGGTCCCAGCCTAGCCTCTGCCTGGGCTTGGCTCCCTGCAGGGTGCTGGGTTGCACAATCACACCACCCACGGCTTTGACCGAGGTGGTGACACACTCTGGGAGCCACCCTTTGACCATGCAGCCTGGTCACAGCACCCGGCCTCCGTCAGCAGGGACACGCCCCTGCTCAGCCTGACTTGCGTTCTGCTCCTGGTGCTGCCATTTCCTGGCTGTGTGACTCTAGGCAAGTCACTTCCCCTCTCTGAGCCTCAATTTCCTCTTTGGAAAAGGAGATAATGATAGTTCTTGGCCCCTTGGCTGTTGGGAGGATGTGCTGTATCCCTGCAATACCAGCCCTCTGGCTCTTCCTCAAAATGGCCAGGTGCTTTCCACCCCAGGGCCTTTGCATGTGCTGTTCCCTCCTCCCGGAGCACTTGGCTGACGCCAGCTTGCTCTCATACTTCCTCTGGGGCTCTGCTCAACATCACGGCCAGGGAGGCCCTGGCCCCCACATCCCCTCTTTGCTGAACTGGTCTCTGTAGCTCTTGTTGCTGCCTGATGCACTGCAGTTTTCCTTATTTACCTGTCGGTCCTTCCAGGATGGAAGCTCCAGTTTTGTCTCTCTTTGTCGTGACTGTGTCTTTTGCCTGCAACAAAGCACCTGGCCCAAGAAGGTGCTCCAGAAAGAGCCGTACAGTGAGTGAATGAATGAATGAATGCACAAGAATTGCCTGGCACTAGGTCCTGCACTTAGTAAGTACTTGTATATTTGTTACTTCATTTTATTTGGTGCTGGGGATTTAACGCAGGGCCTTGCACTGAGCTATATCCTCAGTCCCTTTTAATTTTTTTTTTTTTTTTTTTTTTCACATTTTGAGACAGGGTCTCACTAAGTCACAAACTTGCCCTGGACTTATGACCCTCCTGCCTCGGCCTCGCTGAGTGCTGGGATTACAGCGTGCACCACCTCGCCCTGCATCCAGGCACTCGTGTTATTGCTGGTGGTCACTTTCTAGTGTCCGTTCGCCCGGCCCCCTCCAATCCAGCCCTCACCAGCCGGTGCCCTTGCCTTCTCTGCTGCCAGCTCCCAGCTGCCAGCTGCCAGCTCCCGCACAGCCTCACCCTGGGGTCAGGATGACCTCGCTCCATCCCAGGCCTGCAGGGCAGCTCCCCCAGGCCCTGCCTCGGGCTCCTCTTCCGTCTTGGGCAGAGGCTTCTGGGAAACAGCAGAGAGTGCTTGGCAGCTGCCCTGGGCCCAGCCCACAAGCTCCTGCGGCCTTCCTCAGACACTGGCTGATGTGACCCCGTTACCACATAGATGGGGACCGTGAGACCCAAAGGGGGCAGAATACCTGACCTCTGGCCTTTGGGGCTCCTAAAAGGCTCAGACCAGCACCCAGGATTCTGGCCCCTTTGTTGTTTTCGGGACAGGGATGGGGCTCGGCGTGGTTTTCCAGGTGGCAAGGTCGACCTGAACCCGGGTTTGGAGCTGGGTTCGAAGCTCAGTCTCCCACTTGCTGGCTCAGTTTCCCCATCTGTAGAATGGCCTGCTGATGTTCCCGGCTGTGGAGACGTTTGGGAGGATAAGACCACATCCCGCTGGCCCCTGGTGTCCCTGCCCGGGGCCAGCCCTGCGGCTCTGGGGCCCGGTTCCGGCCTCTCTAGGGCCGCCTCGCTGCCTCCCTGCCGCGATGCTCCGCTCCCAGAGGCCGCCTGCGTGACGTCTCTCTCCCCATCCTGGCCTCGCTTCTCCAGAACCAGTTTGTTTTTGTTTTCTGTTTTTACGGCTCCATAAATGAGTCACGGGCCTGATTTGATTTAATTTCGTTGTAATTGTTATCTTTTCAAGCTTGTTTTTTTCCACTCGGTTACTCACAAGACCACAAAACCTAAACAGGACGGGGCCTTCGCTGACCTGGCCTCCCGCCCCTCGAGGATGGGGGCCAGGGTCCTCGGCTCCTGGAGACACGGTGGCCTTCCCGGGGGAGGGGCCGGGGCTGAGCTCCTGCTGTCCTCCTCGCCACCGGAGAGCACGGAGCCCTGTTCCCAGCATCCTCAAGAACTCAGACACCTCGGGCCAGCAGGGATGTGAGGGCTGGAGGGGACTTGGGTGGGCTGCGGAGAGCAAGTCCATCCCTGGGGACGGTCGCTTCTCCGCCGGCACATGGCCCAGATTTTTCCACTTCGTAAGAGAAGCCAGAATCTGAGGTCGTATGCAAAAAGTCTTGATGTGTAAGTGCTGGCCAGAAAATCAAATTAAAAACAAACAAAATCCAGCTCTGTGGCTTTATGTGGCCCCTTTGGCCCCTTCTGGCTTGGAAGGTTCTAGAAGAGCTGGCCTTGTCCACCTTCCCGCTGCCTCGTCCCTCCAGCCACACCTGGGCCCTGTCCTCTGCCTGGAATTCTCTCCTCCTCCACCTCGGTGGTGATCCCCGTTGCAGGCTCCAGCTTCTCCTGCCTTCCTATGGCCCCCCAGGATCACTATGTTAGGGCACCAATGTTTTAGTCACCTCTCTCACTGACTCTGAGCGTGCGGGAATTGACATCAGCGTCATCTCCCATATTTCTAGTACCTGGTGCTTCGTAGGTACCTGGTATGCTTTTGTTTCCATGGTATCTACCATGGAGTGTTTGTCCTGTTTATATGCAATCACTTTTATAGCAGGCAAATTAGTCTCTTTACTGTTAAAAGTCATAATAAATATTTTGCCTGCTTTGTTATTTGTTTCTAAAATGGGACATGGTGCTTCTTCAGGCTTTTAAAAACTAGAGACGCGGGGCTGAGCCCTCTCTGGTCTTGGAATGGGCCATAGGAACCATGGGGCTTTTGAGGGGTCAGGGCTGGGTTGGGGGACGGTGGGAGCCCAGTCCAGGCTCAGAGCTACTCCTGGAAGCTTGAGTGTGGCCATGTGACCAGCGCCCACCAATCACAGGCCTCCATGCCAGATTTATGAATCAGAAGTTGGAAATGTTGGGGAGGGGATAGCTCCGGAGTCCGTCCTGGGTGGGGCCACAGCCTGGCTGCTTTTCCTGAGGCTGCACGGGGCTGGGTCTGGGGGCAGTGAGCAGCGCCAGGCAGCGGTCATACTGCTGACTGAATCATTTGCCGAAAATGACTCCGTAATTATGCCGGGGAGGTCAAACACAATGTAAAGAACATTACATTGTGCTGTCACGCAATTTCGTTTAAAACATATTTAAATATATCCACGCTTGCTTCACTGTGTCCATTCTAAGAGTGTGTGTGCATCACAGCAATTATGCGGTCATTATGTTAGGTCAAAGAGAAAATCAATTTATTTTCACAATCGTGTTGTCCCTACTGTGCAAGACGATGTCCTAGTCAGGTCTCCAAGGTCGCGCTTTGTTCTGAAGCTTTGCGCTCGGTCCTCACTGAATCATTCACTGTACGCGGCTCCTTGCTGAGCCAGATTGTTCACCTTTATTTTCTGAGCTGCAGCCTGAGGCTTCCAGAAGCCTCCCCAGGCGCAGGGTCTCAGGCACCCCGTTCCCGCTGTGAGGGCGCAGGGGCGCCGGCCTCCAGGGGCTGAGGGGCGTCTCCAGTGTCAGGCAGCCGGGAGACCGGGCGCCCTGAGAGCCGTGGCCTCCGGGGCCTCCTGCCCAGCCCCGCCCCGCCTGCTTTCTTGCCCTCTGGTCTTTTTGTCCTGGTCGGGCCTGGTGTGAGCCCCTTGGGCCATGTTTGTGCTGGATAGAAGCTCTGTGGCCGCTGCAGCCCATGGGGGCCATTTGTAGTCCCCTCCAGGAAAGAGGAATGCCCGGTGCTCGGTGACTGAACCCCACCACGCTAAAATCCGAACGCCCGGGCTGCCCGGTAGACCGAGCCGTGCGCTGACCGCACGCGAGTGTGTGTCAGCATCTGGTGCGCCCGGGGCGGGGCTGAGCAGCTAGGCGCGGAACGCTCTGCCCTGCCTGAGCGGCGCTGATGCTCCGATGGCCGAGGCTGTGAGGAAATGACCAGGAAGCTGTGGAGGGTGTCAGGTAGGGACCATGGGGGGCGAGGCTCCTGGGGGCTCTGCAGAGTGCAAGGCCCAGGAAGGACGTGAGCCTGAAGGAAGCAGATGTTTGGGGTCATCTGTTCAGATGCTGGGAGCAGCAGAGGCAAAGGCCCTGAGGTGGGGAAGAGCTGCAGGTTGGGAACAGACAGGGAGAGCAGTTTGGCTGAAGGAGCCGGGGGACACCTGGGGCAGAGGAGCCAGATGAGCCCCTGGGCCTCCACAGCCCGGGCCTGGGCCTGTGGGGGCAGCGGGGGACTGCGGACTCCTGCGGGCAGGTGGGACCTGTAGCTGGTGTGAGCGAAGGGGTGCCGGCTGACAGTCACCCCGGCTCTCGCCCTCGGCGCTGGTGACTCTGGACCCGATCCCTGTCTGCGGTGGGCTGTGCCCTGCAGTGCGGGGCGCTGGCCTCTACTTCAGACGCCAGCAGCACCCCCAGGCCTGCCCAGTGGTGACAGCCAAAGACTGCAGACAGCGCTGAGGGGGCGTCACCCCTGCCTGGGCGCCTTGGGTCTCACTGGACCCCTGGGCAGCGAAGGGATGGCGGGGGTGAGGATTCCAGGGTGGGGGCAGGGAGGGCAGCGGGAAGGATGGGGTGGAGGATGGGGGGCAGCAGGGTGGAGAGTGGGCAGGATGTGCGGGCCTGGGGGCCAGCAGGCCCTGGGTGGCAGGGGTGTGGGGGAGGTGACAGCGCTGTCTTAGCTCACTGGGGTGAGAAGGGAGTTTTGGGGGCCGTGCGCGTGCGGGGCGCGCGTTCCAGGGGCCAGGGCAGTGGGTCTGGGGCGGAGCGCTGAGGCTGGCCTTGGGATGCTCAGATTTTTAAACCATACTTCAAAGAATTCAAGTGTCTAGAAACTTTGGGTAGGGGTCTCCTGAGGGTGAACAGAATCCCCCCTCCAGCTGGGTGAGGGGGTGCAGGTAAGATGCTGCTTCAGGAAGAATTTCTGAGGATGCCAGGAGCTTCCCCAGATGGAGCAGACTTGGGCTCTGAGGTTTGGGGCTGGCAGGGCAGGAGGGGGGCAGGGCGGCGGCCTCTCTAGGGGTCACCGCGCGGAAGGCCAGATCATGATTTTTCCATGAGAGGTTGTAAATCTGGATGGTTATCAGAAGGCTGCTTTTGTTTTTCGGTACTGGGGATTGAACCCAGGGCCTTTGCACTAAGCTACAATTCCAGCCTGTTTTTCACATTCTGATTCTGAGGCAGGGCCATGCCAAGTCTCCCAGTTGCCCAGGCTGGGCTCTGATTTCTGATCCTCCTGCCTCAGTCTGTCCTCCTGAGTGTTGGCTGGTGTGAAACCTAGTGACTTTTGTTTTTGCTTTATTGAATCAGAGTCTTGCCCTGTAATTCAGGCCGGCTTTGAATTCACTATGTAGCCCTCAAACTCACTTCCATCCTCCTGCCTCAGCCTCCCGAGTGCTGAGATTACAGGCAAGTGCCACCACGCCCCGCTAGTGATTTTTAAACGTTAGGGCAAATGCACAAATACACACAGGTCAGCTTTGGGCTGAGGTGCTTGAAAACCTCTGTGCGCTGCAGCGGCTCTGGGCCGGCTTCCCCGGGCGGAGCCAGGCGGTGTAACAGGGTAGAGGTGGTGCCTGCAGTTGGCTTCATGAAGTGTCCCATTCCGACGACAGGAGAGGGGTCTGGGGGCGGGTAGAGGAGCTGGGAACATCACAGACTGTTTCCGGGCCGGATAGACAGAAGGAACTGGGACAAGTGTGCTCAGGTGATGGGCTGATGGCACAGTGCAGGAAGTCCCTACGGGGCTGGATGAAAAATACTAATAATCTCACTTCTGAAATTGTTTGGCATCGTGCGGCTCCTCTGCTTTACCACTGACTGGGGATTCTCGGCGAGGCCAGTGCACCCCAGGGAATGTTAGCCCAGGGAGAAACATTCTCGCCTTCAGATTGTTTTCCAACAGCACAAAAGTTTTCATAAATGCTAGCTGAAACGTTCCATACTGATTGTGAGGGTTGAGTAGGTGCATGAGAAATTTATTAATTTTAATGTAGCAAGCTTCAAAAAAATTTCTCAGCCGGGTGTGGTGGCGCATGCCTGTAATCCCAGCACTAGGGAGGCTGAGGCAGGAGGATCATTGGGAGTTCAAGTGGGCTACAAAGTGAGCTCAAGGCCAGCTTGAATGGCATAATGAGACCCTGTCTCAAAAAGACAGAAAAAAAAAAAATTCTCCCCAAATCGCCCCTGTGTGGATTTTCCACCTTACAGCCAACAAAATTGGAGACACTGTGTACAAAAGGAGCTGACGTGGAAGGGCAGAGGGGGGTGCTGAGGGGCTGGGAGGCGCCCTGAGGACCGGAGGAAGTGGCAGGGGGGCAGGGGTGGTGAGGGCACAGGGTGCAGGTGGGACAGGTGCACTGGCTCAGGCTGTGAACGTGGTGGGCGCTGCGAGGACCAGGGAGAGGAGCAGCACCGCAGGGACCCACAGCGGGAGGGCTATGGATCCACGCTGAGCCAGGTGACCCGTGGGGGCCACCTCGACAGGCGCTCCCAGGCTGGACCCTCCAGGAGCGAGTAGGGCTAAGAAAGGACGGGCTGCCAGTCCTCCAGCAGCTCCGAGCTAGGTGAACCACAGCGACAATGGCGTGCAAGGCCTACACCGCCCTGGCCCGGCCCCACTGGCTCACTGACCTTGCCAGCCGCATGCAGGAGGTGCTGACGTGTCGCCCGTGTTACGGAGGCCAGCGAGGTTAAGCCGCATGCCCGAGGCCACACAGCCAGCAAGCCACACGGCGGAACTCAAACTCAGAGTCCACGCTCGAATCTTGGCTGTGTGATAATGGCCCGTGCTCCCACCTACGCTGGCCACCTGTGATATATCAGAATCCCCATTGATCAGATGGGGAAACTGAGGCTCAGAGCGGTGGAACCGCTTCGGGGTCCAACGATGGGAAGCGGTGAAGTCAGGATTTGCATTCTCTGCTCCAGTTGAGTCTCCTCCCTGCCCTCCGTTTCCTCCTCTGCTGACGGTGATGACAGCCCCACCTGGCAGGGTCTGTGTGAGGCTCACGTTGCTTATGTCACTCGGTGCCTGGCATTTAAACGATGACTTAAAAATGATGGCTTTGACTATTTGTGTGAATTCATGAAGGGTGCTTAAGGCAGTGCTCTGTGCATAGTAGGTGCTCAAGAAATGCTACAGGTTAAAACCTACACTTGGGGATGGACGGTATCCTTCCAACCCTGCCTCCTCTCAAAGTGCCCTCAAGTCAGAGAAAATTGGCCTAGGGTCTAAGTTAGGAATGGGTGTGGGATGGGAATGATTCAGGGCTTCCTGTCCATCTGTCAGAGCACTGGACAAGGAGACCAGAATTTGAGATTTGAACCCTGGAACTGCTGTGTGACCTTTGGCAAGCACATTGCCCTCTCTGAATCTTGGTTTTCCTTTCTGTGTACCAAGCCTGGGCCATGCTGCCCTGAGAGATGCCAGCTCCAAACAGGGCTGGGGGCAGTTCCCCTGTTTCCGTGGACACCAGCCCCCCTCCTCTCTGCTGAGCGGCAGGCCTGCCTGCCCGGCTCAGCGGTGACGGAGAACCAGCCAATCTGTTTACTGAACTGGCTGACCCCTTCCGGGAACTTGGCCTGAGCTTCCCAGAACTCTGGTATTAATGACCTGGAGCCACATGACAGAGCATGACACAGCACTTTTGGGCACAAGGCAGGGCCCAGAGGGGCGCGTGGGGGGGTGCAGCCCAGCCCCCAGCCCGACCAGCTGGTGAGTCACCCTGGCCTCCGCAGCTCCCGCCCCGGCCGCTCTGCCGCCCGCCCCAGCGCGTCCCCACTTTGCCAGGGCCACCCAGGACCCTGGACCTTTGCCCTATGACCTTGGGAAGATCAGGCTGCCCTCGGCGACTACACAGGGCACGCGAGGTCCCATGGGCTTGCACTATGCCCCTCGCAGACGGCACCAGGGGAAGAGCACAGCTTCATCTGCGCCAGTGCCGTGCAGACAATTTGACCCTTGCAGCTGAGGGGGAAACAGGGTCCGGGGGAGGGAGCACGTTCTCCTGAGGATGCAGGGCGAGCATGAGCAGCGGGAGCCTAAGCAGGATGGACCCCAGGAGATTCTCCTTGTGGCAAGGGTGGTGTCGCATCTCTGAGCTGCTTTGCAGCTGGGGAAACTGAGTCACAGAGGCTCCACAACCCACCCAAGGTATTGGGCAGCTCTGGACAGCTTGGTACCACGCTGAAGCTGTCGGTGGTACTTGGGTGTCAGGAGTTCAAATACTGATACCTCCTTGCTAAGGCTGCAGAGCCTGGCCCTTGGCCACTGCGCTGTGCCTCAGTTTCCTCACCGGTCTAACCTGCGCCTGGACCCTGATGGGCTCTGTGATCGCTGGCTCTCTGCCCGCACCTTCTCCTGCCCAGCTCTCCTGAGCCACAGTGGGGTCAGTCCCGGCCCCACTTCCCCCGTCCCCAGCACCCTGTTCCGCCCCAGGGCAAGGTGCGGGCAGTGGTTTTTATGAGGCTGGGAACCAGACAGGCTCTAGGGCTCTGAGGGGGCACCGTGTTGGCACAAGTGGGGCCTCTGGGTTCCCAGCCATCAGCTTTGGGCTGGTGGCTGGGGCGGGCAGCACTTTGATGTTCTTCTTATCCCACGACCATTGCTTGAGCACCGGCTGTATACCAGATCAAGGGGACTCAGCAACGATCAAAGTCTCTGCCCCATTCTGCTGGAGGACATGGTCGTGGGCAAGCAAACACGCAGACAGACGTGGTGATTCCGCTAAGGACAAGGGCACAGGGACAAGCAGGGGGTGTGGGAGCTTGGCGAGTCAGACAGGGCTTCTTTGAAGAGGTGACAGGGAACATGGACCCGAGGAGAAGGATCAGGCCCTGGGGGAAGAGATGTCTAGTAGGAGGAACTTCAGACACCACGTGCAAAGGCCCTGGGGTGGGAACAGGCACTGGGGGATTCTGAGGAAACCAAGGAGGTCAGTGACGGGATGAGGGAGGGAAAGAGACCGGAGACGACGCTGGGGTGGCCCGAGGGCTCTGGGCCAGGTCGGCAGCAGCTGTGGGCCACGGGCAGGGCAGGTACCCACCTGACCTGATTTGGGCAGCAGAAGAGTGTCACCCACGGCTGCATTCAGATTTTGTGCCGATTCAGTGGAGCAGCTGAGACTCAGGCCGAGATCCGCAGAAGGCTGGGGGCAGCGTAGGGGCAAGAAGGGTGTGCCGGGTCCCAGCTCAGGCCGACGCCCCTAGGGTCAGAAGCAAGAAGACGGCCAGTGGTCAGCAGAACTGAAACCTGGGCAGGGCAACGGGCGTCCCGGGAGGACCCAGGACAGCCGGAGACCAGCCCAGGCTCGTGAGACCCACAGCCCAGGGCAGGGGCAACCAAGAGAGGGCCAGGGACACGGGCAGGAGGACAGAGGGGCGCGAGCTCCCGGCTTAGCTCCTGTCCCAGTTCTGGGACACCCGCACCCTGTGACTGAACCCAAGCAGTTCACCTCGAGGAGCTGCGGTGTCCCCACTGTGAACAGCTCGGGAGAGAGGGCCACGACGGAGCGAGCCCTCTGCTCTTCCCTTCACCCACACATTCATTCCTCCTGTATTTTTTGAGCACCTGTGAGGTGCCAGAAGCTGGACTGAGTGGTGGGGACGTAGAGGTGACAAACATCCTGCCCTGGTGGCCCGAGTCGGCTCCTGGCCCCTCACTTCCTGTCTGTGACTTTGGGTGAATTGCTGTACCTTTCTGAGCCTTATCTGTGAAACGGGCTAATGCTAGTTCCCTTAGGGTTGTCATAAGGACAGATCAGGTCATGTATGAAGTACAGTTAGCACAGGGTTTGCCACACAGAAGGTGCTCAGTCATGCTCAGGTGGAGGAAGGTAGACAATAAGGAAATGTGTGGCGGGTAAGCGTCTGCCAGATGAAGAAGCGACAGTAGCCAGCTCTGAGCACCAAATGGATATATAGTAGGTGCTCAATAAATGCATCTCTTCTTTGTTTCCTGCTGAGCCAGCTTGGGACCCATAGGGGCCTGAGGTTTGGAGTCTGCCTGGAAGACAGGAAGTTGGGTCTGCTGAGCTTTGGGGTCTGGGCTGGCAGAGACGTCCCCAGGACCCCCTGCCTCCCACCCCCACATCCCATCCCAGCATCCTCTGCAGCCTGGGTGGTTAGGGCGGGCCAGGGCCTGCCCAGCAGGTCCCCAGTAATGACACTCATTACACAGGTGTCTGGCAGCGCAGTGTGGGGAGCTGAGGGCCCCAGGGGCTGCGTTCACATGGCGCCTGGCCAGCCCACCCCGGGCCCTTCCTCATCCTTTGTGAGTCTGTGCCCAGGGCGGGCGGGCGGGCGAGAGGAGAGGGACGGGCACTCGGCCAGCTGGCACCCAGCGAAAGGAGGGAAGCCAGGGACCGGGCGGGGGCGGGAGGGCGCTGGCGGGTGCACAGGTGTGCGGGACGGGGGGCGGGGAGGTGAGAGGTCCCTGCAGATGAGGCGCAGGCGGCCCTGGTGTGGCTCACCCCGGCAGCATGTGTTTGTTTGATCGCTTCACCCACACCGAGGGGTGGGACAGGATGTGCCCCCTGGGCCTGGTGACATCGGGGCCAGCCCTTGGCTCTGCCGTTGCCGCCGAGCCCCACATCCAGAACTCTTCGGACAGCGCTTAATTGTGTACTTCAAAACAGTGTGTTCCCCGACAAAAAGATGATCAGTGTTTGAGGCGGTGGATACACCAGTTACCCTGATCTTACCCTCACTTATTGTATATACGGACTGAAATATCACCCTGCACTGTGTAGATGTGGAAAGTGGTGTCAAGTAAAAACAAAATGTAAAAATATGGAGTTCTGAATCCCAAAAGAGACAGACAACAAAGTAGGGAACCAAGACATCCCAATATCCTAGTGAAGTTTTGCTAGAAAAAAATAAGGCACTGGAGAGAGAAAAAAAGAGAGACAGGAGTAAGGTGGGGTCAGGAGGGCCACACTGACAGCGTGGCCTTGGTGTAGAGGTTGGAGAGTGACCTCAGACCCAGATCTGGAGAGAAAGACTTCTGGACAGGGGGAATGGCTGTGCAAAGGCCCTGAGGCAGGGCCCAGCTTGGCAGGTTTGAGGCTGAGCCTCTGTTGGAGGAGGGAGTGAGAGTGGGAGTGGGAGGCCAGGACAAGGGGACGTGATGCGGATGGGGCTCTGACAGGGTGGAGAGTCTGAGGAGCGCAGGGCCAGCTGCGCGCTGTGGGAAAGATGGGCTGTCAGAGGTGCAGACAGGAACGTGGGCCGCTCAATTTGTGTTTGAACCCATTTGCCTGAGTTCAAACCCCCTGGATCCTGGAGCCTGTTATTAAGCCGGCTGCACCCTGGGGCGCCTGCCTTTATCCCCAGACAGGGCCTGGCCCGCCTGCCCCCAGGTCGACCTTGGCCCCCAAGAGGGAGTGGAGGGCGGGGCTGCCGTGCTCCACCCCTGCTCCAGCCCCAGGCACCTGGAGGAGCCCAGCCTGCGGCCCGAGCTGGGGGAGTGGAGCAGCCACGCTGCCCTCCATGAGGCCCAGAGAGGGAACAGCGTGTCCCTGGGCCTTGTGGCTGGGAGCGGATGACAGTGCCCACAAGTCTCCGCCCACATACAGACCTTTTCCCACTTCCTCCTCTGTCCGAAGCTGGCACCTCCCAACACGACTTTGGCCGGGGTAGCAGTTGGTGTCTGGGCCCTCCAGAGAGCAGAGCTGGGTCCCACTGGGAGGCCGCTTTTACTGGCATTGGAGAGGACGTGCCCACCAGTCAGGTAGTGAGTTCCTCGTCACTAGAGGTGTACAAGTGTATTCTGATAACAGCCCTCAGCAGCTTACAGGAGGAGGTGCTGAGGGGTTTGTGTGGGTGAGAAGCCACTCCCTTCTAGCCCTGTGATTGCACAGGACCTCTGTCCAATCCTCTGCTCAGGCCTCAGTGTCCCCAGCTGTAATTTTTAAAAAAGAAATAACCACCAGAGTGGCTTTGTTAAAAAGATAGCCTTGACCATGAAGTCCCCTGCTGCCAGCCTCCCGGGGCTCCCCAGTCCTCGGGAGGCTGCTACAGCCCTGCCCTGAGGCCCCAGTCGCCCTCTGCTGTGACCAAAGACCCCCTCCCGCGGCCCTCCTGCCCCAGGCCTTTGCAGAGCTGTGACCACTGGATACAGGTCGCTTGCTTTCCATGGTTCACATCTCCCCCCGGTCTGTGATGTGGAAACTACTATAGGATCCATTTTACAGATGAGGAAACTGAGTTTCAGAGAGGGCAAGCCTCTTATCCAAAGCCACACAGATTTGTGTGAAGGCAGAGGAGTCAAGATTCGATCTCAGGCCACGTGGCCTTTAACATCACTCTCTTCTTTCCTTGCGCAACTCATTTTCATCTTCCAAGTCTTGCTCAGCAGCCGCCACCTCCTGGCAGCCCTCCTTGACTCCCTCCCTCCCTCCGGACCCTTCTCCCCGCTTTGGCCCTGCCGCACTGCTCCACCTGCCCTACAGCTCTTTCTCTTTGATAGCTGCAGCCCAGGGACGACAGAGGCGCCTGCACGCAATGCCTCACGCACGCGCGAGCGTTTAGACAGATGTGTGCCCTCGTGAGCGGGCCAGCACCACCGAGCCGTGGACGCATTGTCGTCCCAAAGGTGCGCCGCGTCCGTCCTCCGCGTCCCCGCCTCCCGCTCCCCCTCCCTCCCCGTCTCTAGGCAACCGCCCCTCCGATCGCTGCGCGGGATTTCGGGATTGCGTTCTCTAGGATGTATCTAAGTGGGACCGCTGAGCGCACTCTTTGCTGGTCGTCCGTGGCGTTGCCTCCACGGTCTTTTCATGTGCCCCTCCCCCATGAGCCCTGCGGGGCGGGGGCGCCGTCTTACGTCTCTCTGGCCCCAGCACCCAGCGCAAGGCTGGGCATACAGGAGGTGCCTAGTAAATGCCCACCGTCCGCCTGGAAGGGCGGGAGGAGGGGCCCTGCTGTGGGGAGGAGCGGGCAGGCAGGAGTCAGGGGCCGGTGCCGGGCGGCAGTTGGGAAGGACCTGGTGGCCTGTGCCGCCTCCGTGGGACATGGGTCCAGCTCACCCGGCTGGCCAAGGCGGTGCTCAGCGGCTCAGTGCCCAGCTCCGGCGGGTGGGCGGCGGGTGGGCGGCCGGAGAGGAAGTGGCTGACCAGCCCTCCCCAAACCAGTCCAACTCCTTTGAGCAGTTTCTGGAGCTGAATAAGGGAGAAACGGAGGCCACAGAGGAGGAGGCCAGCGGAGGAATCGTTTAATTAGCGAATGTTGCGGGGAATTTCCACTTCATGCCCCATCAGGCTGGGCAGAAGCGCCCACGATTACTCAGGCACCAGCCTCGGCCTCCAAGGCTCAGCGCACCCAGGGGGCCCCAGGTCTCCATCCCAGGCTGCAGCCCCATCCGCCTGGGGTGGCAGAGGGGCAGGGGACCGAGGAGCTGCACCCGAGACATAGCCACAGCGCAGGCGCCTGTTGTTTCCTGAGCCCAGCTTTGCCGACGGGATGGCATGGCCTGTTTCCAGGCTGAAAACCTGAGGCTGGGAGATGTGCAGGTGGCTGAGGTCACACAGGGGTCGCCAGGGAGCAGGGAGGGCCCATTCTGGAGTGACTCCTGCAACAAGGAGGCTTTTGATATTTATTGAGCACCTGCTATGCGCCATGCACGGTGCTCAGCTCCAGGGAGAAAGAATCGGGTCCCAGACACACGCGTTACATCCCGTCTCAGGTCACACAGGAAAAAACTAGGGGCGGGTAGAGACCATCTTGTGGAGCTTCGTTTTCTCATTTGTGGGAACAGGGAGTGTGATCTGGGCCAGTGTCCACCAAGTGGCATCTGGGGACAGTCTTGGGGATGTTCACGGAGGAGTCACGGAGGAAGAGGATCCACACTCCGGTGAGTCTGCGAGCCGCGGGCATAACAGCCATTGTCTGCTGCAGGTCTTCTCCGCCTTTCGTGCCTGTGACGTCCCGTCTTGGGGCATGGGATCTGGGAGCCACCCGCTAGGATATGTAAGGGGCCGTGCGCACTCTCCCTGCCCTTGTGAGTCCGGTTTGGGTGCCACTTCCCCAAAGAGCCTTTGCTAAGTCGCCAGGTGGACCCACGTCTCCTTCTGGGAAAGTACCTGCCTGGAACTCCCTCTGACCTTGTAATGTTTTCCACGTTGGGTTGTAACTATCTGTTCCCATCGCTGCCTGTGAGCTTCTCCAGGGCGGGGCCAGCTGTGATTCATCCCTGCATTCTGGTACAAGGACCAGAATGGGCGGGTGGAGGGTTTGGTGTGAGAATATCGTGACGGTTTGATGGATGGGTGGGTGGCCAAATGGGTGCATTAAATGACTGTGTACATGGGTGGATGTGAACTGCTTGTGGAGGGGTGAAATGAAGAGAAAGAGAAATGAAAGAATAAATGAATCGATGAATGAAATGAACAACTGAATTAATGAATGGGTGAATAAAGAAAATAGTGGATAAATGGGTGAACAGCTGGATGGGAGGTAGATGGCTCAAGAAAATGAATGATAGATGATGAATTGTGAAAGGATGATGCGGATGACTTCATGGTTAAGTACTGTGAATTACTGATGGATGAATACATAAGCATATAACCAAGTAAATAAATTAATAAGTGAACTAAAGGATGAATTAATATATAGCTAGAGGAATAGACACATAAATGGATAAATAAATGAATAGACTGGTGATGTCAGGAGTGAAGAGGTAAGTGAACAGATGGATGGATTCGCCCATCCAAATGGGTGAATGGGTAGATGAGACACTGGATGGATGGATGGGTGGGTGGATGGATAAGTGGGTGGATGGATGGATGGATGCATGGGTGGTGTGGGTAGATGGGTGGACGGATGGGTGGATGGATGGGTGGATGGATGGGTGGATGGGTGCATGAGGAGGTGGATGGATGGATGGATGCATGGGTGGTGTGGGTGGGTGGATGGGGTGGATGGGTGGATGGATGGGTGGATGGGTGGATGAGTAGGTTGATGGATGGATGGATGGATGGGTGAGTGGGTGGATGAGTAGGTTGATGGATGGATGGATGGATGGATGGGTGGATGGATGAGAAGGTTGATGGATGGATGGATGGATGGATGCATGGGTGGCGTGGGTGGGTGGATGGATGGGTGGATGGGTGGATGAGTAGGTTGATGGATGGATGGATGGATGGATGGATGGATGGATGGATGGATGAGTAGGTTGATGGATGGATGGATGGATGGATGGATGGATGGATGGATGGATGGGTGGATAGATGAGAAGGTTGATGGATGGATGGATGGATGGATGCATGGGTGGCATGGGTGGGTGGATGGATGGGGTGGGTGGATGGGGTGGATGGATGGGGTGGATGGATGGATGGATGGGTGGATGGATGAGAAGGTTGATGGATGGATGGATGGATGGATGCATGGGTGGCGTGGGTGGGTGGATGGATGGGGTGGGTGGATGGGGTGGATGGATGGGGTGGATGGATGGGTGGATGGGTGGATGAGTAGGTTGATGGATGGATGGATGGATGGATGGGTGAGTGGGTGGATGAGTAGGTTGATGGATGGATGGATGGATGGGTGCATGGGTGCATGGGGAGGTGGATGGATGGATGGATGGGTGGGTGGGGGTGCGGGAGTGGGACAGTGGGTGGATGAGAGAATGGATGGTGAATGAATGAACAGATGGGTGAGTGGGTAGATGAGCGGGTGGGTGAGTGAGAGGATGGACGGATGAGTGTACGGGTAGATAAGGGGGTAGATGGGTGACTGAATGCATGCCATGTGGTGAATGGAGGTCAGGATGGCGGGAAGTTCTCTGTACCCCTCTGGATGCAGCAGTTATATCAAGATTTTGGAATTTAGAAGTTTCGTGAAAGCTATGAATCATCTCTCAAGAAACTGCACGGACACAAGATGCTGTCACCAGCGTTATGGGGGTGGTGGTCATGGAGCCGAGGAGCCCCCTGCAGACCCTGGGTGAGGCGTCCCTGTCGGTGTGTTCAGTTTCCTTTCAGCACTTGAGCCCTGACCTTGGGGAGGCGCCCAGGCCCAGTGGGTGAAGGTGGCTGAGGGGGCCAGGGGCTTCCCAGAGGACGGGCACGGGTGCACTCACAGCGTTTCCGCAGCTCCTGTGCTGCCTGGGAAAAGACCGGGGGGAAGGAAGCGGCAGTGTGTGGAGCTTGCAGTGGGGCAGATTTCATTTTGAATCTGGTTTCTAATATGTAATGGCTGGGGAGGGGCTGTAGGACCTCAGGGTGTGCCTAACGCAGATGTAGGGGTTCAGGGAGGGTTTAGGAAACCCACGCGCCCAAGGTGGAGTCCTGAGGACCACAGATGGGAAACAGGCAGAGCTGGTGGGAGGAGAGCTCTCCAGATGGAAGCAGCGGTCTGCAGAGGCTCAGAGGTGACAAAGGGCGTCGTGCCCTGGAGAGAGAGGTGTGCGGTGTGGGGCACTGGGCCTTCCCTGGGAAGGTGAGGGGGAGCTCCTGACAGCTGCAAGAAATAGTGTCACCAGGTGGCTGCGCCAAGGCGGGGACCCCCCCCCCGCAGCAGGCGATGGCAGCCTCAGGGGGGCCAGAGGCAGCGGGATCTGGTGACCCCCAGGTCTTGGTAACCAAGTGGGTTGAAGCAGTGAGGACAATGTCTGGGCTAGTGATGGATCACTCAGTTTCCAGAGGGGAAACTGAGGCAAAGGAGTGGCTTGGGGGAAGGTGCTGAGTTCACTTTAATGGCACTGTTTTGCAGGATGCCTGGGAGCCAGGAGGAGGCATCTGGGAAGCATGTGGGCCCATGGCCAAAGGCTGAGACAGGCCCCTGGATGGGGGCCATTGTGGAAAACAGATCCCAGGAAGCAAGAGAAATACTCACTCAGCAAACCCTGCAAGGAGCCTGTCTGCTGCGGGGACCCGGCGATGGCCCTGGAGCCCGGGAGAAGGCTGGCCGAGGGTTGAGTCTTGTCCTGTGGGGCTCTGCAGGGCTCTGGTCGCACTTCCCCAGGATGTAGGTTTCTCACCTGAAAACTGGTCCCGGGGGTGCGGTAGAGGCTCTAAGTGGTGCTGGTGAAACACGTGGCTCGTGGCTCGGAGCACAGCGACACCTGGCCCAGGGGCTGGAGAGAGGACGCAGGGCAGCACCTCCGCAGTTGTGTCCCACGTGGGACCCGAGGCCCCGGTCCCCGCCTGGGCCCCTTCTATCCTCTGTCCAGCTGGAGCTGGCGTGCGGAGGAGGCTCATCCCGCTGGGTGCAGGAGGGGACCAGATGACAGCCACTTCACCACTGTCCCTCAGAGCACCGGCCGCTGCCCCAGCTGCCCCAGCCTCCAGCCCCCACTCAGGACAGGGCGGATTTACTCCCTGCTGGCCCACCGAGGGGCAAACTGCAGGCCCTGGCCACGCCCCCGGGGCTCTGCTCCGGCCACGCAGGAGCGTTTCAAACGCATGGAGTACACACTGAAACTTGCCCGGCTCCCTCTGGGAGATGAAGCAGCCAGGCGCCCTGGCTGCCCTTTCCCTGAGCCGTGCGTCCAGGCCCCCACCATCCTTTTCACCCCTCAAAACAAAGCCAAGTGGCAGCTGCTGTCTGCGGCTTCCCACGCTTCTTGTACACCTGCGCCGGTGCCCCTCTGTGACCAGCCCTGACCTGGACGGAGACTGTCCCCCTTGGGCCTCAGGGACACTGGTGGCCTCTCTGCCCCCAAGGCCCCACACCACGCCCTGGGGCTGAGGCTTGGCTGGGGTGAGCGCAGCACCCGTGGGCGGCAGATGTACATCTGCTCAGGACGTGTCAGCTGGACCCGTCACACGCCGAGTCTCATCCCCAAGGCATGCTGGGGGTGTCGGGCCAGGCTGTGCTGCGGCCCAGCTGGCCGGGGGCGGGGCCGGCCAGACGTGGGGAATGTCAAGGCCGAAAGCAGAGGGCCCTGAGTCCCCGGGCAATGGTCCTGGCTGAGGTGGGAGGGGAGTTGGGGGCTGGGGAGCATGGACAGAACAACCTGAAAAACAGAGACAGGAAGACCTGTGATCTTACCTGGAGAGGCTGTGTGCCCAGGGCCGGGCAACTAACCTCTCTGAGCTCTAGCTTAAGGAGAGGCCCCAGCAGGCAGCCTCCTGCAGATCCCTGTAAGGGGTGCACGTGATGCCTTACCACAGAAGTGCAGGCTGGATCAGAGACAAAAATCCCAGCTTCCGGAGCCAGACTGACTTCTCATTTGGGAGCTGGTGACCCCGGGCAAGTCACTTCTCTATCCGGACCTCAGAGGAAAGGTCATAACGAGCCCGGTCCCAGACAAGCCTTCACCAAATTTTCTGAGGAAAAGGAAATCCATTTATTGAACAGATATTTATTAAGTATTTCCTATGAGTCAGTGCTGGGGACACAGCAGGTATTGGATGGTCAGAAGTCTCTGCCCCACGAAGTTCACACTTTCAGGCTGGGCATGGTGGCGCACCCCTGTAATCTCAGCACTCAGGAGGCTGAGGCAGGAGGATCGTTGTGAGTTCTAGACCAGCCTAGGCTACATAGGTGAGCTCAAGGCCAGCCTGAACTACATAGTGAGACCTTGTCTCAAAAAGACTAAAAATTAAATAAATGAATAAAAAACTTCACACTTTCGTAGAGCAAGCAGTCAATAAACAAGATAAATATGCTTCATATGACATGGGTTGGCACTATGCAGAGAAATAAGGCAGAAAAGGGGGAGGGGGTTGAAATGGGCAGGGGACAGCCCAGCAAGCAGGTGACATCTGAGCCACGATGCTAGGAGGTGGGGGATAGAGCCGTGGTAGGAGCAAGTGTCCCGGGGAGTGAACAGCAAGTGCAAAGGCCCTGCAGCAGGTGTGCCGAAGGCTTGTTTGTTGTGCATCTGAAGAAGCTGGTGTGACAGAGGCAGAGTGAGCAAGGGAGAGGGAAGCAGGGATGTGGAGATGAGGGTGCAGGCCCTCGTGTGCTGTTAGAAGGATTTGGCTTTTGTTCCATGGGCAGTGGGGGCCGTGGAGCGTTCTGAGCAGAGGAGGGACATGGTCTGACTAGGTTTTCTTGGGCTCCTCTGGCCGTGAGTGCAGCTAGGCTGGGAGAGGCCAGGCCAGGCGCAGGGAGGGTAGAGAGGAGGCGGCTGGAGCCGTCAGCCCTGGTTTGGTGACCTTGTTCCTCCCCTGCTGTAAAGCTTTCATGGCTCCCCATCACCCCCAGACAAGTCCCAAGCTCCTTAGCGCGGCATTCAGGGCGCTGGTTAGCCTGAGCCCCCGCCCAGCTCTGCCTTCTTCCTGTGCCCGCTGCATGTGGCTGTCCTTGCCGGTGCTGCTCCTTTCGCCAGAACCTCGCCCCTAGCTCCTGCACGGCCCAGGTGCACCTGAGCTAGAGTTAGGAAAGGGGGACAGGCGGGCCGGGACACTGCTCCCTGCAGTGGGCTCGCTACCTGGTAGCAGGTCCAGGGGTGACATGACACTGGGCCTGTGGCCTCCGCAGCCTGCTGTGTGAGCTCGGGTAGATCACATGCCATCTCGGGGCCTTGGCTTTTATGCTCCGAAAAGTCACCAGGTGAGGACCTCCAAGCAGTCCCCTTGCCTTCAGGGACTGTGGCTGCCTGTCTTGGCCAGATGTGTCAGGCCAGCCCGTGCCTCAGCTTCCTCACCCGTGAGGTGGGGCGGTCCCATGGCTGTCTTGGCAGAAGTCAGGGTGATGCAAGTCTAATGCGGTCAGCAGGCTGTCTGGGCTCTGCCTAGCGCACCCTGATTTTGCATTTCAACCATCAGGTCATCAGTGATCTATCAATAGTGCAATGCATCTTTGCGTTTTTCTAGTCAAACAAATGCCCTTTTGGTTTAATATAACTTAGTAAATTAATGAGATGAGGGAGAAAATTCCAGGCCTCAGGATAGTCGCTGTGGCCAGAGCATGTGTATTTTTTGGTTTTATTTGTTTTTTTGAGACAGGATCTCTCTGTAGTCCAGGTTGGCCTCCAACTCTCAGCGATTCCCCTGCCTCAGCCTCCTGAGTGCTGGGATTACAGGTGTGCAAATTCACGCCCAGTGGGAGCATATGTCCTTCTAATGAAGTGTCGAGGACGAGCGATAGGAGTGTTATGAACATGTTAGGAAATTGTGACCATGCTGCCGGGTAACCTTCCTTCCCTGCTCAGGCCTCCGTCTCTTCTCTGACTGTGACAGCTCCCTCTCTGCCTGCCTTGCTCATGGGATTGTTTTGGCTCAAACTCATCCCCACTACTATCTATTAAGCGCCTCCTGTATGCAAAGTAATGGTTGTGTCTCCCTCCCCGTCCACCTCCCTCCCTCCCGGCATGGAAACCGGAGCTGCCATTCCCAGGGAGAGGACAGCGGGGCAGGGCGGACAGGGCCGGGGATGCTGCCCAGGGAGAGGAGGAAGTGGGGGCTGGGCCGGCCGGGCTGACGCAGCTGTGATGTCAGAGCCAGGCCGCAGGCAGCCGGCCCCAGGCTAATGGTGCCCGCTCATGGCTGGCCGGGGCAGGCTGCCTCCCCAGCTCCTCCCCTTCACCCCCCTTAACCCCTTCCCAGCCTCCCTTTCCCAGACAGCCATCCCCCAGGCCTGGCCTTGCCCGCAAGATTCCCAGATTTCACAACTGGCGCTGAATCATGTACAGTAAGTCCAGGGAGAGAAACTCCCGGCTGCCTGGCGTCCCCGCACAGGATGGCCGCCAAGCCTGGCTCCCTCGACGGGCCCTGTGGCAGCCAGGGAGCGTCCCTCTGGGCTGCTGTCCGGTTTGGGGGTGCAGCGCAGGGCGCACAACCCCTCTGGGCTGTGCCAGGAGTCTGGGGGGAGGGCGTGGTTTCCAGAAGCCCCGACGCTCTGGCGCTCTGGGGCAGGTCCCGGATCAGGCGGCCCTGCATCAGTCAGGGCTGCCGCCGAACGGCTGGTGACCTGGAACAGTGCCTAACTGTAGCTCTAAGCCCCGGTGCCCTCATCTGGAAAGTGGGGTAGTCCTGGGACCGAGCTCCTGGGCTCAGGCTGAGGACAAAGCCATGGTGTGCGGAGCTCAGCACGGGAAGTGCCTGGTGCTGAGGTCGGGCTGACGTCACACGTGAGACCCTGGGGAGATCGGCCCGTCCTCGAGTGCTGTCCCTCCCGGGACTCCCGCCCATGTGACGAGAACTCCTCTTGTCTTTTAAAAACATCTTCATTACATCAGCAAACACTGATCGAGCACCATGTTCCAGGCATGCTACTGGGTCCCGGAGACACAGCAGTGAACAAAACAAAACATTTTGCACGGAGCCTGCGTTCTCCTTGAGGCATGTGGGAATCTGAGATCCCTTTCGGGGGTGATCAGGGCTCTGAAGGACACAGAGTGTGGGGCTGGGGTGACGGAGGGAGCCCGGGTGCCCTCCCGGGGGTGCCTGGACACAAAGGAGAGGCCCCTGGGCGCCTGGGTTCGGATGGGCTCCCAGCGGAGTAGCTGCCCCACCAAGTGCCTCTGAGGGCGCTGGATGTGGCCTCTTGCTGCCAACAGGAGTCTGTGGGGCAACTGCCTCTTCCTATGTGGAACCCCAGGCCTGGGAGCTGCTGCTCACGGTGGAACACCCCTTTCCCCGGACCCCCAGAGGGCCAGGTCCCCTGTGGCCAGGCTGCGGCAGGGACTCTGGACTCAGACTCCTTCCCCAAGGTGGGGGAGCCAGAGGGCTCTGGGTACCATCTGGGTGTGGGCATGGTGCTCTGGGGCAGGGTGCTCGCGGTGCTCGCTGGTGCTCGCGGTGCATGGGGTCTGCAGGGTGCCCCAGTCTCAGTGTGTCCACCTGTCAGATGGGCACGTGCCACCTGCTGGAGGGACTGGAAGGGGAGGGGGCTCTGGCCTCCAGATCCACCTCCACTCCTGGAAGCGGCCATTGGGAGCAGGCTCTGTGTTCCCACCTGGACCACGAGGTTGGTGCACACCTGTGCATGTGTGTGTGTGTGTGCAAATATGTAGGGGACAGTGGGAATCAAAACTCAGAAGCTGCAGGGCCAGGCTGCCGGGCCACGGTGGCTCCGGAGCGGTCCCCAGGCATTAGCAGCATCCCCAAGGATGATCTAAAAATCGTTTATTTTTTGCTATAGAAAAAGTCCTTCACCGTTTTCCTGCAGGTTGCAGAGCCTGAGGCAGCCGGCGGTGTGGTTGGTTGTGTCACTCGTGGCTTCACAGGGCCGCGGGCGGTGAGACAAAGTGGTCAGAAGGGTGTCCACACACGTGGGCGAGAACTGCCACAGGCACCAGATCCGGGACAGGCCAGGTCCTTGGCCCCATCCTACAGATGGAGCAGCAGAGGCCCCAGGGTGGGGAGTGGGGCCCAGGTCCACCACGGAGGGGTGGCAGAGCCAAGGTTCGTAATTTAATTTTGAGATAGGGTCTCACTAAATTGCTCAGGTTGGCCTTGAACTTGTGATCCTCCTGCCTCAGCCTCTGGAGGAGCTGGGATTGCAGGTGTGCATGGCCATGCTTGGATCGGAATGGGGATTTGAACCTGGGCCTGTGTGGCTTCTGCATGCTCACACCAAACCCGCTCTCACCTAGTGCTGGGGTTCTTGAGGCCAGTTTGGGGGTCAGAGAGATGTTCAAGGCGTGTTAATCCCGTACCTCCTCCCCCCAATCTGAAGAAGAGCTGGCTTGGGGTTGAATCCGAAGCAGAGGCATCTCTGACTGGGACCCTTGCCCCCTCACCTGTGGGGGTAATTACCTGCCTGGTTAATGGCACACACTTCCTGCACCTTTCATCAGGGCCTGCAGCTTCCAGGCAGTAATTAACCCTCACTGCACCCTCTGAAGTCTGCATTTGAGGCAGACATGTCATTAAACCCATTTTAAGGGTAGGTAAACTGAGGTACAGCCCATTGTGGCCTGGGAGCCTGTTGTTTCCCGTGACTCAGCAGCTAACTAACCTCTGCTTTCTTCCCACAGGAAGCAGTGTCTGGCCAGTACCCTCCACCGGGGCTGAGCTCGGGACAGGTCCTGGAAGGCCCTGGGGCCCTGTTCCCCTCTCCTGCCTCCCAGGGGTGCAGGGGAAGGAGTTCTAAGCAGATGAAAGTGTTGACATCCTGAGACAATTTGCTGACCTTCTCTGGGCCTCAGTTTCCTCCTTGGTAATGTGGGGCTGATCTGCCCCTTGTAATTTTGTCCTGAGCATAAAGCACAGGACCTGCCCATGATGCAGCTCCTTGCCCTCTCCTTGCTTGGCCATGCTGGCCTCCTCACTGTTCCTTAAACTCACCAAGCCCCTTCCTACCTCAGGGCCTTTGTATGTGCAGTGCCAGCTGCCTAGAATGTCTTGCTTCCCAGTCTTCCCAGGGCTGGTACCTTTGCATCTTTCTGGGCTTAACTGTCACCTCCTCAGCCTAGAGCATCCCCCAGTTCTTTCTTCCTGGTGGAGGGATGGAGTATCTCACTCTTCTTTGTTGTTCTCGGCCCCATAGGCAGAGCCTTTTACCTGTCCGATTGACAGTGTTTTCCCAGAGTTCAGCCTGGTGTCTGGTATACAGTAGATGCTTAAGAAACAGTTGCTTCATCCGCTTCCTTCCTTGCCAGCTCCAGGTCAGTTGGGTGCTGCCTTTCACCTCTCTGGTTCCCTCGTCCCCCCTTGGGGACAAAGCAGGGACAGGACATGGGTTTCTTGGAGGACTCGGTTAGTGGGAAATCTGCAGATGAGGGGCTCTCGGGGGTCCCAGGCAGCAGGTACAGGGGGCGTCCAGAGGCCTGGGGTGCAGACAGCCTCGTGCCCGCTGCTGCACCCTCCTTCGCCTTGGGTTTGTGGGCTCGCTCTGGGCAGATCTCCAGAGCCATCCCCACCCCCGCACATCTGTCAGCACCCTTGGGGGAAAGAATTTGGAAAGGGGAGGAAGAAGAAAAGAAAGCAGGGCGCGAGGGGTCGGCTCCCACACCTGTGTAAATAATTTGTCATCTTAAAACGCATCAAGTACACTCACCTTTAGTGCCCGGTCCTTGGGCTTGTTTTCCTTGGCAAGGCCCCCACGGGAGTGGAATTTCGGCCAAAGGGACCCAATTGTCATGTTCTACGCATGTTCCCAGGCCGGGACTGGGAACGGCTCTGGCTGACTCTCCACTTCTGTCCCCAGAAGTACCGGAATGTTCCTGGGATTTAAGAGCAGCTTCCAGCTTTGGAAGCTATCCGGGAATTCTGGAACGCTGGAATTTAAACAGCCTCCAGCCCATTTTGCAGAGGAGGAGCTTGAGGCCCAGAAGGGAAAGGGCTCGGCCTGTGTCACATGACATGAGATGTGAGCAAGTTTGCCGGTGGAAGGGGACATTGTGGAATTTCCTACTGGAGAACTTCCTGTTCCCCATCGCAGTCCAGGAGGTTTGAGGGATGCCCCAGGCCTTCTGTCTTCAAGGGTGCGCAGGTTCTGCTGCAGTGATTGGTCCAGGGATGGTCATGTGACTAAGCTTGCTCAATGAGATTCTCTCCTGGGGCTTTGGTGCTGCCACGTGTTTGACAAGGAGATGAAATTTTCCATCAGATTGACAGTGAGCAAGGGAAAAGCTGCCTGAGAGACCCGCTCAGAGCTGGACAGGGTCTGAACTCCTGGATCCAGCCAGACCTGAGATCACACACTCTTGGCCTCTTTAGTTTCATAAGCCACTAAGTTTCCTGTTTTTGGTGGGAAAGAATTTGGCCTGGTTTTCTGTCCCTTGCGCACAGAAGTTTCTGCCTGGCCCACGGGGGGAGAGGAAGGAGAGACTGCAGGCAGAGGAAATAGCCGGACAGAGAATGGAAGGCAACCATTTCCAAGGAGGCTCTCATGAAGCAGGGTGAAGAGGAAGAGGCATCCGAGGTGAGTTCAGGAGTTTGTCAGGTGGCCGGGGTGGGAGACAGGACGTGGAGCCACCCCCGTGCAGACTTGGAAGGGTGACCCCGCAGTCGAAGGCAGATGGTGTCCCAGACTTGTGCAGGGTGACAGAGGACACTGCTGCAAAGGGCACTGGCTCCACCGCTCCCGGACAGCCCCAGCTCAGGCAGGCTCCGCTGCGCCTGGAGCCGAGCCTGTCCTGTACTATACCCTGACCCCGGCCGAGGCCTCAGCCTGCCGTCCCCGACCCCCGGGTGTGCTCCTTCTTTGGTCCTGGGCACCATGGGTGGTACACAGATTTACTCTGGGGTCCCCGTACATAGCACATGATCAGACCGGGTCACAGCAGGAGTCATTCGTGTGCAAGTCGACAGGCCATCTGGACAATGGGTAAACTCCGCTTGTGAAAAAGAGCCCCCAGGTCAGTCCTCCTGGAGGTGTCGCCGACTTACAGCGCTCCGCACAAGGCCTATGGGATGGGTGCAGGGCCGTCACTGACATGCAGGAGACAGGCTGTGCCCCCCCAGCCCCCAGAGTCCCCTCATCGCCATGGCTTTCCCACTGCTAGTCTTTCTGATCGCTTTCCCTTGCTATAAATTTGCTTTTCCAGGGTGACACCTGTGGGTCCCAGTGGGTTGAGCCTGGCTCCCCCTTTCCCATGACGCTTTTGAGATAGGCACGCCCAGCTGTGTGTGCCGCTAGATGGTTCTTTTTTATTACCACTTAGTACTCCACCTATGGATGGGCCACAGTGTGTCTGCCCGGCGGCAGGCAGGCTGAGCGATATTTGGGCTGCTTCCAGGTTTTTTTGCAATTATGAATGAAGGCATCGGAAATATTTGCAAACTGCTGCATTGTAGAAGGTTTTCTCCTAGCAGCAGCTCTCAGCCCCCTGGGCAGTGTGTATCAGTTTCCTCCGGCACCGGAGGAAATAGGTGTGTAAAGCCGGGTGTGGTGATTCACACTTGTAATCCCAGCACTGGGGAGGCTGAGGCAGGAGAATTGGGAGTTCAAGGCCAGCCTAGGCAACTTAGTGAGACACTGGCTCAAAACACAGATCATATAGGTGGATAATGGTATCTCACTGTGGTTTTAATTTGCGTTTTCCTATTGATTAATGATATTGATAATCTTTTTATCTGATTATTATTATTATTATTATTATTATTTTAGTGTAGTGGCTGTTAAATCTTTTTGCCTGTCAAAGGACCTGGCTTCAGCTGATGTGGTGGCACTTACCTGTGATTGATCCCAGCACACTGGGAGGCTGAGGCAGGAGGTTTCTAAATTCAAGCCCAGCTGGGGCAACTTAGTGACTTAAAGAGACAATGTTTCAAAATAAAAAATAAAAAAAGGGCTGGGAATGTAACTCACTGTGAAGGCCCTGGGTTCAGAACTGCAAAACAACAAAAAATAAAAAATGGATTGTTATTAATGGGTTTGGACAGTCCTTTATACATTCCTGATATTAGTCAGCCCTTTGTCAAAAATATGGTTTGCAAAGGTTTTCTCCCAGTCTGTGGTGTATCTTTTTATTCTTGTAACAGGCAGGCTTTAATAACATGGTTTTGTTTCCATTGTAATTATTGTTTCTGGTTCACATTGATTGGTGGCATAAGGTCTTTGTTTTTTTAGTTCTAGTGATAACAGCAAATATTTCCTTTTGAAATAAATTGATTTAAGCGGAAAAGTAAGACAACGTGAAGAAAAACATTCGGTAAGTAATGCTAGAAAGCAGGCAGCACAAAAATCATAACGGCAGTGACCAGAACAGTCCTGAGGTGGGGAGCTCCGGTGTGTTCTGCCAAAGACCGGACAGCGCTGTGCTAGGCATCAGCGACACAGCAACATTTTTTGCCATTTTGGTGGTAATTTCTCCCCACCGAGCTCCTCTTCATGCCTCAAAAGTCAATTCAAATGACCCTTCCCTTGTCCAGACATTTCCTGCTACACTTGTCACATCCTATTTTCTATGTCTGTGACTATCTTCCTGGGCAGGGGACGCGTCCGGCAGCATCTATCTAGCAGGGGTGGCAGAGAGCCTGGGGCACAGACTAGCACCTCTCAAGGGTAGAAGCTATTAGACACCAAGGAAGGTGAGTGTGCTGATCTGATTGGCTGAAACTGGCCAGCTCCGCCCCCAATGAAGTGGCCCAAGGCCCCTCCCCGTTGCAATCTGGGCCGACCTCATGCAAGCCAAGGTCGAGCCCTTGGCCTTCCCTCCCACTGACCGAGACACTAAGAACAGTGCTCTCCGAACCCAGCTCCAAGAGCGGGGAGGCCCCCTCGCTACTCCCCACCCAGGGCCCACGGGCGCCTTCCCCGCGGGGCTCCTCATCCCCGCTCCAGGCGCCTCTGCACTGCCCCTTCCCGGGACCCCTGCTCCCCCGCCTGTGCCCGGCTCCTCCACTACTCTCCTCGCTCCTGCGGCTCCGTCCTTCCACCGCCATTCCCACCCGGGCCTGCGCTCTTGCTCCTCCCTCCGCCTAGAACTTTCCTCCCCGCTCTCCCAGTGACTGGCCCGTTCTGAGTTCTGAGCTAAGCGGCGCCCCCCAGGGCCCTCCCCGCGGCCCTCTCCGAGCCCCGCCCCTTCGCCTGGCTTTTAGCTCATCGCTGTTTACTGCCTTGGCAGCTGGGAGCGCCCTCGTTTTGGAGTTCACGTGTGTGTTCATTTGTTTTTGTCTGTGTCCTCAGCTACTGTCACCTCCACGAGGGATTTGGTCTCTCGCTCTCTCAGTCCTTCCAAGGCCGGGCACAGGTCGCAACACGGTACCCAGCGCTCAGTCAGCATTTATGGAATGAGTGAATGAAGAATGAATGAATGAGCGCAGGAGCTCTCCCTTCGGGTGCGTGGGCTGCTCCGGCCCAGGACCACGGGCTCCCTCAGCTCCTTCTGGCCCCGGTGCCCAGCGTGATGCCCAGTGCTGCCCTCCTGGGTCCCGCCAGGCCTGTGTCTTGCCCAAGAACTGCCCCTTGCCGGCTCCCTCTGGGTTCCCCCGCGTGGACCGAAGGGAGGCTCCATGGCTGGGTCCTGCGGGAGCCAGCGGGGAGCACTGCAGGACAGGGAGCCCAGCACCGCGCACGCCAGCTGCCGTTCCTGGCGCCATGCCCGACCAGAGGGCTCTGCCCTGGCCCGCACAGGTGCTCGGAACACCCAGGTGAGGAGGGGCGGAGCACGCGGCTGAAGAGCGAGGGGCCAGGGCAGGGCCCCCACAAGTGCTGCCCGGTCACTGTGCTTTTGGTTAAAACTTGGCTTAGCAGGAGATTTGAAAAGTGAGCTGATCTGCAGAAGGAGGCAGTCGCAGTGTAGAGGGGAAAGGTGAATGTGGCAAATGGTGCCCGATTTTAAGGGGGGTCGGGAGCCTTCAAGTCCTCCTTCCTGACCCAGCAGCACCGTGGACCCTCGCCCGCAGCCATAGCCTGCAGCACTCCTGGCTCCCCGGCCGGCTCTGCCTCTGCCCTCTGCTCCAACGTGGTGTCCCCAGGTCACACTAAGGTGAACATGTGGGAAAATGGCCAGGACAGCACCGAGAAAGATGGAAGAGGATGGATTCGTTCATCCAGGCACTAACGTATGTGACAAAGGTACAGGAAATAAAACAGTCGTATTGGCAGAGAAAGGGACACAGGTACACTAGGGAAGCTGAGTCCAGAAGGCGTCCCGGGCGCCATGGGGCCCACCTCTGCTACCAACCGGGAAGGGCTTGGCATGGGGGCGTCAGTCAGCGGGGGTTCTCTGCATCACACAGGAGCGGGGGTGGGGATATGTCCCAGCTGTCTGGATGTGCACGACTCCTCCCTAAGTCCACCCGCCTCGACTCCTGGAGACAACTCTGCAAGCTCCTGCTCACCGTGTCTGCCCTGGAAGATCGGACGCCTCCAGTGTGCGTTAGAGAACATTACCTCCATCCCTTCTTGGGCCTCCTTGGGCTCTTCTGGTTAGCCCCAAAGAGCGCGTCCCCAGGCTGCCTGGGCTCTGACCTTCTCCTGTCCTTCTCTCGAGGTGAGGTAGGGCAGACCTCAAGCTTAGAGCCTTCTGCACAGAACAGAGCCCAGCTCATATTTAATACAATTCTTCTGTGATCATTGTTGTTAAGGCTATTTTCCATTTATAGAAATGAATACATGGTTTTCTCTTTCCGGCAGTAATACAAAGTCCTTTACAAGTCAATGCATTAGCTGGGTGTGGTGGTGCACACCTATAATCCCAGCGCTTGGGAGGCTGAGGCAGGAGGATCACCACGAGTTGGAGGCCAACCTGGCTATATAGTGAGACTCTGTCTCAAATAAACACAAAACTAATGTATTAACTCATGCTACAGCAGGGAGCTTCAAAACATTATGCTGAGAGAAGCTAGGTCCAAAGGGTCACATACTGCATGAGCCATGCCTAAGAAGTCTGCAGAATAGATGTAACAGCAGGGACGGGGTGAAGGTTGGTGGCCTCCAAGGGCTGGGTGTGGGGTGGGGAATGACTGCTTAGTGGGCGCAGGGTCCCCTTTTGGAAATAGTGGAGGTGGTGGTTACACAGGAAACATTAAAAGGCCATGGACTTGCTCACTTTAAAATGGTTATTGGGTGCAACGCGAATTTCACCTCAATAAATTATTATTTAAAAACCAAACAACAAAAAGTCAGTTTGCTTAAGAACAAGCACAAGTGGCTTTACAGATGAGCTCGTGGGCAGCTCTGGAAGGCACTGGCTAAGGGGCTGGAGCCACTCGACCGGACGCCCTCTGCACACTGGTGGCACTGGTGTAGCCCAGGGACCCAGCCTGCCTTGGCCTCCAGGGGGCCCTCTGGGATGAAGCTGTCCTCAGCCCCCGCCTCCAGCCGGCAGTGAGGAGTTGCCCCACTTTGCATGCCTTGATTTACCTCCCTAAGGAGCCTCAGTTTCCTCCCCTGTAAAATGGGGCTGGTGCAGCTCTTGCCTCCCAGGGTTGAGGAGCTACCTAAGAAGGTGTGTTCAGGGCCTGGAGGGAAGTAGGTGCCCTTGGGCCACACTTCTGGCCCAGCACTGCTCCCACCAGAGCTGATACATTTCCCTCCTGCCTTAGATTATAGGGCGCAGTCTTCATAGCCCCTGCGCAGGGTGCGCACACAGTAGGTCCCCAGGAAGGACATGTTGACTGGCACCCAGAGGAGCTCCTAGGACCCCCGTTCTTCACTCCCACCCCATGGCTCACCTGGGCCATGGCAGGCACCTCCTTCCTGGCTTCTGGGCTTCCTTCCTGTACCCCCCGCCCTGCCCCAAGCTGGATCTCACGTGCAGCCAGAGGGATCCGTGAGAACATGAGTCAGAGTCTGTCTGTCCTCTGCTCAGAAGCTTCCCAGGGCCCTCCTGCCTTGCTCAGAGTAGAAGCCAAAGTCTTCCCCATACCCACAGGCATGGCACAACCTGCCCCAATCCCTCTCTGCCCTCATCTCCCCTGTTCTCCCTCTCTCCTGCAGACAGACTTCCTCCTGTTGCTCGCACACTCAGGCCTCCACCCCCGGGCCTTTGCACTTGCTGTTCTCATTGCTCAGAACATTCATCCGCAGAACCACCCCCGCCTCTCCTCCTTCCCCTCCTGCAGGCCTCTGACTGCTTAGGGAAGCTTTCCCTGGCCTCCTACATTCTGCTGGACTCCAGTGCTCTTGGTCTGGGCCCAGCCTCAAGACTCAGGAAGGAGAGACACTCCCAGGCCTCCCTCTGGATTAGGGCTGGGGTCACCGCCCCCAGGACAGGCGGTGCTGTTGCTGTGCCTCTCGAAGAGGCCTCTGCCCATCCCTGCCGTGGGAGGCATCCAGGCTGCAGGTGGGAAGGCGCACGTCCTCCACAGCCCCTCACCTGACTCGCTGACTCAGGCCCCTGCCCCGCCCCTTGGTGGGAAGCAGCCCCGTGGCTTTGCGTGCCTGGCCAGACCTGACTCACGGGCCCCACCTGGCCTCCACCACCAAGGCCACCTCGCTCTGCTCCCAGGGCACTTGGCCCAGGCTCTGCCTTCTTTTGCCTCTGGAAGCCGCTCTTCCATGTCCTGCCAGAGAGGCGGGGGGACAGGGCAGGAGAGGTGACAGGAGCAGTAACGGCAAGGACAGCGGCCCTCATGCAGTCGTAGCAGGCAGTGGGCTCGCCAAGGGCGGCACCGGCGCTTGGCTGCATTAACCCTTCAGTCCCCACAGCGGTCCCGTTAAGGCAGGACCTTTGGTCCCCAAGGCCTGAGCAAAGAGCCCCACGCCAAGGCTAGTCAGATGGAGCAGGGATTTGGATCCAGGCGTGCTGGGACGTCAGCTGTCATTCTGAGCTGCAGATTGAGGAGTGTCCCAGCGCCCTGCCCCGTGGCTGCTCGTGGGGCTGTCTGGGCAGAGCCGGCGCCTCTCTTCGGGGCAAACCCCGGGGCAGGGCCTGGCCAGTCCCTCCACGGAGGCAGCTCTCAGAACCAGGCGTCGGGGTGACGTCTACCATCGAGTGACCGCTGATGCTGGCCCTGGGCCCAGGCAGTCTCTGGGGTGGGGGTGGGGGTGACACAGAGCCACGCTGCAGCCTTTCCAGCATGAGCTGGAGCCCGGGGGACAGCGTTTTATACGGGAGGGGTCTCAGGCTCAGAGTCGCAGGACGAGATCCAGGCCAGTGCGCTGGAACGTGGCAGAGGTTGGATTCAAACCCAGCTTCGTTCTGACACCACCAGGCCAGAGTCCCTTCTGGTGATGGTTACCTAGCATCTCAGCCAGGAACAGGGAACCCAGACACCGGGAAGGCCTGGAGCTTCAGTTCCTGTCCTCCTCCCGCTGCGGCCTTTCGCCGGCCCATACCCCTTCATCCACTCATTCATCCGCGCGCCCTCTCATCCACACCCAGCCTCTAGCCAGCCATCCTTCCACCACCTTTCCCTTCCTTCCTTCACTCTGTCCATCCATCAGCCTCTTGCCACCTGCGCCCCGCTCTGCCTGCTCAGCCCTTAGCCTCGCTCACCCTGCCCCCTGCCCTGTCACCCACCCCTCCACTCACCCACCCAAATGCCGTCTGTCCTGCCGTCCACTCAGCCTTCCTTCCATCCTCCGACCTACCCCCTCCATCCTTTCCATCCACTCACCCACACATCCGTCTGTCCATCTTTGCGCCCATCCGTCCGTCCAGCCAGCGTCTGCCGCCAGGACGACGGCTGGCTGCCGCACGGCGCGCTGGGATTGCTGTGCCTTGAGCCAGGAGGGACACGCCTAATTAAGTTTCTGTTTATTTGCTGTTCCAAGAAGGCTAATTGTGGGGTTTGTAAACAGCGCTTTGATGGCCGGGGAGTTACTTCAAAGAACAGTTAAATAAACAGCCGCTCGGTGGAAAGAGTCCACAGAGCGTACAGCGGCCTTGTGGGAGAAGGAACCGAGCAGCAGGCAGTGCTGGGACTTCCGGTCAGAAGGGAAGTCAGGATGGCAGGGACAACGGTGGTGACAGACACGTGTGTCAGATGCCACCTGTGTTCCAGATGCTAAGATCCCCACTATGGGCCGGGGCTGGGGCTGGAGCCCAGGAACAAGAAGTTGTGGCTCCAGATCACATGCCTGGGAAGTAGCACAGCTGTGACACTGATGGAAACCTGTCTGCAATAACGGTGGTGACAAGAGGAGATAATCGTGTGGCTCTGTATGTGGCAGGCACTAACAGCCTTCTTTCCTTCTTCACCTGGGTCCGGTGAGGTCAGCACCATCAGCATCCCCATTTCACAGGTCAGAAAACCGAGAGCAAGAGATGTGCTTAGATTTTCAGTTCAGCAGCAGCAGATTTTTTTTTAAATTAAAATATCTGGACACAAAGTCCTGCTCTTGACCACATTAACCAATGGAATGCAGGTTTTATGCATTTAACTTACAACCACATATACGGTTGGTTACACACATTTTTTTTAAAAATCTTTTCGTCTCTCTATTGTATGTTTCTAAAAATACTAAACGTATAACTTGATTATTATCCTTTTTATTATTTAGTTTAGGGGTTGGAAAACTTTGTGTAAATGGCAATGTAATAAATGTTTTAAAGAGAAAAACAGCCACAGACTAGAAAGTGATCCTTGATGCTGAGTGCTAATAAACCTTTATTTATAAAAACAAATGGGGGGCCACACTTGGTTTAAGGGTTGTGGTTTGTGGATGGATGATGATGCATCCACCAAACCATATTCTGTGCATCCACCACATGCATCCACCAAACCATGTTCTGTGCTCTGTAATGATGACATAAAATAATTCTCAAGGCTAACTTACCAGGCCATTTTGCCGGTGGGCCATTGGCTTGTCACCTGCCTTACATACCATTTACCTATTTGCCCATGCTTGGCCATTTCTGAAGAAATAGGCAAATGCCTTGAATTAACGAAGCCCTTCAGGCGCACTGTCAGTGAATGGTATGTGTGAGGGTCCTCAGCCTGGTCGGCCACCCATCAGGGGTATGGAGGGTGCCATGGCCTCGGGAAGCACTCTTCCTGGCATCAAATCCTGAACTTGGGCCTGAAAAAAAAATAGTAAAGTAAAAGTGGAGAAGTTCTGTGACTGGGGCTCTAGTAATGTCTTCTCTTGGTGACAAGAACAAGGAAATGAAAGGATGACATGGCAGGGGTATTACAAAATGTACTCAAAGCTGGTGGGAACAAAAGAAGGGGGGCCAGAAAGATCCCCCTTCCCCGCCACCCTCAGCCACTTCCCACAGCGTCTGTTTCCCAGCTGCGGAGAAGGTGTGGCCACTGCCAGGTTGAGAGGCAAATGGCAACCTGGGTACAAAGTTTCCAGCGTCAGTGTAGATGAAGGCCTTCTTCCCACAGGATAGGAGTTCCCGCAGAACCGAGAGAAACAAACCCACTAGAACAAATGCACAGGGCCAAGTAAACATGCAAGACATTCAGCCCGGCTGGTAATCCAGTGAATTATTTAGTTCGGGGTCTGGAAAACTTTGTGTAAAGGGCAATGTAATAAATGTTTTAAAGAGAAAAACAGCCACAGACTAGAAAGTGATCCTTGATGCTGAGTGCTAATAAACCTTTATTTACAAAAACAAATGAGGGGCCGCACTTGGCTTGTGAATTGAAACAACACTGAGATACCACGTCCCCTCCTCAGGAGGATGGCACAGGAGTGGTGAAGTAAGGTGTGAAGGAAGCAGTGGGGACGCTAGGCACTGACCCCACCGAAGCGTGGCAGGGGACACTGGAACAGACTTTCAGGAAAACAATTTTACAGTGTCCAGGAAAATCGAAAATTCACATTTTCTACAACTGAGCCATTCCATTATCTGTTGTCTCCTTTAGGGAAACAGCCACACATGGGCACAGGAATTTGGGCTAAGATGGTCTTGGGAGCAACCAAGCTAGGGAAGGGTTAGACACCCAGCAGTGGCCTCTGCGCCTCCTCCTCACGTCTCTGCCGTTGAGCCAGCTAAGGCGCCCCCTGCCAGACTCAGACGCAGGGCTGGCCTCGCGGGAGCGGAGCTGGCTTACTGACCCCTTGTCCCTACCGACCTTAAACGCGGCTCGCCTGCCCTCGCGGGCTCTCCACGACCCGATTTATTTGGAACTTTTCACTCAGGTCTAGAAATGTGCACAGGTCCTGGACGAGACCTCAGGGAATCCTCGCAGGGGAGCGCCCCCGGGTGACAGGCCCCACATCAAGAAACGGAACGTTCCAGTCCAGAAGCTTCCTTCCAGTGGAAGCTTCTTTCCGGCCCCCTTGAAGTCATGACATTCCCAAGGGCAACTGAGCGGGTGGCGCCTATTTCTCAGACCTCCCTGGGTGGAATCGGATGGAATGTGCGAGTGTGCGTCTGCCCCTTTCCCTTGTGCTGACGTCACCGAGAGTCACTCCTGCCGCTGTGCGTGGCTGAGAATCACCCCTCTTGAGACGGGGTCGCAGTCCGTGCTGTGGATGTGACTGGGTTCATACATTCATTCATAGGCCCCAGGGGTGCCTTCAAAGTAGGGGCTGCTCGTGAAGAGTCCTGTGAACGTCTGCACAGCGTTGCGTGGTGAACATCTGTCTGCACAACTGCCGAGTCATGTGGCCGGCAGTTTCCCTTTATTAGAAACGGCCGAGTTCCCAGAGCGCTGGGCCGTGGTGTTGCGCCCCTCCTGGCCACAGGTGAGAGCTCTTTCTGGTTCTCCGCATCTCTCCAGCTCCTGGTGATTTTTGGATGTCTGCTCAAGTCTTTGCCTTTTCTTTATTGGACTGATCATCCTTTTCCCACAAAGCGATTTTAATGATTGCTTCTGTATTAAATTGCTCTATCAGGGGGCTGGGGATTTAGCTCAGCAGCAAAAGCGCCTCCCTGGCAAGCGCAAGGTCGTGAGTTCGGTTCCCGGTACCGGAGAAAAAACAAAAAAATAAAAAAAAAAAAAAAAAAAAAAAACGGTTCCCGGTACCGGAAAAAAAAAAAAAAAAAAAAAAAAAAAGAAAAAATAAATTGCTCTATCAGCAAGGATTCTGCAGAGAAACAAACTGACAGGGTGTGTTTTAATTTAATTTTTAAAGGAACCGGCTTATGCAATTATAGAGCTGGCAAAACCGAGATTTAGGGTGGGCTGGAAACTTAGGCAAGATTTCTACGCTACAGTTTAGAGTAAAGGCAGAATTCCTTCTTCTATAGGAGACTTCGGTTTTTACACTGTAGGCATGCAACTGATTGGAGGAGGCCCACCCATGTTGGGGAGAGTAATTTCTTTCACTCAGAGTCAACTCACTGGAGATGCTAATCACTCCACAGAATACCTTCCCACGGTGTCTAGCCCGGTGTTTGTCCCAGTGATGGCACTATCACCTGGCCAGGGTGGTGCAGGGGTGTTTATGTTGCTCACCGCTCTGGTCCCTATTTATGCACACACATATTCGGTATGTGTTTGTGGAATGGGTGGTGGGTGAATGGATCCGTGGATGGGTGGATAGGTGGGTGGGGAGGCCAGCAGATGAGTCATGTCCTCCAGGTTTATTTACCACCTCTGGGCTGTGGGCCCCATTTGTCTGTCCTCACTCCCCTGCCCCCCAAGCCTGAGTAGAGGGCTCTACAGGTTCTCCAGGACCAGGCGGATTTCCTGTTCTTCCTCTTCCTCCAGGCCGGGAAGCAAAAGCCTTTCTCCTTCCCAGCCGGGTCAGTAGCTGCTGGCAACTTCTCTTTGAGTCTTCACCTGTCAAGCTGGGTCCTGGGGGCTCCAGGGTCCCCCAAAGAGGGACATATGGGAGTAGGATGGGAGACACTGTGGCCTGGCACAGAGGCGACCCCTCCCCAGTGGACCCCCAATCTCCTGGAGCAGACTGATTTTGAAGTGGGAAGGGGGAGGCACAAGGCGACATTTGCTCTGAGCCCTTCACAGACACTTGGGACCATGGTTCCTCTTTGTCTTCCAGGGTCACCCCCAGGTAAGTGCTGAGCGAAGGGTCCTCGGGGCTTGCAGCTGCCCCTGGAAGGTGGGTCCCGTTTCTCCTCTGTACAGTGAGGCCGGGTGCTCGGATTCAGATCTCGCAGTACTCGCACCACCAGGAACCGCAGGCCCCTTAGACACAATGTGGGCCGTCACTGCCCCCGGAGTCCCAGAGTGCCGTGGGCCCCGCACGGCCAGCTCTCATCCCGCGCCGGGTCACCTGCCACCCAACGCTGGGCTCTTTGGGGAGATGGGCAGAAGGAGCCCCCCGCCGCCGTCCCTGGGCGCCAGTGCTCAGGCTGCAGGGCAGGCAGGCTCTTCTTGGGCTGGAGCCAAAGTGGATGGGCAGCTGTTACGCTGCTGGGCTGTCTCCGCCAGCCAAGGGCAGGGGCCATTTGCCAGTCTCCTGCCTTTGTCCAGGTCAGAATTGGATCTTGTTCAAATAAACTCAAAGGCCAGGTGGATAATTAAAGCAATGATTGGAGATCTCGGCAGCGGCAAGCTGCGCCAAAATAGCCTTAGGTGTCAGGATAACCAGCCCATCTCCAGCCTGCTCTGAGGTCAGTTCTCACCAAATGACAGGGGCAAGGAGAGGAAGTCCAGCCCTCAGCAGGGCTGGGCCCAGCCTGTGAGTCCGGCTCCTCAGCCTCCCGGGGCTGCTGGTAACTTTCCTGCACGTGCTATACGTGTTCTTGCTGCAGTGCCTTTGCCTGTGCCATCTCCTTGGAAACAGAGGCAGCTTTGGAGCCAGGTGCAAGGAGCACATTGGAGGGATGTTCTCAGGAAGCACCCAAGACAGGGAAGGATGTAAATAAACTTATGTGTCAAAGCGGTCATGGCTGGGGCCAAGTGGACCTCAGTCCCAGTGGGTAACTAACTCTTCGAGACTTGAGAGCGAGTTATCCCAGCTTTTAGGAACTATTAGCTTAGTCTGCACCCAGAGCCAGACCAAAGCTCTCTGGGCATCTTTGGGCAAGACCGATCACATCTAGCGGCATCAACAGCAGCTGCTACAGAAGTTTACTAATTCTTCACCTTTTTCAAAGAGACTCCTATATGCTCTTGAGAACCCAGTGTAGAGGTCACCCCTGCAGAGAAACCTCTGCTGATCCTCCTAAATCAGTTCATCCTGCCTTGCTCCTTACACGAACTTCTAATATTTGCGTCAGTCTCCGGGGGTAATAATTGCCACTGTACACCACTTACCTTGCCCACCGGGGTGTGGACATCATGAACAGACAGGGTAGTGTCATGGAGCCCAACATCCGTTCTAGTAGCTTCTCTGAACTAACTCTGCTTGTTATGTCTGTGTCCCTAGAGCATGGCCTTTGGGAAAGGTATGGGCAAAGGGATTGGTAAGGCATTCTGGCTCACTGGAATCACTTCT
>NW_004955445.1:7910159-7952804 GCF_000276665.1 Chinchilla lanigera | reverse complement strand
TTTTTTGAGACAGGATCTTACTAAGTCACTAAGTTGGCCATGCTGGGCTTGGACTTGTGATCCTCCTGCCTCAGCCTCCCAGAGTGCTGGGATCACAAGTGTGTGCCACAACACCCAGCTGGAAGAGCATTTTTAAAAACTTTAGGGGCTGGAGCGCCAGCCCTAGAGATCCAGATTCCGTGACTGGAACCGCTGTGCTTAGTCTCAGAAAATGTCACACCCAGCAAGGGGCAAGCAGGGGGAGAGCTGGTGGCACCCTACCTTTAAGCGGCTGGGAACAGGCGCTCTGGAGCCTGCTTGCAGTAGAGCCAGAGAGACACAGAGAATGCAGGCAACAGGAATGAAAATCAGTGAAGCTGGCCTGGCACCGCCACAAGGTGAGAGCTTAGCGCAAGCACAGCGCTGCATGGGAAGGAGAAGCTGTCATCTCAGCTTGACCAACCTCAACGCACACAGGTCCGCAGGAGGCTGGGCTGTGCCAGGCAGTTCTCTAGCTCTTGGCCCACAGTCACTGATGGGACCTTTAGGGAGCCCAGGCCCACGGGTACCCAGGGGCCACAGCGGGGGAGCTTCTGGGGTGGGGTCCAGGGCAGCGTATAAGGAATATGAAGTCCAGGCTGAGACCCTCGTGACTCAGGAGTCCGACCATCTCAGTTCTTTCTCCCCAGAGGTTCACTTATCCTGTAATAGTGCTACCAGGGCAAACCTGAGCTGAGGGCCTACTCCGTGCCAGGCCCTGTGCCTCGCACTCACATGGCCTTGTGGAACAGGTGGGGAAACTGAGGTATGGTGTGGTCAAGGAGTCACAGCTCTTCAGAACTGGCCTTTGCCAGGTACAAGGACGTGCAAGTCTGACCCAGGAGTTTGGGGTCACCCTCCCTCCTGTTTCCTCTAAAGTGGCTCTGATGCCCTCCGGCCCACTCAGCTGCAGGATGGTTCTGGTTGTTTTCCATAAGTCACTCGTGGTCTTTTTTTTTCCCTCTCAAACCTCAACACACAGGCAAATCCCACATCATAAAGGCTGAGTGGGTTTCAGAGGTAAGGGCTTCATTCCAAAGGTCACGGCTTCACGAGTTATGTTTATTAGGAGTTATTTTAAAGTGTTCCCCAAACCCCATGAAAGGTGGGAAGTCTTAAAATTACTTCTCCCAAAATGGGCTGCCTTGCCCGGAAACTCTGTGACTGCCTCACAAGGAGTTATTAATTATGATTTGTTTTTGTAATTGTCCACTTGGAGTCTGGGATGACACACGCTCTCACTTGTCTGTCCTTCAAGAGAAGGAATCAAAGGTTCATGAAAATCAGTTATATTTAACTAGTGGAATTTTTTGGGCCCAGCCCTGGATTTGCTGTGCGACCTTGGCAAACCCTGTTCACTCACTGGGCCTCTGGTTTTCCAGTTGTAGAAGGAAAAATGAGCGTCAACAGTGATTATAGGATTTAGAATATTTATTTCCCTAACCACGAGTATGTCACGGGTACAAAAAGGTGTAAAGACGTACATGCATGGACATTTTATAAATTGCATTTTATTTGGATTTGTAAAATTTAAAAATATTAGCATTTCATTTGTAGATGCAGACATTTCTGGTTGTTGTTGGAAAGGGTAATAGGGAGGAGGCGGTGCCCTTGTCCAACCATCTCAGTCCAGAATGATAGACACATCACTGCCCTTACAATTTGATTGGCCAGAGCTGGTCACATGGTTCCACCCCATTGCAAAGGCAGTTGGGAAATGTAGTGCCAACTGGACAGCTACTTACAGCAGATCTATACTTTGGAGAAAGAACGTGAATCTTTGGTGGACCTTTGACCATCCATCTCAGCTTCAATATTCTCTTTTTAAATGAAAAGCTTCCAGGAACAGAGTTTGTCACCTTATCAATGAATTCAAATGTAATGTACAATTATCTGTAAGTAGGAGGGATCATTCTATGCAATGTTAAGATTTGCTATATATCTGCAGGAATGAAGACAATCTGATACTGGCAGAGGCATAGACACAGACCAGTGGGCTAGAATAGAGAACCCGACAACAGACGCCCAGCAGATACGCCCGCCTGACTTTCGACAAAGATGCAAAAGCAATTCAAAATGCAATACGTAGAGTTGGAGCATTGAACATCCCATGCAAGAGAAAAGTTACTCAAAAGGAATTGTTGCTGCAGGACTACAAAATATTTAGATAAAAACCATTAGAAAATCGACTTCAGGATCTCAGGATCTAATACAAGGAATTGTATTAGACTTGTGCACTAAAAACATGATTCATCAGAGGCAAAAATTGATGACTTGGACCCCTCCAAATAAACAGTGTTTGCTCTGTAAAAGGCCCTGTTAAGAATATGAAAAGGCAAGCTACAAACTGGGGGAAAATACTTACAAACTGCCTATGTGACAAAGAACTAGTACCTAGAATGTGTCAGGAACTCTTAAAACTCAGCCACTGAAAAAAAAAATTCAAATAGGAAACGAGCAAATGACAGGAAGACCCGTCTCACTGGAGAGCACACACAGAAGAGAATGAGTAATGAAGCCTGTCTCATCCTCAGCCACTGGGAAATACAAACTAAAGCCACAGTGGGTTTTCATCTCATCTATCAGAAGGACGAAAATAAAAAAATGATAGGAACACCGGAACCTGGTGAGGACGGGAGAGAAGTCCTCGTGCATTCCTAGAGGGAATGGAAAAGGGTAGGGAGTGCCGGACCATGAACAGTTTGCAGCTACCATGGGATATAGTATTTGCACTCCTGGGCCTAGAAGTGTAGTTATTTTCACAGAGAAAATGCACAAGCTGGGAGTGGTGGTGCCCATGTGTCATCCCAGCACTCTGGGAGGCTGAGGCAGGAGGATTGTAAGGTCAAGTCCAGCCTGGGCAACTTAGTGACTGAGTGAGACTCCACCTAAAAATAGAAAAGAGCTGGGGATATAGCTCAGTATAAAGGCCCTGGGTTCAATCCCCTGTGCCATAAACAACAACAACAAAAACAACACCCCCAAAACCTGTGCACAAAGGTTCAGAGGAGCTTGCTTCATAAAAGGTAAAAGCTGGAAGTAACTCAGATCCCCACGTACAACGAATAATTAAAGAAACTGGGTACCTCCATGCCACGGGACGCCGCTCAGCACTGAGAAGGAGTCCAATATTGACACACACGACAATTTAAATGAAGCCTCAGGGAATTGTGCTGAGTGAGAAAGCCCAACCCAAAGGTTACATACCGTGCGATTCCATTTATAGAACGTTCTTGAAACCGCACAATTATAGAAACGGAGAAGAGATTAGTGGTTGCCCTGGGTCAGGGCAGGGTTGGGGTGGGAAGTGGGTTTGCCGTGACAGAGCAGCGTGAGGGCTCTTTGGGGATGGAAATGCTCTGGGTCTGAGCGATGTCACTGTCGCTACCCTGGCTGAGATGCTGTCCCGTAATTTCCCTGGGCATCATCTCTGAGGGAAGCCGGGAAGGGCATATGGGTCTCTGTTTATTTCAACTGCCTGTGACTCTCAAGAGCCTCAGAAGAACACAGTTCATAACGCTACCACGCACGAGTGGTATCCTCAGCGCCTGAAGGCACTGCGGAAATCTCGGACATCATGGTAGCACGGAAACGGCCCGGAGAAGGGACAGCCTGGGTACACAGATCAGCTTGCTGCGGTCCCCTCCCCAGCCTAGGCCTCGGTTTCCCCACCTGTGAGGACCTGTTTGTAGGTTGCCATGGAGACGGGATGAAACCATCCAGGGAGCACTGGGAGTGCAGGGTTTGCCCGTGGTCCCTGCTCGGTGAATGTGGCTGTGACTTCGCAGCGCTGCAAAAAAGCCTGTGGCAGGCGGCAGCCTGGGCCCCAGCACATCGTCTCCTGGCCTCGGGAGGGGCTCAGGCTTGGGCTCCTTTCTCGGGCTGCAGGGTCTGCAGATCGGGGTCACTTCTGCTGAGACTGAGTGTCCCCGGCCCTCTGGACCTGGTGGGAGGAAGACACACTGATGCGGTGACCCGGGTGGTGGGGTGGAGCCACAGCCCAGGGCCACCTCTCTAGGTGAGGCAGGTAGGACTGGAGCCCGTGTTCAGGTGGCCAGCTGTGCCCGGGAGGCCCGCGTTCCCACTCCCCAAGCTCCCCAGGCATCCTGAGAAACAGGCATCTTCACGGCCCCTCCTTGACCCAGGATAAAAGACAACCGAGGCCCAGAGAGGTGCATGGTCTTGACCAAGATCACAGGAGTAGCAGGTGGCAGAGCTGAGGCCTGGGCCCTGGTCCACCTGATTGAGAGCCAGGGGCAGCCTCCCTGGCGGTGTACAGTTCTGCCTTCCTCTAGCTCATGCTGCCAAGCTGGTCTTGGGATATTTATTTATTTTGGTCTTTTTTGAGACAGGGCCTTACTATGTAGTTCAGGCTGTCTTTGAACTCACCATATAGCCCAGGCTGGCCTTGAACTCATGGTGATCCTCCTGCCTCAGGCTCCCAAGTGCTGGGATTAGAGGCCTGGGCCACCACGCCCAGTTCTTGGGACTTTTAAACACCGAGTGCACTGCTGCTCGAGGCGCACTGCCCAGTGGGCTGTGGGATTCGGTCTTCAGTGTCAGTAGGCCAGGGTCCACTGAGGGCTCCAGGGGCACCAGGGCTGACCCCTTGCCCACTCTGGCCTGGCAGAGGGTGGAGCTGGGAGAGGCTCAGGGTGGCCGTGGTACAGACAGTTTCCTTTTGAGTAACAGCATTTACTGAAAAGCAATTCTGCTTTTAACACCAGAAGTTCACCACCCTTGCAGGCGGGCGCCTAAAATACCTTCCTGTGCCAACCACAGCGACCTCCATGCTGCCTGCCTCCACCCCGGACAGTTTCAATTTGGTGTTGAGGGAAAATCAGATACCACAACCACGGGAGGTGAAGCGGGGGGCGGGGTGGCATCCTCCGCAGCCCGCAGCCCCCAGCCCCCATGGGTGGCTCCCGGCTGTTACTGGAAAGACAGCGGACACGCTCAGAGCGAAACCAGCAGCCTGACAACTTCTCTTCCCTTTACAAGAAAAAGAAAGTGATTGTGCTTGCTGTGGGCCTGACTTCGCAGGCCGGGGTCTTACTTGGGCCGTCTCTGTCACCCCTCTGCTAGCACCGCGGTCCTTTAAATGGCTTGATTTATTCTGTTGCCAAAAATCTGCCATGCATATGGGGGAGGGGATGCCCCACCCCAGGCAAAGCAGCCCCAGAATATCGGAGCTGGGGCCGCTGTGGGGAAGGGACAGGCATCAGACAGGGCCGGGGGACTCCAAAGAGCAGCACCCCCCAAGTCTGGCCTCCTGACTCACCCCACACCCAGAGGCCGTCACTGGGAATGTTCTGGCTTTGGGGAACCTCATGTCTCGTCTCTGTCCTTTGCCGTCTGCATGAGCTTGGGAGAGGGACTTAGCCTTGCCTGGCCTCAATCCCTTTAAGATGGGGATAATAACAGAAAGTCAAGTGATGACCTTTCTCTGCTCAAAACCCTCCCATGGCACCCATCTCACTTGGCAGAAAAGTCAGAGTTCCCTCTGCAGCCTGCCAGGCCCTGCACAGTGGGTCCCCAGTTCCCTTTCCCACCTTGTCACCTCTAAGTCTGCCTTGGTTTCTCTCCACCAGCCATCCCAGGCCTCTGTTCCTCTAATATGCTGGGTACCCTGGCCCCAGGGCCTTTGCACTAGCTGTTCCCTCTGCCCACCTTACCCTTCTTGCAGAAGCCCTAGGGCCTGTTTGATCTCCCCTCTCCCTTGCTCCTCAGGGTTCCTTATCTTTTTATCCTGAGTTCTTTGCACAGCTCTTGCTCCTATAAGACCTTATAATTTGGGGGACCTGCTCTCCAGACTGTAAGCTCCAGGGGTGCAGAGTGCAGTTCTCCATGAAGTCTTCAGACCTTGGCACAAGTAGATGCTCATCCAAGGTTTGTTGAATGAGTAAGTATGGCAAGGAAGGAAAGGGTAGGGTGTCGATAATTCAGCTCGGGGAGGAGGACGTGTACACAGAATGACACATCCTTTCCTTCCTGGCTGGCATCAACCATGTGCCATGTGCCTGCTGAGCTCCTTCTGTGGGAGCCTGCATTTTTGCGGGTGTGGAGTACTGGAGATTGAACCTAGGGCTCCCACACTGAGCTACATTCCCCAACCTGGCTTTTATGTTTATGTTTTATTTTGAGACAGAGTCTTGTTTAAGTTGCTAAATGACTCAGGTTGAGCTCAAACTTGAGATCCTCCTGCCACAGCCTCCCAGGGTGCTGGGATGACAGACATGTGCCACCACGCCCTGTGAGAAGGCTGCTTGTGACAGGTGTGGACGCAATCGGAGAGTCTTTAGGGGCCACAGCTTTGGGTCAGTCTGTGGGTCCCTGGTGTCTGGGGTGGGGGTGCCGGTGGCCTGGGGTCTGGCTGGGAGATGCGGCTGGTGGAAACAGCCCCAGAGAGGGGCTGTGGCTTTGAGGGCCGGGGACCTGGGTCCACAGCCTGTTCTCTGCCCACGGCCCCGTGGCCTCCCCAGAGCAGGACAGGCCTGGGTTCCTGAGAGCGGCTTTCTTGATGCCCTGCTTCCGGGAAGTTCTATCCCAGAAAGGGCAGATGCTCGAGCGGGTGCTGGATGTGGGCGGAGCTCCAGGAGCAGGCTCTTGGCCAGGCCCTGGAGAAGGAGGGCTTTCAGAGAAGCCAGGCGCTGGCTCCCTACAGGCCTGCCATGACCTCAGGCCTGGGTCTCTGGGAGCGCTAGCCCTGCCTGCCTCAGTTTCCCTGTTTGTATTTCTCAGAGAAGCCAAGGAGTGTGGGCATGAACACCCCCTGAGAACGCTGGGTCCTCCCAAGCCTCCTCTGTCCCCAGACGGAGCCCCCACCTCCAGGCCTACGCTGGGCCTGTTTCCTGGGCATCCGTCCTGTGCTGGGGTTGCTGCCCTGCCTGACGCCCACCTTCAGAGTTGCCTGAGTGTGCACTGCGAAGCGGGGTGTGGGAAGACATTGGTGACTGCGTCTGTGAGACCCCAGAGCAGACCTGGAGGAGCTGCCCCAGGTTAAGTCCAGTCTGGAGATATGTTTGCTGCGGCCCTTAAAGTACTTTTAAGAACTGAATCAGTGGCCAGTGTTTGAAACGCAAGGCTGTTCTATGTAAAATCCATTTCTCTGGATCCTCTTGGCAACCGGGAAGATCTGGCCCACCGTAGGGGGCTGGAGTGGGGTCCCAGGCGGAGAACAGCCCATAGCAGTCGCTCTCCTGCTTACCCAGCTCCTGCTTGGCTCTCTTTCTTCATACAAGTTGTCTGCCAGGGTCCTGAAGTATGAATAGGAGTTTGCCAGAGAAAGAGGGGTAAAAAGGAATTCTAGGACAGAGGACAGCTATTCAACATTCACTCCACAGTTACATTTCAGTGCCGACTGCATGCACAGGGGCAGACAGCAGGAAGCCAGGCAGATCCAAGTCCCTGGCCTCAGCCTAGGGGGTCTCGATGGGGAGCAGTCTATAGTTCCCCTCAAGACACTTGGCTGTGCCTGGGGATATCCGGTTGTTACCGCTGGGGTGGGAGGGGTGCCACCGAGCTCACGGGACACTGTCCATGGTGTCCAGCAGGGTCCAAGGTCAAGACCTGGGCAGCAGGCCGGGGAGTGCTGACTCTGAGCTCCACTCAGAGCGTGGGGCCGGGGTGTGGGGGCCGTGGCTGCCTGGGGAGGGGCCACCGAGACTGGGGACAGGCAGGATCCAGACAGTACAGTCCCCGATGGGTCAATCAAGGGTCCCCGACCTCTCCTTCCAGGGTCCTGGAGCTCCTTGGAAGTGGCAATGGTCTCTGATTGCCTTCTGTCATTCAGTCAACAAACACTTGTCGGGAGCCCACGGGCCTCATGAGATGGGACCTCTCCAGGCACAGCTGCTGCCACCGGTCACGCGGCACACAGTGGGTGCAAGGACAAGGCGGGCAGAAGAGGAACGGAAGGGGTGAAGGAGGAAACAAGCCCGTCTGACAGGTGAGTGCCATCACTGAGCACCTGCTGGGTGCTGGGCCCCTCCGTGTGCCAGGGCCTCGGAACAAGCGCCTCCAGAAGAAGGGGCAGTGACCAGCCCAGGGAAAGGCAGCAGGCCCAGTGCTCTCCGGGTTCCAGCTGTGCCTCTGGCCTGGGTGTTGTATGTGCTCTCACCACTTCTGTGCCACCAACCCGGCAGGCAGTTGCTGTCATGACCTGACGTTATGGGCAAGGAAACCAAGGCTCAGAGAGGGAAAGCCACTTCCCCAAACTCACACAGCGTGAGCCTTTATGTCCAGACTCCGTGCTTCTGAACAGGGCTCCCTGGGAGCCCTGGCTGCTGCCCCTTGAGTGCTAATCAGCGCCCAGGAGTCAGGGAGGGAAGGCGGCCTGGGAGCTGATCCTTTGGGAGGGATCAGAACCAGGCAGGAGGCTCTGCAGGAGCAGGGTCCCCGGGCGGGCAGACGGGCTGCCAGTTTCCGCCTCCACAAGTGGCACCCCTGCCAGCGGAGCCTGTTGAGAGGTGCCCCGCGCCCGCCTTCTGACGATGGCCCCTTGTGTGCGTGCCCTGGGGAGCGGGCAGCGCTGTGCCCAGAGATCCCTTTCATTAAGATGGCTGCAGGCGCAGCCCGAGCCCCGGTGTGCGCTGGCTCGGCACGGGCTGCTCTGGCTCCCGCGGGCGTGCGTGTGCGTGTGTGTGCGTGTCTCAGCCCACGCTGGCCACACCGCGGCTCCCTGCAGTGTGCCCGGCCTCTGGCGGCCTCCAAGCGCCGGCGCTGCCACCCACCCCGGTTCTCAGCGCCCTCTGTGCTGTGTGGGCGCCTCTCGTCACTGTCGCCACCACCGTCACCGTGGGGTGTGCGGGGCAGAGGATGCCAGGCTGGGACGGAGCCGGCAGAGGGCCAGAGGGGCGCGGCAGGGGGGTGGTGTTTGTGGCCGGGCCTCAGGCTGCAGGTGGAGGCAGAAGCTGCCCCAGGCAGCGGCGCTGGAGCAGAGCCACCGTGGGCTGGCAGGTGCCACACACAGGGCCAAGCCTCAGCTCCCCGTTTGGCACAGGAGGCAACTGAGGCAGGTGGGAGGAAGCGTCTGAGGCTGGGAGTTGGGGCGGAGTCAGCGCGGGCACGAACACTCCTCCTGCACCCTGACCGCCTGCGCCTCCCCAAGCCCCTTCCTGTCCCCGGGTTCTGGTGGGGCCTGTGCTGCAGACAGGGAACTTGGAGTCCCAGCAGGACCCAAGGCTCTGGTGGCCGAGGGCTTGGGTTCAAATCCTGCCTCTGCCACTGAACAGCTGTGTGGCCTTGGGGAAGCCGCTTACCTCTCTCTGCCCATTTCTTCATTTGCCTGGTGGGAAGAAGACCGAATGTCTCCCACTGCTGCGGCCCCAGCAAGCCTCGTAACAGTAGTGTCCGGTGTGTGACACACCAGGAGTGTGATCATCGCTGCGGCCCTGGTGCCTGTGTCACGGAGGTGAGACCTTGGAGAGCCACGTCCTTGGGGACAGCGTCCTGCAGGTGGAGGGCATGCGGTGTCTGTGTGTGTGCATATCAGGCGCCTCGGGCTTGGACAGCGCTGGCTCCCGGCAGGCATGGGGCCCCCTCTCCTTTCTACAGCTCTGCCCCTCTTTCCTGGTCTGCTCAGCCCTCAGGCCTGGACACCTGCCCGCGGCAGCCTCTGGGGCTCAGGCAGGGACCCGTGAGGGGGCAGGGGCTCGGTCCCCCTGCCCGCTGCGGCAGATCCACAGGCTTCTCTGCTCTCTCTGGATATTCCTTGACCCTGGGCCTAGCACCCCGCTTCGGGGACAGCAAACTGACCCCGTGGGAGGGACAGGTCCCCTTGGCATCCCTGGCAGAACATCCTACAGGAACCCTGGGGTCATGAGAGGGCTCTGTACAGACCCCAGATTCCTCTGTTTTTCAAAATTTTGGTGTGTGCGTGCGTGTGTGTGTGTGTGTGTGTGTGTGTGTGTGTGTGTGTGTGTTACTGGGGATTTTGCCCAGGACCTTCACAAGAGCTCCAACCCTGCTCCTCTTTTATTTTATTGTGAGCAGGGTCTTGCTAAGTCACTAAGTTGCCTGGGCCAGGCTTGAGTCTGTGGTCCTCCTGCCTCAGCCTCTGAGGCTGCTAAGATTACAGGTGTGCACCCCCACACCTGGATGAAGACCCCTTCTACATCTTGTTTGTCTTTTGATGGACATGTAGGCCGTTTCTGCACCTTGACAACTGTCAGTAGAGCTGCAACGGACATGAAGTAGCGAATGTCGAGAGACCCTGATTTCAATGGTTTTAGATAAATATCCAGAAGGATGACTGCTGGGCCACTGTGCTCAGTGATATAATCAGGTCACAGGTGACAATGCTGTGATTCCAGTAGGGAGAGTGTAGACTGGCGGCTGCCAGGACCTGGGGACAGGAGGCTGTGGGGAGCTGCTCTTAATGGGTATAAAGTTTCAGTCATGGAGGACAATTACATTCTAGAGATCTGCTGTGCAACTGTACACCTGTAACTAACCATACTACAAGACACCTCTTAGATTAAAAAAATAATAAGCTTTTATCTTTCTAGTGTTATGAGGGAGGGGCTGTGAAGTCTGGAGCTGCAGCAGCCACTTTGTGTCAATGAGGAGAATCAGCTGGAGGATAAAGCCCAAGTCCTAGGACGCTGGTCCTCACTGGCGCCTCTGAGCTGTCACATTAACCAATCCTGAGATAACAAGATCTTTACATTTAAAGCCTTTTAGAGAGTGTCGAGAGCACCTGACCAAGGTGGCAAACCCTATAGATAAGAGGTTGCTCCCAAATTGCCCTTGCTATTCCACACCCGCCTCCTGAGTCATGCAAAGGGCCCCCGTCTCACCGCTGCGGAGGCTGGACACCACGGTCCCCATTCCCTGTGACCAGGAAATGTGCTGGAGAGGAGACCACCTGCCAGCTCTGGTGGGCCCACTAGACAGAGGCCTCAGTGATCAGACCTGGTGGAAGTAGAGGACAAGACCCAAGCAGGAGAAGATGCCACCAGTCCCTGAGACTGCAGTGTGGGAGGCCAGGCCTCCTCTCGGGAGGGACTCGGGCTGCTCCACGCCTCCTGCAGCGCTGCAGGGCTGGGAGCCCCTCCCACATGAGGCCTGGCATGCATACCACCCCCAGCATCTTCGGGGTGCACGGGTATCGGAGGGCCCTGCTGTCCCCACATGGATTGAGCAATGCTCCTGTGGACACTTCCGGCTCACACGAACCACGAGTCACCCATTTCCTCTCAAGTTCGTTGGGCAGTGGGTGACTTATCACCTCTCAAGGACACTGTGACCTTTCTTGTGACCTCTCCATGATGCATTCCTGAGTCACCCTGAGATAGCATCTCCGTCACCTTTGTCCCCAAATCCCCTGCCCTTGTTTGCAGATGGAAACAAATAGTAACCTTGATGACAGCTGCCAACTCCGACCTTGTCACACATGCTGCACACGTGGTCACTTTCAGGAAGGTCCCATGCGGATGCCACATGCCACCTGAGGACAGCAAGGCCCAGGCGGGCTGAGGAGCTCGCTCAGCAGCTGGAGGTAGAAATTCAGTGGTATTTAGACATTTAGCCAAGCACCTCGGGAGGAAAAAAGTTACAAAGAAGTAAGCTGGGAAGTATTCTAAACAATCACAAGCTCATTCCTCACCAGCAAATATTCTTGCAGTAGACGCTGCCTGGCAGTTGCTTTTTACAGATGGAGTGGAAGTGAACAAACAGCGTCCCTACCCTACCAGGACTCACGGTTTAGTGGGTGCAGTCAGTCAATACCAACCAATAATCTATCTATCTATCTATCTATCTACCTATCTATCTACCAGCTGTCTATCTAGGATATGGTTGTTCAAAATGGAGGCCCCTTGGTACCAGCACTTATTGGGCCATGCACGGCTCAGGGGTAGAAAGACCAGGGGCCACTTTGGACTTTTTGGATCACATATAATTTCTGAAGAAAGACCTTAATCTGGGCCACACCTCAGAGCGTGGACAGGGGACAAAGCCAGAAAGGGCCGGGATGGCTCACGGCTCCCCATGTGGCCGCTGCCCTGAGTCCTGGCCCTGAACCCAGCCCAGCTCTTGGCAGCGTGTGACCCAGGGCGGGGCCCGTCCTCGCTGTCCTCCATTTTCTCATCTGCACCCGGGGACAAAGAACCTGTCCCAGGGTCCCAGTGAGGAGACAAGGAGATGATACACGGTTCCACTCCTCGTGCTCTGACAGATGACGCTCCCAGAGAGGCCGAGTGGGGCCTGTCTCCACAGGCTTCAGCGGGGGCTGCAGACCTCGCGGGCCCTTCAACCGGGAGGCGCTGGCCGAGGCCGTGCGACAGGACAGCAGCCGCACCTTGGCTGCAGCGGGGCCCAGCCCCCACCACGCCGGAAGGGCACTGGGCTCCAGGAGCACCAGAGACCCTGACTGGACGCAAACGCTGATTTGTAAATGCTTCCAACTGTGAAGGAAAAGCGCCGGCTTACCTGCCCGCCTTCCGGACTGCCATGCTCAAGGAGGGCAGCGAGGCCTGGACTGAGGGCGAGGATGGAGCACACAGAAGCCCCACTGCCCGGCTGCAGGACTGGGAACGGCGAGGCCACTTGGAGACAGCCTGGCCGTTCCCAAAGGGTCAGACCCGAGGGCCCCTGGGACCGTCCCAGCCGCAGGCCTGCACCCCAGAGAACACACAAAGCCTCATACTCGGGTGCTCAAGGCAGGCCTGTCCATGCTGGCTGGACAGGGACACCACCCGGATGTCCCTGAGCTAGTGGCAAGGTGAGATGTAACTTAGTCTGTCCCGGCCTCTACGGCCTGTGCCTGCCTGTCCACCCAGCGGGGCGTCAGCCGGCCACACAGGACAGAAGTGCGACAGCTGCCCGGTGCGCACGGACCCTGAAAATACCACACAGAGCCCCCGGGGCCGGGTGCGAAGGACACGCCCGGCGCGCCTCCGTTTGTGCGTCAGGTCAGAAGGGACAAAGCCACAGAGCTGGCAGGTGGCGCAAGGGCGGCCAGGGCTGGGGGTGGGGTGGAAGCGGCTGCTCTTAGGGCTGAGGACAGTGACCCGGCATCACAGGGCGTGCGGCACGTGCCACTGTGACACCAAGCTGCAGCCCCTGCAGCTGCGCACAGCAGGCGGCTTCTGGTGCGTGACTTACATCCCGGGAAGCTCTGGCTCCTCCCGGAGCCCTGATCAGTCAGCCTCGGCCGCTTTGCCGCTCCCTGCCGAGGACAAGCCCCCCACTCAGGGACGCCGGCACCCGCGGGGACTGCGGGCTCCCGGAGGCAGTGTTTTCCCCAGGATCTGCAGATAGAAGCTCCGGGAAGAGGGAGGGAAGGAGGGTACACCATATACTTCCCTTTCTGGGTCTTTTAAAAATAAACGACCAAGAGAAAAGGGCCCTGTTGGTAACTTTCAGCCGCAAAGGAGAAGGAAGCTGAGCGGATGAGCCGCCCCGTCACAGCGGCGTCCGCTGCCGGGAAGGTTCCGGCTCCCGCGTGTGTGCGGGGCTGGGGCTGCGCTAGGCCCCTTTGTGCCCAGAAAGAAGCCACGTGAGGCGAGGGGGACGGCAGGGCCTGGGGAGGGGTGGCTGGCCCGTCCCCCAGTTGACCTGCCTCACGGGACGGATCTGCAGAGAAGACAGGGCGGCTGAGGCAGGTGGGGCCTGGGACAGAGCAGCGTGTGAGGCCCGCAAGTGCCAGCCATTGCCTGAGCACCTAGTGTGTGCCGGGCACCATCTAGTGCTGGGCAGGGATGCTCGGTGCTCCTGGAGCTGGGGCCTTGGGCCCCGGATGTCACATGGGGCCAAGAGAGTGGAGTAGGAAGCTGAAGCAAATAGGGGCTGTGTTCACACAGGGAGGAGTAGAAGCGCTTGGTGGGCTGCCGACATTTCAGCTGAGATCTGAGTAGCAACTCCTGGGGCAGCAGAGCTACCTGAAGATTGGGGCTGCATGTGCAAAGGCCCTGAGGGGTGGTGTGCCTGGCCTGAGTGACAGATGAGGCCCGGGCCAAGGGAGCCTGGAAGGGGGGAGGGACGAGGCAAGGGCAGTGAGGCCACACCCCCAGGACCTCATGGGCCGCTGTGAGGGCTTCGGCCTTAGCTGAGGTGGGAGCCACCAGACCTGACCCAGCTCAGTTCCCACAGATTCCTGTGGCCTCAGGGGGAGAAGGCTGCAGGGTGGGCAGGGCAGGAGCAGGGAAGCTGGGGGGTGCTTAGGGGCCACAGGGCAGGTGACAGTGGCCTGGGTGGGGAGAAGAGGCCTTGGTCTCTGCACAACAGGTCCACGACACCAAGGGCTTCCACAGGTGTTAGACACACGCACCCTGCACACATGGGTGTGTATATTCTGCATGCATGTAAATTTATACACACCAGACACACACACCAGACACATACACAGATACTACAGCCTGCACGTGTAGATTAGGAACACATGGTACACACACATCCTATGTGCACACAGACTCTATGCCTATAGAGCACCTATACGCATGTGCTCTGTGCATGCACCGTCCCACACCTGCACACCCTACCGACACGTGCGGGGCCAGGGGCCTATGTGCGGAAGGGTGTGGTAACCCTGGAGGACCGCAGGTTCCCCCTCTGGGGCTGTGGCCTGGGGGTGCTGCTCGGGGAGCTAGGGTCTGGACTGCCGCTGTGGGGCTGCTGTGCCCTCGGAACCCCCGTGTGCCTTGCCTTTCAAGTGGGGATGGTGCAGCCCCGCCTTGCTGGCTGGGTAAGGCGGCCATGTTCGCAAAGCAGCGGCTGGGAGCCACGCTGGGCAGAGCAGACCCAGGGGCGCCCGTCTGGAACACGGGTACACACAGCCCTCGTTCACTGTCGCACCCGGGGTGCGTGGGAATGGGGCAGGCCCGGGGCCTCCAGGTGGGAAGAGCGGACCAAGAGTTCCAGTGAGTCAGCAACAAGCGTAGAACATTTAATGGCCGCGTTGCTCCAGCTACGGTAATGATAGAGAGATAGAAGCTCAGACAGTGTCCGGAAGGCAGGTGGATTAGTCAGGGCTGTCTCAGTTGCAAGGGACAAAAACCTGACTCAAACCAGTTTAAGCAAATGAGAATTTATTGGGTCACATTTAAAAAAGAAAAAAAAATTCCAGGGATGGTCTTGCTTCAGGCACAGCGGGATCCAGGTGCTTGGATGATAATCAAGCTTTTCAAGTCTTTCTGGAAGATTGAGTTAATTAACATACAAGAAGCACAAACCAGAGCCCAGCACCCCTACTGCTCCATAAGCAGTAGCTCTTGGCTTAGGCCTACAGTGGCTGCCACCACTGCTGAGAGCGTGATGACCGCCCCTTCAGGGCAGAGGCCTGGGAAAGGTGAGCGCTCCCTCCCTGTTGCTCCGGTGGAAGTCCAGGACCGGCTCTCAGAAGAGCAGATGGGACCACGTGGCCACCAAGCCCTGTGGCCTGCAACCACGTCCCAGCTTCCCCTGAGCTTCCCTGCTTCTGGCAGGAGCGGCTCCCCTGAAATTCTATGGCCTGAGAAGCGGGGGTGCGCACTGCTCCACAGCCACCCGGCAGACGGAATGGGAATAGCCAGGTGCGGCAGCTCTAGGCGCTGGGGCCCTGTCTTCGGGACCTGCCTCCCCCCAGGGAGGGGTCTGAGGCCTGACAGCCCCAAGGCCGGTGTCACCTCTGCGGGACCAGCGAGGCCTCTGAAGCTGGACGGCCTCAGGCTTGCTCCTCAGTTCCACTGTCTTATTCCGTCATCTCCCCATGCCTCGGTTTCCCGTCTGTGAAATGAGCACCGTTACCTTTACCTCCTAATTCAGCACACTTTTCGGCACACTGTGTCAGCACTTGGTGGGCACACAGGCCTCGACCCCTGCTAGGCACTAACCCGTTTGACCCTGGAGACCGGCACAACTGTCCGTTTCCATGGCACAGAACACCCAGGCCTGAAATGTGCAGTCACAAAGCCCAGGTTCCCCCGTGCAGGGAGAGACGCAGCGGGGATTCGGACCCAGGCTGCCTGCTGTAGAGCCCGGCTCTGCGGGCCGGGAGATCACCCCCGGCTGTCCGTGTAGCAAGAGCCTAAGGCTGAGGCTGTCCCTGGCAAGGCGTGTCTCTTTCACCTGCCCGGGGTTCTGCTCATCTGTGCACGGGCCTGACTGCTGTGGAAGGAAGAGAGACAGCTAAGAAGAGACGAAGCAGCTTGAGACCATGAGATCTACTGTGTGCCGGGCCCTGCGCGGGGTGGGGGAGGTGGTGGTGGTCTAGGGACACAGCGATGGATGGCACAAACTCCCTTTCTTCCCGGAGCTGAGCTTCCAGTGCCGAGACAGGCAGCGGACGGGCCACAGGCAAGGGAAGCAGAGAATTTTGGGTGGCGACAGGACAACGACAGGGAGCAGAAGACATCTGGGTGGTGACCAAAGGAGGCGAGAGGGGCTGGCTGGGAGATCTGGCAAGGGAAGCACTTTCCAGGCAGGGGGCGAAGCAGGCACAAAGGCCCTGCGCCCGGGGAGGCAGAACTACATGGAACCGGCTCCGGCCGGCCGTTGTCCAGGGAACGAGGCTCAAGGGCGAAGGGGCAGAGGCAGGGTCACACGCTGGCGGAGGGGGAGCTGGTTGTGTGGAGGGGAGCACAGGGCTGCGACCCCCATGGGGGACCCGCCTTCCCCGACCCAGCCTCCCCAAGGGGCGGCCTCCCTTCCCGCGCTGCCCGCGGCTGCTGGGGCTGCTGCTGTCCTGGCTCCCTTGTTTAATTACAAACTGTTTTTCGCCTTAATTATGCAACAGATGCTGTGGATCTGCCGCCACCTAGGCCCCTTTCTGCTGGAGGTGACGGGCGGTGACTGTCCTCGAGGGCTGACAGCCCCACCGCCTGTCTGAGCCTCTGCGTCCTCAGCTGCCGGGAGGCGAGGGGCCGGGGCTGGCGGAGGGTCTGTAACACAGTAGTCTCTACCAGGCTCAGGTTGGCGCGCTCCCCGGGCACTGTGCTGGGCTCTGGGCCAGGACGCCGTCCCTGGGGGCAGCGGGCGCACAGGTCCTCCTCCTGCCTGTGCAAGGGCAGAGCGGCTGTCCCGCTGGGGGGTGGGTGTGCTTGACTGCTGTGGCCCCCAGCTCCCCCCTTTCCTCTCCAACGCCCTGAAACCTCAGTGTCTCAGTCTGCTGAAGCGGGGAGCCCCCCTGCAGCCGGCTCTGCGGCATCCGAGAGGCCGGGGGTCAGGGGGGCAGCCTCGGATGGCTGTGTGAGAAATGAGAGCGAAATCCTGCTCACCGCCGACCGCCAGGCGCTAACTCTGTGCAGGTATTTTCCACGGAAGTCGGCCCCCGCCTTGGGAGGCGGCCTCGCTGCGCCCAACGGAGCCTGAGGCGGGACTGGCACCCAGCCCCGGACCACCAGGGCCGCCCGCTGCCCTGCCCAGCACAGCCCATGGGACCTGAGTGTCTCTGGCCTTGTCACGTTAGGGAGAGGCCTGTGTGAGCACGGTTCCTCCGCTGGAGGCAAAGCCCCAGCTCTGGGAAAATCCAACCGCGCCTGTCCTGTCCCTTCTCCCGAGCTGGGCCAGGAAGGGCTGGGAGCTGCGGATGTCAGGGCCAAGGCCCTGGGAGCCACGAGGGGAGAGGAAGCCGCAGCCACCTGCAGCCAAGACCCAGGAGCCAGAAGCCCGCTCTGCGGTGCTCCGTCCCTTGCGCCCCATCCAACCAGCCAGGGCAGAGGCTGCACCTCTCAAACGCCTGGCCGCAGCCCTGTCACTCAGGACCTCTGCTTCTGCCCCCGCCTAGGACCCTCACGTCACACGTGGTCAGAGACCCACTGGGCCCCAAGCCAGTGATTTCCCCCCTGGTGAAGCCCAGGGCGCTCCCCACTGCTCTTGCAATGGCCCCCCAATCCTCGTGGTTTCTGAGGCCTTGCATGGTATTCCCTGTAATCTCCATGCTTCTGCCCTGCAGGCTGCTTATGGGTTCCCATGACCTCTTGTGTCTGTTCCCACCTCAGGACCTTTGCACCTGCTGTGCCCTGTGCCTGGATTTCAACCCAGATTACCTGACAGCCTCTTTCTAGGCTCAAATGCCACCTCTTCTGGGAGGCCCTTGCTGACTCCTCACCGGCTGAGCTGGAGTTCAGCCTGTCTCTGCTGTGCCCCAGGGTGAAGTCCCACTTTCCAGGAGTCCCGTGTGTCAGCCAGGCCCTCCCTGCCTAACTCCTCTCTTTGGCTGGACCATCCCTCCTGGTCCAAAGCCCCGAGGCCGCTCAGCCCCTCTTCCCGCTCCTCCCATCCCCAGCGGCCCCGCCTGTGCCTGTTTCTCAGCCTTGCACGGGCAGCAGGTGTTTGCCAGCACCAGATGCCAGGTGTGCCCATGGAAAGCTCCGACCCTGCTGCGCCTCTGTCCTCTGGCCCCGCTGAGGTCCCCACGAGGACCTGTCCCCACCCGGGGGTGGTCAGGTGTCTTCTGGGGGGATCCCATCATGCCTTGTGCCCTCTTGCTAGAGACTGATGGTATCATCTTTGGGGACATCAGCTCCACAAGACCAGGTTCTATGTCTGCTCTGTTCATTGCTGTCCCCAGCAGCTGGCACAGGGCCTGGCACAGAGCAGGAGCCTGGTCTACATTTCACAGTCTCTTATCCCTTCTCTGCCTCTCTCCCCGTGGTTGGTCAGTCATTCAACAAACACACCCCGAGTTCACACTGCAGGTGCCAGATGCACTACAAAGAATCGGACATGGCTCTCCCCCGCTGTACTCTGGCAGGTCACACAGACACGGGAAAGCACCAGGGCATCAGCTGCTCCAAGAGACAACCCAAAACACGGAAGCAGGGGCGCAGGTGGGCTCGCCAGGGGAGGTGACATCTAGAAGGTGACTATAAAAAATAATTATTAGATAAAACATTACAGACACTGCAGAGTTTCGCTCGACAAGATGGTAGGAGCTCACCAGTGGTTGTTCCGTGGCATAGTGTTGTCTTCAAATCACCCCAATTTTTAAAAAAGAAGAAGAAAAAAACTAGTGGGAGCAGCGTTCCAGGGCTCTAGGGAGAGAGAAGAGGTGGGGTGGAAAGGCCCGAGGCTCTCCAGAAACTGCAAGTCAATGCATCTGGCCATGGCGCAGGTCCTCGGGGCAGGTGCCGGCCGGTGGGCAGTTAGGCAGGGCCGCCAGGCAGGGCCCGCGCCACGGGGAGGAGGTCGCGGCTCTTCCTGCGCTGGGAGCCGCGGAGGGTTGTAGGCAGAGGGAGGATGCTTTGTGACGGGTTTTATTGGGGTCCCTCTGGCTGCGTGTAGAAGAAACCGTGGGTGGGCTGGGAGCCGGAGAGCGGGGGGCGGGTGGCAGGGGCACACGGCTAGGCTGGAGGGACATTTAGCGCCTGGCACTGATGGTGGTGACAGCTTGGATGTAACCAAGGTGGCCCAGGAGCCCCTAGAGCCCTCCGTGGGGACAGCTCTGTGCCCACCCAGGGCCTCTGCTTCCTGCAAGCTCCCTCAGGCGTGGCCTCAGTACTCCTATGACACCCTGTGTGACTTCTGGGTATTTCTTGGCCTCTCTGGGCCTGGTTCTGGGCCTCACCAAGAGCATGAGGGGTTGCCCTAGAAGACCCCACTCGCGGCCCCTGTCCTTCCCTGGGAAAGTTGGGGCAAGGAGACCACAGCCTCTGCCTACGAGAGGGGCCCTTGGGATCTGATCCTCCTGGCTCCAGCCTTGGAGTCTGAGCCCCCAGCGTGGGCTAAGGCTGCCCGGGGCCTTGGGGACAAACAGCCTCTCAGCAGGAAGGTGTGCTGGTCAAGAGGGCAGGGCCTGGAGGGGGGCTGCTTCGAGTCCTAGCTCTGTCCCTTCCTGCGGTGCAGCCTGGGGCACGTGGGCTTGCCTCTCTGGTGTGAGGCTGAACCACTGGGGCAGGGACGTGGACGAGGGCACGGGACTCAGGGTCACCGGGCCACCAAACACTGCCTGCGGCAGGCTGGCTTTCCCCGGACACCCATCGCCACTGCATGGGTGCTGTGTTTGGCCGCGCCCAGGCTTGGTGGGAGCTGCTTTGCAAGACCCTGGGGGCAGCTGCTCCTGCCTGTGATCCCAGCACTCGAGAGGCTGAGGAGGAGCATCACCACGAGTTCAAGGCCAGCCTGGGCTACATAGTGAGTTTGAAGCCAGCCTGCGCTGCACAGTGGGACCCTGTCTCCAAACCAAAACAAAGCCGAACCCTATGGAGGCTCCCAGGAAGCTTCCGTATGTGTGGGCTGTGTCACTGAGTATTTGTACTGCACCCTAAACTGAGGGGTTCATAAAACACACCCATAAACCCACGACAGTATTACAGTGCAGTGCATCCGATGCAATAGACATCGTTTATGTAACAGATGACAGAACTATACTTATTATACACAATAATATTTCTGTAACAGCCAAACACTGCCAGGTAGGAGAGGGCAGTGAGCGGAGTGGCGGGTGTGGCGCTGGCCGGTGTCCCCTCTGGCCTAGGATGAGCCTCACGTGGCAGCCGGGCCGGCCCCGATGCTGTGGGGTGTTTGGGCTGTGGCGGTGGCGGCAGCTGGTGTCACAGCTGGGCCGGGGCGGGAGTGCAGCCTCTCACCAGCACCGGCCGGGGCCCCTCCTTCTGGTGCAGCCGCAATGTGGGACGCACATGGCCACCAACACCTGCTTCACATGGGCGTCATGGGAAGGCGGCAGCAGAAACACGAATCCGGGGCAAAGCCTTGGAAGGGTCCCGGGAACCCACAGGGGTCCTTGGGCCACACTTGGAGAGCCGCTGTGCTCCCCCAGCGGGAAACACCCCATCCCACCAAAGCTGCTGCTGACCCTCCAGGAGTGATGGGCCAGGTGATGACACAGCACAGGCTGGATTCCATCTCTGCCACTGCCTGCCTGTGTCCTTCGGCAGGTCCCTTAGCTTCCTTGTGCCTTGATTTTCCCATCTGTAAAATGGGGATAGCAAGACTCACTGTGGGCTGGGTGGAGCACAGTGTGAAATCAGAGGGTCTAGTCACAGCAGTGCTTCATCCTCTCATGCTCCTTCCTGCCACAGGGCCTTTGCAGAGGCTGCCGTGCCTGTTGAAACCTCTTCCCACCAGGCAGCGCCAGCGACTCCTCCTCACTCTCAGCTCAAGTGCTGCCTTCCATGACCTCTCTAAATGGCCCACAGTCATCGGAGGATCCAGGGAGGATGAAGTGTTTCCTGAAGGCTGCGAGCCCAACTGCTCCTTTGCCCTTTGCCATGGCAGCTGGCTGACAGAATGTTAGTCACCGGGTCTGGACTTTGTGGGCACCTTGGTTTTTCCCCTCGAAAGGAAAAGCTGGCTTTGTGTCCCCCACTGTGCTCTCTCAGATGCCCCTCTGTCCCAGAGTCCTGCTGCCACTCTCCCTCCAGGGGACGCCTCGCCCCACCCCCAAGCCAGCCTCATGCTCAGCTGCACCATCACTCCCTATTCAGCACCCCACCCCTGCCCCCCAGGCAGTGAGTCCTCAAAGGCCCAGACTCCTCCTCCATCTCTCTGCTGCTTTAGGACCAGCGCTGCGCCCAGCCCAGTAAGTGTCCAGTACCTATTTGCTGAAATGACACAAACAGAAACGTTTGTGATGGGTTCCTGTCATTAATCAGGTTGGATCAGTTAGCTTTGGCCAAAAGTAATAGAAACTCAGTTTACAATGACTTACAGGATAAAGGGAATTTATTGGCACACATAAACAGAATGCTAGCAGAAGGATGAGCTTCAGGCGTGGCTTGATCCAGGCTCTCACACCTTTCCTCTTTTCTGTTTACCCAACTCTGCAGACTTCTTGGTTCTAAATTTGTTTCCCCTCTGGCTGGTTTTCTTCACAGTGTTAAAACACGTAGAGCGATTCTAGCCTCATTCTGTTCACATGAGGAAAATCCCTTAGAATGTGCACCTACCGCACCAGAACCTTCTGTCAACGGAAGGAGATGACCGATCTCTGCTCTCTGCTTGGATTCTTCTGACCAATTCTCAAGGGCCCAAAGTATTTACCGAATTTTTTTAAGTGTTTGTTTTTCTGATTTTGACAACAATACATGCTTGTTGGAAAACTATTTAAGTAATGCAAGGAAGCATTTAAAATAGTGGTTCTCAACCGAGGGTGGTTTTCTTCCCAAGAGACCTGTGGTGACAACTGGAGACATTTTTGGTTGCTGAGAGCGGGGGATGGGGTGTGCCTGGTATCTAGTGGGCAGAGGCGGGATGCAGCTGAATACCCGACAGCGCCCAGAACAATCCCCACAACAGAAAACCGTCTCACCCCAAACGCCAGTAGGGCCAGGGATGAGAAACCTGGATGAGTAGAGATGTCAGCGACCCAAGCTCCTCCCACCGAGAAATAAACCCTTGGTGCTTCCGGTAAGAAAGCTCTCTGGGTGCGCATGCGCACACCACTGCGCAAGCTCACTTGCTTCCTGTGGTAGATCACGGTCGTCTCTCTATCTTGCTGTTTTTAATGCAGTTTAATACAGTGTTTTGTATTTAATTAGTGCATTTTTACTCTAGGTTTCATTATATGGGTTTACTTCACAAATCCTCTGTAGTCTGGAACTTGGGATATTTCCCCCAACAGTGGATTCCCACGCGCACAGAGACTCTCTCGCCTATGAGATGTTGGCATGAGTGCCCCAAAGTTACATTTCCAGCTTGCTTTAAAACTCCGGGCTGTTGAACATAACGGTGTCCTCTGCCAGGCCACCCTGAGGGCTGAAGGCGGCCTCCAGCTGGGACCCAGCAGAGGTCACCTCTCTCTGCATCTGCTGCCCCACCCCCCAGGGCCAAGCTGATAGGTGGGAAATGACGTCACCGCAGCTGTCATCTGCATTTCCTTCTTGACTGGCAGAGTGGACCTTGTCACATAGGTTGCTGACCTTCTCTGTGAATGGATGGTTTTACCTTTTCCTATTGTTTTGTGAGAACTCTTTGTATATAAAGGCTATCAACTCTAAGAGGACTAGAAGTTTCTCTTCCTCTCTCCTTTCCTCTCTTGCTTTCTCCCTCCCTCCTTTCCTTCCTTCCTTCCTCTTGTGCTTTCGAAGGATGTGCCTGATATTCCGACGAGCAGTTCATGAATTACATCAGGAAGCAGCTTTTGAAACAAACGCATTAACAACCACCCTGAGTTTCCGCCTCCTGATACAGCTGAGCCCCAGCCCTTTGCTCAGCTCAAGCTGTTAACCCTCGGCCTCTTGCTGCTGCAGAGCTGACCGCTTTCCGGGCCTGGAGCAGTTTCATTTTCCCCTTCCCTGGATGGCGGAGCTGACTCCGTGCCAGATGGTTGTTTACTTAAGAAATGACTTGATTACACCGCCCAGCCAATGGCCGGCTTTCTCAGAATAAAGAAGCCAGAAACATATAATCAAAGCCATTAGCTGTGTGCAAAGAAACAGGGCCCGGTCTAAATTTCCCACCAACCATAATAACAGTTTTCCAGGGAAAGAAGAACGGAGTTATGGTTTCCTACTAGAATGTGTTGAGGGAAAAGCTTTTAAAAAGAGATTGTGGCTTTAGCCTGGTTGCTCTCCCAAATCACAAGCCGCGACTCAAGGCAGCTAACAGTCCCAAGGCGGTTTGCTTCTTCGCTTGCAAAATGGTAAATCACCGCGGAGGACCGCTCAGAGGATCAAATGAGTGAGACACACAGCACACTAGTTAGGCCTTCTTGGGAGGACAGAGCTGTGGTAGCTTATCACGCTGTCCCCTGGGAGCCAGAGCCTCTCTGCCTGCGTCTCTCAGGCAGGAGCCCTTGGGCCTCATCCAGGGGCCTTGTTGTTTGTGAGTGGGGAGGGGCTGCTCGCGCCAGCCAGTGAGGAGAGGCCAGAGACCCTTCTAGGTGCCACAGGGAATAATTATCTGATCCCAAATGTCCCGGGCATTGATTGTTGTATATAAATTATACCTCAGTAAATGTCAATTTAAAATGTATTTGTATCTCAAATAGGAAGAGGCTAATAAGCTGGGCGTGGTGGCACCCACCTGCAATCCCAGCACTCAGGAGGCTGAGGCAGGAGAATTGCTGTAAGTTCCAGGCCAGCTTGAACTGCATATCGAGACTCTGTCTCAAAGAAGAAAAAAAAAAAAAAGGCTAGTAATAAGATAAAGAAAAATATAACTCAGTAGAAAACAATGGCACATAACATCTGAAAATATAGACAGCAACACATAGCGATAAGGGACCCCGCTTTGACTTAGTGGGAGAAATGCTGGCTCCGGTGTCACAATGGGGGAAGGATTGTTTAGGTGACAGTATGGGCTGGCGAGTGGGGACCAGGCCCCGAAGGCAGGGACTGGGGACATTTCCCAACTTTTGAAATGCATGTGACCATCTGCCTGGCCGTTCCAGGTCTGTAGAGATACGCACGGAACGTGGGATTAGGTACATAAACCCTGGTGCGCATGCGCTCAGACACCACCCAGCGGATCCCGTCTGGACGAGGCCATAGCTCACACGTGTTACCGGGTGGGGCCAGTCAGCTGCACCAGGGCCAGGCAGCAGGATGTGTCTATTCATGTGACTTAGGACAAATCCAGGGCAGATGACACCAGCACCTGAGCACCCCCTGCCCCCGCTCCCCTGTTCCTCACCTCTGTGTACCCCGCTGTGGATGGTGCGACGCTCCCCGACAGAACAGTCACCGCCCAGCCTCCTGCACAACCCGAGGCCGCGGTGGGGCTGCCTCGTGGCTCTGAGAGAGCCACCACAGCCTGAGCCAAAGGGGCAGGGGACTCGGCCGGCACGCACTGCGCCTTCCCTGCCCTGCTGCCCAGCCGCGCACAAACACCAGGCCGAGACGAAGCCCTCCTCAGCCATGAGTTTGAAAGTCACATGGCAGAGTGGGGCGCCAGGAAGCCGGTCCTGGGACAGACACCCTTGAACGGGGCCCACAGCACAGTGGGCCTGCACTGGGTGCTGAGTGCTGGAGGCCCTGCCACGTTTTCCTGCAGCCCAGTGTTGTTCCCGAGATGCAGCGCGCACACACGTGCAGCACCTCCACCGCATGCAGCTGTCACTGATAGAGCTGGACATTTGGTTTTTCTCCGGTACTGGGGATTGAACTCAGGACCTTCTCTCTGAGCTATATCCCCAGCCCTGTTTTTGTTTTTATTTTGAGACAGGGTCATGGTAAGTCTGTAAGCTGTCCAGGCTGGGCTTGTGACTTGGAGTCCTCCTGCCTCAGCCTCCCAGAGTGCTGGGATTACAGGTGTGCACTATCATACCTGGTCACTTTTCTAAAGAGTAAAATATAAACCAGCTTGGACACAACCCCGCCCAACTGGAGTCTTCAGGGCTCCTCGATGTTCCTTTCTGAGTTGGGTTTGCTGATTGACTGGGGGAAAACAGACTGGCTCTCCACCTGGCCACAGGGAGGCAGGAGTGTCGACCCCTTAGGGAGGGTCCATTTTGCAGGGAAGGACCCGAGGTCCCAGTGTCTTACCGGAAGGCAGGCTCTGGCCCAGGCCACCTGCCCCGCCTGTCCAGCTCCCCTTCGCAGCCCTGCAGTCCAGACAAGCACACCCCAGGGCCAGCAGGGGCCTGGCCACCTCTCCCACCTGTGTGTCCTTGGCTTCCCAGGACCAGAGCCAGCTCCCTTTATCTCCGGCCAAAGGCCCCTGGCGACGAGGTGGAATGTCACCTGTCATCACAGGGTGATGAGTCATCCACTGCGGGAGGCCACAGCCCACCTTTCTTCCTTTTGCTCCCAAATCTCTTCTGTGAAGAGAGGGGGAAGCCAGGGGCATGGCCCTGAACCCCGTGACAGCAGCAGCTGTCGTCGAGGGCCACTGTCCTGGAACCAGCCCATGGAGGTGAAGGATGCAGCCTTGGGTCCAAAGCCCTGTGCTCCATGTCCTAATCTGGTGACCTGGGGAGTCACCTGGCCCTTGCTGACCCCTGACATTGGACAAACACATACTCTGCTTGCATGCTGACCAGCCAGGGTGCTGAGGATGGTGCCGGGGACACCTGGGAACACCGGGACAGCCCTGCGGTAGGGCATGAGGAGCAGCGGCTCAAAACTTGTGACAAGAGTGGTGTTCACACGTTAAAAGCCCTGCGCGTCAAGTGGTTTGGGGAGAGAAGGCAGGGGACAAGAGTGGTAAGGAGGAGGGGCTTGTTAATTCAAAGGAGGCCTCTGGACATGGCCTCAAACGGGGCAAGAGCCTTGAGAGAGCTAAGAGACAGGATCACCTCTGGCAGAAGGAGCGGCGAGAGCAAAGGTCCTGAGGCCACAGCAGGCCCGTGTGGACTTGTCAGAGGCAGTGACCAGTTTGGTGGGGGCAGGACCAGTGGGCACCATCAGGGGGAGCCTCCGGAGGGTGCCGAGCAGAAGGGGGATGAGCTCTGACTGCCTTCCAGTAACAAGATGATGACAGTATGGGAGTGACAGTGCAAAGGTCACTGCGGTCATCTTAGCAAACATGGCAGTGACTCAGCCGGGTGCAGCTGCAAGAGCAATGGAGGCGGTAGAAGGGACTCGGGGACTTGGGGCTGGAGGCAGAGAGCGCCAGCAAGGGTGCGGAGGCTTCCGCCTGAACCCAGGGAGACAGAGGAGCTGTTCATAAGGGGAAGAGCCTAAAAGAGAGCAGGACCCACAGCAGGACATAGCCCCCCTGCCCCCCGGCGCCCGAGCTGTCCCTAGGTACATGGCCGCGTGGCGGGGTGTTCCAGTGGGCCGTGTGTGCCCAGAGAGTCTTCTGCAGAGGTGGTGGCTGCTTCACACACTGCTTCGAGGCTGGTCAGAGCCCCATGGGAGCGCCAGCCTGGTGGCAGAGTGCAGATAAAGCGTTGCTGGTAACTCCCCATTCAGCTCAGGCAGCCCGCCCGCTGTCACTGCCCTCTGCACCGTCTGTGATTTCCCAGGGGAGGAAGTGGCGCTCAGGGTGGTCAAGGGATCAGTTGGAATCTCACAGCAGGGGAGCAGCGCAGCCAGGATCCAGAGGCCGAGGCTAGAGCCCTGCCCTGGGCCTCCCGCCCTGATGTCCACAGCAGGCCCTCGGCTCCTGGGCTGCCCAGGCCGGGGCCACACAAAGCTCCAGAGTCCGCAGGCCAGGCGAGACCTGAAGCTGCCCCGGTGGTACAGAATCGTCCAGCGCCGAGAGAGTACTGTCATGCTGGACTTCCTGGGTCTAGTTGGCTTTGCCCCTCACTAGCTCATGACCCTGGAGAAGAGACTCAGCTCCCTCGTGCCTTAGCTTCCCCGTCTGAGACAGGAGAGAGTACAGACTGCTGTCACTCGCCTCGGCTTCCCAAGGTCAAGGCTGTCGGCCAGGCCTCTGGGCCCTTCCTTCTCCCTTGCTCAAGGTCCTGTCTCGCCAGGCACTGTGTGTCTCAGAGCTTCTCACCCACCTTCCCCGAGCCCGTGTTTCTTCCAGCCCTGGGGTAGGGACAGTGCTGGGTGACCTATGTCTGCAAAGGAGAGAGGCTGGCGACTGCAACGGGACCAGGAAGGGTGCACACCGCAGCCGGGAGCTCCAGGGCCTGCTCCCCGGCCTCACCACCCCACAGCAGCAGGAGTCACGGTGACCTCGGCATGCCGCAGGCCTCGTGGGAGATGCAAAAGCACGGTCCCAGAACCAGGCCAGCCTGTGTGACAGCAAGAGGCTAAACAGTTGCTGGGTTGGCGGGGGAGGGCTCTGACGAGGCTATGGGGAACCGTGGTCTTAGAAACACTTCCTTCAGTGCTTGATTCTTAGTGGCATCTGCCAGAATCCGTCAAACTCAATCTACGATTCTGATGCCTTTATACTGCTTGCTTTAAAAAAGAAAAGAGCTGGGAATATAGCTCAGCGGCATAGGCGCCTGCCTGGCAAGTGCAAGGTCCTGAGTTTGATTCCCAGTACCAAAAAAAAGAAAAGAAAAATATTTGTTATTGTCCCACGTATCCTGTGGCCAGAGAGACCCTCCTTGGACCGACCCTCACCTCTGTGTCTCAGTTTCCCCGCTTGTAAAACAAAGAAGATGACAGAGTGCCCCGGGGCTGACTGAAGGAACCCATGGGACAGTTAGAAGCAAGCTTGGCCGACACTCGTGCTCCGTGGACATGAGTGCTGAGCTGTCATCCTCAGGGAGGGCAGGGAGGTGCTGGCCACCGTGGGGTTCATTCCTAGCGCTCGGTTCCTCTTAAATGGCTCCCAGCCCAGGCCAGGCTGCCCCACAGGAGAAGGGGTGAGCACTGAGCCCCAGCAGGCCAGCTGCAGGGGACCTGGGTCACGGAGCCACCGGGCACGTCCGGGCTCCTCCAGTTGGCTTCCCTCGGTGGGGACAGATTGCTTCCTTCCTCTCTTCTGGGTGCCAGGCAGGCCTGAAACCGCCTGATGTCGGCAGGGCCACCTGCCCGCAGATGGGGAGGAAGTGGGCGGGTGCCTGAGACAGACGGCTGGGCAGACGTGCCCTGCGGCAGCGCCGTCGGGGCTGACGTGGGCATCACGAAGCAGGTGGGGCAGAGCGGGGAGGCGGGGGGTGTGCGTGGGGTCAGGTCTCCGTCCTCGTGCCTCGGGCGTGGCCAAGGACCCCTCCCTGGGCTGTGCCCGGCAGGAGGGCGCAGGTGTCTGCCGGGGATGTGGCTGGGGTGTGCGGGGAGCGGCTGCCTGGCTGGCGAGCAAGGGTGCAATGTGGAGAAGGCATGTGAGCGTGTGTGTCTGTGCGTGTGCACCTATATGCAACTGTGGGGGTGTGGGCAGCATCTGCGTGTGCAACAAAATGCACACGTTTACTGAACTGTGTGAGCCCTTGAGTCTAGACGGCGAGGTAGGTGCGTGCGTGCATGCGGGGAGGCGGGGCATGTGCATCCCTGTGTGCCAATGTGTGTGCCAGCTCCCGGGACAGTCCTGCAAGGGGCCCCATTGCACACAGGCTTTGCTCTGTGTGGCAGTGGTCGGGGGGCTCTAACTTCCGGTGTGATGGCCGAGGAGCTCTCTGGAAAGCGGCGGGGGGGCTGGTGTCGGTGTCCAGCCTGAGCGCTGACCAACCCAACAGGTGCAAACTACAAATACCTGAGCCCAGCCAGCTCCAGGCCCGCTCATTCTGCTCCCCAGACAGCATCCAAGGGCCTTGACTTTGAGGCACTCTAAGGTAGCCCTCAAACCACACCAGCCAGTGGTCAGCTTTCAAGTGGGGGGATAACGATAGCAAATGTTCATTCATTCACTCGCTCACTCGCTCATTCAGTCATTCATCAGTATGAACCAGCACCGGCTCTGCGCCGGGCACAGCCCCGGTACTAGGGCTGCAGCCCAGAACGACATGGACCGAAACTCCTTTGCAGGTGGCTCGAACACACTGGCCCGAAGCAGTGTAAAAGGAGAGCATGTGGGGAAGGTTAATGGGTGGCTGTGCTGTAAATAAAAATAAAGCAGGAGAGGTGGATTGAGAACACCAGGTGGCTTTGCTGCTTTCCAAATTGTCGGTCAGCCAAGACTTTAAGGGGAAGCTGAAGTTTGAGACCTGAAGGAGCGTAGGGTGAGCCATGCAGATATCCAGGGAAGAGCATTCCAGGCAGGGGGCACAGCAAGTGCAAAGGTCCTGGGGTGCGTGCATGCCTGCTGTGCTCAAGGAAGAGAAAGGGGGCCATGGAGGATATAATAGCTGTTGTTTTGGAACTGATTATAAAAGTGAATGGTGTTTATGCAAAGACCAAACAAGAGAGAAATTGCAAACTGAAAGGCAGGAAGAGGCAAGATGTAAGAAAGATCAGGGGTGTTTTCTGTACTGTTCACTTGATAATCAAAGTGACCTTCCATTTTGACAAGGCAGCATCAAAATACTGCAGCTGCGTCTTGTCTTCCAGCCACAGCAAAACGTCCGGGCCTGCACCCAGCCAGGCTCACGGTGTGTGCCTGCTCTGCCTCGGGAGTCCTCCGGTCCCCAGCATCCCGGGGTGCAGAGAGGGGGCCAATCCCCCGAGGGAGAGCCTCACTTATTCCCAAAGCCCTGCAGGCCGCCTGCCTGGCCTCCAGCGGCCCGATGTGACGCGTCGCCTCTTCCTCCTCCCGCTTTTATGAGCTGTGAAGGAGGCTTGTCCCTCGTTGCACAATTGCCCCTTAATTGCTGTTTCCTCTCGCTTATGAATTATGTCATGGATAGGGCGCTCACGTTATTAAACTTCCACCCTGGCCTTATCGTCTGGAGCACAGCCAGCTGCCGCTGACCTACTTTCCCACCGGATTTGAAAACCGCCTCCTGCGTCCTCCTGGCCTGTTCCTCAGGAGAGTGTGCTGCGCCCAAAACTCCACGCTAAAAATAAAAGCCAGAACTAGTTGGGGGGAGGCCCGCGGCTGGCCCCACGGAAGGCCGGGGGCTCCCAGCGGCCCCCAGCGGTGTGGCCAAGCCCCTCCCTGCCTAGAAGTTTCCTTGGGAAGCTGCACTGGGGTGTGGGGCGCCGGGCAGGACAGGCTGCGACAGGAGCCGTGGCGGACGCCCTGGGCCCGGGCCTGTCCCTCCCTTCTGAGTCCTGTGTGGGATGGCGGGCAAAACTGAGTTTCCATCTGGCTTCTGCCACTGACTGGCTCATTCATTCCTTCACCCCATGGAGAAGCGCCATCCCCTGAATCTGGCTTGGGTGCTGGGGTGTGTCCAAGAACCAGGTGGACGCAGTCCCGGCCCTCACACTGCCTGTGATCTGCCGGGCAGACTGGGTGCCACACAATTTTGTAACAAGGCAAGGAAGAAAATAGGAGTGTGGCCAGTGCTGCATTAGCTAAGGCTCCCTTGTGAAGAGGGGCTCATTTAACAACGGAAAGAGCCAGACCTGGGACATGGGATGGGATCAGGGTTGGGCACACAAGACAACCAGTCTTTGAGCTAGGTACCTGCTCTTAGGCCCATGCAAGGGCAGCCTGGCATGGGGAGCAGGGCCTCCTACACCCCAAGTACCATACCTGCCTCAGCCTAGTCCCGGGCCTACTGGGAAGGAAAACAATCCAAGTGGAGGGCAAGCAAGTGCAAAGGCCCTGGGGTACAGGAGGTGGGAGGGCAGGTCACAGGGGCTTTACAGGCAGGGGTGTGGGCTTGACGAGAGCCAGGAGTATATGCTGGAGGAGGAGCCCATGGCACTTGAGAGCAAAATGATATTTCAAGGGAGGCGGAGATGGCTCAGGACGGGTTCTGGGCGGAATGGATGATGGCCCCCTTGTTAACATAGAGGAAATAGGCAGACACTTCCTTCCCAGGTCTTTTTTCTTCTTCCAGGAGGGGCGATAATCACCAACCTCCCCAGGCGGTGTTTGCACCATTCTGAGCACAGAGCCTGGCCCAGCCCGGCCCGGCAGCTCGCTGGAGCGGCCCAGCAGGTCACAGCACAGGCAGGCTGAGAGGCAGGACCCCACGCTCCAGGACGAGTTGGCACAGGCAGGGGCCGGGCCTTGGCACCCGAGTCTCCAAGCATGCAGCCTCCCAGCCAAGCAGCCGCAGCCCCGGAGCTGGCGTTTTCTTTCGGAGTTCTGCTCACGCGCTTGTGCACGGGGCTGTTTATCTACCTTGGCTGAAGTTTGAGCTCTGGGCCTGTAAACATATCCTTCTAACTCTCACACAAATGGAACGTGTTCGTGGAACGAAATGTTGAAAATGCAAATAAGCAAGAGCGACAGAGAGAAAGCGAGAGGGAGGGAGAGAGGAAGTGGGGAGGGAGGACGGAGCACCTTGGTGCTGTGTGGACAGCGTGACGCAGGATCTGAGGACTACGGTTCTGCACTGCCTGACACGGCAAAGCGGGAAACAGCCCCAGGACTGGTGCACAGAGGCTGCAGTCCCCTTCTCAATTAAATGCTATTTCAACACCGTGTGGTCACCGGTAAAGCCAGCATCTCCGCATACTGACTCAAAACAGCTGCCGAGATGCAGTGTTAACTGGGGACGTCAGATGCAAAGCTGATTATAGAATGGTGCACCGAGTGTGTGCGCGTGTGCGTGTGTGTGTGCATGTGCGTGTGCGTGTGAGAGAGAGAGAGTTAAGGACGGAGGGGAGACACTTGCTGCAGCTTGCTGGGGGCAGCCAGGCCGTCTCTCGGGGAGACTCAAGCCAGGCCTCCAGGCTGCTTGAGGGCTCAGGGCAGGGCAGAAACTGGCAAAGAGTTTTCTGCCCCTGCTCTGGAGGCGTGGCTTTGGTTTTCTCCCCCCGCGCCCTGCACCTGCCTGTCCTCTGCATACTTAGCAACGTTTCAGAGGCCAGAGAGTCCTCCGTCGAGGAGACTTCTCCCAGGGCCTTGACACTCTCTTGGCTAGTTTTTCCCAAAAGGCCCATGGACCCCGCCGGAAGATTCCAGTGAGGAACCTGGGGACCCAGGCTAGAGGAGGGGCTGCAGGCTGCCGGCCCTTACCACCCAGCCGTCTCTTTCATCTTGGTTTATAGTTTGGGCATCAGGTGAAAGTTCACCTATGAAACGGCTTTGCCTACTTTGAAAAGAAATTTTGGGAAAGTTCTGCTCTTGAATAATCTCTTCATTTACTAGTGAGGAGATGGGGCCCAGAACAGAGAAAAAGAAGCTGGTCTCAGCGGAACCCAGCGGAACTGGGTTCAAATCCAGGCCGGGTAATGTGGCCTGGGTGGTACTGCTTCCCCCTCAGACCTCAGCTTCCTCCAGGGGGACAAAAACACACCAAGACTCAGTGACTTCAGATTCTCCCTGGGTGAGAAAAGTAGACATGGGCCCCACTCCTTAGCCGGGGACCACGGGCTGCGGCAGGAGGACACACAGGAAGTCAGCCTGCCTCTCCCTGCCATCTCCTGGAACAGCGGGAATGCGCAGCCCGCTCCTGCCCAGGCCTGGGCCAGCTCGTTCCTGGGAGGTCTGCTCAGCACCAGACCTCACCGTGCCCTGGGCGTGTCCAAGGGCCAGGAGCAAACCCAGCTCAGATGCCTCATCACCGAGCCAGCCTGGAGACGGCGTGCGGCTCGGATGGACGCTCGGAGCTGGAGCTGCAGGGAACGTGGACCCCGCCTGCCCACTGGTGAGGCTGCCAGCGACCCTGCTCCTAGATTTCCACGGCTTTGCAGGGCTGACGGCGATTCTATGATCCCTCAGGAGCATGGGTTCTTTCCTGATTTTTGCTCAGCCATCCTGAATGGGTGACTTTTGTCCTCAGGGACACTGTGTCCTGGGGACACACAGTGGCCATCCCACCTTTAGGCCGCTTCCCCATTGCAGGCAGGAAGAGGGGGATGGAGGCACCCCCGCCTGTCTTGTCAGAAAGCTTCCCAGGAGTCCCCTTGGCCGGTGTGCCTTCACTGTCCTGGTCCTACCCAGACCCCAGGGCCACTCTGGCTGTGAGGAAGCTTAGGAGCTGCTTCCCTCTAGCCGGCCCTGGTCACCTCAGAGAGAACGGGGTCTGCAACCAGGAAGAAGGGGGGGCGGGGGGGGCAAGTGTCACCAGTACAAGTGCTCGGGGACGCCACGGAGGATGTGCGTTTGTTTCTGTGTCCCCTCTGCCATCACCCGCATGGGCTTCTGTCCCAGGACAGCCCTGCAAGGGTGTCCCCTTCCTGAATCCAGGTGCGGATGCCCCCTCAGCCTGAAGAGGGGCCTCCTTTGGGGAGAATAGTTGACCAGGGCAGCGCAGGGCTTGATGCCCCTCTGGACACTGGGGTTTCATCACTGTGACCCTCTCTCAGCTCACGGCCAGCTCGCTTCCATCCCGGCCTCCCGTCAGTGGGCCTCGCTGGGCCCCCGTGGTGGCTCTGTGGGTTGGGGACCTGTGGACCTACTTCCCGCTCAGCTGAGGCCACAGCCGGCTGGGTTCACCGCGGCCCGGCGTGCCCCAGTCCTTCTCCCGGGACCAGCTGGGCCTGTCCGTCGTGGTGGCAGGGCCTGAGAGGAACGTGGAATCGCACAGGTCTTTGGAAACCTAGTGTCAAACGGGTGACTTTGCCACTTCCTCTCATCCCGCTGGTGAAAGCAGGCGGCATGGCTGAGCGCGAATCACATGTGGAAACGTGCTCAGCCCTGATGGGGCAGGGACTGCACGGCACAGGGTGCGGGGTCCAGCGGCTGCGGGCTCGCTGTGTGCGGTTCCCCGCCACCTCTGACTCCTCCAGCTGTCTCCACGGGTCCTGCTCTTGCTGCTTCCGACACGGGGGTCCTCGAGGGCCCGTCCACATTTTCTTTCTCAGTGTGGGGTCTCTAGGGTCTTGAGGGCCCGTATACCCCCATGGCATCAGTGACCCCTGGATCTGTAGCTCCACCCTCGGCCTCTCTCCTGCCTCCAGCTGCCACGCGGGCACCTCACTGAGCCCCAAACCTTTTCCACTCTGACCCCAACACCCTCAGCCCCGCCCCAGACGCCCTCCTCCAGTACCCCAGCGCTTGTACCCTTGCTGTCAAGGTTCCCTCGTATCACTACTGACAATGACCTCTGCTGGGCACTTCCTAGGTGCCAAGCATGTGCCAACCCCTGTGCAAATATTGCTTGATTTATCCTTCTAAGGGACACCCTCTATCCAGTGGTCCCGGTGCCATGTAACACTCCAGGGCCTTGCCTCCCCCATGTGCAGTGTCTCTGAGCTACACAGGCGCTGTAAACCCTAGCCCCAGACCCTTCGAGATTCTCCCTGCCCTACCAACCTGAGCCAAGCTCCTTGATCTGAGTAGCTGGCTCCCAGGTGCTCTCATTTATCATGCACAGGAAGAAATTATTGCGTTCATTCCATGTGCCAGGCATCACAGAAACGCCACATCCATGGGTACTTAGGCCTAGCAGCAATAAACAAAACAATAAATCTCCAACATGTCAGGGAGTGACAAAGAGCTATGAAGAAAAATAAAACAGGGTAAAGGGATAATTGTTTTGGCAAAGTGGGAGCCAAGGTCAGCCTCTGCAATAGGAAGGCATTGCAATGAAGTATGAGCGCAGCAAGTGCAAAAGCCCTGAGGCAGGAAGGAGTTTAGGGAGGTCGGCAAGATGGGTGTGGGAGAGGGAGGAGGTCCCAGGAAGGGCTTGGCTTCTCCGCTGAGTGTAGTGGGACCCATCGGGGATTTTGAGTGGTGGAAGGATGGACCCTGACAGGTTTCCACAGGATCCCTACGACTTCGTGGATAACAGTTTGCGTAGGGGCCAGGATGGAAGCAGAAAGCTGAGTATTGCAGGTCTCGTGATGCTTAGGTCACAGAAAGGATTCACCAGGCTGAGTGACATTTTAAGAAGCACAGGAAAACCTAACAGGATTTTCAAGTTAACCCCACTCAGGCAGCAGACACAGCCACCTGACGCGCCCTGGCCCGGGCTCCCACCCGCTGCCCCCTCTGCGGTGTTCTGGGGTTGCTGATCTGTGGTGCTGGTGTTGCTGGCAGGTTCCCCCACCACACACACCTTGGGGGCGCACCACAGAGGGTGCGAACCTCTCTGCACCCCCAGTGTGGTCCAGATGACTTCAAAGCCGAGTACAAACCCTGATGCTCTTAGTTCTTCAAAAACAAGAGCTGGGCCGGTGCACGCCATATCCCCCCGTGCCACACTCCCTTATCTCACCGGGAGGCTCCAAAGAACACAGCATATTTATGTTTGTGGTTTGGGTTCTCAAAACCTGTGACATCAGATAAGTGCGACACTCACAAAAGCAAACAGCAGCACAGAGAAGGAAAAAAAACCACCGGAAGAGAATCCCCGGTCGCTCCTTGGGATGGGGCCCCTTCTGCCCAAGGTCGATCCACGTCCCGGTGGGGGCTGTCTGTCACCGCTGACCAGCTCACGGCTCGGCCCTCAGGGTCGGACCCCCTGAGCCTTAGACTTTCCTCTGCAGAATGGAGATGCTCATCTCTACTCTTTGGGGCTAATTAAAAAATGCAAGAAAAATGGTAATTACAGTATACTGATATGGCTAATCTTTGGACCCCCGAGTTCCATAGATCATTCGCTTGTGAAGTCTTCACATCCGCCTGTGTGTCACGGTCTCGAGGGTGGCTGCTAAGACCATCTGCAGTTGACAGGTGGGGAAACTGAGGCTCGGAGTAGTCAAAGAAGGCAGTTGACAAAATACTACCTATGTTTCTTAGGAAGCGCAAATGTATAAAATACAAATTAAATAAAAAACAAGACATGTAAGTATAAGATAGAATTAGACAAAAAAGTCTGGCAGGCTGTGTGTCCTGAGATCACAGTGGTTTTCCTGCTGCCAGGGTCCCAGAGAGAAAGGGTCCCCTGGCTGTGATGGTCTTGTTATTCCTCTCCTGGTAAAGGTCCCTTACCTTGAAAGGCCCCTCCCAGGCCCCTTTCACCGCTGTCACCTGACTTCTCTCCTTGCGCCAGTCACCTGAATGCACCCTACTTTCTTTTTTTTGAGACAGGGTCTCACTTTATGGTTCAGACTGGCCTTGAGCTCACTTTGTAGTCCAGGTTGGTCTCGGACTCGCGATGATCCTCCTGCCTCAGCCTTCCGATGCTGGGATTACAGGCATGCGCCACCATGCCTGGCTTGCACCTTTCTTTCTTATCTGTGCTTGGACTGTGGCTTCTGCCCAGAGCTAAAGCACCCAGACAGAGCAAGCGCTGCACAGCCCGCAGTTTTGCGGGGCTCGGTGGTACCTTTGGCCCGTTATTTTAAAATTTTGCTTTGCTTCTTAAAAAGCAATCTGCTCAGGGGTTTTTTTTTCCTTATTGCGAGCTCTTCAGAAATGAGCTGGCAGAGCCTCGCAGGAAGGCGTGTTCCCGGCCCATCTGGGGAGTGTGGAGGAAGTGGCCAGGGGTCAGGCCGCGAGCAGCCCGCACGCCTGCCAGGCGTGGCCTGAGGTCTCCGGCCGGAGATCTCCCTGTCCTGTACAGGTTATCTCTGAGTAACAGTGTGTGCAGCTGCCCCGTGGGGGAGGCTGCCCTGATTCCCAGGGGGCCCAGGGAGCCCCAAGACAAACAGCCCGGTGGGGGTGGGTGGGTGCTCAGCCAACACAGTACCAACAGCTTGAAATTTTGCCATCACTTTGAAACTCAAGAGATTTCAGAAGAAAACAAACCACCAGCAACATAATTGTCCCAAAACCCATAAAATAAGATGAGGACAAATGGACAGGAAAATTTCACATCCCTTTTATTTTAATTTCATTTACTTATTTATTTAGTTGTTGTACTGGGGATGGAACCCACGGCCTTCACACTGGGCTATATGCCCAGACTTTTAAACATTTTTTTAAAAAAATTTTGAAACAGGATCTTACTAAATTCCAGTGTTGTCCAGGTTGGGCTCAAACTTGAGATCTTCCTGTTTCAGCCTACCAGAATGGATTTCTCATCCTTCAAATGTCAGTTCTGCCAACAAAGATAAACTTAACTGGACTTCAAGTAATGGGCTCACAGAATGTTTTTAATTGGATAAAATAATCTTCAAGTTCACAAAAAAAAAGCATGAAATATCGGACCAGTAGGAAGAATTAGGACAAAGGTAGTACCCATGGGAAAACATAATATTTAATCCAAGATGACTGCATAGCACACCATCAGCAAAAGTAATAATAGATTCCCATCTCCGGGCATGTATATATATCACCCGAGATTTCACATAAAACATCTGGAATTCTGGCTTGTTCCCAAAGCCTGGCCACACTGGGCCCTTACTTTTGCAAAGCAGTGGGGCAATTCTGGGCTCACCGGCCCACCCCAGTCCCCGCCTCTCTCTACGGCCTCCCACCTGGCCGCCTGCAAGCCTCTGTGTGCCTCGTTTGGCCGCTGTGGGACCCTCCCCCTGCAACTGAAGCATTTCAGTGCTCAGGCTTCCAAAAAGAAAGGAAAAGAAGAAGGGAGGAGGTGTGCAGAGCGGAGGGCTTGATTTCACCTTTGATCTCTTTTTTTGTCAAAAAAGGAGGGGAAAACCAATAAACAGCCGGGGCCTGCTTTGATTTTACTGTTTGTGGGCCAGGCCAGCGCTGTTAAGGGTGTCAGTCTGACTGGGCAGCTCCACCGTCCTTTGGCCTTTAGAGTTTGGGACCTTAAGGCCTCCCCTCTGCCCGGCCACCAGTGCCCACCACTCACTTCCTTCTCGCCTTTTCTGGCAGTATGCACCCGCGGCGGGAGGAAGACGAACACTTGAACAGCTCCTTGGGTTTGGAAGCGGGAGGAGGGACCTGGAAAGGGCCTCTGAGCACATTAGGAGCCCAGTCAGCAGGTCCCAAAAAGAAGCCGCCACACTGGGGACTTCTGTGAAAATGGAACCCTCTGTGCTTTGCCCAGGGTCGCAGCGGGCGGCAGGAGAGAAGCCCTCGGAGGAGTCTGAGCCAGGTCGCCACCGGCAGCGGGGGCAGAGGTGGCCCATGGTGGCTGATGTCTGGCTCTGAGCCTGTCGCTCTAGCTGTGTGCCTCTGGGCAAGAGATGGCCCTGTCCTCCGCGGTTTCCTCATCTGCCCTAGCAACGGCCTCATGGGATTGTTCAGGGTTAAATGCGGCAGTGCTCGTCGGGTGCCTGGCACGCTGTAGGCGCTCAAGACAGACACTAGTAGGATTCAGCAGACACCAAGGAAAGTCAGGCCTTGAGAGCAGAAAGACGAGGGGATCCACGTGACCTTTCCGAAGGCTCCCGGGGTCCTCACAGTCCACAAGGTCAGGAACCAGAAAGAGCAAGCTCAGCCCGGAGTCCGCATGACAGAGGCCGTTTCCTCCGCACTGCTCCAGGGCCCTTGCTGGTCGCTAAGGCAGAAGGGCGGAGAGAAGAGTCGCGGGGTCAGGGGTTTCCTCCTAGCTCTGTCCTTCCTCACTGTGTGACCCCTGTGTCCTAACCTCGTTTCGGCACTGGGGGCCACAAGGAGAGGCATTTAGTCAGCACTCGATCCATGAGCAAAAGCCACAGCTCCTTCAATGACAAGACGCAGGCAGCAGGGACGGCAGAGGAGGAACGGATGGCTCTGAGAGCTCCAGGCCACCTCACCTCCATGGCCCGTCCCTGTCCTCCCGGAGCTAGGAGCTCTCCTTGTTTTGTGACCCCTGAGCCCCCAGGGTGAGGGAGGTGCTGGCGTATAATGAGCATTTGCTCAGGGAGCATACAACTCTGGCAGCTCCGCGGAGCCCCCTCCCCCTGAGAAAAGACTCAGTTTCCAGGGAACTCATCGGAGGCCACTCAGCCTCCCTGCGCCCCGAGGAAGTCTGCTATTCCCTCTTGACCATGGGTTTCTTCCATGTAGCAGGGCGGGGCACGGGGATCCCCTCGAAGTCACCCTTCCTCGGGCCTAGGCAGGGGTACGTGATCCGTTTCCTCTCTCCCCGGTCAGTGACAGACACAGACCTGAAGCCCGAGGCTCACCTGGCTGCCAGTGTGCGCGTGCGTGCGTGCGTGTACTGGGTACCTCTCTTAATTTTGCATTATTTACCAGCATTTAAAAATTGGAGATTGCACATGAAAATCAGAATGTCCAGCTTCTTTCAGAGTCAGCAGCCCTGGCCACCCAGGACCCTCCCTCCTGGGGGCTCCTCATGAAGCCCCCGCTTGCTGCAGGGGGACCAGGCCACCAGCTCTCTCTGTACCACGCTGGCCTCCTCCGTCCACTCGGCCTGGTGTTTCCAGGGAAGGCCGGGGGTGCTGGGTGGAGCTGGCCCTGCCCTTGTGATGGGGAGACTTATGGCCCCAAAGGAGTCGGCACCCTCACCCCTGCAGCCTGTGAACACGGCGCCCTGCACGGTGAAAGGGAGTTTGCAGGTGTGAGCGAATGAAGGCCTTGAGACCAGAAGCTGAACTGGATTATCTGGTGGGCCCAATGTCACCCCCAGAACTTAAGGAAACGAAGGTCAAGGCGGCAGAGGCGGAGAAGGAGCTGGGACAACAGGGCAGGGCTCAGGGAGGCTCCCGGAGGGGTGGTCTGCGGAGGGATCTGAGGCCCAGTGAAAGGGCAGGCGGAGGGCTCCCCTGGGAAACACAGGGACCCTGGCAAGAGGGCACGAGTTCTTGCAGAGCTGATGGGGACCCACCTGGCCCACGCTGGGAAGAGGGGCTGCTCTGGGCACCCCAGGCTCAGCCACTCACTGTCTGTGTGACCTTGCATGACCTACAGTGCCGCTTGGGGCCTCAGTGCCTCATCTGTAGAAGGGCAGGAGCGACAGCACCCATCTCCGGGGGGTCCCAGGGACTCTGCGTTCGCGTGGTGCAGGGCGGTGCTGGCCTCGGGAGGGTGTGCGAGTGTGAGCCGTGTCACTGCCATGACTGTGGGGAGCGCAGCCCTGAGTCTCAGGGTCCTCCCACACCAAGCCTGGGACAGCCTGGAGGTCAAGGGAGGAGCCCCTGTGCCCCAAAGGTTCCCCGGCCCGTAGTTCCTCTGCCACCTTCCACCAGAGCTCGGGTCCTGTGCCCCCACTCCCATGCTCCCCATGGGGCCCTTGCACAGCCCACCGTCCTCCAGAATCTAGTTCTGCCCTCCCTTTCCCACTTGAACTGCTTCCTCATCAGGGCCATTCGCAGGGCGCAGTCCTGCTCGTTTCTCCCTTCCAACCGCTAACAAGAACGACCCTGCTTAGCTCCCGATGTCAGACGCGATCAGGCGTGCTGAGGGTGGTACGGCCGTAGATTCCTGTTTGTTTCTCTTTCTCAAATGCACACATTAGGGCCTGGGGTCTTCATTCATTCGTTCGTTCATTCATTCATCCAGCACAGCCCATTGACTCCCTCTCCTGCCCATGGGTGCTAGAACAGGCAAAGATCTCCCTGGTGGTGCTCACATTTCAGGGGTGGGGAAGGGAGGAGCAGATAATACATAAACCTGCAAAGTCTACAAACTGTCCCTTGTATACACAAATTCCCATGCATACAACAGTCACACTGTGAAATATTTATCACCATTTTCCAGGAGAGAAACCCAAAGCCCAGAGAGAGAACGTGAGTGTCCCAAAGTCACACAGGTAGGAAAAGTCCAAGATGGGATTTGACCCTGCACCTGTCGGACTCCAGGGCCAGTGCCCTTGCCCTCCCTGGGAGGCCGCTGGGACGCAGGCCCAGGCTATCCGCAGCCCTCTGCCTCACTGGCAGCGAATTCCAGAAGCTGCATGGTGCCCGGGGCTGGGGTGCTGGTGTCTGGGAGGCCGGCTCATTCCCACAAAGGAATCTTAGGCAGGGTGAGCTCTGCCCTCCCCTTCAGCAGCCTCAGACTGGGAAGGCCAAGTGCACGGTCACTCTGGCCAGAGCCGACGGGAACAGGACGTCCCGGCCCTCCGCCCTGGCTGGCCCAGTGAACTATTTTGGGGCACGATTATTGATGACATGGGTACTGAGCTGGACTCTGAAATTAAGAGGAAGGCTGGGGCTGGCGCAGGATGGCTCTGCTTCTTCAGGCCCCTGGCTTTCCTGAGCAACTCACCCGTGTCCGGTCTGCACCCTAGGCTGAGGCTATAGCCTGAGCCGGCTGGCTCCGGGAGGGACACGAGTCCACACAGACCACTGTCACTCCAAATTCTGGCTCCAGCTTCAGTCTGTAGGCAGGCAGGATGCAATGAAGACAACAGCAGCTTTCAAGGCCCGATCCGGGTTCCAACCCCAGCTGTGTGCCTTTTAACAATTTTACCTCTGCCAAGCCAGGTCAGCTCTTAGAGACTCAGTCTCCTTGCCTGAAAAATGGAGTTGATAATAATCCTCACTTGAGCAGGGCAAGGTAGTGCATACCTGTAATCTCTGTACTCAAGAGGCTGAGGCAGGGGAGTCGAAAGTTGAAGGCCAGCCCAGGCCTGTTGGACTATAAAAAGGACTGGGGATATAGCTCAGGGCTTCCTTGGTTCAGTCTCTCATACAGGACAATAAAATAACAAAACAGGGATAATCCTTGCTCACATGGAAGGGAGGAAGCTTAAATTAACACATGTAACCCAGAGCCTGGAGTACAGCAAATGCACAATAATGAATAATGACTTTGCAGAGGGTGACTGACAGCTGACATTTATGGGGAGTTTGGCCGGTGCTGGGCACTGGAAGAGTTACTGAGGTGCTTTTATCTCTCTTCGTCCCCCAGCTGGCCCCAATTCCAGCGGCCGGATGAGAGACTCCTCAGGGGCCATCGCTGTCCCTCTGCACAGATATGAAAACTGAGGTTCAGCGACATAAATGGTCACCCGAGGTCACACAACAGGTTGGGGCAGAAAAGCCCAAAGGGGGAAGTTCAGCCTATTGTCCCTGGGCCAGGCCAGAGAGCTAGGCTCCATGTTCCCTCCCAAGAGCCCTGGGTTATGGCCCTGTCAGCTCTCCAGCCCACATCATGTGGGGTCGCCTCGCTTACCCTCCTATCCCCGGACTGCAAGCCAAACCTGATGCTGGGCATCTGGAGACAAAGCTTGCAGAATATTTTCTGAATTCTCTTCCCTCCCCCTTTGTTTGGTTCATTGGCAAAAATAATCTCCAAGAAACAGGCTAGCTTGGCGCAGGCTGTGGGCTACTCTGAGGGCATGTGCCTGGGTGGGGCGCTGGGGGCCGGCAGGGGCTTGTCCACCTGGGCAGCCGAAGACTAGAAGGTGCCACAGCCTTTCCTTGCAAAAGTGACCTTCGAGGCCTGCACCTGCTTATAACTCACCTACTGCCCTGAGGGTGCAGTTGACCCCCTCCAACTGGCGGAAGCAGCCATCTGTGATCTGCCCTCTGCTTGCCTGACCTTCTTGCCTGTCACTGGACTCCTCCAAAAGACCTTCTTCCTGGCTGCTATGTAGCTCAGTGGTAGGATGTGTGCTTAGCACGCAAGAGGCCCTGGGTTCCATCCTAGCACTGCAAAAGAAGGGGAGGAGAAGGAAGAGGAGGGGAAGGAGAGGAAGAGGGAAGAGGAGGAGGG
>NW_004955445.1:7865729-7910008 GCF_000276665.1 Chinchilla lanigera | reverse complement strand
GGGAGAGGGGAGGGGAGGGGAGGGGAGGGGGAGTGAGGGAGAACACCATGTTTTTCTCCGCCCCGCCGTTCCATCTGTGTGTTTCACTGTGGATGCAGAGGCCTCCCCACAGCTCTGCCCCTGGGCTGCAGTGACAAGAGGGACATGGCTTCCAGACCCATCTTGCCCTGACTGCCACACCGCCTAGCAAGTGGGCACCGCCGCCGGGTGTCACCATGACCCTCACGCTCCTCAGAATGGAGCCATATTCACTTCCTCCTAAAACCCTGTCCGGCCCCTGAGTCCCCCTCCCACAGGAAGTGGCACGGCGCCCCCACCCCAGGGTGCTCAGGGCATATCGTGGGTGGTGTTTTCTGTCGCTCCACACCCGTCTTCCATCACGGATCCTGTTGTCTGGACAGCGACCCAAGGGCCCCGTGTCTGTGGATTCACCCAACCCCAGACCAGAAATGTTCTTAAATATTTGTGTTTGTGCTGAACGCACGCTGATGTTTGTCTTGTGGCCATTCCCTGAGCAGCAGTGCAACAGCGACTCGTACAGCGCTCACGCGGGGGCAGGTGTCACGAGAGACCTGGAGCTGTTTACAGTCCAAGGAGGACACGGGCAGGGTTTTGCAAGCAGGACATCATGTTACTGCGGGACTCGCACATCCTTGGAGTTTGGTACCCAAGGGGGACCCCGAGCCAACCATGGAAACGGAGGGGTCGCTGCTCATCCCAGGTCCACATTACTGCTGCCACTTTCACAGCCTCCGACACCTGGGCTGCCCCTGTCCTCACCTATCCAGACGGTGACAGTCGGCTTTCCCTCCCCGGTGCTCTGCCTTCCATCGTTGCTCCACTGTACTCACACAGTCTGAGGAAATGTTTAAAGGACATATAACATCTTCTTACCCCATCCCAAAAATCCCCAGGATCCCCCACGCCTGCTAAAATAAAAACCCTGCTCCTCACCATGGCTTGTAAGACCTTGTATGATCTGACCCCTTTCCACTTCCCAACCTCTTCCCTACCCACCCCACTGTGCTCCTGCCGCTTCTCTCCTTCCTACTCCTGAACCAGGAGGCCAGTTCCTGCCTGCCCGCAAAAACTCCATGCCCTCCTGCCAGCCGTCTGTCTGTCTGACTCCCTCTCGCATTTCCTGGAGTCTCCACTCACACCTCCCCTCCCCTGAGAAGCCTTCCGGGACCTGCCCATCTTCGCACTCTGCCCCTTCACCACTGCCCTTTCATTTTCCACATGGTAGCGATCACTGTCTGGCAGGTTACCCGTTTATCGGTGTGTTTGCTTTCATCCAATTCTCCGCTAAACGTTTCACCCCTCTTGGCGAGGGAGACTGATTATCCCAGGCACCAGGCACTGTGGTGGAGACAGTCCTGCCTCAGCGGCCTCCGGCACCACGTTCCTCCCGTGAATGCAGCTGTACAGGGCCGATGCACCATTTCCGCAGCAGAGGACGCTGGCTACAACAGATGTGAATACCTCAAGTGTGTAGACTGCAGTAAATTACAAAGTGATGAGTTTGGAGCAGTTGTTCCCCCTGCTTTTATTATAATTTTTTAAATTCCAAGTTCAAATTGTTGACTATTTAATGGAGGCTGTACATAGCAATTAGCCTGCAGACCGAGCCAGGAGGAGCCAGCCCGAAACACCGCTGCACGGGAGACACTCGGGCGGCCTCAGCCCCGGCCCCTTGCCGCTGCCGCCTCTTCCTGTGGCCTGGAGCGGCAGGAGGGGCGCACAGTAGGTGCTTGGCCGCGCTTGGTGGCTCCTGCCGTGCGTGCGCCTGCAACAAGGGCAGACTGTTACGTCAGTGCCCTGACTCTGCGGGCTGAGTCCTGTCCACAAACGGCTTCCTTTGGCTCCCAGAATGTTTTTAACGTTGTAAAAATTTCATTGCTAACATTTAAAAATCAAGACTTTTTTTTGCATAAAATCTCCCATAAGCCTAGCTGCACGGCTCCTCTGGGCACTGGGCCAATTCCCTCAGGGCTGCAGACGCTCCCCCGTCAGACAGGGCTTGAACTCCCCGCTCACCCCAGTCCCCACTCATCCCTGGAGTCTCGCCCTGGCCACTTCCCTGGCTCACAGGACCCCGGCGCTGGCGATGTCTGAGCTGGACTTGCTGTTTTAGGCTCCGTGCCGGCGCCAATCACGTGTGGTCAGGTGAGAGCAGCGTGGGGACAGGCGCTGGGAGGGTGGGCCCTGGGGTCCTCTCTTACATAGGGGCCCAGCACATAGTAGGTCGGCAGGACCTGGAATTTGGTTAAATATTTGTTGTTCAGTGAATCCCAAAGCTCCCGCTGCCCTCTCCAGGATGCACACTAAATCCAAGCCCAGCTGGAATGTGACAGAGGTTGGCCAAGGCCAGAGTTTAAAAATACCCCCGGGCCGGCTGGTCTCGAGGTGCTCCGAGGTGTTGATGCCGCCAGGCAGGGGCTAGTGGGCCCGGTGCCTGGCTCTGCCCCCAAGCTGGCCCGGGGTCCCCGCAGTTCCTGGGGTGAGGATGGCTGCAGGGGAGAGGGGGCGGTGGGTGCCGAGCACAGGAGAAAAAACCCCACCCGGCCCTGCTCAGGAAAGGTCAGCGTTGTTTACAAACAGTATCTGGTGGTATGACATAGTTTCGCACACAGGGTCACCGGGCGGGGCCCGGGCCAAGGCGGCCTCCCTGGAGTTTCCACGCCTTGATCTGGGTGCCGAGGGAGCCGGCCCTCGCTTGTGCTGTGGTCTTCCCACCGAGGCCTTCAGATCTGAACTGCGAGCCAGGGGGCCACAGTTAAAAATAACAAGACACAGTGCCCTGGGGGCAGCCAGCCTGACCGGGCGCCCACTGGATGCCGGGCGCTTCAATGGCACGAGCTGACCAGTCTTCGGAGGTGTCATCGTCCTACCTGGGGAAACTGAGGCTCGGGGAGTGGTGCGCCCTCAGAGTCCCCTAAGTCAGTGGGAGCGTAGGTGACAATGCTCCCCGCAGCAGTGTCCGGAGGCCGCTCCCCCAAGCTGTGCTGTACTGAGCTGCCCTCGAGGGCCCCTGAACCCCTGGGCAGTCCCAGCCTCACAGGTGCCCAGGCCGGAAACCAGGACACCAGGTATCCTCGGCTGTCTGTGTCACCCCTGTGCTCCCAGCTGCCCCGCCCACAAACACCCTCACCCTGATCCCCTCTCGTGCCGTCCACGGCCCGCAGAAGCCTCCGTCCCCGGCTCCCACGCCGGCCTGCTAGTCTGCCGTGGGGACGGCGATGCCTGCCCTGCCCTGTGTGTGAGTCAAACAGCGATCCTGCCCTCGTGCGGCTGACCCTGAAGCCCCGGGGGAGCGCAGGAGGGATAAGTAGTGACAAGGAAATTAAACATCCTGTTTTAGATGGCAGAAAGGACTAAGGAAACTGCGTGTGGAGGCTCACGCCTGCAATCCCTGCACTCTGCAAGGCTGAGGCCAGAGGATCACAAGTTCGAGTCCAGCCTGGGCAACTTAGTGTTTTACTGAGACACTGTCTCACCACAGTATTTTAGCTCAGTGCAAAAGCCCTGGGTTCAATCCCCAGTAGAGGTAGGACGTGCTCAGAACTCTGTGGTCTCAGCCGGGACCCGTCCTAAACGGGGGCAGCTGACAGGTCTCGGCTTCTGGACCAGGGGTCCAGGCGACTCCAAGGCTCTGCGCTGGGCAGGAGGCGGAGGTGCCACCTCACAGAAACACTGGGCCTCCCCTCTGTGGGGCCGGCCCTGCTCCTAGATCCCCTGCAGGTTTGGGTCAGCCCTCTCCACGCCTTTCCCTCCATGTTCTCTGGTTCCTGTACAGTGTACAGGGATCCCTTCTCCCCAGGTCCCTGAAGAGACCCTGTGGCCCCGCTGGGTGCCTGGTGGGTCCCTGGCCCCTCACACAAGTTACCTCAGGTGAGCATCCCAAGCCAGAGGTGCAGCTATCACGTCTGTTCCACTGAAGGAGGAGCTAAGGCCTAGGGAGGTTAAATCTCTTGTCCAAGGTCACGCAGCTAGCAGGTGGCAGCACACTGTCTCCCGAGGAGCCACCCCAGGGCCTCAAGCTCAGCCAGGTGGGAGCTGCCGAGTTCAGCTGGAGCAGCTCCATTACCTGAGCCCCTGCCATGCACATCAATGGAGGGGAGGGAGTACTACAATCATACCCATTCTACAGATGACAAAACCAAGGGCCAGAGAGGGCAATCCCATGTCCAAAGTCACATAGCCAGGCCTGGGAACTCTGGGCTGTAGGCACCAGACCTGTGTGTCCCTTCTGCAATTTTACTGGACTCATCACCTGCTTCTTGGGTTGGTGGCGGGGGAGTTGCCAGGGGCTTGATGGCCACATGGCATTTTCTCAGGTGGGACAGAACAGGGAGATGTAACAGGGACGGCACCGCTGGGTGGACCCAGCTCTGCGGGCTTATGGGTTCACTTCCGAGGTGAGCCCTGGGTCGGGCAGGCCCAGGGACCCTGAGGCAGAAGCACACGTCTGAACATGGAGGCCGTGGTGGCTCTGACAGGAGGAGGTGGGGCTGTCACAGCGGTTCAGGTTCGGAGCGGCCCAGACCAGGAGCAGGAGGCCCTGTGCCCTGGCACCGTCTTCCCCTTGCTGGGTCTCAGTTTCCACCGTGGAGAGAGGGGCTGAGGTGGCTGCCTCCGCTGGGCTGAGCACAAGGGTGCGCCCTGTCTCCCTGGCTCCTCTGGGGACAGGAAGAGCCCAGTGAGCCCCAAGGTCACCTTCACTAGGCCCCAGAGGGGTGTCAAGGCCTGGCCAAGGTCACAGAGCTTGGAGGAGGTGCGGCGAGTGTCTGAACCCCACTCCTGCTCCTGCTCGACCTCATCGCTTCCATCCCACGGCAGAAGTAGCAAAAATTTGCACTTTGCTGAGCACTTACTGTACACCAAGCCTCATTCTAGCACTTTCCCCCCTGGCCCTGGTACCGGGAATCGAACTCATGACCTTGTGCTTGCTAGGCAGGTGCTGTGCCGCTGAGCTAAATCCCCAGCCCCCTCATTCTAGCACTTTACACATCTTAACCAATTCTAACCTTACCCAAAGGGATGAGGCGCTGCTCACTTTCCATTTCACACAGAAGAAGAGGCTAAAGACCTTGTGCAAGGTCACAAGGCTCAGGCATTCTGGCTGGAGCACAGCCACCATCTTAAGCCACCGTGCCCAACTCAGGAGGGCAGCAGGGGCCTACCCAGCACAGGGCCTGGCACACAGTGCGTGCTTACACCCTGTGGAATCCTTGAAAAGCACATGGAGATCAGCAAGGCCTTTTTGTTTAAGCCCACTGAGGCCTCTCCCGAGAGCTTGCCGGTGTGCATCTCTTCCTGTTGGCCCCAGGCCCCTCACCACCCCCTCCGCCTCCCCTGGGAAAATGTGCGCGGCCCGCCAGCCACAGGCTGCAGGCCAGAGGCCCTGCTGGGGCGGAGTCTGGCCAGGTTATCAGGTTTCGTGGTCAGCCACCTTCGGCCCTGACCAAGCTGTCTTTCCAAAACAGAACATTCAGTCACCGCCTGTCCCTGTGCTCAGCTGCCCCTGTGTCCCTGACCTTGCTTCCTGCCCACCCGCCAGGCTTTTTTCCCTAGCACCCTTGTCTCCTGCTGACCTCTCACACAGAAGAGCAGGACGGGGATGAATCAGGCAGGGAGAAAGCCAGGGGCTGCGAGGGATATACAGGGGACTCACGGGGCAGTCAGGTCCTGACAGAGACACGCATGGAGACACGGACAGAGGAGACAGAGGAGAAGGGGCAAGGGCCCAAAGACGGACAAAGAGACACAGACAGAGACCCGCAGGCACCCCTGCACTCCAAAGCTGCCTCAAGGACTTGCCTGTGACCTCGTGTCCCCTGCCGGTGGGTCCTGATCTTCTCCAAGGCCGGGGCACCTCCTCCGAGCCTGCCTCAGCCCCTCCCGCCCCTGTATGCACCATCCCGCCCCACCCGGCACCTGCTGTCCCCTGCCACACTCACCCCTCCAAGCTGGGGTTCACTGGAGGTCTTGTGTCCCCCAGGGGACCCTCAGCTCCTGAAAGGCAGGGCTTCCTGCCTTGGTCACCCGGCAACCTCACACCCAGCTCAGAGCCTGGCGCAAAGTAGGTGCTCAGTAAACACTGACTGAATGGAGGATCAGGCTGGCTGCTGCCAGGTCCCCTCCTCGGAAAAGCCCTCCCTGATGTCTCTTGCCACTGATTGCATTGCAGTGTGTGAGTGTTTGAGTTAGGACTTGTGTCCCCTCTGGTCCCAGGTCTGTGTCTGTGGCATTTACCCTGCTTCTTCAGATAAATTAATCACTCGCCTCGGGAGGCTTTGAGCTACATTTAACCCATCTGAGCGTGGCTCACAGGCTCCTTGTCGCCTGCAGTTAAACCACGTCCTTGTGGGGCCCGCACCTGGCTCTGACCCCGTCTTCAGCTGCGGACCCTGGGGCCATCTCTGCCATAAGTCGCATCAGCTGGGCTGTTTTCTGTGCACTGTGCTCCCGGGAAAAGGGAGCACATTGGCACAAACAACCTCAATGTCACTGAGAGACCTTGGTGGAGGGGCCGTCCCCAAGGCTTGCGGTCCGTCTTGCTCCTGGGTGGGAGGTTATGTGCTGCAGGAGGGGCAGTTGGAGTCCTGACTGGTTCTCACTGCCTCCAAGGAGACCAGCTGGCTTGGGAGGGTGTCGGGGAGGCCTTCACCTGAGCGCAGCCTTCACCGTCCACTGCGAGGGAGGGAGGAAGTCCCTAGGACGGGGGGGGGGGGGCCCAGAGCCGCCTCTCCACCAAGCCCCGCCTCCCCCAGGAGCCTAGGAGCGACCTCGTCATCTTCCCTGCTGCTGGGAGCCCCAGTGCGCGCTCCCCTTGCAGCCCCACTGTGCTCAGCTACGATGCTGTGCCCCATCGTCCCTCTACTGGGCAGCGTCCACTTGAGAGGATCAGCGGCTCTGGGGCCCTTCCTTCTCGTATTTTTTTCTCCCAAGTAGCTCACCCAGAAAAACTCTGGCTGAGTTATTCTCTGGCCTTTTTTTGTTGTTCAGAAATGATTTTAACTCTCTAAAATGATGACTGGGTGTGTGTGTGTGTGTGTGTGTGTGTGTGTGTGCGCGCGCGCGCGCGCGCGCACACGCATGTAATAAAAAGCAGTGTTTCTCACATTCACATCCTAGACTGATTTTTTCTATCCAACCACCCATGCTTTCTTCTGTCTGTCTTATTCACGCACTCTACTGAACCTTCCATCGTTCCTCCATTGGTCTATCAATATAGACCTTTTTATCCATCCATCCTCCCATCACCCATCCATCCAGCATCCATGCATCCTTCACTCAGCCTCCCATCTATCCTCCCATCCACACAACCATCCATCCATCCTCCCATCCATCCATTCACCCATCCATTCTCCCATCCATTCATTCACCCATCCATCCATCCATCCATCCTCCCATCATCCTCCCATCCAGCCATCCTCACATTCATCCATCCATCTTTCCATACTCCTATCCATCCATACTCCCAACCACCCATCCATCCATCCATCCATCCATCCATCCATCCATCCATCTATCCATCCATCCATCCATCCATCCATCCATCCATCCATCTATCCATCCTCCCATCCATCCAATACACACTGACAAGCTTCCTTGATACCAAGCACTGTGCTGGCCTCAAAGGATGTAGAAGCAAGTAAGACTTTGTTCTGGACCTGAGACTCCCAGTCCAGTGGGAAAGACAGATAAGATGGGTTGGAAGAAAGGCCTGTTTATCAATTTCATGTATGTTTCATGGTGCCTCCCATATGCCTGGCAGTACCAGACCTGGGGAGCAAAGACAAAGAGACAAGGTCCTTCTCAGCTGTGCTAGTGGGAGGGAAAGAAGTCAACATGAACCAAGGCAAGAAGTGCACAGTCAGTGATCATTTGGCTCATTGGTACATGTCAGCCGTGCCTCTCACAGGCCAGATCTGGGGCTCTGAGGATGCGGAGACACAAAGGACTTGGCCTCAGGCACCTGGAGCACTCAGCTGTCATGCAAGACAGGGCTAACTAGGTGAGCATTCTGGCACCTGCTCTGGAGAGGGGATTGAGCTGGTGGGGAGGGAGAACAAAGGACATCACCTGGAAGAGGAGCCTCATCCCATGCCATCCTACAAGCTATTTGTATCTCCAGGAGTGTCTACCCATGCCTTTCTAGTCCGTTCCTCTGCCTTAACATGTCAGTTCTGTGAGATGAATGTCTGTTTCTTCACTACATCTGCAACTTCAGAGCCTAAAGCCCAGCTGGACACATAGTCTTTGTTAAGTAAATGGGTTGAATAAATGGATGAATGGATGGATGGGTGGATGCATGGGTGGATGGGTGGATGGATGGGAGGGTGAATGGATGTATGGGTGGGTGGGTGGATGCATGGGTCGGTGGGTGGGTAGATGGATGGGTGGATGGGTGGGTGGATGGGTGGGTGGATGGATGGGTGGGTGGATGTGTGGATGCCCCTTAAGGTAACCAACTCCCCCGAGTCCTCATCACAAAGAGGTGGGTGCTGCCATTGTGCAGATACCAAGAGGGAGAGTTTTGTGGTTTACAAAGCTGTGACTTGGGCCTGGGATAAGTCCAAAGTTCCACTTTCCCGAGTCATTTTTTGTCACTTCCTCAGATTTTCCTCCATTCACAATCATGTTGCCTATGATGAGAGATGATTTCATTTCTTCTCCCCCTGACACTGAAGGACTGAACTGCAGCTCAAGAGAACTGTGACATCCGCACAGGGTCCTTCTTTGGGGAAGTTAGGTTTGCTCAATTATTGAAAGTTTTAAATAAAGAATAGAAAGAAAAGTGATCATTGGCTCACTCACAAAAGCTAACTTTCCAGCAGTTTTGTCCTGAGTGGCTTTTTCTGCTTTGAAATTTTACCAAAAGTTATAGTTCTGCCATGTATACAATTTGAAATCCTTTTGTTCTCAAACTGTACAAAATCATAATTTTCAGGTTACTGTAAAATCTTCCTGGAAATTATTTTTAATTGTTGCTTATTGTGTTAATTCTGAGATCTCTCTCTCTCTCTCCATATATATATATATATATATATATATATATATATATATATATATATATGAAATTCTAAGCTCTTGTGGGGCATGTGCACACCTGGGGCAGGGAGGAACTGCACTTTCCAGCCTTTCTTGCAGCTAGATGAGTCCATTGACTTCAATTGTGCCCAATGGGATATAAGGAACTTCCAAGTGTCCTTAGGGAGAGACACCTTTTTCCCATCCTCCTTCCTGCTGCCTGGAATGCAGATATGATGGTCAGAATTTGAGTAGCCATCCTGGGCCAAAGTGGAACAATAAGAAGAAAAGAACCCAAGTCCCTGGTTTTGCAAACCCACTCTCCTAGCCCTGGATGGCCACTTCCACAATTCCATAATCCTAATCCTGGGGAGAGCAACCCCGATGGGTCCACTTTCAAGCAAGTGACCCCTCCGTGGCATCCTCTGGGACAAGTTCCCCACTTGGGGCCCATACCTGGGTCCTCCTATACCTGGATTCCAAACCGGTGTCCTCTCCACACCCCTTGTGCTGTCCCGTTGTGCTCTTCCATTCAGACGCCTGGAGCAGGGACATTGGGTGGGCCAAGCCCAGGCCACAGGGAGGCTGGGCAAGCGTGTTTCTGGGGCCTTCCCTGGAGGTGCGTGGCCAGAGTGGCAGGAGAGTCCCGTGGGCTGGGGGTGAGGTGCCAGGGAGCTGGAATGGAGGGCAAGGCCAGCCCGGCAGAGCCCACACGGGGCCTCAAAGGAAGCAGAAGAGCTTCGCTCTGCCCCATCTCCTCCGACAGGACACGAGCACAGCGAGGAGAAGCGAAGATGCCAACGGGCACACGCCTTACGTGTCACCTTTGTGGTTTGCCCAGCTCGGGAAGAGCCAAGTCAGACCACGTCCGCAGGCGCCCCGGCGCCTCCTTGCTGCCCCCTCCAGGATCAGCGAGCCAACACAGAGTGGTCACCTGAGGCGGCTGTGTCTCCATTACCGGGGGAGGGACGCGCCTGCCTAAGTACCCAGCAGGTCAGGCCATCCAGTGGGTGCTCCGTGGATAAGTTTTGGTGACCCCATGATGACATCAGGCCCTGGGCCGTGAAGGAGGCGCTGGTCATTGGAGTTAACATACAGTGATTCCACCAAAGTACTCCGGACTCCTGTGTAGCTCCCAGACCTGTCTGAGATCCTGGGCCACTATGGCAAAGAAGACAGATTCCTGCCTTCACAGTGAGATGGACAGCCCCTAAAATGCTAATATGACATCACATACAATGTCTTACAAAGAAATGAAAACAGGGTGGGTGACTTAGAGATGTTCATTAGGAAAAATGGTTGAGAGGTGGTGTTTGAACAGGGCCCTAAAGTCGGTGAGGAAGCAAGGTAGCAAATCTCCGAGGCCAGCTATTCCAGGCAGCGGGAGCAGCCAGTGCAAAGGCCCTGAGGTAGGAAGGACTCAGGGATGTCAGTAGTGACACAGCCAGGGAGATAAGGGTTACACAGAGCTTCCCAACGGCAGGCAGCGAATCTACAGACCTTTAACTGGTAGAAGCAAGTGGGGAGGGCTGAGTTCTTCAGTCTTAAGCTTCTCTGGAAAAACATGATGTCAAAGACAGTAAATCTTGACTTGTCTTAGAAAACAATGTGCCCATGTAACCAGTAAAGGCTCGGGGCTAACAGTAACCGGCCAGAGGGCTCGGGGTGGGGAATCACATGGAATTTATTAACAGATCTGCATCTGAAAAGGAGCTTCCCGGTTGGGGGCAGAAACAGCTTCTGGTCAGTGTCAGAAAGATGTTTACTGTGGCGCCTCGGTGCAGACGTGAGAAAGAAGCCGGGCCACTGCCTGCACAGAGATGTGGGAGGACGCGCCCGATAGGCTGAAGGAAAAACCAGCCCACAGGACACTATAGTGCATTGGACAGCTGTGAAAACCCACTCGTTCACTCATTCCTTCATTCAGGGAACAGTCAGTGCGGACCTGCTATGTGCGTGCAGGCTGCTGGGAGGGGGAGTTGCATGTGGCTGTCTCTGCCCCCTGGAACTCTCTGTAGGCCGAGGAAGGCAGACGAAGATTGCACCAGGACGCAAACACCATCCCAAGCCTCGGTGGGGACCAGGGAGGGACTCCCGGGGCCGCGGGATGTGCAGAGCGACGGACGGCCCGGAAGCCACACTCCGAATCGCTCGCTGGGAGGGACGCGGGCTGATCCTGCTTCTTGCCTTCTCCTTCCCCTGACAGTGGGGTGGAAGTCTTCACGAGGTCCTTCCGTACAATCAAGTGACTGAACGACAATGAGGAAGAGGGCAGGACAGCACAGGGTGTGGGGGTCGCGTGTCCGAAGGTGATTCAGGAGGCGCACGGAGACAGGCCTCGGCCGGCGAGGAGGGAAGTGAGGAGTGCGGAGGGAGCCTCGCTCCTCGCAGGACCCCCGGGCCTTCCAGATGTGCGCGTCTGTCCCGTGTGTAACAATAAGCGAGCCATGATCGTATAGTGGTCAGTACAGTGCGCTGTGTAATCGTAAGGGGAGGCATCGTCAGACAACTGCAAGTCAGGGTTTTCCCGTGAACAAGCAGGCGACAGTAGGGGCTCGGTACGAATGTGTTAGCGAGCGGGTTTCCGAGAACAGCAGTGTTCTCTCTGGGTGACTTTTCTTGTTTTCTTCTTTGTCCTTTTCTGAATATCTTCAAGTGAGAACAAAACAAACAAGAAGCGAAGCCCCCTGCACAGAGACCTTTTTCCACAGTGAGGCCCCCGTCCTGTGCTTTACAGATGAGGCTCTGCTCTCTCCCCACAGCTGTGCCCCTGTTTACTAGCCCACTTGACAGATGAGGAAACCGAGGCCAGGGAATAAAGCCATGGCCCAAGGTCCCATGGCTGGGTTTGACCCAGATCTGTCTGACCCTATTTTTAAATCAGGAAGTTCAGGGAGATGTCCTTCAAGGAAACTGCCTTGCTGTGAAATTCAGGGGGTAAAAACCCAAACAAACCGAACAAGAAATATTACATTTTTAAAAAACCACTTATTGAAGCTCGGATGGCCCTGAGACTGGGCACTTAGGGAGGGTTTCTCAGCAGGGCCCTGTGTGGGTTTGGGGTGGGGCCTTCCTTCTGCCTGGCATCCCCGGAGGCACACACATCCCGACCCACTAATCCCCAGCCACGTTCCCGTCACGGTGACACCCCCCGAGTTCCCAGTTCTTCCCCACACCCCTTCTCCGGTGGCGCCGCCTCGGATGCTGGGTTGGCGCGCCTGGCACACCTGAGAGGCAGGTGCCTGGAGGCCTCCTTTTACAGAGAGGCAGACTTGGCCAGGGCCACACAGGCAGGCTCCTTGCTGTCCCACACACTCCTGGGGACAAACAGGGACAGGGGTTTTTTCTCTCATAGCTGTGAGTTCATGGGAGAGAAGGCCAAAGGCAGGTGGCCTGCAGCCCCAGTTCCCAGGAGGCCAGCAAAGGCCAGGGCAGGAGGACTGCAGCCCGCACTGCGCCGACCGGGCAGGTGGCCACACTGCCTCGGGGACCGGGAAATGCGCTCCCTCCGCCTGCCTGCCCGGCAGCGTCCCGTGGCCGCCTGCCAGGCCCCGCCTGACGTCAGGGTCTGACCAGGGACATAATGTGCTGGCGTGGGGACAAGCGCTGACTGCAGAGACAGAGGTGGGGCCGTCCGAGGGAGATGGGGGGCAGGGGGAGCAAAGGAAATGCAGGGACCGAGGGGGGAGGCAGAAAGGGGGGCCAGAAAGAGAGGCAGAGAAAACAAATGGGAAGATGGCAGAGACAGACCCGGAGAGGGAGGAGGGAGGAGGGGAAATGAGTTAGAAGTAGAGACAGACAGAGACAGAGACCGATGCAGGGGGAGAAAGAGACAGAGACAGAGAGACAGAGGAGACAGAGATCAATGTAGGGGGAGAGAGACAGAGACAGAGGCAAAGCAAAGAGAGATAGAGAGACAGAGAGACAGAGAGGGAGATAGAGACAGAGACAGAGAGAGAAAGAGACAGAGACACAGAGACACAGAGACAGAGGGAAACAGAGAGAGACAGAGAGAGAGAGACGACAGAAGAGCTGGTCTGGGAGTTGAGAGCCCGGCGAGGACCCCACTCTGGGAGCTTCCGACCCCCCCGGGCTGTCAGTGGCCTGGGGACAGGGCCGGGCTCACTGGGGAGGGGACGGAGCACCTCTCGCGCTGGGGGGTCTGCTGCGTAAAGTGCTCCATGAGCCCTGCGTGAAGCCCGTGCTCAGTACAGCAGGGCGGGCCCCAGAGCGGGCGGGAGAGGGAAGCAGAGGCCCAGACCCCACAAGCGCGGTGTAGGCAGGCGCTGCCCCGGGACGCCGCTCTCATTTCACAGCAGCCCCCTCCAGCAGGGCGCACCCAGCCTGCAGGACTCCACCAGGAGGCCACCAGCGCAGACCTTGGCCTGGCCTTGCCTGTCTCAGGGCCCAACCCCTTGTTTATGGGCTGGAGAAGGCCGTGATCCCAGGGCCATCACGTCACCAAAGCCAAGCAAGGCCAGGCCTCCGCACTGCTGGCCTTTCAGCCTTGTCCTCCCGTCCCCGGCTTAATTATTACATGGCCGCACAGGGCTAGGGGACAGAGCCAGCGCCCTCCTGGACAGGGGCATCTGTGCTTGTGGGTGCCCGTGGGTGCAGGGCAAGGTCCAGGCCCCCAAGGCAACCTGCTGCTATCCCCTGGGGCCATCGTCCCGTCCTCCTCAGAATCCCGTTTGTTAAGCTCCCATGGTATCCTGAGCACCGTGTGAGCTCCGGGGACCCCCAGGGCTGCTCCACCCCATTAGGCCACTGAAGCAGCTGAGCCCAGAGAGCTGCACTCCTGACCCAGACAGATGCGTCATCCTGGGGCAGCCCCCATGTGGCCTGTGCCCGGTAATATGTTGCAAAGCACCTCCTTCCACATCCAGGGCCACCCCATGAGGCCATGCTTCTCAGCTGGGGACAGTTTCGTCTCCTGGGAGACGCTGGCTCTCTCTGGGGACACTCTACGTTGTCACGACTGGGAGATGCTCTGGTTTCCGGTGGGTGGAGGCCAGCGATGCAGCACCACAGCCCACAACGCACAGGACGCCCCACTGGTGAAGAGGATCTGGCCCCAAATGTCCATGGGCCAAGGTCGACAGCCTGCTAGGAGGTAATTTCTGTTGTGAGGCCCATTTCACAGATGTGGAAACTGAGGCACAGAAGGGTTCCACTTGCCCAAGGGGTCAATCTGCACCATACGACTCTCTGTCAGTCCTTTCATCAAGACCATTGCCTACACACAGGTCTTTCAGAATGAGTCCAGCTTGCATGTCACATGGGCCACAGAAAACTTTCAAGCCAAACAGCCATGGGAGCAGGGACACCTTTAAAATTAACTTGATGAGGGACATCTGAAATCAACTGCATGGATTCATGGAGCAAGTGTTTTCTGAGCACCTACTATGTGCTGGGCCTTGTGCTTGGTGCTGGGGCCAGGCCTGCTGGGTGCTGGGAGCAGACGAGGGCGGGGGACGGTGCACAGGAAAGCAAAGTCGCTGTGGATATCATCTCACCCTGGGCTGAACTCATTGCAGGGCACGGCTCCGAGGGCTGAGACCCAAGACACAGGGGGACAGCTGGGGCAGGAGACAGAGGAGTGGGTAGTGCATCTGTGTGTCTTTCCAACTGCAGAAGGGACGGCCCTCGTCCACCCTGGCACCATGAGTCCCCAGCACCGACGGCGGGACAGTGACTGGAGAAGACTCAAGAACAGCAGCGGCCTCAGGCCCACATGGTGGCCTCTGTGGGTTCTGGACTGGAACCCAGAACTGACGCAGAAGTTACACCCAGTGAGCTGCCTCCCCGTCACTGACGACACAGCAGCGACGCAGAAGCCTCCGCTCTGTGTGGACAGCCCTGTGTCCTCCCGGAGGTCAGACGGCTGAAGCACAGCAGTTTAGGATACCCACAGCACCAGGGACCTGGGGCTGCTGCTCCCTGGGGAAACGAAGGCCTGGAGAGGGGGGTCTTCCCCAGGTGCAGTCAGCTGGGGTTCCGCCCCCACGGAGCTGCAGCGGCTCTTCTCCGGAGTTCCCAGCATGCTCTGGGCTGCAGGGCAGAGTGGGTGGACATGTCCCTGCCCCGAGTCCCGAGTCCCGGATGAGCCTGGGGCAGGCCCAGCAGCGCCTCAAGCGGACTGTGAAAAATGAGGTTTAGGGGTTAGGGTCTGGGTCCCTGGAGTCAAACTCCAGCTCAGCCCCTCCCTGCTGGGTGGCCTCAGGAAAGTGGCTTTCCCTTTCTGGCCCAGGGCTCTTCTGATTACTCCAACTAAAATTCTTCCCATAGTAAATAAAGTCCTGTGGACTGTATCTTAAAACACAAAGATCCAGTCTCTACGCTCACTGACATTTCTATCAGATTGGAATGCTTGAGGTATACAAATGTAGTCACAATAAAATGTAATAAATCTAATTTGAAAAAATGAACAATAAACAAAAAAGAGGTTTGTTTTTCTCTTGTGTGAATGAAGTGCAGATGTGGGTGGGGGAGGGGAGCAAGTAGCAACTCTGTGAAGCCCTCAGCGTCTCAGGCTCCTTCCTGCACCCTGTTCTGCCATTCTTAGGGAACAGCCCTCTTTCTCATGACCCAAGATGGAGGCCACTGCACCAGCCTTTCCATCTGTCTTCCAGAGAGCAAAGTGGAAAAGAAAGGGTGGTATGTAAAGGGCAGTGTCTTAGTTAATTTTCTTATTGCTGAGACAAAATGTCCGACCCCTAAAGTTAAAGAAGGAAAGGTTTATTTAGCTCATAGTTTGTAGAGGTTTCAGTCCATAATTGGCTGGCTCCAAGGCAGAGTGTCACATGGCAGAGGGGCAACAGTTCATGGCAGTGGAAGACAGCAAAAGCAACGAGAGAGTTTAACACCATCTTTCTGCCCCTTTTATATTGTGTTCAGTCTACCGGGATTAAGGCAATACCAATCCAACCAGTGGATCAACCCAGCAGTCACCCACCCTTAATCCCAGTACCCTTAATCCCAGCATTGCACTATGAATCAGTCACAAACTCTAGACTCAGCCACCTCTGAGAAGCCTGCTACCCCATGGCTGCATGAGGCTTTGTGGGGACATCCAGACACAAACCATAACAGGCAGGCACCAACTAAACCTCCAGGAAGGATTCTAGGATTTGCCACACAACACCTGCTTCCAACCCACTGGCCAGGATTCGGGCATGTGGCTGTACCTAGCTGCAAGGGAGGCTGGGAAAAGCTGCGCATTGTCTGCCACAGCCATGAACTCACCTATAAGACAGTCAAATATCTATAAATAAGCAAGGTAACTTCAGACAGTGGCACACGTGAAGGAACAAAGTGGGGTGGGGAAGGGGCCTTGGCTGAGGTGTGACTGAGGAGACAGCTGGGGACATGCATTCCAGCAATGAGCCGCCCGGAGGCAGGACCAAGCCTGGAGGGGCGGAGAAACCGGAAGAAGGCCAGTGTGGCTGCAGCTGGGAGGGGATGGGCCCCAGCTGGTGGGAAATGGGCCAAGGAGGTCAGTTGGGCCAGACATAAACCTCTGGCCATTTACGCCTGCTCGGTGGCCAAGCTGGGTCACAGCAGCAGAAACAGTCCCCACAGTCAGGAAAAGGGGAGGCAGCTGAGCCACCTAGGGGCCCGTGGATAGCTCACAGCAGCCCCAAGTGACTGGCGGGGCAGGTAAAGGGCCCATGGGACACATAGCACCACCAAGGAGCTGAAGCGCTTCCCACTGCGGGGGTGACATCTGAGCTCAGATGCGGAGGATGAGGAAGCCTGGCCTCGTGAGGTCTGAGAAGAGGACACGCTCAACCCCAGGCAGTGGGAACAGTGCATGCGGAGCCAGCAGGCGGGAGAGCGGCTGAGCGTGGGGAGTGGTGGTGTCCGAAGATGTCCCTGGAGAGCGAGCCAAGGGTCGGAGGAGGGGCCGGGGATCCTAGGTTCAAGGGGAGGGTGATTTACTCTGAGCTTTGCCCCCAAATCCCTGGGAGGGGCCTGAGGCAGATCCGAGATAAGCAGGGAGCAGCCCCCCTCCTTGGGTGTTTACAGCCTGTGGTGACGCCAGGCTTCTGCCTTCTGAGGCTTGCAAGTCCCCACAGGCGGCCCTGCCGGGGTGCTCACGCCTTCAACCTAGGACCACACTCTGACTCAGCTGCCACCCGGGCCCTCCCACCAAGGCCACCTCTCCGACCCTGCTGTCCCCATCCAAGGCTGCAGAACCCCAAGCCCCTGGCGCAGGAGAGACCCAGGTCTCCGGTCAGTTCCGCTCCCCATCCCAGGAGGAGGATCTTCCCCAGGTCTCCCCCAAGCCTGGAGTGAAGCCGAGGCTTCCTGAATTCTAGGCCTAAGTCTTTATGCTGTTTAATTACAGAAGAAAAACAAGAAAAAAGGAAGAAGGGGGAGGAAGGAGGGAAGGGATAGAGTTGGAAAAAACAATGCACAAATCAACAAGCTCTAAGCCAGAGCCCTTCGCAGGGGAGGGGAGGGAATTAGCATTTGCGGAACACTCCCCACTCAACACCTCCCGCCCCCAACCCCTCACCCGCCCGTCCCCCGCTGTGTCAGGTGCCTTCTCTGCTCAGCCATTCCCTGGACCCCTCACAGTCAGATGGAGGGGTTGCCTCAGCTCTATGGTTTGGAAACAGTGAGGCTATGCAACCCAGCCATGGTGCACAGTAGCGCTTTGGTGGACAGGGGATTTGCACTCAGGTCTGGCTGCATCCTACCCCAAGCAGGCTCCAATTCCTGAAGCCAAGGCCTCTCCTCTGCAGCCTACCTAGCACCATATGCAGCCTCCTCTTCCACAGCTGAGCAGCCGGCTTCCCCAGGCACCCAGCACCTTGCAGGCAGGATTCCTCTGACCCCCAGGATTTTCATGAAATTTACACCAACATTCACATACTAAGAGAAGTCACATACAAACGTCCACTTGCAGCGTCTTTTGAGGCTGTAAGATTGGACTGGGCTGGGTCCATAATCCCACTGGCACAGGCTGACTGGCGGATAAGGAAGGGACTCTCCCGTTCCCGAATTCCACACTGCCTACCTGGACCGAGGGCCAGACGGAAGGTGCCGTTCACCACAGCGCTCACACGGGTGTTTTTCTGACACATTTCCCTGTGCCTGTTTCTATATCAAAAGGGGGAGAACACAGCGTAATGCCCGAGGGGTCAGGTTTCATGGAGCTGAGGGATAGTCCGTGGTGCTCATCGCTGAGACAAATTATACCCGAAGCTCACGTCTCAGCTTATGCTTCCTGCTTGATGAGAAGGAGAATCAGCAAATTTCACAGACAAGAATACGGGATGCCCAGTTCGACTTGAATTTCAGGTCAATAACTAATGCTTTGGGGTGGGCAGGCACGGCATGTGCTGCGCTTGGGACAGACACGCTTATCCTGAAACATTGCTTTGTTTCTTCAGAATTCCAGTTGACAGAGGGTCCTGTCATTTACCTGCAGCCCTGGCTAAAGAGTGGACAGTGTGACTCTAAGTGGCTCCTATTTGAATACAGGTGCCCCCGGCCTGGCCAGGCGATCACCCACAAGTCACTGACGGCCTGTGGTTGGTACCCCTCGTAATGACAACAGCCGGATGACTTGGGGTAACATGTGAAGAGTTTAGGATGAAGCATAGACGCCACCAACTACCTGGCTCTCATCATCCCCTCCTTCTTTGCCCTCTGAGCCCTGATTGGTGCACGGGAGGCCCAGCCCCAGGGCATACACAGCACTGGTATGGCTGATTAGAGCACACCCGTTCCAGTCTGCCAGTGATTGGCCCAAGGTAAGCACGTGACCTGGCGCTGGCCAATGAGATAAACCGGAAGTCAGCTGAGATGAGTGCTCCAGAGAGACAGCTCCCTAAGGAGTTCACGGTGCTGTCCTTGCTCCTCCTCTTTTCCCTGGAACACCGCCATGGGAAAAGGGATACCCCACCTGAGCCACTCTTTTGCAACAAAGAGTGCGCCAAGGATGTCAAAGGTCAAGATGGGAGGACGCCAGGACTGACTGCATCTATTAGTTACCTCTCTGTTGCTGAGACAAAATACCTGACTCCTGCAACTTAAAAGGGAAAAAATTTACAGTATTTTTGTTCATGGTTTTAGTCTATGTCAGCTGGCTCCAAGGCAGAAGCAGGATGGCACAGGGACGGGAAGGGGGAGAAGGTGCCCAGCCCATGGCAGCCCGAAACAGAGCAGTGGGGAGTCAGGGACAAGAACCCCGCCTTCTGTCACACCCCCGTGACCTGCCTCCAAGAGGGCCCCAGCTCCCAGCAGCACCTTCAGCTACTGAACTCATTAACGGAGGATCCCATGGTGACAACAGCGTCCCCAGCATCCAATCTCCTCCCACACGCATGAGACTTTAGGGGGATGTTTCAGATCTAAACCCTAGCACCGCACCAAACTCCTTTCAAAGTAAATGACAGAAGTGCTTATGACAGAAGCCACTGCTAATCAGCTCTCCAGCGTGTCAGCAAAGCATATGGACTCTAGAGTCAAGTGCCTGGTGTCACATCCCTTTTAAGGCACTGACTAGCTCTGTGTCTCAGTTTCCCGACCTGCAGAGTGGACTGAATGATAGATTCTGCTTCACAGGACTGCTGTAAAGATGAAACGAGTTGGCGTAAGGGAAGTGCTGGTCGTGGCACCTGGCAAGCTACACTCACCATGGAGCTCAGGCGTGGAGATTCTCTGTGACCACCCCAAGCTCAGAGGAGGAGTCCAGGCCTCCAATTGGAAGCCGGTGCTGTGCCCGCTGAGGTCACGTCAATGCCCAAGTTTCCCCCAGAGGTGTGTATTTCTCTGCACCTCTTTCCTCTTGCACAAGGTACGAGTAGATTCACATCAGCCCCCGAGGGAGGAAGGCAGGGTGTCAACCACTCCTAGAAATAGGGGCTGATCCTGCTGTCTGGAATTTGGGAGTGGAAACTTGAGGATCAAAATGTAGTGTATAGAGCACCAGGGTTGTGCTGGGAATGCATCCAGCTACGAGCTTCAGACCCCCACCAAGAGGTTTAACACTCAGCCATCTCATCATTTCACAGACACAACTGCAGATAGATGGCTTCAGGGTCAAGGAAACATCCCATCCAGTAACCAGCCATGTTCAACCTTCCCCATCCTGTGTGTTTGCTTTCTATCATTAGCCTTATTGCCTCATAGTCACAAGATAACTGCCTTAGTCCCAAGAATCACTTTATTAATGAAGTTCAAGATCCAACGAAAATATTGAGTGGTGGGTTTTAAAAAAAAAAAAAACTCCTTGCACTCTTTTAATCTAGGATGAAAATCCTTTTCCCATCTCCTTGGAAAGACTTCCTTTCACGTCTCATTGTCCAGGGCTGCTCATTTGTCTGCTCCACACTGTACAGGAAGCCCAGAGAGTCAGCAATCCCAGAGTGGAGTGGGCGATTGCAACCCCACTCTCAATCCCTCCCCTGGGGCTGGCCCTGTCACCTCCCACATCCAACCAAGGACCGAGGGTCCAGCTATTGGGTAGCTGGGAAATGGCAGCACCCCAGTGTCCAGGTCTACTTCTTGCGGAAGTCCCTCTGGCCGGGTCGCGAAGGATTAAATACAGACACAGGACAAAGAACAGGCAGCTGGGAGCCAGCGAGGAGCCCTGGGCCAGGATTAAAGGCTGCAGGCTGAGCGGGTGGGACCCAGCTGAGTAGCCAGAGGAAGGCGAGACTGAGATTATGGAGGCGGGAGGCAGAGGCAGGCTGGTGCCCTGTGGCCCTCAGGGGAAACGCCAGGGCTGCTCATCTGGGGTCCGGGAGCTGGCTGTGTGGCCCTGGCAAGGTCTCTTCCCCTCTCCTGGTCACAGTGTCCTCGCAGCTCAGGAGATGCTTCCTGGCCAGGAACTTGCTGTCTCCCACCTAGGCATGGGAGATCCTCTGCTCTGCCTGATGGATTAGCCTGAAAGCCTTCGGGTTATTTTATGTTTCAGGGACAGAAGGAGATTCCTCAGTCCTGAAGATGCAGACACTCCAGTGTCCTCCCCTAATTGAAAAATCACAATGGATGGTCCTGGAAGCACGCACAGGGAAAAGGCTCGGTGGCTTTGGGCATTTACCAGATGCCTGGCACTTTACACACATTGCCTTGTTTTATTTACTTATTCTCCTTGCAAAAGCCACTTGACCATTCTGTGCCTCGGTTTCCCCATCTGTGAAATGGGAGGTAGCCGAGACTGCGAATTATCCCTCTATTTTTTTTTTGTGTGTGTTTTCTGAGACAGGGTCTCGCTCTGCAGTTCAGGCTGGACTTGAGCTCACTTTGTGGCCCAGGCTGGTCTTGAACTTGCAACGATCCTCCTGCCTCAGCCTCCCAAGTGCGGGGATTACAAGGGTGCACCACCACGCCAGGCTATTCCCTCTATATCTTCCGCTATTTCCTCTGTGTAGTACTATGGACTGGTAGCTGAGTACAGGGATGTCTGGATAAAAACTACATTTCCCAGCCGTCCTTGCAGTTAGATGTAGCCATGTGATCAAATTATGGCCCATGGGATGCCACCCTAAACTATGTGGCCAATCGAACCTTAGAGGGACGGGGCTGTGGATTTAGCTCAGCGGCAAAGCACCTGCCTGGCAAGTGCAAGGTCGTGAGTTTGGTTCCCGGTACTGGAGAAAAACCAAAAAAAAAAAAAAAAAAAAAAGAGGGAAGAAATGTGCCTTCCGCCTTTCCTTTTCCCACTGGCTGGATGTGGATGTGGGGCTGAGACATCTCGCACCCTGAGGCAGAGCAGCATCCCAGGGAGTGCGGAGGAACAAGTCCACAGCCCTGGGACCGGCAATACAGAGCTGCCCCTTCAGCCCCAGTCTCAGTTTGTTGTGAATCCAGTGTGTTAAGACATGTAAATTGCTTAGTGAGGGACTTGGAAGAGTCAGCATCCTGACATCGTCAGCTGTTATATTATTATTATTGGTGTTATGATTACAACGATCCCCATTCAAGCCTCCAAATGAGCCTCTGCAGGAGAGAATCTCAGGCCCATTTTTCAGATGAGGAAACTGAGGTTCATGAAGCTAAATTCTTGGCCAAGCAATCCAGATGGGGAACAGCAGAACCAGACCTGCCCACCTGGGAAGGGACAGAGACAGCAATGGCTGGGAACAGGCGTGAGGTGTGGGGGCCTAGGGTCCTGTCACCCCATGCCAGCATTTGTTGGGTCCGCTCAAACCCAGCCCAGGTGCAGCCTTCAGTCTATGTGAGTCCAGTGTGGTGGATCCCAACCAAGGTAACACTGTGCTCCAGGGACAGTTGGCAATGTCACAGGCATTGCCTGGTTGTCATGCCAGGGAGAAGTGGTGTCTGCACATGTGCTGGAGGCTGGTGATGCTGCCAAGCACCCACCATGCCCACCAGGTGCCCGGTGCCCAGGGGAGGGCGGCCTCGTGCTTCCCAGAGTGAGCAGATGTGTCAGCCTCTTCTGCTGGCTGGCGTCTGTCTACCACACGTCCTTCTGCCGCTCCATCTGCATAGACCCACTCTCGGCCATGGCTGTCATTAAGGGGAGCCTGCAACTCCCCTCTCCAGCCCGAGGGGGCAGAAGACATGCTCCGAAGCTGGCAAGGCCAGCGTCCTGACGGTGGGCAGAGGGCTGCAGCCATCAGCATGTTCTCTGCTTCCCTAGCCCAGTCAGCAGGGCAGCCCAGCCTTCAGAAAGGGGGCTGCCTGCTAATAAAGGATTGCTAACTGTTCCAGAAGCTTCCTAGAGAACACTGAATTTCTCCTCCCCAAATTCCCAGGATGCGATGAACTTCAGCTTCCTGGGATAGCAGGACAGTGTCTAGAACCTTCCATTGCAGTCACCCAGAAACCAAGAGACAGGGCAAAGCTAACCTACTGAGGAGCTCCAGAAACTTGCAAAACTTCAAGAGAACATGCACCCATTTTGCTTTGGTCGTTCTGTTGGTGAGTGGTCTTTCAGCTACGTAAATGTGGACCACGCCGGGCTTTCTCTGGCCACTGCAGCCCACTGAACCACTCAGGACGAGCTGGAAGTACCTGAGAGCTCAGGTGTCAGAGGGAGTGTCCCTGACTGATGGGGTTGGTGGGTCAAAACTGTAACAGCCTTCCAATAATGTGGAAAGGTTATTAACTGAGCCAAGGGACAGGAAGAGCTACCCAGGCCGAAGGAACAGCATATGCAAATGTCCGGGGGACCCTGAGATGCACCAGAACAGCAGGGCAATGAGTCACCCAAATATTTTTGAACCCACTGTGCACTGGGCTCACAGTACGAGGGGCAAAGCTGGCAGCTTACTGTCCCCTGGGGCTCCCAGGCTGGAGCCAAGTACAGGTGCCCACTGAACAGTGGGGCAGAGGTCAGCTCCCTCCTGTCATTCACACTGTAGATGTCGTTTTCCAAAATACCCCAGCTGGATGCCGCTTAGAAGCACGCACACACACACACACACACACACACACACACACATACGCACACGCACATGCACATGTGCAAGCGAGGAATTTTCTGAACTGTCCATTCTCAGTGGTGTGACTAACTGCCCACCACTCTGACCCCTGTGAACATACAGTTGTGATCCCGAGTGTGAGGAAGAGTGACCAGGCTGTGTCCTTGATGTGACCATGCTTCCTAGCTAAGAGCTACCCCATACGGGCACCACGTGGGCACCAACAGGCCTGCTCTTATTCGGGAGAGGCGGGCTCTTCTCACCCGGCCTCCTGGGGCAGAGCTCACCCCCGTCTCACCCCGACCGTCCGAACAAGGATCCAGCCGGACGCTCAGGCCTCTGCTCCCTGTGTGCTCATGCAGTCGGGCCCACCCCCGGGCCCATCTTGTCAGTGTCTGTCACTGTACCTCAGTGTCTATTTCTGCCCCACAGGCTCCTTGGAGCTCCTGAATGGCGACCAGCAGAGGTCACAGAGCTCAAGCTCAGTGCCGAGGCGGCGGCCAAGGGACTCTGAGACCGCAGAGCTGAAGCCCTCCTGGTCCGCTGGGGAGAGGGCAGTTGCCTCCCGCACACACTCACAGCCTTCGCAGGGAGGGAGCACGACCTGGGCCTTCCTGCTTGGTGTCCGCCTGCAGTCCTCAGGGTTGGAGGGACACCGGTGGGGGAGCAGTGTCTCCAAAGCTGACAGGGGAGGCTAGAATCAGGGAGGGTTGGCCAGCTGGGAGCTGGAGCCACAGCAGTGACCAGCAGATGCCCAGGCAGAGGGGTAAGGAGAGGCCCTGGCTTCACCCTGCTCCGGGGCCTGCAGGGCGGAAGAGGGAGGGAAGGGGTTGTCCTGCTTTGTGGAGCAGAGCAGGGCAAGGTGGCTGCCAGTGGCACGCCCTTCACGTCTGTAACTGGGACCTGCCTGCCAGGTCATCCTGGGGGCAAAAACTCAAAAGCTCTTGGGAGCCTGGCAGGGGATGCAAAGGAGCGAAGGGTTCAGGTGTCTGGGAGCACAGGCGTGAGCAGCTCTGGACACGGTGGGGAGGGGTGGGGCCCGGCTGGTGCACGTCCCTGTGAGGGCAGCTTTTCTCAGTTGTGAGTGGTTCCTGCCAATGGGAGAGGCAGGCCCAGGCCAGCCACGATGTTCCCATTTCTTCCCGGGAGATAGGAATTCAGATTCTGGTTGGTCGTGGTGACACTGGCCTGTAATCCCAGCTAATCAGGTGGCTGAGGCAGGAGGATCACAAGTTTGAGGCCCACCTGGTCAACTGAGCAAGATTCTGTCTCAAGGTAAAAGATAAGGTCCTGGTCAGTGCAGGACCCTTCATTGGCCAGCCTAAACTATATAATGTTTCAAAAAAATTCTCCTAGCATTGATCTAGTCATTCTACAATGTTGTGTATGTCAAATTATTATGTATACCAAATCATACAATTATATTTGTCAATTAAAATAAAATTCACAGGGCTGGTGATTAGGGAAAAATGTCTTAAAAGGCTCCTGTAGACAGGAAGAGGCAGACAGCCTGGGTTGAGGGAGTCCCAGGGCTGTGGGAACACACAGTGGGTCCCTTTACCCACCCAGAATCACAGTGTTTCCTGGAGCAGGATGCTTTGCAATGGCTCAAAGTCTACTAGGTCAGATGAACACACCTCACCTGTAAAGAGCAGATCGCTTCACAGATCTCTGATGCAACGCTTACTTCTGCAGATGAAGATCTACGGCAGCCACAAATGGAACCTCAATAGACATGGCTGTGTTCCAATAAAACTTTATTTATAAACACAAGTGAGGGGCCAAAACTGGGTCCATGCCACCACAGCCGCCACAGTCCCCTGATCCCTGAGGGATGCTAAATGGTGGGCAGAGGAGAGGCAGCCAGCAGGAGCCCCGCAGCAAAGGCACAGGGTGTGGAAAAGCCCAGAGAGGTAAGGCTGCCCCTGCCAGGCTTCCCCTCTCCCTGGCATCCTGAATCCATTTTGCATGTATGTGCCAAGCGCCCACTATGTGCAGGCGCTGTCCTTGGTGCTGGAATCCGACGTGGACGAGACAGATGTGGGGGGGGGGACAGACACTAAACACACAAATGGACGAACAAATAAGAAATTAACTACAGCTTCTGCCCTAGTTGCGTGACCTTGAGGAATTTACCTAACCTCTCTGTGCCCTAGGAAGATAACACAAGCACAGGGCAGGCTGTACTATAAATGTAGTGGCTGCTTCCATGCAAATAAATACATCCACAATTTTTTCTTTTTTTTTTTTTTGGGGGTTTTCTCCGGTACCAGGAACCGAACTCACGACCTTGTGCTTGCCAGGCAGGCGCTTTTGCCGCTGAGCTAAATCCCCAGCCCCATCCACAATTTTTTCAAACATGCAGGGAAGTAGCAGGCAGGAACTGAGTGGCTGCATGAGAGGGGGTCCCAGGAGGTGCAGTCACATCGCAGCCGCCCTGACTACATCCGGGGAGTGGACGGCCTGGAGTCAGCAGCGATCGCACCTGAGGAGCCCCGATGCCCCGCGGCCTCTTCGAGGCGGTTAATTAGAGACACCTCTGCCCCTCCGGAGTCCAAAGTGTCTTCTCTAATTAGCGTGTGAGTGCGCAGGCCTTTGAAAGCCAGGGATAAAAGGGGAGTCAGGGTGAAGCTCGGGTCACAGGGCCGGGGCACCCCGCCCGGAACCGGTTCATGAACCCCAAGAACTAGACTCATGCTCGTGCTTGCAGCCTACTGGAGCTGACCTTCTCCCGGCTTCTGAGTGGAGTTTGGGGGTACACAACCGGGTAGGGCTGAAGTGGGCAGGGTGCGGGGTTGGAGCAGGCTCTGAGGTCAGCACCACCAGCTTGGACCCAGCATGCCTCCCGGTGCCAGGCAGGGTCAGCCGTTTCCGGTCTTGTTACGCTGCTATCTTTGTTGTTGCTGCTGCTGCCACCTGTCACTTGCTAGCTGTGCAGCCCTGGCTGAGTTACCAACCTGCTCTGAGCCTTGGTTTTCTGAACCTCAGTTCTTCTTCTTTACGACAGAGTGGTTACAGGCTAGCAGTGCAAGGCAAGCAGAGCAGAAGTCACACCCCCGCTGGCAGATGCCGTTACCTGGCACCAGGCACTGCGTTGAGCACGTTGTCTGTGTTCATTTAACTCCCTTAAATACCATCCCCATTTTCTAGATAAGGAACACCGGACGACCCCACGTAGCCATGCACAGCCCAACCGCAAGAGAGTAGCACAGTAACACAGACCATGACAGGAAGAACAGCCCCGAAGCTCTGACACACAGAGAGGTGAAGTCACTCACCTGAGGTCACACAGCTACTACACAGCAGAACCAGGACTAACTCCAGGCAGCATGGCTCCTGAACCCAGCTCCAAACCTGGGTCAACACTGGCCCTTGTCAAGGTGGTATCTGGGATGGAGAGAAGTTGGTCTTCCCTCTATCTGGGCAAGCAGGATAAAGATCATCCCATCTCAGTGATCTGAGCTCTTGTTTCTCTACGCTGAGAACCTGATGGTGATAGAAATTTCTGATACTTCTGCTGTCTCCTAATTTTGTAAGACCAATACGTGTGTGTTTTGGTGTGTTGTGTGTTTTGGTGTGTTGTGCCTGCTGCAATCCCAAGGGTTTGGAACATGTTGGGACATGGATTCTCAGAGACTGACCCTGAGTGAGCCCATACAATCCAGGCCTCCACTAAACGATGGTCAGAGAGGCAGAGTGACCAGTCCAAGGTCACACAACCAGGAAGTGGCAGAGCTGGACCAGGTCTTCTGAATTCCCGCCGCACTCTTAATCTGCACCATCGGGTCGCAAACTGATGGCCGGGGTTGAGGGGTCACATGCAGCCTGCAGACTGATTCATTTGGCTTCCACAGTGTTTTCATAAAATTAAAATTTATCATCTGCATGTAAAAAGAAGGGTGGTGTTTGCAAGAATAACATTCAAACTAGGCAACCAGACCAGACCGGGAGCCATCCTTTGGAGCGGATGATGGGCTGCCTCCTGAAGCCACAGACAGTGCAAGAAAAGGCAGTAAAAACCCAGAAGGCCTAGGAAAGACCGAACTACAGAGACAGTAAAAGATCAGCGTTTGCTGGGGGCTGGAAGGGGCAGAGCACAGGGGGTTTCTGGGGTGATGGAGTCGCCCGCTTAACGTCGCAGTGATGGGTACACGGCACACTGTTTATCAAAGCCCTAGGATGGACACCATCAAGAGTGAACCCCGCTGTCACCTGTGGCCCTTGGGGACTATGGCGCGTTCATGCAGGCACATGGGTGTAGCAGACAAACCGCTCTGGCGGGGGTCTGATAAGGAGTCAGGGTGTTGCGGGGAGTGTATGGAACTCTACCTTCCTCTGCATGTCTGGCAGTGCTGGGGATTGAATCTAGGGCCTCAAACATGCCTGGCAGGAGCTCTACCACTGAGCCGTGTCCCCAGGCCTTTTTATCTTTTTATTTTGAGACACAATCTTGCCAAGTGCCCCAGACTTGCCTCTACCATGCGGTCCTCCTGTCTTGGCCTCCTAAGTAGCTGAGATTACAAGTGTGCACAACTGCATCGGGCCCGTCTCAGTTTTACTGTGAACATAAAAATGCTCTAAAATATAAAGTCAATTTTTTAAAAATCCAGGAGCTCTGGCTACCCGGCCCCCTTCTTTCACAGGGCCCAGGAGCTGCAGGCCATGCCATGCCTCCCTTGACCCAATGCGCCCAAGCGCCCCAGCCTGGCCGGGCCACCTCTGGGTACCAGCCCCACGCCTGAGACATCTGCGGGTGACTCAGGCAGGAAGAGGATTCTCTGAAGTTCCTGATGAGAAAGAGATTGGTGAAAGTGTTGCCCGCAGAGCTGGCCAGCAAGGAGGAAGAGACAGTGACGTCTGCCTTCATCAGCCCCGGCTCATCACCCAGGGGAGGCTTCTGAGCATTTTCCGTGAAGCAGGAGGCTCCTCTTGATCACCCTCACCTGCCTGGGCCTGTGGAGGGCGGGGCCCCTGTGCCGAGCTCTTCGAAGCTGCGTGGGCAGGACATGAGCAAGCAGAGCTGCCCGCTCCCCCTGTGAGATTATCCCTGAGCTCACTCGCTTCCCAGGCTGGCTTATACAGTCACTGATTCACTTGACAAACATTGAGCACTGACCATGCCCAAGAGGCGCTAGAGCAGAGAAAGCAGGACAATGAAGGGGTGCTTCAGTGGCCAGCTGTAGTTTGTACCTGGCCACCTATCCTATCTTCTGTCCCAGTGTCCCACTGTCCCAGCCTCATCTTCTGGTCTTCTTTTGGGCAACCAGACCTCACTGATCAGCACTCCACTTAGTTCCAGAGCCAGGTGGGTGGATGGATCAGGCCTGGCCAATCAGCATATTCCCTGCCAAGACCTCAGGGATTGGCTCTGAGTTATGCATGTGACTCAAATCAGCCAATCAGAGACAGCCTCAGACTTGTGAGGAATGAAGTAGAAAAGTCAGTCTCTCTCCCTTTGGTTTGCTGCTCCGGTAGAACGGAACCCAGGGATGCTGGAGACTCTCTTTGCTGTCACTTGTGGTGACCATAGCTGACACAGAAAAATGGAGCTGAGAGTCAGAGAAAAGATGATTCCTAAACAACAGGGGCACACCTGGATCCAGCCATTCCCGAAGCTAAACCTGTCTTGGGACTTTTCCTTAAACCGATACCTTCGCACAATACATTCACACAGACACAGACACACACACCTTCCCCGCCCCCAGGGGACACTGTTCATTTCTGTCACTTCCAATCAGAAGACCTTGAGCACACAAGTGAGCACACAGGTACTTCCAGGCTGAAAGACAAACAGCTACAGTGAAAGCAGAGAAGGAGAGAGGCCCATGGAAAGTTCTCGGGAGCTGAGAGGAGAGAGCCAGAACTGGCTTCTGCGGGGAGGAAGTTCATGATTTATTCAAATTTTGGATATTCTAGTAACCATCTTCTGAACAATTTCCCTGCATCCGGCCCAGTGTGGAGATTTTCCGGGTCTCCTCCTCCTCATGGCAGGAGTCGGCACTTCACAAAAGACAAACAGAGGCTCAGGAGGTGAAGTGCTTTCCTCAAGGCCCCAGAGCAATTAGAGGATCAAGCTCTGACTGCCAGGCCGAGCTTTTGAGCTTTTCACCCCCGGGCAGAACTGCTTCACCGTCATGGTGCCGAAACTTTAAAGTTTTGTCCCAACATGTGTTACCAAGAGATGGTAAACAGATAGCGGCCGCCGAGATAGTGTGGCCGACTTGGGGGTGTGGCTCCCAGAGGCCTCCGAGGAAGGCCTTGTGTGCAGCTTGAGGAGTGTGGTCAGCAGACAGCCCTTCCTTGAGGGCCGCCTCCCCCCAGGGAGCCCCAGGGGGACAGCTCTGCCCGAGCCTGAGTGAGGCCGGGGTGCGCAGGCCGGACATCAGCACCTCACTCCACGAGCCGCATGTCTGCTAAGTCGGCACTGAGGTTCCCGCTGTCCCTCTCTCCTCCTGCTTCCTCCTCCCTCATTCAAGTGTTCAGCGAGGTGATTCCCGGTAAACATCTCTGACATCTCATACCCCAAACTCCAGCTCAGCATCTGAGGGACACTTCACCAAGGAGGACTGATTCTTGAGCAGCTCACAGAGGCGATGGCAGCTGTCGCACCAGCAAATTCCTTGGATGAGTCTGATGGTCACACAGATCCGGGAGGGAACCCCTGAGATCCAGGCAAAGCTCAAGGCATAGGGGGCTCTGAGGCAGGAGGACACGTGTGACAAGTGACAACATGTCAGACAACTTTCCAGGAAGTGGGGAGCTGAGAGCGTGAGTTCTGAGAGCAAATGATGAATGGCTTGATCTAGAGGTAAAGGTGGTCACAGGGTTCTCTTTGAGAAAGTAACTGGAATGGCCTAGAACATTCTAGAACATTCTTCCACCTAGACTGGCCTAGCTACCTGCGTGGCTTCCTTCCTAAGTCTCTTTCAGGCCTCTGCTCACATGTTGTCTCCTCAGAGAAGCCCTCCTTGGTCCTCCTCACTAAGCCCACACCCCACTCAACTCTCCATACCTGTAGCTTGCTCTGCTTTCTTCATGGCATGTATCGCTACTTGATACTACATTATTAGGTTTATTTGGTCATCTGTCATCACAAGTTTTGTGAGAGGAGAGATTTTATCTATCGAGGTACCCAAAGATCTCAAAGTAGGGACTGGGATGTACTGGTGTTCAATTAATTCTTGTCAAAAGATCATTTTGCATACATCATCAGGGCATCTATTTCATTCAAGTGAAAAAAAGGTACGTCCAACCCTTACCACAAGCCTGGCATGTAGTAGATGCTAAGTGAATCTGTTGCTGTTTGAAAGAATAAGCTCTGGGGATGAGTGTGAGGTCACCTCAGACTGGGGGTAGGGGAAAGAGAAGGGCACAGGCCCAGGGTTCCCCAGGAGCTCAGAGCACATGAAGGAGGAGGGGTCCAGGAGGATGACGGGAAGTGAGGCCCAAGGAACAGTGGGGTGTGGGTCCCACAGGGCATGACAAACCAGGCAGGACTGGTGACAGTCTGAGCGGGGCCCATGTAGAAACACAGGGCCTCTCACTCTGAAATACTTCAGAATTTCTACACGGCCATAGCAGAGCACTAAGCCAAGCCCAGGCGCCAGGTGGCCGCACGGATGGACATCTGTGATGCCAGCCTGATGCTCCAGTGAGGAAGAGAAGCTCAGAGAGATGAAGGGACCTTTGCTGTCCCCCAGACAGCCACGTCAGTCAGCTTTCCAGTTCAGTTTCTGGTGCGGATGGGAGGACCGCAGGCGGCAACAGGGCTCTGGATGCTTGCGGCCTAGGACCAGGGTTAGGGTGCTGCCGCTGGGATCCGGGAATCCACAGAGGTCAGCTGCCTGATCTCTGCCTCTCACTCCCCAGCACCCAGGCCTCGGCAGCAGATGTGGGGCCCTGGGAAAATTCTCCTGGAGGTTCCAGGAAGGCCTTGCCTCTGTAATGAGGGGGACAGCTGCGGCTGCTCTCCTCTTCCTACTTCTCGGGGCTACAGAGGTGTCAGCGAAAACTGCCAGAGAGACCAGCAGCTGCCCCCGCTGCGCCTTTAATTAGATGAGATGAATAAGCCTCGCTTGTCTGAGCCGCAGCTGCCGGATTTCCAGTTACTTGCAGCCATAAGCATTTCGATCTGTGATAGTCACGCCTCAGGACCGCGGCACGCCTGCATCCCGATACCCATCTGGACACACTGAGGTGCGGGACACAGGGGAAGCTTCCCCGGGTCACACGGTGGAGTCACGAGGGGACTGACTCACCCTGCAGCCCCGCCTCGTGGTCTGCTTCCCTGCTTCTGGGCCGCGGCGGCCCCGGCCAGCAGCTGCTTTGTAGCTGAAACACTCTGCGCAGGAGGGGACGACCTTGCCCCTGAGTCTTCCCAGCCTCCCTCAGGAGCCCCTGGCCACTGTCTCCAGCTTGCCCACACCCTTAAAAGATGAGGTGGTCAGTGTAGCCCCAGTGCTCCTGGGAAGGTGTGAGTCACGGCCGTGCAGCAGGAGATCTGAAGCCGGGGCCTGCCCATCCCTCTCGGGGTCCAGCCCCCCGGCCTGCGTCACCCCCTTCACTCAAGCGTTGACTCATGACAGCTTGCGGTCAGCTCTGACACTAGATCATTTTCTGCTCATCTTGTGCCCAGCTGGTGGCCTTTAATTAGGTGCTGTCAACTTCCTGCCTCGGTCCACGTTGTCTTTCCCCCCATTTTTGGCAGATTATATTAAAACTAAAGATATACTAATGATGATAGAGGTTAGCATATACCATGTTCTAAGTGTTCTGAATGAATTAACATTGTTTTCCTCAAAAGCTACTGTCGGGCCTAGAATATAGCTCAGTAGCACAGCCTCTGCCTGTCAAGTGCAAGGTCCTGAGTTCGATTTCTGGTACCAAAAAAAAGGCGCTGTCCGCGATAAGCAGTCTTTTTATTTCCATCTTATAGACAGGAAAACTAAGGCTTGGAAAAGTTAAGTCACTGGGCAGGGGGACTGAGCCAGGAGCGTTTGATGGAGCTAGACTATGACCATGAGTGTTTGACCCTAGTCCAGCTCCAAAGCACAAAGCCAGTCTGGCCCATTAGGATAGGATCAGAGGCTCTGTCATAGCGGGGTAGGTTGACTGCAGTCACATTTACTGTTTGTTTAAAAGACATCTGGAGACTGCAGACCACTGGGTGGATTTGGCACCTCAAGGTTGCCATAAGGACACAGGGTCTTTGCACTCTCCGCTTACACATCAACAGTGAGTCAGCAACTCATCTTCAGCTGGTCCTCGTGTCACAGATGGCTGCCGAAGCTCACTCATCACCTCTTCATGCAACAATGTCCAAACCAGCACAAAAAGAAAAGAGACAAACAGGTCTCTCCTCCCCTGCCTCCTTTCCATCAGAAATGAAACTCTTTCCCGGAAGCCCCGCATAGCTTACCTTTGGCCAGAACTGGGGCATGTGACCACCTCAGACCAGTCACAGGACCAGGAGCATAAGATGGCCATGGTTGGCTTAAATCAAATGTGGTTTCCTCCCTAGGGCTGGGCCCAGAGCCAGCTGAAGAAAGTCAGGGTTCTGTCAGCTGGAAGGAAGGGAGGACTGGTAGTTGGCAATGTAATCCCTGGCATCTGATAGCCCAGTACTTGAAAATGTTCCACACAGGCACGGCGGCTGGTGGGCAGGGTGGCTGTAGGTGGCACAGGAGGAGGGGGGTTGTGTTTTAAAAATAATCTTAGACCGAAGTATTTAGGCACCCTTGGAAAAAATACATCTATGGCGAACTCATCAATTAGAACCATAAATTCATGGCTATTATTCTGCAGGATGGGGACCAACGTAAGGATTTTTAAAGAAATAATACAAGTAAAAGAAAAACATTAAATAAATAATGGTTCTTTTGCTTCTAGATTTGGCAGCAGTAAGAGGGTAGGAAGCCCTGTTCTGTGTTATCCTGCTTGGCATTTTTTCCAGCTTCTTCGGCATTCTGCCTTCCACCTCCCTCCCGAGGAAAATAAACACCCACGAGGAGTTTTGCATCATCTGCAGAGACGACTCAAACGAAGGCTCCAGCTCAAATATAAGCCAGGCCTCCCGAGCCAGGAAAGGCGGGCATCTCCCCGCTGGCTCTTCCCTGGCGTTTCACCTCTGGCCTAGTGGTTTTAGCGGATGTACCCTCCTCCTATAAGCTGCTGCAAATCCTATTTCTGGAAGAAAAAAATCAAGACATAAACAAATTTATACTGACCACTTGAGATTTCATGTCAGGAACTTTCAGACTTTCCTAAAACATGAAAGCTTTTCATGAAATGAGAGTGTAGGAGCCATGGTAAGAACTGCGTGCAGGGTGGTCCGGTGACAGGGTCATGCACGCTAGGGATCTCGTGCAAAGGGGGAACCGGGCCGGTGTGCACCAGCCCCCCAGGCGCTCGGGTTGGGGTGCAGCACGGTTCAAGGCCCTGGTTTCCACACCTAGTACCTTCACGCTGGGCTTTGCAGGCCGCACAGTCTATGTGGCAGCCACTCTGCCGTGCCATCCTAGCCCTGAAGCAGCCCCAGGCACAGCTGTACACAAAGGCAGCGAGCGTGTCCCCATAGAAACTTATTTATGAATGCTGAGATTCTTCTCTCATATAATTCTGACATGTTGTAAAGTATTACTCTTCCTTTGTTTTTGTTTTTTTTTTAACCATTTAAAAATGTAAAACTCATTCTTAGCTTGCAGGCTGTACAAAAACTAGCATCGGGACAGTAGGACACAGTCTGACCATAAGCCACTGATGCAGGAAGAAATTATACAGAAACACTGGTAACACAGAGCGGTACCCCATGAACACCTGTAATCCCAGCTACTCTGGAGGCTGAGGCAGGAGGATTGCAAGTTCAAGGCTAGCCTGGGCAAGTTCAAGGCTAGCAAGATTTCATCTCAAAATAAATATAAAAAAGAGCTGGGGATGTAGCTCAGTGCTAGACCACTTGCCTAGCACAAACAAGGCTCTGAGTTCAGTCCCCACTACTGAAAAACATAGACATATTTCCTATATGTATGCGATATATATGGCTAGGAAATAGATAGACAAAGAAATTTGTTTATCCCTTAAAAAATATTTCACCAGAAACTAGCAACAACAAGTATTCTGAGCAGAAAACTGGGAGACATCAAAGTACGAAGATATTTTCCACCCAAACATTTTCGTGCTGTTTGAATTTTTTTCGGTGTACTTGTGCTACTTTCACAAAACAGAAAGCATCTGCCAGAGCAGAAAGTGTTTCTGTGCCACTGTAGTAAACACGAGAGGATCCGAATAAACACACAGTGTTGATCCCAGCACAGGGCGGAGGCGCCGGCTACAATCCCCAGCGAGATGAGGCCCTCGGAGCCGTGCGGGGTGCAAAGCCAGCGCCCAGTGCCACACAGAGCGGCGCTAACAGGCACACGCAGGGGGAACGGGGTCCGTGGAGCCGGGACGGGCGGCCCAACCTCACCGTCTCTGCTGGATGCCGCTCTTAGCTGGGTCACCGAAAAGCCAACGTTCCGCCAATATTTACCTTTGATCTCTGCTCCAGAGTGGAGGAGGAAAGATGCCCAGGCCTGGCGTGAACCGGAGGGTGGATGACGTTGGGAAAAGAAGAGGCAGCTTGCCTCGAAGTGGAGGTGACTCTAGGGCTTCGTCTCCCGGACGCCTGGAACCACTGAGTGTGCCGGCGAGGTGGCCCCTGGGGACCATGGCAGCCCCCACCCCAGTCCACAGCAGATGTGGATTTTTAAAAACAGCAGTGGTTTCTGATCGAGGCATCACATAGATAGAAGAGTTTCTGGCTTCCCTCAAAGGCCTGGAGCGCTGCCCATCCCGGGCCACCTTCCCACACGGGCGCTGTAGGCTGGAGCCGCGGGGTGTACACCCCTGTGGTGGGCTGAGGGGTTCAGGGTGCCTCACTCCCCGCCACTCCTGTCCCCTGCTTAGGACGCCTCCCTCCCTGCCTCCCTCCCACTGCTGCCTTCCGTTTGTGCTCTTTCCTCGGGCATGAGCTGTGCAGCTCTGACTGGGGGCCCAGCCTGGGCTTGTAGTTACAGGCATGAGCCAGACACAGAGGGCCTCTCTGCCTGGAACGGGAGGGGAGGTGGATGGCGAACGAGCCAGGACCCAGAAAAGGAGGGCTGAGCTGGGCGCGGTGCTCCGCCCGTGAGCCCAGCTGCTCCGGAGGCCGAGGCAGGGAAATCACAAGTTCAAGTTCAGCCCAGACAACTCAGCAAGAACCTGTCTCAAAATAAAAAAGAAAAAGGCCTGGGGGTGCGGCTCAGTGGTAGAGCGCTTGCTTAGCGGGTGCGAGGCCCCTGGTGTGAACCCCAGGACCGAGGCGGGGGCGGAAGGAGGACAGAGGAGGGGGAGGAGTGGGGAGAGGGCAGGGAGAGGGAAAATAGGCAGCAAAACCAGAGTGCATATGCAAGGTGGGGAGGGAACTTTACAGGCAAGCAGGCTTGGAGCAAAGCCCTCCGCTGGTCCGTTTTGTGTTGCTCTCAGAAAATCCGCTTGGCTGGCTAGCCAATAAGGAGCTGCATTTGGTTCACAGTTCAGGCGACCCAGGAGCATGGCCGTGGCCCCAGCATCTGCTCGCTCTAGGGAAAGCCCGGTGGCGAGGGCCTGACCAGGGCAGAGTCGGGTGCAGAAAGGTCACACGGAGAGACGGGAGGCGCAGGAGGGCCCAGGCTGATGCTTTGTAACAACCCATTCTCGTGGGAACTTGCTCACTCCCCAGAGACCCAGCCCACCCTGCCAGCCCAGGATTAGTCCACTCCTGAGGGCAGAGCCCCAGTGACCTTGTGTCATTCCACTAGGCCCAACCCTTAAAGGCTATACCACTCTGACTCTACCACCGAGGGCCAAGCTGATAGCACATGAAACTTCAAGGGTCACAGACAAACCATTTCCAAACCAAGCAGCCCTGAAACCAGTGAGGAAGCAAGCAAGCTTGGGGGATATTTGTGGAGAGAACAGTCCATCTGGCAGCAAGAGCAGCATATGCAAAAGTCCTGAGGCAGGAGGGCTCCTCGTGCAACTGAGGAGCAGTGAAGAAGCCAGTGCCACTGGAGAGCCATGCACAGGGCCAGAGGAGGGAGGTGAAGTCAGAGATATGACAGGGCTGCCAACAGTGGACGACCTTGTGGGATCTTTGCCTTTTACTCTGAGGGCGGTGGGAGCCATGGAGAATTCCAGGCAGAGGAGGGAGGTGGTCAGACTCAGAACTAAATAAAGTCCTTCCAGCTGCATGTGGACAATGGTGCATGTGCATGTGTGTGTGTTGAGTAGAATGGGGATGAAGGGCAGCAGGGAGGACCTCCTGCAGTTGTCCATGTGCGAGGTGACAGTGGACCAGTGCAGGCTGAGCTCCCGGTTTCCTCCCTCTCTCCCAGGTCTGAGCAGCTGCGCAGACGCCCACCTCCCACCTCCCTCCGCCCTTCCCTGCACGGTGTTCACCTCCTGCCAGGCACTGTACGCTTCTTGCTGAGTAGGTGTCTGTCTCCTTTGAGAGTCAGCCTGGGACAGGGAGCTAGCACGTGTGTCTGTTCCCTGCTGTTCCAGGCCCAGAAGAGAGACTGGGGCAGAGCAGAACTTTAGTAGGACTCACAGGAAGGATGGGGCAGCCTTGTTTCCGCCACCCTCGCTGCATGACCTGGCACGCTTGGCTTCTCCCCCTGTCCTCCTCTGTAAGCAGGGCTAACTCTGCCACCCTGCAGAGCTGTCACAGGGACCCAGGTCTGAGGTGCTGATGCTGTTGCTCTGAGCCCTGAGAGCGTCAGGGGCAGGGCTGGAGGGCAGCAGCGCCTCAGAGCCACGGAGGAAGAGCCACGCCCGCGCCCCTGGGTGGGACAGGCCTGTTTCCCACGGTTCTCAGAGAGAAAGTGCAAAGGGGGGTGCTGACTGGCAGCCCCTGCCTCTCAGCAGCTTCCTTCCCTGCAGCTGGACCCTCAGCCACATCCCTCGCCCGTCCCTCCAAAGGCCACTTCTGAGGGAGCTCCCCGGCGGCCCCAGCACTTCCTCCGGCAGCAGCGCAAAGAACTCACTGCTGCTAATGTTGGCACTGTTGCCGTTATGTGGACAGTGGAAGCAGCCTCGCCAGGCAGCACTGGCAGAGGAAGTGCCCAGAGTGATAAACCCCCCATCTAGCAGCTCCTGTGTACCAGAGCTGTGAAGTCATTGTCAGCACAACCTACAAGGTGGTAACCATTGCTGTCATGGTTTGTGTCCGGATGTCCCCCCAGAGCCTCATGCAGTCAGGGGGCGGGCTTCTAGAGTTATAATTGATCCATGGTCCAGTGCTGGAATTATGGATGTCAGTGCTACACCCTCCTTGGGGTGGGTAGTTTGCATACAGTGTAAGAGAGAGAAAGGGGCTTGCTCTCCCTGCTGCTGCTCCTCCATTTTGCTCTTGTTGCTCTCACTGTTTTCCGCCACCATGAACTCTTGCCCTCTGCCACGTGCCACTCTGCCTTGGAGCCAGCCGAGTATGGACTGACACCTCCACAAACCGTGAGCTAAATACACCTTTCCTTCTTTAATTCTGGGCGTTGGGTATTTTTTGTCGCAGCAACAAGAGAAAAGTAACTGAGACAATTGTTAATTCATTTTTCAGTTACTGCAGCCGAGATCTAGAGAGGAAGTGATTAGCCCTGGGGGAGGATTAAAAGGTGGAATCTGGCTCACACCTTGCTGCTTGTGACATTGTCACCCAAGCGCTCCCGGTGTGCAGCTCCTGCTGGCTTTGCCTCTTCGGATTCCTTAAAGATGTGCTGAGTTTATTTGACTCTTAAATAGCCCATTTCACAGACAATGAAATCGAGGTGTGGGGAGACAGAGCGTCATTGCCCCCCAAAAGAAACCCTACATGCATTAGCAGTTGCCTCCCCACCAGCTCTGGACTACCACCGGCCTTCCCGCCTCTGTGGCTGCCTCTTCTGGGTGGTTCATGCCAATGGGGTCTTCCTATAGGTGCTCTTTGTGACTGGCTCCTTTCTCTCAGCGTGTTTTTGAGGCCCACCCATGTGACGGTGGGTAGTGAAGCTCCTCCCTCCCTGTGGCTGTTCCGCTGGATGGCGATGCCATGCTGGTTTGTGTCTCAGTGGATGGATGTTTGTTTCCAAATGGACATCAGGCCTCATTTCTCTTGGGTGTAGACCCGGGCTGCAATTGCTAGGCCCCTGGGACCTCTGCGTTTGACCTTTTGGGGAACTGCCACACTGATTTCCAAAGAGGCTGCACCACTCAAAACCCCACCAGCACTCTGTGAGGGCTCCACTTGGTCCACACCCTCCATAAGTGACCTTAACATCAGCCCCACTGAGCAGTGATGAGGGGCCTCACCCCAACCGCTCGAGACTGGAATGACCTTTCTGGTGTATGGACCCACAGAGCACAGAGGAAATGCCTTGCATGACCCCTGAGACCTGATCCTAACAATGAGGGTGGCACTTACAACTTGTGCTCTTGGAACCCACGTCCTGAAAGCTGGCCACCATGTTGTGAGGAAGCCCAAAGCAGCCCGAGGAGACCCTTGGGGGTGTCACACCAAGGGTGTCCTGCTGCTGGCCAACTGAGGAGCAGCCACCCTCCACACCTCCATGCCTGCTTACTAAGAATAAATGCCTGTCTTCACAGGCACACACATGGGCAGAGGCTGAGGTACTGTCATCAGCAATCATTGCGTTTTGCTATCTAGGTCACACACGCGCTTGTGAAGTCTTGGATTTTGATTGCCCAAGTGCGGTGGACCCTACAAGGTGGAGTTGGCACTGCCAGGGCCCTCCCCAAACAGCACTTCATCCTTGGCTGTGGAGTCCATGCTCCAGCACCAAGCAATCAAGTCATGTGCTAAAAATCACATAATACAGAATCCCAGCACTCTGGGAGGCTGAGGCAGGAGGATCACAGGTTAAAGTACAGCCTGGGTAATTTAGCAAGACCGGATCTGTCCTAGTCACTTTCCTTGTGGCTGAAACAAAATACCAAACACAGCTTTAAGGAGAAGTTTACTTTGGCTCATGTTTCCAGGGCAGGAAGGCATGGTAAAGGGCCTGGCAGAGGGGAGCCACTCCTGTGGGGGCAGCCAGGAAGCAGAGAGGGAGGAGCCAGGGAGACAGATAAACCCTTCCAGCCATGTCCCCAGGGGCTGCCTGTAATCAGGCCCCGCCGCCTTACAGCAGGTCAGCTATAGCCAACACTGTCCAATCCTCCAAAAGCTCCACCTACAAGCTCATGAGACTTTTGGGGGAAACCTAGATATAAACCTTACACTGGCTCAAATAAAAAATAAAGGGAGGCTGGGAACGGGGGTCAGTGCAAAGGCCTTGGGGACCATCCGCAGTAGTGAAGCCAGCAATCACATAATAATGCTAAAAGGTTATGGTCTTATGGAGCTGCGTTACTAGCTGCCCAGGGACACATTCGGCCCTCGGGCTGTGGGCTACACATGGCTGGACTCCATTGGTAGTTTTGTTTTGTTTTGTTGAGACAGGGGCTCCCTATGCAGTTCAGGCTGCCTTGAGCTCACTGTAGCGCAGGTGGGCCTCAAACTTGTGGTGATGCTCCTGATCAACCTCTCAAGTGCTGGGATTATGGGCCTGTGCCACCACACCCGGCTCATACACCTGGACTATAAATAGTGCGGTGGACAGATCCAACTTATCAGTCAACATGTCCCCAAACCCAAGACCACTCCCCCATCCAGGGGCTCTTTGCATTTATGAAGGGCTCAGAATGCTCCGTGGTTGAGAGAAAATTTCACTTAGATTCCAGGGTCATTCTTGACTACATAAAGGAGATCAGTGTCATTTCCCACCCGGCCCGCTCCAAATTATATTGCTTTACATCTATTGTTTTATTTGATGTGTGCTGTACTGGGGATTAAACCCAGGGCAGTACTCCTAGCCACATCCCCTGCCCTTTTTACTTTAAGACAGTCTCACTAAGTTGCCCAGGCTGGCCTTGAACTTTTGATCCTCCTGCCTCAGCCTCCTGAGTAGTGGAAATTACCGGCCTGTGTTGGGGCACCCAGGTGGTATCTGACTTCAGGTAGCAACATCCTCTGAACTTTCTGGGTGAGCTGCTGTGGCCCAACCTTCTTCCTGGGAAGGGCGCCTCTGGTCTGCATGCTGTCTCCCTGGGGACCTGTGGTACAGACAGCTTACTGAGACCCCAAGTTCCTTGCAGTCACAATGCTGAGCAAAAGAGATTGGATAGGGAATCCTCAATTGACGTCGAGTTCAAACAGCAGATGTGATCTGGACAAGTCACTTAAGCTCTCTGAGCCTTGGTTTCCTCATCTGGATGCTTTACAGAGCCGAGAAGACCACAGGCTCACCCCTGCCCACCCTTCCACCTGGCTCTTCTCCTAGTCTGGCTGTCCAAGCTCCAATCACACTGGTCACCATTCTGTTTCTCCCACAGCAAAGCTTACTGCAACCCCAGGACTTTTGCACTGGCTGTTCCTGCAGCCCGAGGCTGTCCTGTCCTCGCTTTCCTTGTGCTTGTTTCCTTTTTCTCATTCCTGTCCCCCGCCAAATGTCACCTCCTCAAAGAGCCCCTCACCCAGCACTCCCTGTGACAGCCATCATCAATCACATGCGTCGCCTCCCTGGCCGCTCAGTGCCACCGTGTTTGTTCAGTGCTGTTGTAGTTGCCTGGGTAGGTCCGGTGCTGACACACAGATTCCACGAGATCGAGGGTCTGGATCGTCTTGCTCACGGCTCCATCCCCACTATGTAAAACAACTCATATTTGTGGAATTAATGAATCAATCCATCTCTAGAGCGATCTGATTCTACTCTACAGAGGCGCTCACGGGATGACATTTCCCAAATTGCCCTTTCTGCAGCCGGGTCTAAGAAACACAAGGAGGCCGGGAAATGCTTGTCTGAACGTGGTTGACAACTGAGAATCCAGACAGGCCTGGGGCCCCTCGAGCGAGATCCTCCATAATCCCATCTCCGCGGAGAGTGACTGTACCTTTGGCAAACATTTCCCCTCCCGTCCTTTGCTTTGCCTGGAACAAAATCATTAATGTCCTTATTAGTTTATTTCTATAAGATTACGTTAACATAGCTTTAAGTAGTTTAAAGAAGTAGGTCTCCCTCCAACTCCCGCCTGCAGCTAACGTTTCCAGGTACCCCGTAAATGCTTTCAGAAATGTTCTGTGCATAAACAGGCCTGTGAGGGTATATATTCTCATCTTCCTGTTTACACAAAAGGATCCGATGATCCACACGGCTCCACGTCTTTGCCATCGTAAGGGGTCTTGTTCTTTCTCCGGGCAGTGGGAATCTTTGCTACTTATCCATGCCCCGCTGATGGACACCTGGCTGGCTCCTGTCTTTGGCCACGGCACACAGTGGTGCAGAGACAACCCCGAGTCCGCCGAGGGGACCCCGGGGCTCACCCTCCTCAGCCTCCTCCCTGCCCCGCCGCACTGGTGTTTGTGATTGGACCTTCGAGCCTTTTCCTTGAGTTGACTTTGGCTTCATGTCCTGAACTCTGAAGTGTCTGAGCTGATAAGATTCAGGCTTGGCCAAGGGGCCGGAGGAAGTGGTTCCAGCAGAGGCGGAGGCCCAGGGCCCTGGCCCCTCCCTGTCCCCAGAGCAGGGACAGAAGCGCTGCCGCAGGGAATGAGGCAGGAGGCGGGGAACCCACGCTGGGTCCCAGGCCGGCTCCGGAAGGGACGTGGGGAGGGTGGCCCCAGCCGGGCTGCCTCTCTCTGTCCCTCTTGACCTTCAAGGGCTGTGGGGAGAGGGCTCGAGGTGGGCTGGAGTGTTTACTGGGGCCTCCCCCCACCCCAAACAAGAGCTGTGGGGAGTTTAGAGTACAGGCTGCAGGGACCCAAGAGGCCCTCAGGCCGACCAGAGTGGGCCGGCCCCCTGCAGGCTGCACCTGCCCTGCCCACGCGATCTTGTCCCCAGGCCGCGGCAGGGCGTAATTCAGCCCCAGTGCCCACTCTGGAACTTTCTCCGGTGGAAAAGCAGTCGGCAGTTAACAGGCTCTCCATGGGCCAGAGCAAGACGCTGCCGGCTGAGGGGGCCTCCCGGGCAGGCGGACTGCATCCAGCAGAAAGCCCCCTGGGCTGCCCAGGGGTCCCCAGCCCCCTGCCCCCTCTTCTGCAGGGTCCAGAAGCTCCTGTACCTGCTCCCACGTCAGGCTCTCAGCTGCTGCTCCTGTCATCTGCATCTCCACTTCCCACATGTCCTGTAGCTCTTGGAGAAGATGGAGATGTTGCCTCCTCCTCCAGGAAGAGGCCTAGGGCCTCTTCAGCACTGTCCCTGCCCTGTATGTTCCCTGTCCTGGTTCCAATCCCTGTGAGTGGGTGACCCAAAGCAGCCCAGCAGAGGAGAAGCCAGGCTCTGTGGCCAACCCACATGGAATCAAGAGCTGGCTCTGCCTTAGCTGTGCAAATTTGGGCCTCATTCTCCTCATCTGGAAAGTGGGCACAGTGCCAGAACCTATGTCACGGAGGGTTGTGAGGAAGAACCAATGAAACAGAAGTGCGTAGAACAGGATAGGACAGACTCAGCTGCGGGTAAAGGTCAGCATGTCCTGACACCCTGCCTCCCTCTCCGACCAGAGTAGGTGCTCACTTAACAGTCTCCGGCCCAACAAACGCAGCCCTCCCCTCGTGTCCAGCAGGAGGAGCAGGGGAGGCAGAGTGCTTGCGGTACAGTATGATGGAAAAGTTCTTAAGAACACAACACTGACGAGCTGGGCAGCGTGATTTCCAACCACGCACACACACGCTCGCTCGCACGCACCCCACTAGTGCGGCTGAGGAGAAAGGAAAAAACACAGAATGTTTAGTGTGGTCACACTAGAAGGATGGGACAAAAAGTAATTTTCTTCTTCCTTGTTTGATGTGTTGTTTTTTTCTGATCGTCTTTAATAAGTGTGGTTTCAATTCAAGTGAGGAAAATAACAACAAATTAAGGAAGAAGGAGCCCACAGCCCTTCCTGTCCCAGGCCATTTCCCACAAGCTGGGGCGGTGGCGGCGCGGGGTGGGGTGGGGTGGGCTGGTCAGGAGTGAAGCAAGAGCGGGGAGACCAGTGTTCCAGGCGGCCGAGGGTGGCACCAGCTGGGGGAAGTGGGCCGAGTCGTGCCAAAGCGCCCCTCTCCAACACGGGGCACATGGAGCCCTCTGGACACTTGCCATCTCCAATAGCCTCCCCTGAGCCCAGGCGGGGCTGGCCGGTCTCTTGGGGCAGCGCCAGGTCTGTAGGGTCTAGATTCATGATGGACAGTGGGTTGCTATGAAGCGGTTAGCCTCCCGCACCTGCCTCCTGCCGTTGTTCCTTTTCTTCCATGTGCCCCTAGGACGCCGCCATGTTAGGACGCAGCCGAGGCCCTCACCGGAGCCCGGTCAGGCCGGGTCTCCTGACTGTGGTCTCCTGACTGTGGACTTGCCAGCCTTCAGAACTGTAAGCCACAGTGAACTTCCATGCCTTGTAAATTACCCAGGTCTCAGGTACTCGGCTATAGGGACACAAAGCGATCTAAAACAACCCCACTTCACGGAGGGGAAAGCTAACACTCAGAAGCTTTAATATTGGCCCCAAGTTTCCAAGCTGATAAATGCAGAGGCTGAATTTAACACTGCTTGCTTTCATCCTTCTCATTTCCACTAAATGAGCTGGCTAGTGAGCTCCTGGAAGACAGAAATCAGGTCATAACCTTCACTGTGTCCTCAGGGCCTGGCCCAGGGTCCAGCACACAGTGAGGAACCAGCAGTGGTGGCCGAGCAAATGAACTGACAAATACATGAGTGGGTGGTGGGTGGGTTCATATGTGCACGAGGGGCCGAGTAGATGGGGGGTGAGTGGATGGAT
>NW_004955445.1:7844161-7864406 GCF_000276665.1 Chinchilla lanigera | reverse complement strand
TGGAGAGTAGGTGAGTGGATAGATGGATGGATGGGTGGGTGGGTGAGTGGATGGATGGATGAGTAGGTGAGTAGAATACATGCATAGAATGAATGTGTGACTAAACACATAAAAGAACTAACTACAGGACCAGGGATGTAGCTCAGCAGCACAAGCTTGTGCCTGGCAAGCATAAAGTCCTGAGTTCAATTCCTGGTACCAACAACAAAAAAAAAGTAATTACATAAATGATGATGCAAATCCGAGGGTGAAAGTGTTTGTTTTCAGACAGTGAATGTGACCTTTAGGAAAGTTGCAACCTGGCAACTCTTAAGCCAAATCAGACTTCACACATATTTTGTCTGTCTTCATGGAGTTTAAAAATTTTTAAATTAATCGTCATTATTTTAAAATAAAAAATTTCACATTAAAATCGATATTTCTGGCTTCCCTTGTGAAATTAAGCCAGCATGCATGCTGAGAAACCATGTACAGGGACCGGCAGGGCTGGGTCCTCTGGGAGACCGTGGTCCCCACCACTCCCTAATGCCTCCCACAAGGACACATTGGTTCCCCCCACACACACATTTATCATGCACGTTGTGCTGGTATTTTTCTCAAAGGAAATGATGAGGGAAATGAAAAATCTCTCGTACCTGACTCTTCACCCAAAGTGGGAAAATGAAAGTAGATAAAGAGGAACCCAGGCGAGGAGGCACCCCTCGGTGAGCGTGGAGAGTGTTCCCCGGGATGTGACCGACGACCCGCGCCTGTTTTCCTGAAGCGCAGCAGAGTGCAGGGTTAGGGAGTCTGAATGGCCCGGGTTCGAGCCCCAGCTCAGGAATGTGGCCGTGTACAAGTCACTGAACCCCACTGGGGCCTCTGTGTCCTCGGCGGGAAGAAGGACGGTGCCAGTCCCCGGCCCGCAGCCCAGGGCGCCGGTCGGGGGATTCCTGTCCGTGATGCTTTCTAGGTGTGAGCTGCTACTACCTCAGGCAGGGCTGGCTCCCGTCGTCTGCCTGACTTGCTCCGTCCCTGGAGGTGCAGGACAGCAATGTCCAACTAGAGGCGATGGTGCCGCCACGCCCCTGCCCCACCGGGCCAGTGGTGCCTAGCGACTTGGGTCGTCAACCTGCGGGTGGGGAAAGGGTCCCGCACCTAATGGGTAGAGCCCAGGAGCACGGATAAACGTTACAGAGCAGACGGTCGCTGGGCGGAGGATGGCTGAAGAGGCTCCCTCAACCGTGACAAGAGACAGCCCCTGTGGGTCTGAGCCACGCCAACCCCTGAGATCATCAGACCCAAAGATTGTCCCATCCCCGGGTGCCTGGACTCGCTGGTCCCCAGCCGCACACACCGGGCAAGAAATGTGTCCCTAGCGCCTCCCTGTGGTTGGGACCCTAAACTACAGCATACGGGGCAGCGGAGGCGGGGCCAGGAGGCGAGGGTGGAGTGTGGCACGACCTTTCCCTAGCACTGTTCTTTATCCAGGCTAGGTGGGAATGTGGCAATTTAAAGTCACAGAAAGTGGATGCAAAAGTGGAGAAGACAGACGGATGTGGATTTGATCCCAGCTCTTTTCCTGACCAGCTGGGGGACTTGGGACAAATCCTATGGCTCCTCTGGGCTTCAGTATTGCCATCTGTAAAATGGGGACATACTACTTATTGCACAGCATTGTCGAGAGGGTTAAATGAAAGCACATACAGATGTCGGTTGCCCTTTCCCCTCCTCTCTGATGTGTGCTAGTGCTGCATTCATGCCCGGCCCACACACACCTGCGACTGCGGAATCCCAAGGTACCCAGATGATTATCTTTCCCTGGTAACGGGACCTGAGCCCAGGGCCTTAGCACTGAGCTATCTCTGCAGCCTCTTTTTTAAAATTTTGAGACGGGATCTTGCTAAGTCGCTAAATTGCACAGGGTGGGCTTTAACTCGTGATCCTCCTGGGTGATCAGTCTTCCAGGGTGCTGGGGTTACAGACGTGTGCCAACAGGCTTGGCTCCCAGAGTGACTTTTAAACAAATAACACATGATCTGGTTGCACAGACATGACAAGGGATCCACAGTATATCCCACCAGCCCGGGAAACATTGTGTACAAAGAATCCCAATTTTACTTCATATATTTAAGAAACACGCGCCTCTATAACACGAGAAATGAAGACCTCATTTTTTCAGTATATAAAGACTTGCAGATTAAAAAAAAAGACAACAACCTGTTAGAAAAACAGGCAAAGGATGTTGTGTTGTTTGGTTTTCCATCACTGTGACAAAAATACCCAAATCACAACTTTTTTAAAAAAGATAAGTTTCACTGTGCAGGGCAGGCTGGCCTTGAACTCAGTTTGTAGCCCAGGCTGGACTCACATTTACCATGATCCTCCTGCCTCGGCCTCCTGAGTGCTGGGATTGCAGGCGTGCGTTTTAAAGGAGGAAAGATGTGTTTATTTTGGTGCATGGTATCAGAGGTTTCAGTCCATGGTCAGCTGGCTGCGTTGCTTTTCTGCCTGTGACGAGGCAGAGCAGACAGCATGGCAGAGGAAAGCTGCTCGCCACCATCGAGGCCCCGCCTCCTACAGCCCGTTCGGCTGCACATTCACCGGCAGAGCTATCCGGGGCTGGCATCGGGTTCTCAGCACACGGTCCCCTCACTAGGCCGCTTGGAATATCGCTCCCTTGGAGACCAAGGCTTCACTACAGAGTCTTTGGGGGACACTTTGTATTTAAACCGTAACAGCCATAAGCTCTAGGCCACCAGAACAGACATGCAACTGGCCTTTCCGTACATTTTGAATTCCAGAGCTAACACAAAGAGAAAGAACCTGCAGCCCGAAGCTATGGGGAATGCCTTCTTCCTCCACAGACAAGGCCAAATCAAGCAGCCTGATCCCGCACGGCCTTGGCTGGAATCAGGAGAAAACAGCACTACGACTAAGTTGAAGGTCTGAATGTCACTTGGTAGGTTTAACCTTGGAGAACATTTAGACAATCAGTATCAAAAACTAAAATGCGCCCACCCCGTGACCGGGCACCTCAGTTGCTAAGAATGTATCCTGCGGAAGCAGACCTGTGTGCACGATGACTTCTGTGCAAAAGATGCGAACCGCAGCACTGTCTGCGCCGAAGGCTGGAACTACCGAGATCAGTCATTGCACTACAAGCATGGAAATGTGCAGAATGCTCTCCCAGCCCTGATGGGGAAGGGTCACCAAAGCACATTGTTAAGGGAAGAAAATAGCGCGGACAGGGTGCAGCTTGCTTCTGTCTCAGTGAGTGCAGAGATCACACTCCACGCCCTGTATATCCCACAGTGATCCCCAAGAAATGACAGCCAGCCTGGCTTCTGGGGAGGACACTTTTGAGTTTTGGTGTTGGGAAAGGAGAGTTAAAGATGAGAAGGATAATGTCTGTGGTACATTTAGAATGCTGCATTTTTGCAGACAGGGTCTCACTATGTTGTTCAGACTGGCCTTGAGCTCACAGCAATCCTCCTGCCTCAGCCCCCTGAGTGCTGGGATTACAGGCATGTGCCACCATGCCCAATTTAATATTTTTCATGTGAATATTTCCTTATTAATTTTCTTTAAAATTTTTAATGTAGATAGAGAGAGAGTGAACCTGGAAGATCATGCTCCAAGTAGCAGACTAATTTTCTTCTCTTTATTTAAACAGGGTTTCCTATTTTTATTTTTTTGTTTATTTATTTTTTTGGTACTGGGACTCGAACTCAGGACCTTACACTTGCCAGGCAGGCACTTGTGCCCCTGAGCTATATCCCTGGCCGCCGGTTTTTTCTATTTTTAAAAGTAATTATCAAGGTACACTTAGGGAATTTTTTAAAAAGTAATGTAATAGTAAAACTTTAGTGTTTACTTGGTAGTCAGAGGAACACTGATTTCCACATCAAAAATAAATAAAAAGACAAAACATGCACACTCCCCTAAGCGGTCAGATTACTTCCACTGCCAAGAACGTTTTGCGGTCCACGGTCAGGTGGTTGGAAATCTGTTCTATAAAAAATGGAGAATTAACACAAACGTCTTGCCTTTCCCCAGCAGGCAGCCAGAACTCTGAGCCTCTGTCTCCGTCTGGGTGGGATCCGACTCTACTGCTTAGGAGCTGGGCTCCACGTAGTTGCCCGACGTCCCTTTGCCTCAGTTTCCTCCTCTGTGTTGCAAGACCAGGCTACTGGCAGGCATGTGAGATGCCCAGCCCTGGGCTCCGAGGACTCAGTTTTAATTGGGAAGATGCAGGAGTTCTGCCCAGCTAAGGATAACGTGGCTGAGGAGGACAGGATGAACACCTCGGGATGCTGGGGTTGGGGTACCCCAGCTCGCCCCACCTGCGCCCCAACACCCAGCTCACCGCCTGCCTGAGCGCAGCGTTCTTCTGACAGTTTGGTGAGGGCGACACCAAGTGGCCATGTCAGGAACTGCGCCTGCAGGCCTGAGGCTTCGCTCTGCCTCGAGTCGTCTTGACTGGGAGGCGCGAACCTCTGCGAATCGGAGTTTTCTAGGCTCTCAGATGGAGGGCATGCTGCCCATCTGGCAGAGCGGACGACAGGATGAAGTGAGAAAACCCGCGGAAATCCTCTCTGGTGCCGCCAGGTGGCACCGCTTCACGGGCGTCGTTCATGAAATTGCAACCCAGCACCCCTGAGCTTGTGACACGTAGCTGTCATTAGCACGATGACAGCCGGGACACTTGACTGCCTCCGACACCTTCCCCCAGGGCGATTGTAAAGCCGAGGCCCCAAGAGAAAGCGGGATTCCGGGAGATCTCAGCACTCGCTGCACCCGCCAGCAAGCAGCAACACTGGGGTTCTCTCCTGGGTTCCCTCTGGGCAGCAGGCTCGGTGCGCACGGGTCTGTGCCCCTTAACACTCGCCCATGCCCCCTTTGAGTGGGCTGCGACTTGGTGCCTTCCGAAAGCCGGGCGAGACCGGAGCTTGACACAGCTGTGTTCGCTCTATTTATGTTTTGGGACCGCCGTCTGCAGCGGGCTGGTGAAGCTGGTCTTCGCTGCAGTAAGTGTGATCGATCGTGTTTGTGTCACCGCGTTTTTCCCGCGGGCGGTCTCTGGTGGTCCTCTCTGCTGGAGCTGTTCTACCCTGTCCTTTCCCAGGGGGACAGTGGCTGCCCCTGGGATACACCTGCCTTCCGCTGAATCCCCAAAAAGAGCTGTAGCCAAGGAGGCTAGGAAGGAGGATGAGCCTCTGAGTCTGGGGTCGGCGTCGTTGCAAGAAGGCCTGCGTTGACTGATACAGCAGAGATGTAAAGTTTCCTTTAAAAATAAATCCACTTAAATAAAACATGTTTTTTTTAAAAAGAAAAATATATGGCAGGCAGACAGTGGTGTAGTGGGTATATACATCATGAAGGTAGTCACCGGATGACAAACATTTGAGAAAACTGGTCCAGGGTTTTAAGTGCAAAACTTGTCACTCCAGGTTATATAGGGTTCATCTCAGAGCACTCAAAACACCATCCAAGCCCCATTTCAAGACCGAGTGAGCTCCCTGAAGGCCTGATCAGACGCCTCTCCTGTTCTGACCTCTGGGATGGCTCCCTTGTGCCCTCAGGTGAAGTCCACACTCTCACGGCCTACCAAATCCATCCCGATCTGGCCCCCAAGGTGTCTGTGGTGCTAAAACAGTGCTGAAAGAGACGGGGAGCCTACAGCCAAGAGAAATCTTCATTTTCTACATGCAGCTTCTTACATAACCAGCAAAATTTACTTTCTCTTCTGACACTGATGACAATGCCCTTGAGAAGCAACTTAAAAATAAACATTGTTGGCTCCAATCTGGAACTGTTGATCAGTTTGAGGACCCACGTGTGCTTATTGCATTATACAGCCATAAGGCATACCACAAATCCCAAGACCAGCCAAGTGGGGGCCTCCTGAAATTGGCAGTCATGGCCAGTTGAAATTCTGAAACCATATGGTATGGTGCTGTTATTGGGAATGAGTAATCTATTTTGTTCCGGAATATAAATTCTAAGCTCTCCAATAATTCTTCCAGTGGCACAATGTGAGAGTTGCCTCCGATGTTAGTTTTTCCTGTGATAGAAAGATCAGCACTTCTCTGGTCAGGATAAAGACTACATTTCCCAGGGTCCCTTGCAGCAAGGAAGGGCCATGTGACTGAGCTAGCCAATAGGATGTGAGCAAGACACAGGCCTGCAAACAGGGCCGTGGGACCTGGGTTGAAAGGTGACATATTTGTGATGGTGGAATGACAAGTTGGGGGCCCAAGCCCCTGAGTACCTTCTTGTGTAGAGCCAACTCCCCAGCTTGGGCATCTCTATGAAAGATAAACTTTCATCACATTTCAGTCTTTATGTCCCTGAACCCCACAAGTGAAATTATATTTTAGATAATATAGTTCTCAAACAGTTCATCTGGCACAGAAGATTCCACAAAATACATCCACAAGTAAATTATCTTCTTCCTCCCCCCTTCCCTCTTCTTGTGCTTGCTCTTCATCTTCGTCAGAAAGAAGTATACAGGTTTGACTCACTTACGTCAGTTTATTTCCACCCACCAAATTCTCAAGATCACCTAGGGTAAGATGTCTGCTTAGGGTGTCACTAATCTTCCCTGCTTTAATAAGATCACTTTCTAGAGACTTAACTTAAATCCTCCAGGCCCCTGTTTCCCAGAGCTGACTTATCAGCTTCAGTGAACTAGGAAGGTTTCCAAAATAAGTTTCTGGAGAGTGCAGCGGCAGATACATTGATACTAGTACTTGGGAGGTTGAGCCCGGAGGATCTCTGTGAGTTCAAGGCCAGCCTGCACTACATAGCAAGATCCTGTTTCAAAACAAAACAACAAAACAAAAACTAGATTTCTGGGCTTTGGACAGTTCATTTGAAGAGGTTGGACTTTGGGAATTTGTCATTGTAGAAGCACTCCCCATTTTGTCAGCTGTGTGACGTTGGGAAAATTACTTAACTTCTCTGTGCTACCATTTTCTCCTCACTAAAGTGAGGACATTAATAGTATGGGCCACATAGATCAGTTGTGAAGCCGAATTTGTTTCACAGGTGCCAAGCCCCCAGCACCGTGCCTGAGACCAAGCAGGTCTATGTGTCTTAGTTATGATTACACTTGCTAGTGGGAGCACAGACTCATGCACACTTCCTGGAGGACAGCTTGTGCTACCCGCCAAGATGTCAAATGTGTATTCTCGCTGGGCACTGTGTGTACCCTGTCATCCAGCTACTCAGGAAGCTGAGGCAGGAGGATCATAAGCTCCAGGACAGCCTAGGCAACTTAGTGAGACCCTGTCTCAAGATAAAAACTAAAAAGATCTGAGGATGTAGCTCAGACAGAGTGCCCTGGTTTCAATTCCCAGTACCTAAAAAAGGAAGGAGAGAAGGAAGGAAAGAAGGAAGGAAGGAACGAAGGAGGGAGGGAGGAAGGAAGGGAGGAAGGAAGGGAGGAAGGAAGGGTGCAGGCTAGCTGCGTACTTGTGACCCAGTAACAGGACTGCACGCTCAGCCGAGGTTCACCCTCAGCCCTCAGCACACGGCGGCAAGGGCTCCCGCAGATGTGCTGAGCGCCTGTGCCTGTAGTCAGGCTAAGACACGCAACGCCGCAGTAACAACCCCGAGCTCAGGGCTGCCTGCGGCACAGGCCCCTTCCTGCTCCCGCATCACGGTGCACTCCAGGTGCCCCCCCATCTCATCACTGGGCCCCGTGGAGCGCGTGGTCTGGAGATCACACGGCACGCCGGGAGAGCGCTGGGAGGGTACACGGGACTTTTCAAGGGCCAAGCCTGGGACAGCTTCCAGCACCACTGCACACCCCGAAGGGGAGAAAGGAGCCACGTGGCAGCGACCTAATTGCAGGGAAGGCTGGGAAAGGTCAAAGAGCATGCAGATAGAGGGTGAGTATTGTCACTGTGACATCTGCGATGTGCAAGGCTCTATCCCGGGAAGCGGGAGCCTGGGGTGGGGCACAAGTTTCCTGCTGCAGAGAGCTTCCCTTGTACCGGGGAAGGCAGATGGGAAACCTCCAGTCAAACACGCCCCCAGCCATGTCACCCCCGACCCAAGCCAGAAGCCCTGAAGGACACACTTTCAGACATGAGGCCAGTGGCACATGCAGGTGTCCCTCTGGCAGCGATGGTCACATGGCCCTCCCCGCCAGGAGCACCTGAGAGTGACTCTGCTGCAGACAGCGCAGGTGTTACTGGATTTTGGGATGTTTGCCAATCTGATAGGTGAGCTGTGATCTCTCTGCGTACTTTTAATTAGCATTTTTCTTACTATAAAGGAAGTTAAACATCCTCCCATGTGTTTATGAGCTATTGGTGCTTCCTTTTCTGTGAACTATGTGTTCACAGCCCTTGTCTAATTTTCTACTGAGCCATGGATCAAGGATATTATTAAAGAAAGAAATGAAGGGACAGAACAGAATAAATGTCATCACCACTTCTGTAACTTCAGAGTGAAACAATATTTTATTTTTTATCGGTGGTACCAGGAATCGAACTCATGACTTTGTGCTTGCCAGGCAGGCGCGATGCCGCTGAGCTATATCCCCAGCCCCCATGAAACAATATTTTAGCATGTAAGTATACTCTTCCCTGTGTGTAAACATTTTCCAGAAGTGACTATAAGAAACCGTTCATAGGGGGTAGATGGCTGTCTTCATTTTTCTCTGTGACCTCTTTTAAAAAAGTGAATCATCTTAATCCTCTGAATTAGGGGGTTGTTTGTTCCATCTGAGTCCTAGGGGTTTTTTCCAAGCCTCTCTGAATGTCTTTGCTTTTCCAGCCAGGTACAAATTATTAAATGTCAGTAAGAAATGGGCTGGGGATGTAGCTCAGTAGGACAGCACTGGCCTGCCCAGAACAAGGCCTTGGATTTGATCCCTAGAGAAAAAGGAGGAGGAAGAGGAAGACAGTAAGAGTTAGTTGACATTTTTGGTTGTCTTTATAGTGCTCATATTTAAAAAAAACTCTAATATGTTATTGTAACTCAGAAAATATTAACAAGTGTCCCATTTCTGCAAAGCCATGGCCATGAGGCAACGACAACTGCATCCTGTCACAGAAGTCAGCTGCTACTCAGACAAAGGACTTCTATCTAGAACATATAAAGAATTCATTAAAAAAAAGGCCCCTCAAATTCAAAGACTCAATGCAAAAATGGGCATCTGAGATGAATACACACTTCTCAGATAAAGAAATACTAATGGCAAATTATATGGAAATGGCGAAGTATATGGAAAAAATGTTCAACATCATTGGTCATTCGAGAAATGCAAATTAAAACAACACCCCAGAAAAAATGGCTATCATTAAGAAATTAACCAATAACAAGTGCTGGAGAGGTTGTGGGGAGAAAGGAACCCTTCTCCACTGCTGGTGGGAGTGTAGATTGGTGAAACCACTGTGGAAATCAGTGTGGAGATTCCTCACAAAACTAGGATTAGAGGTCCCACTTAACCCAGCTATTCTCCTCCTGGGTATTTTCTGAGAAGAATTAAAAACATCATACTGCACTGATATATGTGCACCCACATTTATAGCAGTACATTTTTTCATAGCTAAATCTTGGAAACAACCCAAATGCCCATCCACTGAGGAATGGATTAAAAAGCTGTGGTATTTTCATACAATGGAGTATTACTCAGCTATAAAAAAGGATAAACTTGAGGCTTTTATAAGTAAATGGATGCAAATAGAGACCATACTCATAAGTGAAATAAATCGGACCCACATGCATAAACATCATATTGTCTCCCTAGTGTAAGAACATGAAAGAGTAAGTGGAACCCAAAAGGTACAATAGGTATTAAGAAAGGGAAAGAAATTGCTCAAAAGTAGAAACAACTGGGATGAGGGAAAGGAGCTAAAGAAAGAAAGAAGGGAAAAAATATATATGTACACAGAAGGATGGCTGGGATAACTGTACTGCTGATGTCTAATGGTTTATTGAGAGGAACAGTTAATGCTTTGTTTTTTTGACCAATTTTGCATGCTTATATGTGGTAATCTGAACAACGAATCTGAAGACAATATGCAATATAACAACCATTACTGAATTCCTATCATCTTGTTTGGTGAAACTCTATTGCTTATAATTTTTTTGTTTTTACTTTTTATTCTTTTTAATGGTTTGATCAATCTTGCATTTTTACATCAGGTAATCTGACCAGCTTCAATGAAGATAAAAGTATGTAATATAACAACCACTGTTAATCCCTATTATTTTTGTTCTGCAACTCTGTATCATTCTTATTGCTTTTGTCTGTGCTGGCATTTTGCTATCTTTTTTTTCTAATTCTCTTTAAAATAAAAAAAGTCAGCTGCTAGCTACACATTACATATGGTTATTCATTCGCGCATTGTTTTTAATAGCAGAAAGAAAAAAAAAAATGGAGACCAATAAAGAACTGGATAACTAAAGGACAGCCCCTACGTGCAAGGGGAGTACTGTGAGGCTCACCGACCGGAGCCAGGGCCCTGTGCAGAGCAACATAGGCAGCCCCGGGGACGGCAGGGCGGGTGCGGAGGCAGATGCTACTGTCTCTGCTGCGTGGGAAACTCCGCAGGGATGTGGTGGGAGGGAACAACGAATGCAAAGGCCCTGAGGTCACAGAAAGGGCTGCATTTGGGGAGCCCAGAGGGTGCCTGGGAAAGGCGACCTGTGACAGGTGGCGACCAGATGCCACAGAGTCTTGGGGACGGCAGAGTCCAGGCTGGAGTCTGGAAAGGAGCACCTTGCAGGAGCCTCCTGCTGCCGCAGGAACATGCAGGAAGCTTCAGAGACGCCATGATCCGCCCAAGGGCTGCAGCGGGGGCATCGCGGAGGCACCGGCCGGGAGGGGCAGCAAAGCCAAGGGAAGGCTCAGGCCGCCCAGGCCCTGCGACTGGCGGGGCCCGCGTGCCATCGCGGAGATTAGCAGAGGGGCGCCCAGGCAGCGCGCTCTGAGACGGCGCCACCCACACCCAAGGGCGACGCTTAGCTGCAGGGTGGGAAGCCAAAAGAACTGCTGGACCAGACGCCACAAGGACGCAGCCACACAGGTCCCAGATCAGAGCCCACGCCTCCCCCAGAGCTCTGTGACACACGTCCTCGGAGCCACTGCCACACGTGCGTGGCAGCGGTGCTCCGGATCGCCCGGGACTGGGTGGAGCTTCCACAGCAGACAGTAAACAGGCTTTGCGCGCACAGGCTGCGCACCCGGTGAAGAGAAGCCCAGCGGCGCGGATGGATCTCGCAGACCGGAGCCCAAGGGGCCGGCGGCAGGAGCCACGCGTGCTTTCCAATCCATGGGCTCCCAGGGTCTGCAGAACTCACTTTGGGTGCTGAAAGTCAGCGTAGGCGCCGCTCGGGAGGCCTGGGGCGGGAGCAGCCTCAGAGGGAAGTGGGGGTTTTGTGAGGGATGGAACCATCCCAGGCACAGGTGTGGGTGTGCGCGTGTAAAAGGCACTCAACAGCCTGGCAGTGTACACTGCACGCTCACGTTTTTTAAAGGCTGAGTGGACTAATTTCATCATCTTTCGTAGTAAAAACCAACATGGTCATGTAAAGACAAGTTAAACAGTAAGGCTTCCAGCATCATTTTCTTTTCATAACCATTTTTCCTAACTTCAGACTTTATTTATTTATTTATTTTTGTCTTTTTGAGACAGGGTCTCACTATGCAGTTCAGGCTGGCCTTGAGCTCACTATGTAGCCCAGGCTGGTCTCGAACTCACAATGATCCTCCTGCCTCAGCCTCCCAAGTGCTGGGATTAGAGGCGTGAGCCACTATGCCCAGATACACTTTTTTTAAATATATGAATTCATCTTAGGATCTTAAAAAACTTTATTTGAAACCCAAAGATTCCTTCGTGTTCATTACTTTTCCTCCTATTGAATGAACACAGTATGACATTTGTGCTCCATGTGAAATAAGCCACCTCTGCCGCTCAGATGAGCTCGGCCTCAGCACAGGGGGCCACACCAGGGGGGCAGAGCACCCCGCGCCTGGCCCTCACCCCCTCCTGGCTTTCCAGGCCTGCACCTCCTTCCTGGGCGGGGCCTGGGCTGCTTTGGAGATACAGGGACGGAGGAGGTGGCCTCTGGTCGCTGCAGAGGGTGTGGGCCAGGATGCGGCCCGAGGTCAGAGCCAGCTCCTGCCCAAGCTCAGCTGCTGCAGCTCAGGCAGCCTGGCCCGGCAGCGGCAGGCAGGACACCTGGACAGTCCCAGGGGAGACCCGGAAGTGGTCCTTCCCAGCAGTTGGGCTGATCGCTAATGACATTCAGGGCCAGAATGCAGACGCTGGCTCCCTGCCCAGCCCCATTACAGGGAAACACACCGAGCTTCCAGAGCACTGTTAGCGCCTCTTCTGAAGCACCAGACGAGGATCCAAAGGGCCTCTGACCTCAGAGAGACACTCAACACAGACGGAAACCCGCGTCAACACAAGGACAGAAAGGAGATGCGGGCAGAGTCGAGGCACCGCAGGGCGCACAGGAAAAGGCATCCAAGTGGAAGACGAGGGTTCGCTTCCCAAGCCCGCCACACACAGTTGTGTGGGTTCTGGACTGCCCAGCGTGTGGGGGCGGTCCCTTCATAGTGAGGTGTGTGCCTAGTCCTCCTGGGGCTTCAGGGACCCCAGAACCTCGCTCGGGGGCTCCTGGAGGGTAGACACCATCTTGACTGTGTTCACAGCCCCCAGTCTGCTGACCTGGCTCCTGGGAAACGTCGGTCACTAAACACAAATGAACAAATGAAGGAGTGGCTTGTGCACGCACTGCCATGGCCCTTACTGGGTAGCAGTGAAGCAGGCTCCGTGTTGGAGCAGAGGGGAACCAGCTCTGGGGGCAGCCGGCTGCTTCGGATCCAACCACTTGGTCCCTCTGAGCCTCTGTCCTCTTGTCTATAAAACAGGGTGATAGGACGGCACCTGTCTAAAGGGTTGCTGTGAGAATGAACCAGTATGTGTGGTGTGTACCCAACACAGGCCAGGCCAAGACTCATCAGATTAGATTTAGCTACAGAAAATGCTCTGAGAACCTCTTCCTTGTTAAAAAGCCAAAATTGGCATCCAGGTTTGGGATGATGAGTAAATACATAGGTCACATGATCCTAGACTTCTATCTTCCTGTTCCACCATCCTCAAGAGTGTTTCATGACCAAAATGGCTGCCAGAGTGCCAGCCATCATGTCAATGTTCTTGGCAGGAAGAAAAAGGATATGAAGAGGGGCTTAAAAGGTATCTACCAGTTACCAGTCCTCCCCAACAACTTCTACTGCTTCTCACTGGGCACCTTCCTTGCAGGAAAGGCATGTTGCCACCCAGAGCAAAGTCAGTCAATAAGAAATGGATACTGGCAGGGCAGGCAGCCATGAGGGCCCCATAAATAATAAGTTACAATCACTAGTGTTATCCCCATTTCAGAAGGGAGAAAGTGAGACTCGGAGAGATTTGGAAATTTTCCCAAGGTCTCATTTAACGTAGTTAACAAACGGTCCCTCGAGACAGAGCTGACTCCTATGCTACTCTGCCTTGGGAGACACGAAACTGAGTCATTTCAGAGTATGGCAAGAGCACCAAGGAACCCGTAAGCAGGGGACACCCGGGGGACAGAGTGGGCTCGGTCTGGGTGAGGACAGGGGCTGGAGCCAGGGAGGTTTTCTGGAAGCGGCAGCACCTCCTTGTGGGGGGACAGCTGGGCCCAGCTCAACACAGGCTCAGTGCAGAGCCGGCTGGAATCGAGGACCCCAACACCAGCCGGCTGTCACTGTCACCCTCATCACCATAGTCATGATGATCTCATCACATGCCCAGTTAATATGAAATCACACCTTGCTCACTCTGCAGAAATAAAAGGGGCCTCTCCTCAATTTCAGAACATTTTGCAAATGAAGTTATTTTGTCTTCAGAGGGTCCACAGACAACACGTATTTAAAAAGCAGAACAGCTGAACATGGTGGTGCACATCTGTAATTCCAGCACATTGGGAGGCTGAGGCAGGAGAATCGCTGTTCCAGCTCAGCCGGGGCTACTCAGCAAGACATCTCAAAATAAAAAATAAAATAGGGCTGGGGATGTAGCTCAGTGTGATGAGCCTAGGTTTAATCCCAAACTCTCAGTTGCTGTCCTGTCTACTCAGGAAGCAGCATGGGATTCTAAAAGGTGGGTTTGGTTTTAGTTTTGAACAGCTGGACAGTTTGGTTCTGCTGAAAAGGCTGCATGGCTAATTCACGCTCCTCGAAAGCAACGAGGAAAAGCGAGTTTCTTGGAAGCACGGAGAAAGGCGCGAACCCCGGGCCACCGAGCGCGGATTAGGTAGGGACCAGGAGGTGACCTTTAAACTCAATCCCCAAAATAGCATCTGTGCCCCGGATATTTCAGGTGTGTCTCGGCAGCCTGGAGGAGCCAGGCCCTGCCTGGGCCCCTCCACCAAGGTCACACGAAGGAAGTATCCCCCGCTTCCCCTGGGCCCCGGCCCCGCGCGTGGCCCAGGATGAGGGAGCCGGGAGCCCCGACAGCTGCTCGCTCCCAGCAGGGGGGTCTGAACCTCTGCCCGCGGGGCTCCCGGCGCGATGCTGTGGGCCCGGGTGGGAGGTGAGCAGGGGCCTTCCCTCTCCCCCTGCGCTCCCCTCTTCCCCTGTTCTCGCCCTGCCGGGCAAGAGGAAAGGGGCCTTCGGGAGCGCAGAAGACCGGTCCGACGGAGTCAGCGCGGGAGCCGGCGGGCGGCGGGGTGCGCGGACTGCAGCGCCTGGCTGAAAAGGCGCACAGGACTGTTCTGGAGGGGCGGCTGTGTGCGCGCGCGCGTGTGTCTGTGTGATTGTGTGTGTGATTGTGTGCATGTGTGTGATTGTGTGCGTGTGACTGCGCGTCTGTGCGCGCGCCTGTGTGCCCGTGTGTGCAGTGGGAGGGGCAGAGGTGGGAGGGGTAAACAGTCCAGGCGGGGAATCCAGTTAGCAGAGTTTAAAACAGCAAAGCGGGGCCCCTTGGAAATCCTGCGATTCCCAGAGACCTTGTTGATGTGGGTGGGTGCAATAATAACACAGTGGTTTCACGAAAATATAAAAGTGATTTTCGAGAACTTAATGTCGAGAGGACAAGAGGATTTAAACTTGCTTTAAAGATGCTAGCAACATAAAAGAGTTTGGAGCTGGGCGGGGTGGTGCACTCCTGTGATCCCAGCACTCAGGAGGCTGAGGCAGGAGGATCACTGAGAGTTCGAGGCTACATTTTGAGTTCAAGGCCAGCCTGAGCTACATAGTGAGACCCTGTCTCAAAAACCGAAAGAGAAAGAGAGGGAGAGGGAGAAAGAAAGAAGGAAAGAAGGAAAGAAAAGAGTTTGGGAGAGAGAATAAAACGAGATAGGAAAAATGCAGGTAATTGTAGGTCATGGGTATCTGACGGCTCATGCTGCGTCTTTACTATTTTGTACATACTCGGAATCTGCTGTGTGATCTGCAGCCGTACAGACCTGTTGCTGGGCACTGGCAATCTGCAGGTAGAAGTCCTCCGAAGGACGCTGCGCCCGTCAGATGTGTCCGGGTCCCAGCGCTCCACCGTCCTGACACTGTTGCCGCTTCAGGGCCACTGTGAGTCACTTGCTTGCAGCCAGGCGACCCGACCCGCACCTCTTTCTCCCCCACAGAAACAGCTGCTCCATTGGGTGGCGCTGGGTTTGAAATTCACCTCTCCCAGCTTCTCTTGCAGCTAAAAGTGGCAGCATGTTTCTCAGCCGGGGTGACTCTGTTCCCACGAGGACATCTGGAATGTCTAGAAGTTTGGGGTCTCACAGTTGGCGAGGTACAGGGCGGGGTGGTAGGCGGGGGTCCCACCGACATCCAGTGTGTAGGGGCAGGGGCTGCTGAGCAGGCCTACAACGCTCAAGACTCCCACAAGAAGGAATTGTGCAGCGCAAAATGCCAAGGGCGTAGAGGCTGAAGGGCCCTAGCGTCGTAAGTGGAAGCTGATAACTGAGTTTCTAGGAAAAACCAGTGCCTTGTCATTCTCTTTGAACTATAAGTATGACGGCTGGAGCTTGAGCAGTCATCTTGTGACCTGGGGGAAGGAAGTTTCTGTGCCAAAGATGGAAAAATAGAATCCCTGATGATTTCATGGAGCTGGTATATCTGCTTCTCAGAATGAAGACTTCCAGACATGGCTTTATGTGAAAGAAGTAAATCTCCAATTGGTTTAGGTCCCTGGAGTCAAGGCTGTGTTACAGTCAGCCAAGCAGGATTTCTAGGTGATTTATCTCTGTGCCCAGTTCTTCATGCAGTGCAGAAAAGAATGCTACGCTGGGGGGCGTGCGTCCAAAGACAACAGGGAGGAAGTATAGTTCTTAGGGACAACGGCGTGAGAGTCCTCTCCCCATTTGCGATGTGGCGACCCCTGCAGGCGTTTGTGTTTGCCACTGCCAGGAGGTCCCACTCCTCTACCACGAAGACGGGGCAGCTAGGCTCTGGCAGGCGATGACAACCGGGGCGCGATCCACTACCTGCTCCCTCTTGTCGCGTTTCAGCGGATGGGGGCGGCACAGATGGGGCCCAGACTCTGAAGCCGACAGACTCTGAGGGAGCCGCCCACACAGCAGTTCCCAGCGCGGTGACTTCAAAGCCCAAAGTTTTAGGAAACGTTTGAGATTTGAAAATTGCTCTGATTGAGCTACAGCGGTGCACTGAACCGCTCCACCCCCGTGTCTCACCTATCTGTGAACCATCAGGAGGAGAACAGCCCTTTCGAGGGCCGTGGGGAGGACGCGAGGGGGCGCTCATCTCAGCCGCACAGTGAAGGAGGGGAGGGGCTGTTACAGCCCCGCATGGTACCGGGAAGGAGGGAGTCACCAGCATAGGATCAAAGAGGCGAAGGAGGAAGTGGTTGCCAGTTCTAGAGGGGAGGCCCTGCTGAGGCCCTGACGGAATCCGGGACCCCCTTCAGTCGAGGGACATCATAGGTCATGGTGACACAACAAGAATGCTGAGGAAATACACCCAGGCCACTCTGCTCCCTGCCTCCCCTTTGTCTCTCAGTGGTCAAACCCAGGCAGAAGCCAGAGGGCAAGAAAGCCCTTGGATGCCAACCACATCATCACCAAGCACAGCGCACAACCCTGGAGACCAGGATTTACATCCCATTGCTGTGATGGCAGGCTTCTGGGTTGTGCCATTACAAGGAACAGAGGTGTCCTCTACTCCCTCTCCCCTACAGGCAGGAATAGAGACTTGGTAGCAGGAGCTGAAGCAGCTACTTTAGACCATGAGATGTGAAACACAGCAACGCAGGTGCCAAGCAACAAGACAGCAAGAGCCAGGTGTGGTGGCATATGCCTGTAATCCCAGCACTTGAGAGGCTGAAGCAGGAGGATCTCAGTGAGTTTGAGGCCAGCTTGGGCTACATAGTGAGTTCAAGTCTAGCCTGAACTACATTGCGAGCCCCTGTCTCAAAAAACAAACAGGAAAAATCTGAACCCCAGATGTGGTGGAATTATGACAGTCCATGGGGCTACTCTGTTCTATGACAGGATAACACTTTTATCCATGCCAACTATGTTGGCATTTATTACAGCACTTGAACTAAGTCCTGACCAATACAAGATTTAAAGCAGGTATCTGCTCAGAGTTTGGAACTATTTTAGGCTGAAAATTTTAAAACAGTCAAAAATGGCTGGGAAGGTACAGACTTTTCTCCAAACTTCTGCTAAAGAGCGTGTTACCCAAGCACAGCCAACACAATACAGCAGGGGGCAGCAGTAACTGCTGGGGGAAATTTTGTACTTAACGTGCTAGAATTGAGAAGTTTGCAGACCAAGAGCACCTATAAGCTCTTCCAGCCACTCTAAGATCACAAAAGAACAAGAGAAAACTATCTTCCTAGTAGCTACCAATCAGATCACAAGATGAACTCTGATTGGATCCATGTATACCACATGACCATCCCTAAGCCAGTCATTGTAGGGATTGTGCCTCAGCCTCTCTGATTGGCCAGTGTTAAGTCACATGGTCTTAGTTGGCTGTTCATGGGAACTTCCTTGATGGGAGAGAACTTCCTAAGGGCATTTCCCTAATAGAAATGCAGGGTACTTGACACATAAAGAACTGGTAACCCCAAATCAGCAAGCAGCTTTCATACTCAGTTATGAGGTGAAAGAAAGTATTTGAATAACAAAGTAGCATGGTCCCATGAGTCATTGCTATGGGGTTTCTGTCAGCCACCTGCAAAATTACTCTTCTCCTCCCTTCCCTATCCCTTCTTTTTTAGTAGTGGGGATTGAGCCCAGGCCTTTGCATTAATCTGCAACCTCAGTACTTTTTATTTATTATTTTAAGATGGTCTCACTAAGTCACTACCCAGTCTTTGCCCAGGCTGAATTTGAACTTGTGATCCTCCTGCCTCAGCCTCCCACAGTGCTGGAATTACAGAGGTGCATCTCCAGATCCCCCTCAAAACTTCTGATGAATAAAAATACTGAACCAGAACTGTTCCTGGCAGCACTTAACATGGGTGCCAATTCCCAGAAAGGAAGCAGGACCAAGAGGTGCCACTGGCTAGCGACATCCCCGGAGCTCCCGACATGGCACCTTGTTTCTGTGAGGGAACAAGGAGGTTTGTGTGACACAGGGGTGACCACTGCACGGGCGTTGTGCTGGGAGAGGAGGTTCACCCTGTCAGGGAGTAGCAGCCACGGGCTTCGGCCCCACCCGATAAACCCGAGCGCCATTTGAGGGAAGGAGGGCAGGTGCCCTTCGTTCCTCTGCAGAGCCTGAAGTGAATGCCGGCCATGGAAGCGGTGGATCTGTCTTAGTTGGAACTTCCTGGTCGTGACGCAGACCTTGAATCTGAGTTTAGATTTCCCCAGATGCAGACCCTGACAGAAAGATTCAAGGACAAAGAGTTGATTTGGGAGGTGAAGGAAACACCAGTGGGGCAGAGGGAAGTAAGCTGGAAGGACGGACAAGTGGTATAAAGCGCGCTTGCCAGCCGGTAGCCACCATGACCTCATCCACCAGCAAAGGACACATTCCTCAGAGCCACCCTGCCCAAGGGGTCAGGGCCTGGGGACTGGCCGGCACCACCCTGCTTCGTGTGCTTGCTGAAGGCTGCTATGAGTTGAGGCCAGCGTGGGCTGCACACTGAAAACCTGTCCAAAACAAAACAAAACAAAACAAAACAAAAACAAAACAGCTAAACCCACACACTGGGCCCAGGGACACACTGCTGGGGGTTTGGGGAGTAGGAACAGGTAGGTGGCCACTAAAAGGTGACAGCTGTGACAAAAAAAGTCTCATCCTTAGCCCTACTGGCATTTGGGCAGGCTGTCCCTTTGTCGTGGGAAATTGTGCTGTGCCTTATAAGACATTTAGCAGCCCATGACCCCTGCCCCCCCCCATGCCAGCCATGACCACCACAGTACCTTCAAACACTGTCAAATGTCCTTGGCAGGGATCGCCTCCAGCTGAGAACCACTATGGAAAGGGCAAATAAGAAAGGCAAGGGAGCTAGAGAACCATGCAGCTCGGGAACAGACCTGAGTCACACCCCACACCCCGAGGAGGCTGTAGGCTGGGACCCAAATGGCAGCAGGCGACAGCCAGATACCGAGTCTCATGTAGAGCAGAGGGCATGCAAAGGCCTGGAGGTGAGCTCCAAAAGGTGGCCAGTGGACAGAGAATGGTCACGTAAACTGTGCAAGGCTTGGTTTCCAAGTTATGGATGTTAAGCTATCTGTGGTCACTTCTATTTTTTTGGCTTTGTTTGTATTTGTTTGTTTGTTTTTTGAGACAGAGTCTTGCTCTGCAGTTCAAACTGGCCTTGAGCTCACTATGTAGCCCAAGCTCGCCTTGAACTCACAGCAATCTTTCTGCCTCAGTCTCCCGAGTGCTGGGATTATAGGTGTGGGCCACCACCCCTGGCTGGTCACTTTTACTGTGTAAATAGTTCTAATAAAGATAAAAGTACATGAAACTAAAACAGCATCAAGTATTGATGAAGTGATGAAGCAATACGAACTGCTACACATTGCTAGAGGAATCACAAGGCAGCATAGCTTTTCTGAAAGACATGACAGGGTTTTTTTTGTTTGTTTGTTTTTATGGCCTTAAACATACAGTTACAATATAACTCAACAAACCCACTTCTAGAAATTCACCCTAGCGAAATGAAAGCTTTTGTTCACATAAGAACCTTGTCTTGGTTACTTTTCTCTGGTTGCTGAGACAAAGTACCCAACGCCCAAAATGAAGGAAGGAAAGGTTTATTTGGCTCACAGTTTGTGGAGGTTTCAGTCC
>NW_004955445.1:7836846-7842031 GCF_000276665.1 Chinchilla lanigera | reverse complement strand
CAAGCAGCCTCTTTCCCTCCCTTACTTTGTAAACAGGCTACCCCCACCTAAGGGGCATGTAGCTCTCCCATAATCTCCATGCCCTCCTCTTCCACAGGCTCAGGATGAATACAAAGTAAGCACCCTGGCTTCCTGCTGAGTCACTTAGCCAAACCTCTAGACTCCCCAAGTTGACACAATGTATCAACCATAACAAACCTGTACAATGGGCTAACATAGCAGAAAAACACTTACCTAGCATGCACAGGGCCCTGGCTCAGACCTCAGACCTCAGCCCTGCAAAAACAAAAAGTAACACAAAAAAATGTGCAAATGTTTATTAAGAACAGAACAAACAGAAAAGGATCTAAATGATCTAATGGATAAACTGACTGAGGTACATCCATACAGTGGAATACTATTCACCAATGAAAAGAACTCTTAATACCTACAACAATATGGACAGATTGCAAAAGCAGCACACTGAGCTAAAGAAGCCCAACTCAAAAGCTTCATGCTGTAAGACTCTGCTCACATGACATTTTGGAAAGGACAAGGCTGGAGGAACAAAAAACAGCTGAATGGTTGCCAAGGGCTGGGTGTGGACACAAGGGTCCCCAGGGAAGTCTTCTGTGTTTTGAGGGTTACATGTCTGAGCCCATCTGTCCAAAGACACCGATCCTTGCATGTATTACATTTTACTGCAGGTAAATTATGCCTTAATTTAGAAAGTGAAAAAAAATTATTGCAGAATAAGATTCTGTAGTAGGGCTATCATGAAATCACCTCGGGGAAAATCAAGCTTGGGAAAAGCTATGAATGACATGTTGACTCCAACAGAGGCTGGAGTCGCAGGGAGCTGGAAAGGCCAGAGCCAGCTCGGGACCCACCATTTAGACCATGCTTACTATGAACTACTGGGAGTCTCTGAGGAAAGGCAGGCCCTGGGCACCGGGTGTGAGGGGTGCCTGCTTCTCAGCATGTGATGAAAGGGTTGTTGCAATAGGTCAGAGGCAAAGTCAGCAGAGAAATGCTCTGGGCCTCACACAGACCACTGTGGGTTCAGCCCCACCCTGCTGAAGAGGGGGACCCACCTGAGTAGATTACTGGACACTCCTGGTCTGGTCCTCTCTCAGTAGTGGATGCTTTTAACCTTGACTTAACTCAGAAGCTTTGCAGATTCTCTAGGAAAGCGGCTAGAAAGCCTAATCTCTAAAACAGGACTTTGATAGCTGGGTGTGGTGGTGCCTGCCCGTAATCCCAGCTACTGGGAAGGGTGAGGCAGGAGGGTTTCGAGTTCAAGGGTAGCCTGGACAGTTTAGTGAGACCTTATCTTAAAAAAAATTTTTTTTTTTAAAAAAAGAAGAAAATGGTTGGAGATGTAGCCCAGTGTGAAGGCCCAGGGTGCCATCCCCGGTGCCACAAAGAACAAACAGACAAAAAGCAGGAGACTGACATAACTGTTAAAATTTAAGCAGATCTTCAAAACGACATCTGGCCCATCCAACCCACAGAGCAAACTGGGATTTTATTTTTTCTAAAATGAAACCCTTTGGTGCTAGTGATAATAAAGCCTGCCTGAGGAGTCAATGACCCTTGCAATTTCAAAACTGTGGTTTTCCTCTTATGGCTGTTAGGGACTTCCACAGAAGTCACAGTGTTAATACCAGGAAAAACAATGAAAAAAACAGGGCAAAGCGACAGAGGCACAGACCAGTATGTGCGTGTCTAGGAGAGTCTGCGTAAGTCCTGCACTGGCGGTGTTTTCAAGTTCAGCCATAAATGGCAGGGACAGCGCACGACCTTGCCTCTGCTCTCAGCAGCTGGGTGGCCCAAGGAAGTCCCTTCGTATCTCTGAGAACCAGCTTCCTCAGTTTTGAAATGGGGGCGCCGGGTGTACGTGCCTGGGCTGGGTGTGGTGGGACATGCCTGCAGTCCTGACACCCCAGGAGGCTGAAGCAGGGGGATTGCAACTTCAAGTACAGCCTGGGCAACTTAACAATTTAGTGAGCCTGTCTCAAAACAAAAAAATTAAAAAGTACTGGGGATGTAGTCCAGTGTGGAGGTCTTGAGTTCAATCCCCAGCACCACACAAGCTCTTTCAGCGCCTGACTGATAGGCTGTTAAGAGAATTAAATAAGGCGACGGTGTACACAATAGGGTCATTACAGCACTGGTTTCCTATTGCTGCTGTAGCAGCTTACCACACAGTTAGTGGCTTTAAAGCAACGCAAACCCATGGTCTTATAGTTCTGGAGGTCACGAGCCCAAAATGGGTTTTAGGAAGCTGAAAACCCAGGCACAAGCAGAGCTGTGTTCCGCTGGACGCTCCTGCAGGTGGGCGTTTCCACTTCTCCAGCCTCAAGAAGCCACTGTCTTCCTCGGTCCTGGCCCATCCTGCTCAAGGCAGCGAAGCATCTGCCAGTCCCTGTGCCCTCTTCCTTCCCCACCACCTTCTCTGACTCCGCCCTTCTCTGCTGCCTTTTGTAGGGATGCTTGTGATTCCCCTGAACCTGCGGGAAAATCCAGGATGATGATCCTGGACCTAAGGTCCTTAATTTAACCACACCTGCCAAGGCCCTTGCATCGTGTAAGGTGACACAGTCTCAGTTTTGCAGCATTAGGTCACAGACATGTCTGGGGAGCACCATGATTCCCTGTACTACAGGTGGCTATTAGCAGTAGGAGGGTAGCTTGCTGGCTACAAAACTCTGATAATGTGGGACAGTGACAGTAAAGGAAAAAGCCGCTTTGAAGCTGCTGTATTAGACGGGCGTGGTAGCGCATGTCTGTAATCACAGCACTTGGGAGGCTGAGGCAGGAAGATCACCACGAGTTTGAGGCCAGCCTGGGCTACATAGTAAGTTCAAGGCTAGCCTGGACTACCCAGCAAAAACCTGTCTCAAAAATATGTGTGTGTGTGTGTGTGTGTGTGTGTGTGTGTGTGTGTGTATACATAGAGAAAGAGAGAGAGAAGATTGGAAGTATGCACAGCTAAACGCTCACAGCAAGTGTTAAACCCTTGTAACTGGGAATGGAGGTTGTTTTCTCTTTTCATAATGCTTTTATATTTTTATAACAAAATATTTTAATTAAAATGTTAGTAACTATGAAAACAGAAATATCTTGAATATATATACACACATATGTATTTATTTACATGTAGTTCTGACCATCCGTTGCTGCATGACCAACCATCTCCAAACTTAGTGGCTTAAAAACAGCAGTTTAGCAGCTGGGTGCAACAGCCCATGCCCACAGTGTCAGTTCTAGAGAACCTGAAATGGGAAGAGCACTTGAGCCCAGGAGTTTGAAACCAGCCTGGGCAGCATAGCGAGAGCATCTCTTAAAAAAAATACATCAGTATCATTCAGAGCTCTGTGAGTACACACTGCGTGAGAAAGAATCCCCAGGCTCTGCTGAGTGACTCTCACCCTCGGGGTCGCTCATGCACTTCTGAGCAGATGGGTTCTGGGGTTGACCCCGACTTCGGCTGCAAGTCCTAGATGGCGCCTCAGAGCTCCCCCCGGGAGCGGCTGAGACTTCTACCATGCGAGCCAGAGGCTGACAGCCCACAACAGACCCAGCCTCCGTCCTACTATGTTCTGTTGGTCGAAACCATCCCAAGGTCAAGGCCAGTCTGGGTTCTAGGGGGCGGAGGAGCAGTCTCCATATCTCAGGGGGAACGGCACACACATACACGGAGAGAAGGAATTGATGATGGCCATCTCTGAAGTCAAGCTAATCCGTATCTTCTTCTACCATCTCTTCTTGTTTCCCTTTTCTTCCCTCAGGGGAGTATCATTGGGGAAGTTCATCACAGTTTCATGAGTTTCCTGTTAAAACAAGAAACATGTCCCTTCCCACACTATCAAGAGTTTAAGCATCTTAGAGAAGTTGAGGTGGACATTTTTCCTGCTTATTTAAGATCCCTCCCCACTTCCTGCAGCAGCATCCTGGGCTTCCTGGGGAGGGGTTGTCTGGCAGACCACAGTGCTTTGCACTCTGGTAGGCTGTGAGTGGGCATATGACCAGGCCAAGCTAAACAACCCTCTCTGAAATTTGAGTCTTGAATAGAGGGACCAAAAAAGTTCTGAAAGAAAAGTTTACATTAGGAACTGTAGGTGAGTCCCAGTGGCTATCGGGCCCCAGAGGCAGGGATGTATCTGATTATCTAAGCTGAGATTTCTCCACCTCAGCACTACTAACACCTTGGAGCAGATACTTCCTTGTAAAGTATGAGGGGTGGGGAGGAGCATCCTTGCATTGTGGGATATTTAAATACGTCCCTGGCTTCCACCCTACGGTGCTACTAGGCAACGCCCCCCAGCTGTGATGATCAAAAAAGGTTTTCAAACACCAATAGCTAGTGATCTGCTAGAAATCAAGAAAGTACTCCCACTCACAGTAACTACAAAACATAAAAATATCTAGGAATAAATTTAACCAAAGAAGTGAAAAATCTCTATAATTAAAACCTAGGAAATTAAAGAACACACACACACACACACACACACACACACACACACATACATACACACACGGAAAAGTCCTAAGCATGGTGGTACATACTACAATCTCAGCACTTGGGAGGCTGAGGCAGGAGGGCTGGTGTGAGTTTGAGACCAGTGTGGGCTACATGAGTTCAAGGTCAGCCTGAACAACATAGACAGATTCTGTCTCAAAAAACCAGGAAGGAAGGAAAGAAGGCAGAAAGGGAGGGAGGGAAAAAGAGAGAGAGAAGGAGAAAGAAAGATGCTTTATACTTATGGACTGAAAAATCAATACTGTTAAAATAGCCATACTGCTATGTTGACACATACTTACGATCCCAGCTCTAGGAGGCTGAGAAATGCAAGTTCCGGGCCAGCCCAGGCAACTTAATGAGACTTTCCTTCAAAATAAAATAAAAAGGGGCCAGATGTGGTGGCACACTGCTGTAATTCCAGCATGGAGGGAGGCTGAGGTGAGAGGATCGAAAGTTCAAGTCCTATCTGGGCAAGTTAGTGAGTCCTTGTCTCAAAATTTGCCTCTGGGTTCTATCACCACTAAATAAATAAATAAGTAAATAAGGTAGGAGTTGTTGCTTGACAGTCCCTGGTTCAATCCCTCATGCATTAAAAACAAAAACAAAGGCTAGGGATATAGTTCAGTGGCATAAGCGCCTGCCTGGCAAGCACAAGGTTGTGAGTTCAATCCCTGGTAC
>NW_004955445.1:7800732-7836498 GCF_000276665.1 Chinchilla lanigera | reverse complement strand
CTCAAATCAATAAAGTCATCTTCAGCTAAAAGAACAAACCAGGAGCTCTGTATTATCTGACTTTAAGATGAAACATACTACAAAACTGCAGTAGTCAAAGCAGCATGGTGCTGACATAGAGACATATACCTCCTAGACCACAGGGACAGAATAGGAGCCTAAAGGAGACCTGCTTCTGCTGCCAACTGATTTTCAGCAGAGTGCTATGAACGTGCACTGGAAAAAAGACAAGGCTTTTCAACAAAGGCTGCTGGGGAAAACCAGATAACCACATGCAGAAGAATGAAACTGGACTCCTATCTCTTACCGGTTACAAAGTAAACTCTAAGCTGGGCATGGCAGTCAGCACCTGTAGTCCTACAGTCTCAGGAGGGAGAAGCAGGCAGGTGGCTTGCACCTGGGAATTCCAGGCCAGCTTGAGCAATGTAGCAAAGCCCCTGCCCCAAATAATAAGCATCATCATCTAAAAAGGGATTAACAACGTAAATGAAAGACTGGACACCATGCAACTACTAGAAGGAAACATAGGGGAAATGCTTTAGGACACTGGAGTGAGCAAGGACTTTTTGGAAAAGACCCACAAGCACAGGAGACAGAAGCAAAACTTGGCAAATGGAATTCCATCAAGCTAAACGCTTCTGTGCAGCAAAGGAAACGATCAACAGAACGAAGAGACAACCTACAGAATGGAAGAAAATATCTTCAAACTACGCAGCTGATGACACCTTAATACCCAGGATATACAAGGAATTTAAACACTCAATAGCAAAGAAGTAAATAACCTGATTTTTAGAAATGGGCAATGGAGGCCAGGTGTGGTGGTGCACACCTATAATCCTAGCACTCGGGAGGCTGAGGCAGGAGGATCGTTGTGAGTTTGAGGTCTGCCTGGGCTACAAAGTAATCTCAAGACCAGCCTGAACAGCATAGTGAGACCCTGTCTCAAAAACACAAAAATAAAATACATAAATAAGAAATGGACAATGGACCTAAATAGACATTTCTCAAAAGAAGACATACAAATGGCCAAAGGTTACATGATAAAAAAAAAAACAACAAAATGCTCAGTGTCACTAATCACCAGGGAAGTACAAGCCAAAGCCTCAAGGAGAGGTTGCCTTGCCCGAGGAAGTGCAGTTATTACCAGGAAGGCTACAGAGAACAAGTACCAATGAGGATGTGGAGAAAAGCAAACACGGAACTGTTGGTGGACATGTAAATTTGTACAGCTTTTATGGAAAACAGTATGGGAGCTTCTCAAAAATTAAAAATAAAGCTACCCTGTGATTTGGCAATCCCACTTCTGGGTATTGATCTCAAGGAAATGAAATCAGCGTGTCCGAGAGACATCTGCCCTGCCAAGCTCACTGTAGCTCTATTCACAATAACCAAAGAATGGAAGCAACCACAGTATCCATGAGCTGATGAGTGGATGCAGAAAATGCGGTACAGATACATGATGGAATACTATTCAGCCACAAAAAATGAAATCCTGTCATTTTTGACAATATGGTGGAACTGGAGATTATTATGTTGAGCGAAGCAAGGCAGGCACAGGGGAGCAAGGACCACATGATCTTACTTGTAGGTGGAATACAAAAAATCAGTCCCATAGATGTTGGAGTAGAATGGTGGTTGCCAGAGGCTGTGGGAAGGAGGAAGAGGGTTGGGGTGAGGTTGGCCAATGGGTTCTAAGGTCTAGGCAGGAGGCAGAGGTTTTGGTGTGCTGTTGCCAAGCCGGTGATTATAGATTCGGAAAGTGAGGAGAAAGGAGTGTGGATATTTCAGGCATAAAGAGATGATGCTGGAGGAGATGGGTATGTTCAACCAGTCGAGACATTACACCACCTCTATGTCTTGGAATAGCACATACAACACCTGTGTTTTTATGTGTCGGTAGAAAACGACATTCAGATTGGAAAAGACGCCTTCACACACTGTCAAATGTCCCTTGCGTGCCAACGTCATCCCTGTGTCTAAGCCAGTTTAGGCCGGAGGCACTTGGAGAGATTTCAAGGTGCCTTCTGGCATCAACGTGTCCTGATTCTCACAAGAGAGTTGTGGGAAGCCACTCCCTCTAGTTCTCCCACCCGGGATGTTTGAAGGAACAACCTTATTGCTATAATTACCACAGGAAACCTATTTTGCCACAGAGAAGCAAGTTTTGGAGAGGTAAAGGGTAGAGGGCAGAAACAGAAAAAACCTGAATTCTCAATTTCGTTCTTGAACCTAGGACTCAACCAACATTGGAGGTGTCCTCTATCCAGTCCTGGTGGGTCCCTTACTTCTTAGGCCATGTACCCCAAGTGGCACATGTGGGGGGCTGAAGGGAACTGGAGTCTGAATGCAATCACAGATCCTCAGGGCAACATGTTCTGGGGCTTTGAAGCTTGGTTCTAGAACTTTCTTCATTCCTACCAGGTGTCTGACACCTTCTTAACAAATTCCTTTTCTGTTCCTGTTGGCCAGAACCAACATCTGTGACGGGTCCTGGGGAAATCTGGATACATCAGCTGCCTGATTTCAGCCAAAGAAAACCAGCCTCCTTAGATGTCAGCTGCTCGGCGGGGCCTCCTGAGAACCTGTTCTCTGAGCAGACTGACTCATCTGCATGTCATAAAGTGCAGCTTATGAGAGCCACAGGAAAGAGCAAGCCTCCTGGGAACAGGCTGGAGGAAAAAGCAACAAAGAAAACATTTTGGTAAGGTAGTGTTGGGGCAGCACCAGAGAGGGGTCACACCCTGGGTCACCGCCATCAGCCTCAGGACCGCTAGCTTCAGGGGAGGTGAGGGTCCAGCAAAGGGGCAAAGAGGACAGCGTGGTTCTGTGCTTGCAGAGATACTGTAACCCCGAGGGACCTGCTTCTGCCTCCGAGCCTCCGTTGCCTTATCTGTGGAAGGAGCTCATCTTGTAGCTTCTCGGGACCCACAAGATGACACACGTCTGACCGGTTTAGCGATCTGTCTCAACTCGTTGAGGTGTAACTGTGAACTCATTTCATTTTTATATTAATTGCTACCAAATACTCTCTGGTGAAATCTCCGTTCTCCCTCGATAGCAGAGACACGGCAGACCTGGTGGCAGCAGCAGGAGCAGAGGTGGCAACAGGCTCTCGCACGCCAGGCGCTTCGGCAGCACCGTGGCGGTTAACACACTGAATATTCCCAGTGACCCTGTGGGACAGGAACCTCGCGACAGAAACAGCCATTCAGGGGCGGGCTTCCTCCGCCAACCTCTCTCTGATTCCATCAAGTTCCAGTTCCGGGCCCTTTTGCTCGCTAAAGCTGTCTCACACCATTCTTCAAACTCAAATCCCCTCGAATTAAATGTCAGGGTCAGCAAGTGACCCACAGCTGTACCGGACAGCATGGATGAAGACCCGAGTGACAGCGCTGGATGAGGGCAGGCAGGCCTGGGAAAGCGCCCACTGCCAGGTGCCACTTACAGGAAGGTCAAAGCCAGCTAAGAACCAGGGGGCGGGCAGACATCAGGCTCACGGCCACCCTTGCTCAGGGGTGGTGACTAGAGGGGCGCCGGTGGCCTTCCAGGGGCTGGTCACATGCGTGTGCCCAGTTTGCAAGAATTCTTTAAGCTCCACACTACCTATCTACAACTTTTCTATTATTACATGTGTATGCTTTCTGGTATGTTTTGTGATTCGGTAAAAATCTCCTTGAGAAACAACTTCCGTCTCCGGTTCCATTCAGAGTCCCTCTGTGCCCACCCCCATCGCATCCCCGGCTGGAGCTGGGCCTTGGCTCTCAGGGTTGGAGTTGGGCAGGATGGGGGATGCAAGGTCAGGGTGTGCCCGCAGGGTGTGTCCTCTTTCCACCTCTAGAGTGCCACCGGGCAGCAGGAGTGATGGCTGCCCTACTCGTGCAAGGACTCCGCAGTGGCCTCAGAGAGGCAGCGCCAGCCCCCCACGATGGCCTTTGAACTTAAGCTGAAGGAGCTGGGCCCTCCTGACGATACCCTACTGCTGACAGGACGTGTCCAGCACGAAGCAGGTGTGATGAGGGCTCCCCGATGGCCACTTAGCGTTTCTGTACCTCAAGGACGAGATACTGGGGTAAGCTGCTTTTTAAAAAAATGCAGCAGAAATGTTTGGATTCATGGCTAGAAGAAGCAGCCATGTCCACTTGAAGTCTTTTGGGCAGACGAAAGGAAAAGCCAGACATCTTCTGTCCCCTACTGAGTCCCTCCAGAAGCAACTCTGAGACAGGACTGGACAAGTGGCTCATTTGAGAGAAGACCTCAGAAGGCCATGGTTGGGGAGCAAGACAGGAGGGACATAAATGAGCTGTGTGTCACTGGGAAGGTGGGCTCAATCCCACTGGGGGCTGCCGGGAGACTGCCAGGGCTCTGCCCCCAATTTACTCCTCCTAGGGAGCGGGGCACTCAGGTGCCTCCAAACTTCCCCTTGTCCCTGTTGAGTGCCAGGCCGCGAGAGTGCGGAGCCCACGGCAGGGACCTGAGCAGGTGCTCAGCTGAGAGCCCTGGGAATGCCGAGGCCAGGTGCGGTGGGCCAGGTGCGGGGTCAGGGCACACGGGTCCCCAGGTGGCTTCTTCTGTGGGGAAACACGCCTGGCTTCGCTGAAGCTGCTGTTAGTTGGGTCGGGAACACGAGAGGACACCGGGGCGGAGGTCAGAGCCACAGTGAGAGCCAGGGAGGAAGGACAAGCTGCCCAGACCTCTCGGACATGACTGTGGAGGTGAGGGGATTGTTTGCCAGCTGTGTCAAAACAGAGCATGACAGGGATCAGATCATGAGGCCTTGTTGGTAGAGGGAGGAGCGAAGAGAGAAAGCGACAGAGACCTGGAGAAAGACAGGCGCCAGTGTGAAAGATGGGGCGGCAGAGGAAGGGGACACGGACAGAGGAGTTGAAGAACCAGAGAGAGGGACAGAAATGGTGGAAGTATGCTTATCTAAGCTAACAGTCACCACACGAGTGGCAGGACGAGAGGGAAGCCCGACTCACTCTTTTCAAATCATTTTCATTAATTGAATATTATTTTGTGATTAGAAAAAAGAAAGAAAAAAAAAAAACCTAAAAACACCTCACCTCCAATGCTAGAGTCACAGTTTGGCATGAGAAGATGCACACTTTTAACTGCTTCCCTCCGGCTCTTGAGTGTTTCTTGAAGTGATTGAAACACACAGCTTCCTTCCTTTTTATTCTCCTTCTCTTCCTCCTCCTCCTCCTCCTCTTCTTCCTCTCCTTCTTTTTGACAAGAGACAGGTCAGCGTTGCCTCAGTGGTGGGATAGAGGAAGGGTAGTTCAAAATGACAGGGATCTGGCTGGGTGTGGTGGCGCATTCCCATAATCCTAGCACTCTGGAAGGCTGAGGCAGGAGGATTGCAAGTTGCCAGACTGGGCAATTTAATGAGACCCTGTCTCAAAGTAAAAAAAAAATTTTTTTTAAGGGCTGGGGATATAGCTCATGTAAAGGCCCTGAGTTCAATCCATACTACTGAAAGAAGGAAAAAACAAGGGAAGAAGAAAAGGAGGCAGCGGCAAAGGAGAGGAGGAGAGGGATCTGGAGTTGCCTTGAGAGCTAGATTAGCCACCTATCCTCTAGGCTCTATCTGGGCAAGAATCATCTTGTCCTGGGGGATGGAGTAGGGCCATGGGAGGGAGGAGATTGGCTCTGTTTAGGAAGGTGACAAACTTGGGCTTAGATGATTCATTCTTTTACATATTCGCTTGACTTGATTTCAGGGAGTTCCTCCTTTCGCTGAAGCCATGAGCGACGCCCTGGGGATAGACCAGGATGAGCACTGTGTGTTTCACACCCTCAAGGGCTAGACCCATGTGAGGACCCGCAAGGCCAGTGGGGCAAGATGGATCAGCACCAAACAGAGGGTCACGCAGGGCAGGCTGGAGTTCTGCTTTCACCCACCACACTCGGCTGTCACTCCCAAAATGAAGAAGCAGGGAGTGGCAAGGGAGATTCTGATTCAGGACAGTGGTGATGAACTGACGCAGGTGGTTTCCAAAAGATCTTGACTTCCAGAGCAGCTGGTGCTCGGGGGAAGGAATGTGGCGAACAAGAAGTTTCGCGGGCTGGAGGAAGGCAAGAGCCCCGGTGTCGGTTAGCATGCTCTGGGCTGCAAGTAAGAAAAAGCCAACCCGAGGGGTGCACAGTACAGCCATTCACGATCTCTTCAAACAAGTCCAGAGCTAGACACTTCCAGGCTCAGCAACCAGGCTCAACACCTAGGTGTGCAGGACCTAGGTGCTTCCTCTCTTTGCTCTTCTGCCTTAACCTACCGCTTCGTCCTCCTCTCCCACCAGCCAGAACTGAGTACACGCCCATGCCCCAAAGCAAAGGAGGCTGGGGGAGGGGCGACCCCACTTCTCTGGCCTCCCTTAGGAGGCTACAACAGGTGAGCTCTGTCAGCCAGAAGAAGGGGGTGGGGTGATGAGCAAATAGGCAAGCGATAGCACCTGGCTCAGACAGGAATTAATACGTGCTGAGCGCTCTCTGTAGCCCCAGTTGTCCCCTAAATTTCCAGCTTCTCATTTAATAGTTAACTAATAATAGGACCCCATGACTCTAAGAAGACCGAACTGCTCTCAGGTTCTCTCTGCAGGATATTTCTCGGAACCTCTGGGGATGTTCACATGCCCTGTGGACCAGCTAGTCGGTTGCTTGGTGACTGCAATGAGCCATTTCTCTCAGGTCTTCCACTGCCCTTGTCTGCCATCTCTTAACTGCTGCACAAGGGTGCTGCTCCTGTCCCTAACACCATCTCAACCTGGCAGTGGTGACTACCCCCTTTCCTTAACAGTCCCCTAAAATACAGTTGGATTGAGTAGCACGTACATTCAGTGATGGTAACTGGGATACCCACCAATAGTCTTAAACAAAAAAGCTCATTCTAACAATAAGAATGATGCCTGTATGCGACCAGGGTGAAGGTAGCTGTGTGTGTCAGCTGAATATCAGCACTTTCTATCTCTTTCTCATGTAATAGCCTGTGTATGACAGTCTGAAGGCGATTGGGCCAATCCACAGGGTCAGGGTTTCAGACTCCCTCTTTCTACCCCAAATCTGCACTGTTCAATTTGGTACATACTGTGTCACATTCCAGGGAGTAGCATGGAGGAAGAGGTGAAAGGAAGACACAAAGATCTTCCCCAATCCCACCCCACTAGCCTTTAAAACCATGATTTAGAAGTGGACTGCATTATTTCCATTCACATCCTATTGGTCAATGTGTAGTCACATGGAACATCTAGCTGTAAAGGAAGCTGGGAAATGTAGTCTTTCACTGGAAAGGCATGCATCCAGCCATAATTCTATTTCTCTGAAAGTAGGAAAGAACTGATATTGGGGACAATCAGTATCTGACTCAACAGCTAAGATGAGCCTACAACAGTCAATAAAATATTACAGAAGCCTTGGAGATAACAGCCTTGGGAACACAAAATGAAGTTGTATACAAATGCCTCCTGAGGCCCATGTAATTCCTTCATGCTCTGCTTCCTGCTGGTCTGATGCTCCTTTCACTCTATTTTTTTTTTCTTTTTTTTTTTTTGTCTTTTTGAGACAGGGTGTCTGTATGCAGTTCAGGCTGGCCTTGAGCTCACTTTGTAGCCTAGGCTGGTCTCAAACTTGGAACAATACTCCTGCCTCAGCCTCCTGAGTGCTGAGATTACAGGCGTGTGCCACCATGCCTGGCTTGATTTTTTTTTCTCCTTTCTCTCTCGATGGCCACTGTGCTGTGAGAGCCAGCCCACCACTGATGGGTGAGACTGCTTGACTCTTTCTCTCTAGAATGTAATCCTCCCTTCTTTCTCTGGGCCTTAAAAAGCAAAGGGCTGTCCCCTTCCGAGTGAGTCTGTTTCCTGGCTACCTTGGATATGGGCACAAGAATAGCCATGGCCTTCAGAAGAAGGCTCCATCCCCATATGGGATCCCATGGGCCAGGGTGAAGCATCATGAGGGTTGTAAGCACATTCCTCAGGCTGGGGTCCCTCTGCTTCCTGGCACCTCAAATGAGAGCCTTCTCCATCAGCTTCCTTCCAGCGCAAGGGAAGGGAAAGTTAAACCCAGCCCCTCCTCACTGCTTGGCTGGATTTCAAACGCAAGACCATTTCCAACTTCAAATGCAGAAACTACTGGGCCAAATACCTGATTTCAAGACACTCTCTCCCAAGGACTCAGAAACACTCTTAGCTAAATCTAAGCTTAGAAATTAATTCCTTTGCTCTAAAAGTGTACAGTCCTGCTATAGATCCACCCAACTTACATACCTTATCCTGCTGGGTCAGTGAACAAGTCACATAGCTCCCCCAGACTTCACTTTGTTGACAGGCCCTGGAAGGGTGCTGTGGATGTCTGGAGACACAGGGGAGAGTGCTTCTTAGGAGAGCCTGACCTGTAGTCAAGAACCAATACAGGTAGTTTTGTTTTTTTTTTTTTTTTTTTTTTTTTTTTGAGACAAGGTCTTGCTATGTAGTTCAGGCTAGTCTGGACTGGAACTCACCATGTAGCCCAGGCTGCCCTTGAACTAGCAGTGATCCTCCTGCCTCAGCCTCCCAAGTACTGAGATTACAGGCATAGGCCACTACACATAGCTATTTTAACCACTATTACTAAACAAGTCAATTTGGGGAATCTGTATCTGGGTAATAGTCTTGTTTTAGGACTTTCCCCAAGAAACCAGTTCCTCCCAAGTAAAGGGGCAACTTCAAAGACAGAAACAGCTTGTAACCCTTCCAAGAACTTGAAAATCTAGACTTCAGCTCCATGAGCATCTACCTAATTTGGGAAGTCTGATACAAAACTGTCTTGGTTACTTTTTTCTCGTTGCTGAGACAAAATACCCAACGCCCAAAATGAAGGAAGGAAAGGTTTATTTGGGTCACAGTTTGTGGAGGTTTCAGTCCATACCTGGCTGGCTCTGAGGCAGAAGATAGCAAAGCAACAAGAGCAAAGGGGGTAAATGGCAGCCAAACAGCAATGCAGCCAGTGCAGAAAGGAGAATTGTGGCAAGCAGCCTCTTTCCCTGCCTTACATTGTAAACAGGCTACCCCCACCTAAGGGGCATGTAGCTCTCACATAATTTCCATGTGCTCCTCTTCCACAGGCTCAGGATGTATACAAAGTAAGCACCCTGGCTTCCTGCTGAGTCACTTAGCCAAACCTCTAGACTCCCCAAGTTGACACAATGCATCAACAATAACACTCCACCCCTTGTCAACTTGGCAACCAGATACATTTTTTTAAACCATCTTCCAGGTACAAAGACATTATATTCCATTAGAACCATAACATTTCACCTCCTAAAGACTCATGCACATCCCTTTATGCAAAAGGCATTTAGTCCATCTGCAAGAGTTGCCAAAGTCCTAACAGTTGCAGCATTGCTGAAGAGTCCAAGTCCGAAGTCTCCTTCGAGATGTAAGGCAAACTCTTAGCTGTGACCCCCTGTACAAATGAAAAGTTAAACACTTCCAACGTTCAATGGCACAAAATAAACAGTACCATTCCAAAAGGTACAAACAGGGGGATACAGAGCATTGGGACCAAAGCAAGTCCAAAATCCAGCAGGGTTAACATTATGTCCTGTAATTCCACATGCAGCATCTGAAGCAAACTGTGGCACATTGTGAGCTCCAAAGGGCTTGCATGAGTCCACCTCTATGGCACTTCCGGTGGTTACAGCTTCCACAGGTTCTCTCTTAGGCCTGCTTTACTCCCTCCTTGCAGCTTTCCTTAGATGATCCATGGTCCTGGCTTTTCTAAACTTCTGAGTCTCCAGGGCACCTTTTGCTTCACACTCACAGCCTCACACACTGCCCCCTCAGGGGCACACGGCCTGGCCTTCCAGGCCTTCTGAAATCTGGGTGGAAGCCTCTTTAACCTCAGAACTCTTGCATTCTCCATGCACCTAAAGCCAGGGCCACAGGGATGATGCCAAGGTCTGCTGCCACCTGGAGCAGTAGCCAAGCTTTCCTCTCTCTTGGCCACAGGGGTCGAGTGCCTGGATCGCTGGGCACTCTGAATCCAATTCTGAGGAGCAGATTTTCTATGCTGCCACCATCTGGAATCTGGTGCGGCCGCCGCCGCCATTCTGGAACATGGTGATGAGCAGCTTTCTTCTCAAGACAAGGTCTTTCACCTTTGCAGTTTTGAGGCTGCAAAGGGTGGAGACTTGCTGCTTCTTGTGATGCCCTCAGGCCATCTTTTTTAGTTTCTTGTTCCTTCTCAGCAATGGAGATCTCCTCAGCTCCACCTTTACAGTCCACAGCTTTACTGCAGCTTTCTTTCTGGCCAAACTCACAACATTTTAAATCACTGTGCTGGGCTCTTTGTTCTTGATTCTCAATATAAATCTGGCTAAAAGCCCCCAACAATAGCCATGCCACTTCCCCAACGTCTGACTGCCTTGAAATTTCTTTTGCCAGATTAACCAGTCCACTGCCGCCCTTAATCTCAGTCTTAGGCAAAGTCTCTGGACATGAGCAAAATGCAGACAAACTTTCTGCCAAGCCATAACACGCATCATCTGGAGTCCAACAACCAATGAAGTCCTTCTTCCCAACAGAAACCTCCTGAATCTGGTCTTTACCAGCAAGATTTCTGTCAGCCTTCTGGTCTTTGGAGCTCTGACCAGAATCTCCCAAACAGAACAGCCGAAGGTGTTCTAGCCCTTCTCTTTCAGGCGACATCTCTGAACCTTTCCAAACACTTCCCACAAGCCATTTCCAAAGGGTCTTGAACCACATGGTCAAGTATACTCACAGAAACAACCCCACTCCTCTGGTACCAAATTCTGTCTTGGTTACTTTTCTCTTGTTGCTAAGACAAAATATCCAACACCCAAAATGAAGGAAGGAAAGGTTTATTTGGGTCACAGTTTGTGGAGGTTTCAGTCCATACCTGGCTGGCTCTGAGGCAGAAGATAGCAAAGCAACAAGAGCAAAGCGGGTAAATGGCAGCCAAACAGCAATGCAGCCAGAGCAGAAAGGAGAATTGTGGCAAGCAGCCTCTTTCCCTGCCTTACATTGTAAACAGGCTACCCCCACCTAAGGGGCATGTAGCTCTCACATAATTTCCATGTGCTCCTCTTCCACAGGCTCAGGATGTATACAAAGTAAGCACCCTGGCTTCCTGCTGAGTCACTTAGCCAAACCTCTAGACTCCCCAAGTTGACACAGTGTATCAACCATAACAAAAACCAATAACCAAGAGTCCTTGTTCAAAAATTATGAAGACTTTCCAGACAATGACAGTGGTGGTAGCCAAATGGGTGGTGTACATGCGTGCGTGTGTGTAGCATATAGCAGGTCGCAATATATATTATGAAAACAGCTGGGAATACAGGACAGCCTGCTTTTTCTGCTCAACAATCTACATAGTTGTAGCAACAACAGCCAGATTAATTGAGTCCTTGTCATGAACTAGAGACCAGTGTGAGGTCTTTCCACACACCATCTCATTTAACTTTTGCTTTCCTGCCTTATGTATTTTTTGTTTTTAGTTTTTTGAAGCAAGGTCTCACTATGTAGTTTAGGCTGGCCTTGCATTTACTAAGTAACCCAGGCTGGCCTTGATCTCAGAGTGATCCTCCTGCCTCAGCCTCTCAAGTGCTGTGATTGCAGGTGTGTGGTATCACACTCAAGTTCCCTGTCATATGTAAAAGATGAGAAACTGAGGCCCAGAGAAGATAAAGAACTTGCCCCAAAACACAGTCACTCAAGTCAGCTGGTTTCCAGAAGCTGCACCCAGGACCACCATGCATGTGACAAGAGTGTCCCTGGCCCTATAAACGGGATAGAGGCGAAGCTGGAAACCCTCCCCACACTCCTCCTTTGCTGAAAGCCCAGGGCCAGGTCTGCTTTCCATCCTTGAGCCCAACTTCCTTCTTCAGTGACCCCTCCACCCCCGCCCCATGCCCCTGACCCTTTGTTTTCAGAACATACAAGATCTCTCCTTCCAGCTCCCTCAGGCCTCCTCCCGCTGCCACCAGGAAAGTCACTCTTACAAGACAGCTGGTGTGGGGGCACATTCCTGTATTTCTTTTGAATGGCTCTGAATCAAGTCTAAAATGTGCTCTGGGGTGGAAAGGCGGAGGAATCTTTGTAAGAATGAGAAAGCACCCAGAGAGGCTTTCAGTGGGGAGCTTCTGCAGCTCTCACATAGTTAACAGAACTTCAGAACAAGAAGCAGCACACTGAGCTGAACTGAGTTCTGGTCCTGGCTCCACCATCTTACCCGTGTGACTATGAGCAGGTTGCTTAACCTTGCTGTGCTACAGATAAGTGGGGACCACAGTGTTGCTAAGTAATAATATTATCTGCATCAGCAGCGCCCTCATTATCATTGTGACTATTTTTGGAGCTCATGAACATTCTTAGATTCACTGTACAGATCATGGCTGAGAACACAGATGCTGAACCAGATGCCTGTGTTCACATCCCACTATCTTACTAACTGGCTATATGACCTCCCTTAAGTAACGGACCTCCCTGAGCCTCAGTTTCCTCCTTGATCAAGTTTTCCCATGGACAGAGAGATGGGCTTAGAGGTGACATGTGTGCCTCCATCAAGTCAAAGAGATTCCAGGCCAGGCCTCATGCTGGGATCCCCAGGAGGAAGAGGTTGCTGAGTTGACAAGCTGTTAGCCTGGAGCTGGGAGGCCTGCCCGGTTATCAGGGAAGAGGGCCTGCCTGGGCCGCAGCAAGCACAGGGAAAGTAGATAAGAGAGGTAGCAAGAGGCAGAGTCATGCTGACATGGTCCGAGCTCCTGGATCTAACTGTGCCTGAAGCAAGCCATCTTCGGACTTCCCATTTTCATGAGCCACTGAATTCCCCATTTTGCAAAGGCCACTTTCAGTTGGGTTTTTCTCACAGGCGAGCATCCAGGCTGACACCAGGAGGTTAAGCAATGTCCCCAGGCCCCAAGGCCCCATGAGCAACAGACCAAGGATTTAGAAGCTCTGACCGGATGTGCCACCTTGCTCCCTCTTCTTTCCCCTCTCTTAATACTCATGCTAGTCTGTGAAATGGGGCAGCAGCAGGTTCTCAGGGCTGTTGGGAAATAGAGGCTGATGGGAACTCGGGTAGCCGACACCTTTCATGGCTGCAGCCAAAAGCCCCGAGCGTCCAGGTTCTAGTGCTTTGGGCCTCGCTTTGCCCGCTGCTTACTCCACTAAGGGATGTCTTTGGCTGCCCCAGACCAGCTGTGCAGCCCAGGTGCCCAGACCCCTGGAACAGCGTGTGACTCTCATAGGGAGGAGCCACCCCCTTTTCTGGCTGTGTGCCCCAGAGACTGACCCAGGAAACTGGATGACCCCTACAAGCTCTGAGTCTGTGAGGTGCAAAGGAGCCCTGTCATCTCGACTTCCAGAACCTTCCCAGGACTGGTGGGTGTGTCTTGCTGCTCAACAAGGTCAGCATGGAACCAAATTGACTTGTCTTGGTTTTTCAAGTTTACAGCTAGTGGCAATGACAGGTGATAAACAGATATATAAAACATATAAAACAGATATGTAACACAGTACTGCATAGTAATGCGAGGGAGAAAATGTCATCAGATGCCTGGAAAGTGCTAGGAAGGACAAAGGACAGTGTGATGGGCACTGCTTATTAGGAGGGGTGACGGGGGGCCTCTCTGAGGAAGTGACATTTCATTTGAGCACCAATGTGGACTCATCCGGGCCCCAAGTTCTTCACCAGGTCGCTTGCTGACAGCGCTCGGTCAGGAATCAGCAATCCCTCAGAGACTTGGTAGGCAGCCGTCCTGCACGGACAACTGTGGGACATTTCAAAAAGTTTAATGGGTCATTGATTTGTTTTGCTGATCTCCTCCATTAGCTAAATCTGTGAAGGAAAGGCCGGAGGAGCTCATGAGCTGCTTCCCCAGGCACGCCTGCCGGGAAAAGGCCTCGGCACTCATGACACATGATCACTTGTTTATTCTCTAACCAGTCATCACTCAAAGATTCCCCGTCACCACCATCACGGCACTGGGGGCCCTAGGGTGTGGCTGGTTCTGGGAGGCGGGGAGCCAAGAGGGCTCCACAGAGAAAGCCAAGCCTCAGAGTCACAGAGGACTCTAGCACCTTGAATCCCTCCTCCCCACCAAATGTGAGGTGCTTGGGACACAGACAGGAAGTTCAGGTCTCTGCTCTAAAGGAACACTGGTGGAGGGAGGGGAGAGGAAATAAGCCAGCCAGTTAACAACCTACCTGTATGCTGTGATGTAAACACGAAAGGTGTGTGGGAGAGAATGCCTGGGGGCTATTTTGGAGAGGCAGTCAGACCTACCTGTGGAGGTGACTAACTGACCTAGGCCTGAAGGGTGAGGTCTTTAAGAAGAGTGACCCAGGCAAGACCAGTTGGTGCAAAGGTCCTGAGGTGGAAACCAGCTGGGTGTGTTGAGCAAGGACACAGAGTGAGGGGTGCAAGGAAAGAGAGGCTGGGGAAGTGGGGAGGGGCCTGGACATGTGGGTTTGGGAGCCAGGGTGATGAAGGCAGTTTTATTCTAAGGAGAATGGGAAACTTGGTGAGTTTGCATGTGATTACTTCTGAATCCTTCTTAGTCTAAATCTTCAGAGCTCTTGCTGCTGCAATGGGAAGAACAGATGTAAGAACAAATGAGCTGGTGCCTGAAATTAGGGGTTTCACCCAAGACTGATATTTGTGATCAGGTTTCACTTTCTACCATGGTAGTGGGTTGAGCAGAAGCCCCAAAAAAGATATGTCCAAGTTCTAATACCCAATGCCTGGAAATGTGATCTTATTTGGGAAAAGGGCCTTTGCACATGTAATTAATTTAAAGAGCTCACCATGAAGATGGTCTGGATTACCAGAATTGCCACATCAGTCTGCATGAGGCTGGGCCTGCAATCCAATGACGGGTGTTCTTATAAAAGAGAGATGGAGGGAGATGTGACAGACAGGAGGAGACACAGAGAAAGAAAACCATGTGAAACAAGGCGTAAGTGGTAGTGATGAGGCCACAAGCCAAGGAAGACTGGAGTCATCAGATCTCAAACAGGCAAGGAAGGGTTCTGCCCTGGAGCCTCCAGAGGGAGCAGGTGTTGTCGGCACCTTGCATGTTGGCCTCTGGGGCCTCAAGAACTGTGAGGGAATGCGGTTCTGTTATTATAAGTCACTGATTTGTTACAGCAGTTGTAGGAAACCGGAGTAGCCATGAAATAGCCCAAACTGGGGCCCAGTTGAGGCTGCCTCAGCCCTGTGCTGTGCCACCACGTCCTGTGCAGAACTTTGGCCACGCCAGTCATCAAGCAGCACTCCTGCAAGTCTGAGGACCACTTGGGCTCAAAATGGGTATTTGACTGACTGACTGATTTTTGTGGTACTAAGATTGAATCCAGAGAGCACTGAGCTATATACTCAGCCCCTTTTGTATTATTTTATTTTGAGGCAGCATCTCTCTAAATTTCCCAGGCTGGCCTTGAATCTGTGATGCTCTTGTCCCAGCCTCCTGAGTAGCTGGATTGCAGGCCTGTGCCACCACAACTGGCTGTATTTGATGAATTTCCTTACTTAGCTCAACAAAGAGGGATAGGAACGAACCAGATGAGATTTCTTTCCTTCCAAGGAGCTCTTGTGCTGCGGGCTCCAGACAACTTAGTCCTCAAGTATGTAATATGAGGGCAGGAAAAGCCCATGTACTTGGAGAATCATTTACATGGCCTAAGACTTAAATCAGACAGTTTTGGACTGTGGGGCTCACAAATCTTCACCAGAATGGGCAACTTTTATTACTCCCCCAGTGGAACCCTCAATTTCCAAAGACACTGCCTGTTCAACCGGTTGTGTTTATTCAGTAAAAATTCACTGACCCCTCCATTTGCTGCTATTTGAAGGTATAGAATAATGAGAGCTAATATATATATTTTTTTAATTCCGGTACCGGGAATCAAACTCACGACCTTGTGCTTGCCAGGCAGGCGCTGTGCCACTGAGCTAAATCCCCAGCTCAATGAGAGCTAATATTTATCGAGCTGCTCACTAAGGAACATTCTACGTAACCATGCCATCTTCACACCACCTGTACGAGGTTATCGCCTTTATCACCTCGATTTTATAAAGGAGAGAGCAAAGGCACAGAGGTGAACATAAACTCACCCAAAGCTGCACCGCTAGTATTTAGTAGAGCCAGAATTTGGATTCAGGCAGCCTGGCTCCAAAGCAGGCACTCCTGTGAAGACCAGTTTAGAATCCATAGCACCAAAGTGGTCTCCATACCACTTTATAATGCTACTCTGGATGAGTGATTTTTGCCTTCCTGTGCCTGTTTCTTCATATATAAGATGGGAATCACATCTTGGAGCTTGTTGCCCAAGGAACTGGAATTCAACCTGCACTACCAGGCAGGTGCTCTGGGCAGGCTTGGCACGCGAATAGGATTGGGATGACATGGTCCTATGACTCCATATAACGCGCCAGGCCCAGAGGTAGGTGGTTTAAACTGGCCTGCAGGAAGGAAATCTCATCCTTCTCATGGAAACGCTTCCACAACCACAACTTTTAGAGCTGACTGGGGCTGCTGGTTGAAAATACAGATTCCTGGGCCTCGCCTGGGGGCCCTTGCTGGAAGGGAGATCCAGCAGCCCGCACTGTTCACACTTCCCAGGAGATTGTCAGGCATCACGGGAATTTGTGCTCCGCTGAGTTCAGCCCGAGCAGGATTTCCCCATACACTGGGAAATACAGAAAACCATCCCGCGACCCCATCTGTTCATTCCTGCCCAAACCAAAAGCTTGCGTTTCAGACGGAGAGGTTACCCTAAGAAAGAGCAGTGTGTGGGCTGTCCCCAGCAGCCTGGAGAATTGTGAAGCTCTAAATTTCATGAAAAAAAGGCGGGTGGACATCTGACTGGAGCCCAGGGACTAGAAAGGGAGCCTGCTGCCCTCCGCCCATGCCCCAACTGGGAACCCTACAGCTAGGACCCTGGCGCAGCAGGAAAGATGCAACACTACCTCAAGGTCACTCAAGTCACTCAGTCAGGTCTACAGTCGAACCCAAAATCCACCCTGGCCTCGTAAACCCACGCCCTGTGGGCGGGGCTCCCAGGGGTCGCCTAGGCAACGGGAGCGCGCCACGCCCAAGCCAGGAGCTCGGGAGGGGAGCGGGCAGCGTGTGCAGCCAGCGGTCTCGCGGGGGTAAGGCCACTACCCCAGCCAGCCTCTGACCCCGCCCCGCGGAAGTTCTTGCCGACATTTACGAGTGATGATTGGTTCTGCAGCTATAGGGGCGGAGCCTGCGGCAGGAGGGGTGAGTACTTCCGCTTGCCGGGTTGACATGAAGCAGCAGCGGCGGCTAGGGCGGCGGTAGCGGCGAGAGTCGCGGCTTGGAAGGGGCCTCGGGGCTCAGCGCGAGACGCGGCCTAGAGCGACAGGCGGTGTAGCTGGCCGAGGAGGGGGCGCGGCGCCGCCCTGGCCCGTCATGGAAATGGAAAAGGAGTTCGAGCAGATCGACAAGACCGGGAGCTGGGCGGCCATTTACCAGGTGCGGGAGCGCCCCGGAGCGCGGCAGGCCCTTCGCTTAGGCCGCGGGAACCTTCTCCTCCGACCCCCGGTCCCTCATCGCCGCGGGGTCCCGTTCTGCGTCTCGGCCCTGCGGCCTGGGGTTCTGTCCGACAGCGGCACAGGCCGACCCCCATCTCTCTTTGTCCCCTCGGTGAGCCTGCGTCTCGCCCGGGCTTCGCAGCCCCCTCCGATCCCCCAGCTACCGCACCCCCGCCGGCCCGGTGACCTCTCGGCCCCGTGGGCCGCCGTCTACCTGCCCGGCGTGAGTCCCTCACCCCGCCCCGCCCCCTCCCGTCCACCCTTTGTCCCCTGGGGTTGCTTTAACACCCCCACCACTTCCTTTTCTGGAGCGGACCACCTCTGCCTCCCTTCCTTTGTCTCCCTGGGGGAAAGGCCTGCCCCCCCACCTTCCTTCACATTTCCTTTCCCCTAGTCTCGGTGTGCGGCGAATCCCCGGGATGACAGTCCCCTTCCCCCTTCCTGTTCATTCATTTATTGGCCATCAGCTGGCTTGCCGGTTCCGTGCTAGGCACCGGGGATAGTGTTTGTTGAGCAGGACAGGCAAGATCCGACCTCGGTGGAGCTTGGGGTTGAATGAGGCTGTGGAACCCAGAAGCAAGTCATTTCAGATGGTGACAAGTGTTGTGAAAAGAACAACACCCTGCCGCCGTGGAGTGTGGCAGCACGGAGAGCCTGCAGCCTGAGAGAAGGGGCAGAGGAGAGGTCCGCCAGAGAGACATTTGCTCTGTGCGCTGATGAGGAGGAGCAGCAGACCTTGACATTATCAGGCCCAGGAGACTTCCAGCGAGGCTTGCAGGACCCACTCCACCCGGGGCCAGAATACTACTCTTTCAGGCCGAGAGTAGGGTCGGCTAACGTTTAACCCTTTCTGAAGTGGCATCTTCCCCCAGTGAACATCTTATCCTTTGGTCATGGCTCAGATGCTGGTATCTTCTCAGACCTCCTCTACTTGTGGGTTTTAATGGTTCATAAAAGTTAGCAAGGTAAGGTTTCTCATAGATTTATAAAAACAGATTGAAAGGGGCTGGGGATTTAGCTCAGCGGCAAAGCACTTGCCTGGCAAGCGCAAGGTCATGAGTTCGGTTCCCGGTCCCGGAGAAAAACCAAAAACCAAAAAACAAAAAAAAAACAAAAAACAGATTGAAAGCACGAAGAGGTCTTCCTTCACAAGCAGACAGATCATCTAAAGAAACTATGTACTCCTGATTAAATGCCATTGTGGGGGTTGTGAGGCTTAACCAGAACCACACTCGCTCAGTATTTTAAATAAGCAAGGTACAAAATAGATTTTTGTTATCTCCTACCTCTTTTGTCTGTAACTCACTATTATTTGTCTATTTGTTTTCCTGAGAAACTATTTTGTAGACAATAATATGTAAAATGATAACCATTGATAATTTCCTACCATTTTGTCTGTAATTTGCTAAGTCCCCCCTATTATTATGTTATCCTTCTTTTATTCTTTAAAATAAAAAAAAAATAGATTTTTGTTAATTGTGTAAAAGGAGAAGGTAGTTTCTTAGTTTTCAGCTTGTAGGCTCAAAAGGCAGATTGTGAGATCCATCAACTGTAGTATTAAAATCTATTTTGAGCCTCACTTAAAAGAGGAAAAAGCTTTAGGCAGTTCTTTGGTATGCTGGACTTTTTTTGGCAGCCTTAATTTCAAGTATATTTAACAGGATTCTTAATACTTGGGCTGTAATGAATATTAACTTCTGGTAGACTAACGTTTATAACTGTACTCTGTGTAAGCATGATTGATCAATATATAAAAATTTGTATTCCATGTCTGATCTCTGCAAATTAATTGAATGAGCTCCACCAGTGACTGAGAATATGTAGACAAATTCTCTGCATCAGATCTAATGCAATAGATCCCAGAGTGGCTTTCCATAATTGCTGGTCTAAAGTGTTGGAGTTAATTGTGAAATACTCCATAACTTGAGGGTGCATTCAGGGGAATCTTTTATACTGAAACTCACTGTGTTGGTAACAAATCCATTTTATTTTTTAAAATTTGACTTCCTACAGTTTTAGGTCAGACTGGCCTGACCTGACACCCAAAGCATTGTGAAAACTGTGTTAAGAATGCTACCAGCATGAAACTATTGATCTTCAATTAATTCCCCTCATTGTTCTTAAATTTCTCCACATTTAAATCCCACAAGTAATGAAGACAGCCTCCCCCAGTGGATTGCCAGATTCCTGGAGGTGGTTTCTTTTGATCTTAAATATTGTCACTGTGGGTTTTCTTCACCTCTAAAGTGCAAATATTTTCATATTCTAAAATCAAAATCAGAAGCTCCTTTTAAATTAAAAAGTGGTTCTTTATCTTAACAACTGTGGCATGTTTAAAAACATAGAACTCAAATGACCTTGAGAGAATGCAAGATGGTTAATTTTCCAAGACATGTCGGTTTACCAAAGAAATGTGTCTGCTGTTGGTTAGAAAATGGAAGTTGAAAAAAATTAATATTTTATAGCATATAATGAGGGCAATCTTAGGCAAAGTCATATTTTGAGTCATATAGTCAAAAAAAACTATATTTTGTGCAGAGGAGATGGTGTAGTCCGTTGGACTTAGGAAAATAATATGTAACTTTTGCTTAAAACTTTATGAACTAGGCAGTATAGTTTCTGAGTCAAACTTTTCTAATTAGGGCAGAAAGATGCTCATACTTGGAAATAAATGGGAAAAGGACGAAGGGTGAAGTGGTGTTGAGTGCTGATGAAGGTGGCAGCTTCGGAAACAAAGGTTTCAGGCAAAGATTCTTTGCCGGCTCAATTTGATAAAGTGAGCGCAATCATGTTTTAAATCTTTAATGCTAATAAATCGCATAATGCTAACAGGCATTTAGGTCTATCAAAAGTCTGCTTTGATAGCATCTGTAGATGGCTTTAAACATCGTTCTCTTGCATTTAAATGACTTACAGTCATCTGATTTGAAAGTGGAAGTGGTACCGTATTCAGTGAGCCTCGTGCTTGAATTAGTCTTTCTGTGCAAAGGAGAGAGCTCAGATAGGGCAAAGGCACTGGTTTTTTATGATGAGAGAAGAGCTGGAATGAATGGAAAGATAGATGCTACGCTGCCCTCCGTTTGTGGTTTAAGAGGGCCTGGGTCAGGTGTTTTGCTCTTTTTTCTCATCTCTAGTCTTTGATGCTCTGTCACAGCTCACTACTTTTCGGTGTGAATGATTTGATTGTTTCAGATAAAGGAGATTGCCACAGTGGCTTGTGACTTGAAGGCCAGATTTTATTCCATGTTAGAGGCAAGCTTTGTAAAATGAACCACTCTTCCAACTGACATTTGTTTTTATAGCTGCCTTCATTATGAAATACCATCTGATGCCTGATGGGGTTGAAACCATGTTATAACAGTAACGCACTAAAATTCCTTACTGGCATATACAGCTGATGTTGTTATATTCCAAGAAGGCCAGTATTAAGACTTCCCAATGATGTTTATTTAAACAGAGTTCTCTTCAGAGGAAAAAAAAAACTATATTTTGTGCAGAGGAGAAAGATCTATGCACTATGACTCACTTCACTTTAAAAAAAAATGATAAACGGAAATGACATGGGGAGATCGGGAAGTTCTAGTCATCTTGAGTGACCCATTAGCTCTAAATATTCTTGTGTAGTCCTGGTTTGAGTGAACTAAATTTAGGTGTCTGATCGTGACTTTCAAAAGGTGTAAAGGCCTTTGTAATTGTTCGTACAAAATTGATAAATTACCGGGGAGCATAACTAAAAAACTGTGTTGGGAAGAACTTACTGCTATCATTATTTGACATCTCTAGGGTGTTTATAGTTAATTAGTACATCATATGGTTCTAAAAAGTTAGCTGGCAGTTAATGGTAAATAGATAAAAGAAATGGTTTTTAGCTGCTAATGACCAACCCATTGCATTTTCATTTTAGTATGAATAGCTCCTCAAAACATTTAAAAAAAAATCTGATATTGAATAATGTAACTAATTGAATATGTACTGAATTTTGTGATAGAAATGAATATGAGGGGCCGGGGATATAGCTCAGTGGCACAAGCACCTGCCTGGCAAGCGCAAGGTCCTGAGTTTGATTCCCGGTACCCCCCACCCCCACCAAAAAAAAGAAATGAATATGAAATTTTCCTATGGAGATTTTTCTGACTTGAACTGCTAAATGAACTGCCTTTTCTTTGTTCCTCTTTTTTCCTTTCCTTCTTTGAGAGGATCTGATCTTTTCTGATCTTTCTGGTTGCAGAATCTCTTTGGCAATTTTTGTTCTATGCTGTGCTTTTAACTGCAGTGCTTTTAACTGCAGATACTTTTTCTGAGGCCTTCCCAAGCCCAAGTATATTTTGCGTAACTTGGCTTTCTTCCCTACAGTGTTTATGTTAATCCATTCCCAGTACTAACCAGTACTGGCAAATAGACTGGGCATGTTCTTTGTGCTACCCATGTTTGGGAAACTTGGAGTTCTACCTGAGTCGTTGTTTTCTGTGTGGTGTGATTTGGCACCGGCCATTCTATGTACAAATTTTGAGTACCCAGCAGTGCCGGGGACTTAAGAGTAGTTCTTGATTCCTTCTAATGTCTTTCATCTGTTGGTTACTATGGCATCCACCCAGTGGAATAGTTTGTCCAGTTTTGCCTGTAAGACGGCAAAGAGACTGCAGAAATGAGTGAAACTGGTTACCTGTTCGTCTGGTCCCTCAGCAGTCTTGATCCACTTTCCCCCTCTGCTATGTATTTCGTCACATTATCGCTAGAATACTTGTTTTGAAAACAGACCCGAGCCTCTCACTCCTCTGTGCAGCTCCTCTTAATACTTTCATGATTGCTCCTTCACATGGCAACAGGTTGCACTCGTCCACTTCCACAGAGCTCTTCAGGCACCTTTTTTTGGGGGGGGTACTGGGGATCAAACTCAGGACCTTGCACTTGCCAGGCAGGCACTTGTGCCGCTGAGCTATGTCCCCGGCGCTTATTCCAGTCTCACCACAGGGCCGTGCTCTCGGAGCACAGCCTCTTTCCTCCCTCCGTACCACTGCTCAGCACTGGTCTTGGGGGCCTGCCCCACTCCCTCTAGCTTGCACCGTCCAGCTCAGATGAGTGTCCTGTCCCAAGTGTTTGCACACAGCCTGATGCACGTGCTTTCCGGGGCCTTGGCCTTGTTATAACTGCTGCGTTCTGTCTCTGGTGCCCAGGCTTCCTGAGGTCACCTGTGCCATGATCATTTGCCATTGAGTCCTCTGCACCTGGCACCGCGAACGTTGGGATTGAATTTGTTAGCAGCACTTTGCTGGTCTGATTGTTTAATGCTGTATCAGACATGGTTCCCAGGTCCCATTGGAAGGGGACAGTGACCGAAACAAATGGATTAGCCCACATTGGTACCAGCAGTAGAGGCTACTCTGGGAGTGCTGGCCTGAGGAGGTCATTTCGTGTTAACTGCTGTGAGCCTTTGGATGAAAGGCTGGACGTCTTGTCCAGTTGATGCCATCAGTTTGTTTCATAGAAACATTGAATTTAATAACACATTTGTGTTCGGTGTGAGATGAAGTTATTCATAAGCAGCAGGAAGATGATATGCCTTTCTAAGTGTTGAATTACTCTGGCCTAATCACTCTTGACTTGTTCTCACAAGCCTTCTAGAGGGGCTTCATGTTTAGCTGGTTCATAAAGTATTTGATTGTGGGATAGAAAATATGGTTCTCCATAAAGTAACAACCCTTACAAAGTCTGTTTTGTTTGTTTGTTTTGTTTTCAAGCTATAACTGGTAAAGGCAAGCATTTTTTGGCTTTTGATCAGACCACCCTTAGGGCTAAGAAAAGAATGTAATCTGCTTTCTAATAAGTGAGCCAGATTGGGGTGCTGTGGCACATACTTGTACTCTCAGCTACTTAGGAGGCTGAGGCAGGAGGGTTGGGACTTTGAGGCTAGCCTAGACAGCATAGTGAAACTTGTCTCCACAAAACAAAAACAAAAACAATTTAAGAGACACATTAATGTCCTCAGTGTCTGGCTGTGAGTTGTAGTTTCAGCTTTAACCCTTGTTGTGCTGAATGGGTCTCTTCCTTTCCTTGGGCCCAGTCTCTTCATTTGTAAAAATGATCCTGGACTGACTGATCATTGAGTCTGAGTCAAGTAATAAAAGTTCTTACTGTACTCGCAAAGAGAATTGAATGTTCCTGATGTAATCCTTGTAAAAACTGCAGTGGTTACTCAGTTTTGTAAGGTGTAGGTAGGTACATTTAGGCTCAATGATTTATAGGCCTGCCAGTATAGTTAACAACTCAGAAGAATTGGGACTTTATGAACAAAGGGCATTAAACACTTTTAATAAGTGGCGTTTGTTTGATTTGTGATGTGGGAAAATGAATAGCCCTGGCACACGGTTGTGTTAGCAGTTTTCCTCTAACTAGCAATTGGGTGGTTTTCCTGTAACAGATAGAGGAACTGATTCTTGAGAATTTACGAAAGATTCAGCCCCAGCTAGATACTCAGAGTGGCTGCCCTTTATGTTGTAATTTTAGAAAGAAACCTACATCTGGCCTAGGCTTCATTTGAATAAGATGAGAGTTCATGCATCTGTTGTGTTTGAGGAGAAAGTACCTAAGTCTCCAGCACTTACAAATAATGCTGCACTTTATGTAGAAATGGTCTTCATAATTTACTAGCTGTTGCCTTCTTTTTTAGCGTGGCTTAAAGTAATCATGAGTATCTTGCTGATAGTTTGTAAATTTTGAATAAAAACTAGAAACAAGGCCACTTCACATGGAAGACCCCTTGTGCCCAAACAGCCAAAGAAAGGTTAAGGCCTCCAAAATGTATTGACCTTCAGCTGTGGTACAAGTCACACTGCATACAAATACTGCTGCTTATGATATTCATTCATATTCTCTCTCCCTCTTGCTCTCTCTCTCTCTCTCTTTCTCTCTCTCTCTCTGTCTCTCTCTCTCTCTGCTTCTGTTTCTCTGTCCCTGCCTCGACTCCCCTCCTCTCCTCTCCTCTCCTCTGCTCTCTTCTCCGCCTCTGTCTCTCTCGCTGTCTCTCTCTCATTTTGAATGTTTAGGATTGTACCAAGGCAGTGAGTAAAGTTTTAGGTACTCCATGCTACTTAGAATTAGTGCTTCAAGAAGTCAGCTTAGCCACTTGCTGAAGTACACTTTTGGGTCGAAGTGGTCTTGTGTCCCTGGTTCCTTCTCTTTTGCATCTGAGACCTAAGACCTGGTTTTTTGTTTTTTGTTTTCTTTCTTTTCTAGATAAAGAAGGAAAATCCGGGGCTGTAGTTGTGGCTTTTGTGGGTAAGCAGCACCACTTGCAAAGAGAAAATGAACATAGCTAAACTAGGTTTCCAGTTACATTTTTAAAATTTATTAGTTAGTGATTAGAGGATCATTGTTATCTCTGTTATGAAACATTTTTTGCTTGACTTTTTCTTTTCTTTCTTAATGGCTCTTATTGGCACATCTCTTCCTATGGAAGAATCTTATTTAAAATTGCCTTACTGATTTCTAGCGAACAGCTTTTTGTTTCTTATTCTTATGGAGACTGGTTAGTCAGAGGATTATATACTATTACAGAATTGCTTAGAGGAAAGCGAACATCAAGTCATTATTCCAATAGTTGGAATTCTCTTAAGAACATGAGTTACTTAAAAATGTCTAAGGATGAAATCACTTCTGAATATAACTTCACTCAATAAAACAAATAAGCAAGCTGGATTTAGTGTAATACGGTAAATGAGCTTTAAATTCCCTCAATGGTTGAACATTTGTCACTGTTATATTTATCCCTTCTACATTTTGTACTGCTTTACTATTCAAACAGTCGGAGCTTAGTTTGCTTCTGGAAGGATAAAGGCAAAATATGCCTTCTCTGAGTCATGAATATTTGTGTGGCTAAATTTTGCATGGAGATAAAGGACCTCTAAGAAGGCATCCAGTGATCTTTTTTCAGGGAGGATATTTTATTTTTGTTGTTGTTGTTGTCATCGTTTCCCATTTTTATCTGAACCCTGATATGAGTAGTGTTGTAACAGCTCCTTTGAGTTAAGAGCATTATTGTTGTCCTCCACTCGGGGACACTGACTGCCTCCCTGGTGCCAGGGTCTTTAGGGGCGACCCTGGAGCTGGGGTGAAGCCGATTGGTGCTTGTTTAGGAAGCTGCATTTAGTCACTTCAGGTTCACAGGCACAAAACCAAATTTCTGGGGCAGTCTCCAGTGTGCTAGCTGCTTTAAGCCACACCTGAGGGTCAGTGGGTCCTCATCTTTTTTGAACTTGAGAATACACATCTCCATGATGCTGGATCTTCCTGGACCCTTTATATAGTGATCATAGTATCATTTCTAAGCATTTCTAGATATTGCTTTGTGTCACGCGGGCAGCCTTTCTTGAATACCTCCTAGGAGTTGTTAGTGCCATTAGCAGCATTTATATAGTCTGTTCAACCACAGATACCTGCCCAAGTCTGCAACTTTCCCTTATTTTTCTGTCTACTACTGAGAACACTCTTGAAAGTTTGCATACCGACGGTGAAGTGTGAACAGTGGCATTTGGTAGGTCTGAACTCATCTTAACCACTTGCTTTCATCCTTTGTGAGTATGAATTTTTCCCAGAAAACTTATCACAGACTTATCAAACCAGTTACAATGCAGAGGGAATCACTGTAAAACAAACTGAAGTTTCACAAACCTAGTACCTTATTTTCATGCATGCGTATTTGTCAACTGAGCCTTTTTTTTTTTGTTCTTTTTTTAGTTTTTTGAGACAGAATCTTACTATGTAGTTCAGGCTGATCTTGAACTCACTTTGTAGCCCACGCTGGCCTCAGACTGTCAGCAATCCTGCTGCCTTGGCCTCTGGACTGCTGAAATTATTGGTGTGTGCCACCACACCAGCCTTTTTTTCTTTTTTAAGCTTTTTGCAATTTGTTCCGCTGCTTGAGGGTGACAAATTGTATGTTACCCAACAGACTTTGTTTGTTGAAGGACGTTGCTTTGAAAGTAGGAAATAAGTAGGCGAGTGTAGTGGCACAAGCTTGTAATCCCAGTACTCAGGAGGCTGAGATAGGAGATCTCAGCAGATCTCTCTGAGTTCGAGGCCAGCCTGAAATAAATAGTGAGACCTTGGCTTTAAAAAAAAAAAAAATAGGATATAGGTGCTGCATGCTTTGGTTTGCAGTAGGCTAGTGTTTTCCTAGCTGTCAGTGAGTGCAGCTAGAGAAGGGTGTTGGCCATCACTGGTGATGTTCTGTCTTCAGTTTGAGGAGTTGCTCTTCTAACTATGTAAGAACTAGATGGAATATGTTGTTTTATTTATGAAGCAAAACTGGGCTCTAACAGTTTCCCTTGAACTTTTCAAATTAGTAAAATGTCATCCTTCGTAATCTTTACATGCCAGGTCTGTTTCAGGGAGAAGCAACATGGCTGAAGTTAAAAGATTCAGCTGGCATCACATCACTTTAGTTTTGTAAATGCTTTTTAATGTTTGATTTTTGTAGGTTGATCGTAAGGAAATGATAAGTATGTTAGGTTATTTGTGGTTTGAACTAATTTTAGTCTCCTCTTCACAGCTCATTTTATGTCCTTTGCCATTAAAAATGCTTTCTAGAAAGACAGTTTTTGAATGTAGGTCATAATCTAGATCCTACCCTTGGCTACATTCCAAAAATTATTCTCTGTGTACTTTGAAAGTTGGACAGTTTGAAGCATGGTAACATTAATTTAAAATCATTGATTTCTTTGTTTGATGACACCTCTACTTTTCCAGCAAGTAAATTAGATTCTTTACAGAGGTTTGAAACTCTTGCTCTACCCTCTGTGATTGAAAGGACGTAGTAGATATTCCAGGGTTTAAAAAAGATGATGGCCCACCCTGCAAGGCTTTGTGTGGCTATGAACAGGCAGCCGTCCTTGGCCTCTCCCCTCAGATGATAGCGCATTTGGCGCTCAAGGGCAGTGGCCTGTGTCTTTCTCTGATACCGGTTAGCCTTACACACAACAGTAGTTGTCAAGGCTGTGGTCCCAGCTGCCTTAACCATTTCACTCTGAACAGTCTGTGACCGTGACCAGGGATGTGTGTGGTTGTGGACAAAGGTAGCTCAGGGAACCTGCGTTCAGATTCTGAGTCCACCCCTGCCTCTGTGGCCACTGTAGAATTTGCATGCCAGGTCTGTAAAGTGGAATGCTCAGGCCAGACCACCTGATAGCATAGCGTGGGTCTAATTTCTATGGGCATGGGAGGCGTCCCAAGAGTACAGTGACTTTTCTGGAAAAACTGGGGCTTCATGTCCTATTTGTGCTGGATTTGATATCATTGTATGGCTGTTCTGTGTTGTCACCTAAAATGGGACAAAACTTTAAAATTTCATTTTATCTCAAAACTTTCAGAACCCATAATTTTTTTCTTTATTTTATCAGTACACTTCTTTTTTTTTTTTTTTTTTTTTTTGGTACTGGGAATTGAACTCGGGACCTCAGTCTTGCCGGGCAGGTGCTTGTGCCGCTGAGCTATACCCCCAGCCCTATCCCCAGCCCTACTTCAGATATACATAGTGATCACATTCACCATAGGGAATTGGTACCTGTACGTGATACTCCTTGCTGCTTCTTTTTCCCATTCCTGTCCCCTCCCTTCGGCCCCGCTGGCCCCTCCACTCACAAGAGCTTTGTTTCCATTTCTTTCTTCTATTCTTTTTTTCCTTGTCCCTTCCTTCCTCCCCTCACCCCTTGTTCAAGAACCCACTGTTATGTCCTTAGAAATAATAAAATGTCCTTTGAGGCATAAATGAGATCCTACTATACCAGTACTAAGTGCTACATGGATGAATACAGTTCCCTTTGAAGTTCTTATGTCTATAGAGGATTGCTGGATTTTGAATTGGACCCAAATCTCTCATTCATGGGAGAATCACAGTCTGCTCTGTGCTCTACGCTTGTTCAGGATAAAACCCGCTAATAACTGACATTTATCCACTTCGGTTTTGTTCCCCAGGCCCTGTGTGAGGTGCTTTAGATGTGGTACCCTTCCCTTGGGCACCAGCGCTTGGTCTGTAATGGCAGGAAGTGTTTCAGGTCTCTGAGCCTCAGTGTGCTTGGCCATGTATCTGGTACCTGAATCTAGCTTTACCAGAAAAACAGTGTGGTGGTGCGGTCATGGCTCCAGCTTCAAGCGTGTGACTGAAGAGACCAGGGATCCTGGGTACGAAGAGGTAGTTTGCAGCTTTTGACCTCTGTTGAGTTTTCTAACCTCTTACGAATTGGCCACCGACAACCATAGTTTGCTTGGTGCACACAGTGTTCTTAAACAGAGAAGTTTAATTTTTTTTGCCGTAGTTTATAAATCAGGAGAAAGCACACATAAATCTGGATTCTGAAAATCACTGTGTGCCCAGGTTGGCAGCTGTCCTGTCTGCTGAGCCGAGGGGCCCGGCTCCTTCAGGTGGACGTGTCTGCACTCTTTGGTGGACCTCTTCCCACAATGGCTCACACTGTCCTTGTCTGTGCGTATTGTCGGGCCCTTGGAGGCATTCAGGTTTGCAGCCTCTACTCTAAGCTGTGTTCTGTCTTGAAACGTAATGTTAGCACTAGTTAGAAATAGCATGATGCTTAGCTTTGTTCCTGATGGATGTACCTTCATCACATGGAGTCAGAGCAGAGGGGTTAAGGGCTGGTGGCCTGAGGAAATGAAATGAATGCCCTTGACAGCAAAATCCAGGCTCAGCTCCCTGGCCAGGTGCTGCCCTCTTCTCTGCCCTTCCCCTTTTCCTCTTCATCCTCAGCCCTTTCTGCTATTTTGAGGAAGTTGGAAGCTACCACTTTTTTTTTCCACCTCGAGCAATTGAGTGTAACTATATTTTTGTCTTAGGTTCAGCTATTTCCATGAAGTATTTTTGATGACCAGCCTAGAAGTTATATTGGAGGAGTCCTATGAGAATTGAGAAAAAAGAATGCTTGTATGCTTACGCTGAGAAGTCTAAGAAATAATGTTTTTAATAATTCACATTGTGACTTGGTTAGGAATGATAGCATTTGTCATGTGTTTGATCTCATGATCAGATGGTTTATCTTTTCTACTAAGGGATGAAATAAATGACAACCATGATAAAAAGAAAACAAGTATATAGGCTGCAAGGAGTGTATACTAAGGGTGTATACACTAAAGAGTGTATACTCTTTAGCAACAAACATGCTAATTACGTAGTAGGGCTTGCTTTTCCTTTGATCCTTCCTGAACATCTGTTTTACCCTATAGAGGTATGCTGTGCATGACAAATTGAGACAAACAATAAAGATGATCCATTACTATTATAGGATAGTCAAGATCTCTGTCCTAAATTTTGTTCCTCCCCCAAAAGAGCTGAATCTAAAAGGACAAAAGCAGCCAGTGTTTGAGGACACTCGGGTCAAGCAGCAGATAATACTTGCTGCTACTCTAGCTACTTTCTGCTTTGTCATATAACATTAAAGTCAACAACCACAGACCCATTTCTCGGTGAAGATCTTCATCCATCTTTCTTCTGCTCTTCTTTTCTAGGTTGTAAGCTCCTTACTGCTGCAGCCCATTCATTCCGTATTCGGCAAACACACGAGCAGTGACTAAGTGCCAGACTTTCTGTCAGGCAGTGGGGGCAAGAGGTGAGCAAGACAGGGTTGGTGCTGCCCTTACGAGTGGAATAGGCCAGGTGGGAAAGTGGCTGAACAGAGAGAAGCCCACAGGTCGAGGCCCCAGGTGCCCCGGGGATATGGGAAGAAGAACCAAGGGAAGACTGGAAGGGGGCGAAACAGCTGGAGGAGATCTGAACAGGTGCCGCCTGAGCGTGGGCTGACGAGCAAGGGGCCACGAGTGCCTGTGTTCCCTGGTTTACTCCTCCTTGCCTTTCTGTGTTCGGGAGGTATGGGGTCCTATTTCACTTTCTCCCTCCTTGACCTAAATTTCTCACCTTCTAAATCTGTAGGTATATTCTCTTTCTCTGTATTTCCCCCATTCTCTGCTTTTTATTTGCTTCCTGTGCCGTGACTTCTCACCTTGGCTGTTGGAATGGCTCCTGGTCCCTTCTGAAGGGTGGCGTCATGGAGGTGGACCATAGCCCCGAGCCCAAATCACAGGGCATTGCACTTACAGGCAGGCAGTCCTGTGTTCATTGAGGTGCAAGCTTTTGTTCAAGTGTGTAAACACAAAAACTTCCGTCTGTAGCAAAAGCAGAAGTATATTTTAATATATAAAATTTAGATTTTCAAAAAGAATCTTGAAGGATGAGTCTGTCTCACTAAGAATATATTGAAAATGCGTGACCTAGCCCCTGGATCTACAGCTGACATTGTGAGAATAGAGGTCTCGTGTGTTTGTTGTGAATTGTATGGAAGATTTGTAATGATGTTGGCTGGCTTCTGTCATTCTGTGGTCTGTTTATTAGCAGCTCTCATTACACAGATGGCTTCATTTAATTCTTTCAGGTCAAGTGCCTTGTAAAATATGTTAAGTTTACTGATAATTATCTTTAAATGGCTGAGGAATCAGCCTTAATTTTAGTATTTTAACACTTCAGCTGGGATTACAAATTCTGAAACTTTTATGGTAACTTAAATGAAAAAGATCTTGACTAATTCTGAATGATTTACTGATTGCTGCTGTTTCCCATTCACATACTAAACTCTTCTTACCATAAAGAAGTAGTAAGAACTACGTATCTGCAGACAATAAACATGTACGAACATCTGTTCTTTTTTCCTTTTTAAAATTTTAGCTGTGCAGATTATGTATAGTAGTGTCTTTCTTTCTTTTTTGTGTGTGAAATTTTTTGAGACAGTTTAGCAAAGTCGTTAAATTACCCAGCCTGGGCTCAAACATGTGATCCTCCTGCCTCAGCCTCCCAGAGTACAGTGATTACAGTTGTATGCCACCACACTGGCTAGTACTATAGTTATTTTTTTTAAATAGTTGTCAATTACTTTAACTAGCCAGTTAAAGATCTGAAAAGGAAAAGTTTCCTTACAAATGGATAACAAAGTAGAATAAAAGGTGCTTGGATGACGCTTCATGGTCGGGAGATGATTTGGTGTTTTTTTGGTCTTCTGAGTTTATTTTGGAATCGCTTATGTGTTACTGAGTAGACGACATGGAACACACACAGCAGAAGTAGATGCATAGGGCAGAAAAACAGTAGTTCACACACCTCTTGATAGAATTACTACAATAAGGCCATTATGTAGCCAAAGTGTTGCAGAGGAGGCAGCTGCTTTTAAGAAGGGGCTATGTGTGCGTTTACAGAAGAGCAGACTCTGGGTAAGGCCCCTGCTCGTGGTTATGCTTTGCCGAGGAGACTGAAAACACGCCGGGTGGCGGGGGCAGATTTAGGGCTGAGTGTGCGTGTGTCTGCATCTTGGGATTCCATCAAGCTTTCCTCATCAGTACATTGCCGTATTGCGGAATTACTTAAGCACTTGCCTTGTTTGAAGCTACTTGTGCTGTAAATGGGCGCCTTTGCCCCACTCCCTACGCCTCTTGGCTTCCAGGCTCACAGCCTCTCCCTTTTCCAAGGCTGCTGTGGCGTCCTCGCCTCATCCCCTGGGAACTTCCTGTCCTCCTGCCTCTTCTGGCCCTGAAGAACTTGCCTTGAGAACTTGCCTGCCTTTCACATTTTGCTAACTCGGGCCTTCCGCCCTCCAACTGCAGCCTCCTGTGCTTCCGCGTTCTCTCACTTGGGTCCTTTCCCTCCGCTGGGTTGTCTCCTGCATCCAGACTTCCAGCTGTTTTGCCCTCCCCACCCGCCTAGGCCTCACTTTGCACCTTACACGGCTGCTTTAGATGCTGCCTCCCGAGCTCTTACCATCTGTGTCTGGCCAGCTCTAGTCCCGGACCAGCCATTCCCCTGCCTTTCTCTTTTAAGTCTCCTGAGAGCTGCTGGAGAAAATCTAGTTCTGCAGATTGAGTCCTGAGAAACCCAGTCTTCATCCACAGATGTCTCCTCTTCACTGTAATCATTGCCGTCTCCCTCAGCTTTGGACTGTCAGCTCTGAAGCTTACTGCCACCCTTCCGCTGCATTTCTGTCTGGGAAGGGAGTCTTTCGTCCTGTGTAGGGTACCCGTTCAATCTGGAGTCCATACCCTTTCCCACGTCACCTGCTCAAGGGTCCTGCTCTGCTGCTCACTGATGTTCTTTGGGATGTGTTCTTGGCCCTCCCTTTCTGTTACCAGTTTGCCTGAACCAATTCAGAGTTCTCAGCTTCCTCCAACCGAGACCGTCCCTGCCTGGTGCTCTGTAGGTATGTTCCTTCTTCAGCAGAGATTTTTAAAATCAATCAGGCCCGGTGCCCATTGTTGATCTTCCACAAGGAAGCTGGACTCCACTTTACCGGGCCCCTGAAATAATTTATGACAAGGTAGCTGTCAGCCTCCCCTTTGCTAAGCCGACTGATACTCTGCATCCTTATTGTAGTGCCATTCAACATGGTTACCTGTGTTTGCTTCTTGAATGTTCTCTTCCCTGGTTTCAATAACTCTCTTTGTCTCCCGCGTCTCTGGCAGGGAGCAGCAGTGGCCTTGAATTCAATGTGCACACACCCTTGCGGCCTGCAGAGGCTCTTGCGGTTCCTGGATGGTGCCACTGTCGATCAGGGCCTTGCGAGGGCTGCTGCTTCTGCTCGGAACACGTACCTTCCCCTGGCTAAAGCGTGTTCTTCCTTCCAGTCACGTCCTAGTCCCCACTTTGGGGTGCTTGCTCTGATCTCCCTTCCCTGCTGCAGGATAGGTGCCTCTTCTAGGTCCTCCCGGGCCCTCTTCTTTCCCCTCCACATCACAGTGTGATTGTGCGGTGATTGCCTGTTTGCTTACTGCCACGTAGTCTGCCTGGTCTTCTAAGAGGCAGGGCTGTGTCTTTTAGTGCCTGATATAGGGCCTGGCTTATGGGAAGTACCCGATAAGTAGCTTGTGAATGAACAGATGAGCTATGCTGTTTAGAAGGTTTGTAAATTGGAAACTGGTTAATAGGGAGGTTGTGAGTTTCTGGTTTTGTGTGAACTGTGTGTTAACTGACCCACCATCAATTTACAGTTCATTTCATTTTCTCTGTTTCCCTTTGCATTAGGTTTTTGGGTGTAGCCCCCCACCCCCTGTTGGATTATAAGCCTTCTCTAAGTGGGCACTTTCCCTGTGGTTTATTAGTCCCCTGTTCCAGTGTGCTGAGCAAATATGAGAGATGTCAGTAGTATGCAGTGGTCTCTTGCATCCAGACTTCATAGGTTTGGAACCCGGGACTGACCAATGCTGACAGGAAGTAGAGGGATTTCATCAAAACCAAGGAGCTGTCAACTCGCCGGAAGCTAGGCCTTCTCTAGCAAGGGCTTTTGTGGTTGCAGGGCGATCCTCTAGACAGTCAAGAGCTGGACGAGAATGGCAGGTGTGCACTTGGTCTCCACAGATCATTTTTCCCAAGTAATTCGCCTTTAGAGTTTCATTTGTTTGGAATTTTCTGAGATTTATATCTTGCCAGAAAGTTCCCAGCAAAAATTCTGGGCAGGTGAAGCATTTGCATCTGAAACTAAATCACTGTTTTTAACTTTTTTCTTAATATATTATCCTTGGCACAGCCCTGAGGATTGTTGTGTTATTTGTGGTTCTCAGCTCTCCCCCATCTCCTGGCTTTACGAAATGAGTGTTATTATTTCAGTGGCGAAGAGGAGGAGGAGAGGCATAAAAATAAACCTAAAAGCCGCTTCCTTGCCTAGGCAAGTCTGGCTTCACGGCTTGGAGCTGAACGACGTGCCTATTCTTGTGAAGAAGGGATATTTAGGGTTTGGCGTCTTGTTGCATTTGATTGATTTTTTTTTCAAGGCTTATTTTTTAACTGGAATTTTCGTATGAAGGTAATTCAAGTTAGAATAAAAGCGCTTAATTTTATAATTTGCAGAGCCTTCTTCCGTGCTTTTTCTAAATGGAATCCTGGGTGGATGGCTGAGGGCAAGGAGTGTTTTTCAGTGAGCTGAGGACCAGTGTGACCAGCGGTCACCGAGCCGACCTGGGCCCAAAGGGAATCCTTTGCTTCCTGGCCCAGCATCCTTTGCACCTTTGCATCCCTTCCGTGGCGCCTCTGAAGGCCTTTCGTCAGAGTGACTGAGTCTGAACAGAAAGACATCGCCTCTCCAGCCCACCGCACTACTGGGCCTCTCCGCCGTCTTGGTTAGGATGGCTGGGCATCCCCAGGGTTCGTGCAGTGTTTTTAAACATGCCTTTTAACAAGAATGAAGGCCAGGGGTAGAACAGGTGAGAACAAAGTAGAATTCAAGCTTTAAGAACAGGGCTGTTAGCAAGTCATAAAAGTTGTTGCAGACTGTCTGGGAAACAGTGAACACCGAGTTCCTCCTATCAGGCTCTGACAGACTTTTGGGAGCCCTTGCTGCATCTTGTGTGCTTCTGAGTTCCCACTCACAGGCATGCTCTTTGTCCTGCTTTCCCCCTTCCTGCTTGTTTCCTTACCACCCTCTTCTCCCATAACTGCCGTGACTACCGCTAGCAATTACGGACATGTGGGATCTTTGGGCTGCTTCCCTATAAGGATACAGGGCATGTGGTGTTGGCTATAGACGTGGTAACCAAACTCTGCGGGTTCTCCCCGTGTGTGCCTTGTGACGCTTGACTGACTGCAAGCTAGCAATAAGCTGCTTTGTCTGGTTTCTAATCTGTCGTAGTTACTTTCTATATCTGTGTTTAGGAGGATATCCGTACCCTGCCAATGCCAGTAGAGGACAGAGGATTGAAGCATGTGTGTGCTTAAGCGGGTCGGAGAGATGTTCGTAAACAGTGGAAAAACCACTTTCAATAGCCTGTAAAATAGAACAGGCTGTGTTCAGAAGTTTTTTGTTTGTTTTTAAATATCCTCTCCTAGTCTATTTTAAATAGACAGGCCTTGGATAAAAGCTGTGCCCAGTCTTGTGTGTCATGGGGAACCTGACTTATGAGGCTTAAAGTTGATTATTTACCGAGTGTCCCCTTAAATCTTACTTTGGTACGTTCACAGAATGATGTTCAGATGGACTTGTTTGATTGGCACAGGGTCAAAGTGGTAACCAAGCATGAAAGTACAGACAGTCCCTAATACACAAATGTGTCATGCTTCAGAAGCTTGAGAGTTGGTTGTTGGGGACTCCGGATACATTTTTCTGTAGAATCAATATTGTGAGTGGTGGTTATACTCCAAGCTAGTCCACAGAATCTGTAAAATTTGCAAAACATACCCAG
>NW_004955445.1:7748635-7800632 GCF_000276665.1 Chinchilla lanigera | reverse complement strand
GAATTTCTATTTTTTTAAATTTAATTTTATTTTTTGAGACAGGATCTTGCAATGTAACTCAGGCTGACCTTAAAGTCAATGTGTAATGTGTAGCTCAGGCCAGGCTCGATCTCACTATAATCCTCCTGCCTCAGCCTCCCAAGTGCTGTGATTATAGGCATGCACCACCACACCCCACTAGGAGTATTTCTATTATAGTATGTAATTTTCCCATAGAGTTACTAGGTACAGTAATAATTGCTAATAAAATATCACACACCATACTGATTTTATGAGTAAGGAACATTCTGGGTCTCGCCTAGAGGGTAGTTCTACAGGCATGTGTACGTGTAAGGTGGGGTGTGTTTATAGATTCCTTTTCCCATGCACCCCAGGCACTGGAAGTGGTTTTTTCTACTTCCAGTTAAATTGACTCCATGGACTCTGGAGCAGAGATGGATCCAAGGGCACAGGGATTGGGTTGGAGTCCTGAGGAACATGATGAAGCTAGATTTTGTAGAGCGGTTGGGCAATGACAGGGAGCTCCCCAGTGCACTTCTTGGGTCAGGCAGTCTCCATAGCCCCCTTTTTTCTTCTGGGGTCCCAAGGCATTGGCCTGTTCTGTTCCTTGGTTACCATTTTTTTGCTTTTGTCCAGGTGTTTTGCCTGTGAGTAAATATCTTATCAGCATCTCCTGTTGCTGAAATAGTGCTTTTGAAGCATTCTAGTAAATTTTTAAGTCTAAATGCTGTTGGCATGAGAGGCTGCAGAGCGCCAGATGACTAATCTATGGGGACTGTACGTGTGTTGCAGTCTCATTCTCCTCCATTGTGTATCACATTGCAAATAACTGCTCTCACACTTGACATTGCCTCCTTTGATGCTGTTTCTTATTTGAAATTAAGTTTCAGTCAAGGGCTTCTTACGAAAGGCCATGAAACCATACAGTGCGTTTCCTACTCAGATGCTCTAAGAGCAACCCCTGGGGTGTGTCAGAGTCACAAATGTCTTCTGCCCAGACGCTGGATGAACCTTGGTAGGTAGTCTCTGTGGCCCCTGATGACTCTTGTCTGTGCTTCACATGGGACCAAGGAAGTTGACCTTAGGGCAAGAGCCAGCAGCATAAGACAGTCAGAACAGAGGGGACCTAGGGGAGGATCTGAGTGGCCCAGCCAGGCCGAGCCCTGGCTATGCTGTGGCATTTGTTTCTGGAGCTCTCTTCTCTCGTGAATACTACATTTTCCTCCCTAAACACATAGACACGCCACCTATCCTCCATCTTTATCCTCCACTAAACACTGCCAAAATTCTAGAGCCTTCCATCCTTGGCTGATGACGACAGTGGCTAGAGGTGTTGTTTTGTAGAAGCCACTCATAAACTAGCTCGTGGAGTGCTGGAGAGCCAGAGGCCCCGTGCTCGTTCACAGGTTTCCTGTCCCTGGCTTGATGGTTGTTGCTTTGTTTCTCAGTGGAAGGGGACAGCACTGCCCACCAGAAAGGAAGGTTTGATGGACCGATTCTGGCAGGCCCAGTCTGTGAGGCTGGAGATGGTGCCTCTGGCACGGGGTGATGGATGTTTCTGGGAATTTTTTTTTAAATTATGAGCACAAAAAAGGGGCAGATTGTTTGACCTAGAAACTATAGTATTACACAACACATACTGCTTTTAGCGTTACACAGCACATATTGCTTTTAGCAAATTGTATCCACATGAGACTTCAGGTTTTTCTCTGATTCCAATTCTTCTAAAAATGTCAATTAGTTTGGCCTAAAGATCATTCAAGTACTTAAGCCATTTTTCACCCATGAAAATAATGCTTCCCCTTCCAACCCTGTTAGTACCTAGGAATTCAGCCCAGGGCCCTCTACCACTGAGCTACACCTCCAGCCCTATCCGACTAACTAACTAACTAACTAACTAACCTACCAACCATCTATCTATCTGTCTAATTTATTTTGAGACAAGGTTGTGCTGAGTTGTCTAGGCTGGGCTCAAACTTGGGATCTTCCTACCTCAGCCTCCTAAGTAGTGGGGATTACAAGCACATACCACCATGCCCAGCTTGCTGCATTCTTTTATAATATATCATAACTCAGTTACCTATAAGCTTTTATGTATTTTCTAATGCATTCTTTTTATACTGAAATGGATTTCTGTAGGCTTCTTGATGCTTTTGTTTGGAAGATGTGTTTTGTAACCTAGAAGATTGCTTTATCTGTCTTGTTACCTTTGTGTTTGTCTTTGTACCACAAAGCTTGTTTCCCTTGAGAAATCCATTGAGTGATTTTAAAATCAGTGAACACTTACGTTTAGAAGTTAATATTTGTGTCTACCCTTGGTGGTACTACCTTGAAGTTTTAAGTAATCTTCCTCACTTGACCCTTACATCTATTGATTGCCAACTCTCCTATTCTTGAAAGGGACATCCCAGCCTCTCACCTTCACCCACTTCCCTGGCTCAGTCTCCTCTCCTCTGTGACCGTTAAAGTTGACTGCCGGCCAACCATGGTGGCACACACCTGTAATTTCTGTAGAATCAATATTGTCAATGGTGGTTATACTCCAAGCTAGTCCACAGAATCTGTAAAATTTGCAAAACATACCCAGTGAATTTCTATTTTTTTAAATTTAATTTTATTTTTTGAGACGGGATCTTGCAATGTAACTCAGGCTGGCCTTAAAGTCAGCGTGTAGTGTATAGCTCAGGCCAGCCTCTGAACTCACTATACTCCTCCTGCCTCAGCCTCCCAAGTGCTGGGATTATAGGCATGCACCTCCACACCCAACTAGGGGTATTTCTATTATTATAGTATGTAATTTGCCCATAGAGTTACTCAGTACAGTAATAATTGCTATATAGAATATCACACACAGTACTGATTTTATGAGTAAGGAACATTCTGGGTCCTGCCTAGAGGGTAGTTCTTCAGGCGTGTGTACGTGTAACGTGGGGTATGTGGGAGGCTGAGGCAAGAGGATCACAAATTTGGGTCCAACCTAGGCAACTTAGCAAGACCCTGTCTGAGCATAAAAAATAAGAAAAGCTAGGGATATGGTTCAGTGCCACGCCCCTTGGTTCAGTCCCCAGCATAAATACATACATACATACATACATACATACCATCACCTTGAACTGCTTCAAGTCTTCAAATCTATTTCCTCTCCCGGGAGGAGGTGTGATACGACGCTATCCTACCTGAGCAGTTCCAGCGGCTCCTGGAGCTGGGAGTATCACCGCTTCCCTGGCACAAGTCCCTCGGGCCTGCCTGCATAACGGCCTTGCCCTGTGTTCCTAGCAGCCCCGCTGGCTCCGCCTGCCCGCACACACTCCAGACACATCTTCCTTGGCGCTGCGTCTTCTGCTCGGCCGCCTTGCCGTGGAGCATGGGCCTGCCCACTCTGCCCGTAGCCATCTTTTCTGCCAAATCTTATCCACTTTGGTTCAATCAGTATTCTTAATGTTACCGCCTTCAAAGTTGTCATTGAAACTTTGCCCTAAGCCACCTGAAGAATCCACCAGCCTAGGAGAGAGCTAGGATTTTGGTTAAAGACAACAAGCCACCAGGAGGGATATATTCAGCTTCTCATAGTGTAAAATGGAATTTTGCTGTAGGCTGTTCCTTTTAAACAGATAATAACATTTTATATGAATTAATTTTTCTGTTGTTTAGATACTGCTTTCTTCTTAGCCTCAATGTGGACCCTACAGGAATACAGAATTGCCCTTTACAACTTTGTATCCTTAGCTCTTGCTACACCTGCTGCCTGCCCTGGAGACACCCGGTGGTCCCGCCCACACGCTTAGCCTTCCTGCATCAAATGGTACAGACTGCCTCTCCTCCGCATGCCACCCCCGCCTCCAAAAAGGAGAGAGAAATTCCTTTAGATACCACAGTACCCATATCAAACCGTAGCTGATATCCTGTGGGGAAGTAGGGGGACAGTTACAGGTGCCCAGAGAAATGAGGTTCAGATTTGGGTTTTAAACTGGCATCAAGAGCCCAGATCCTGGCAATTGAAGGTGTTTTTCCCTAGAGCTAATTTGAATTCTGTGTGGTGTTTACCTCTATAGGTCTTTATAGAAGTTAGCTGCTAGGTAAGATGGAATACCTGTGTAAATCCTTCAGAAGTGGTTGTGGAATTAAATAAACCGTATCAAAGACTCAGCACTTACTAGCACCCTACCTCGTGTTTATTCTTGAGCAGGAGTCCTCCTTCTCCCCGCAAAGCATAGCGACAGTCATCTGTAAGTTCTGTAACTTCGGTGGCCCTCACGTTGTTCAGGCTCTTGGTGACTGTGGCCGTGTCTCGTAGGACCACAGCCCCAGAGCTTGTTTAGAGTCATAGGGGGGAGACCGCGTGCAGCAGTCACATACAGTAGTACTGTTAGTGCCGAGAAATTCCCGTGCAAGAAGAGAAGGTGCCAAGAGAGTGTTTCAGAAGCTTGGACGTCATTTGAAGGGGCCGCCGAGTGCTGCCGCAAGATCTAAAAGGTGAAGTGGCTTCGCGGGGTTGCAGAGCACAGAGGGCCTGTGCGTCTCCAGAGCACATGGCCTCCTGAGGTCACCACTCCGCAAGGTATTCGCCTGTGAAGTTCAGTGCCTTCCCTGGAATTTGAGTTGAATTTTTAAAGGTTTTTCTTTCTTTTTTCTTTTTGCAGTACTGAGGATTGAACGCAGGGCCTTATACCTCCAGCCCTTCATTTTTCATTTTGAGACAGGGTCTTGCTAACTTGCCTAGGCTGGGCTTGAATTTGCAATCCTCCTGCCTCAGAGTGCTGGGGTTATAGGCATGTGCCACCATGCCTGGTTTTAAGGAATTTTCTTGTAGTAGTATAATCTGATGATTTGTTGAATGGGCCTGCATTTTTACTGCTATTCCTTGATAGTTTATAAAATAAAATATTTTTACATGTAGCAAGTCTTGATTATGTCCTTTTTTTCCCTCAGTTTCATACTGTTTCTCATGTTTATTGTGGAAAAAGAATAATTTTTTTTTTCTTTAGGATATAAACAATGCTTGTTGTATTACGTATTGGTATCTTCAAAGTGGTTTCTCATAATAACTTTTTTCTTTACTCTTACCACTGCCGTCTATGCACTGTAAACATTTTTTAGTCAGTATCCTGCCACTCACATATTTTTAATTGAAATGATTATTGAGCTAATTGCAGTCATAAGAAATAATAGAGAGCAATTGCTTGTGTACTTCGTCCCCACCTCCTGCAGAGCTGTAGCACGAGATCACAGCCAGGGTGCTGCCATTGATACAATCCGTGCATCCTCACATATCTTGGTTTACTTGTATTCACTTGTGTGTGTAGTGTCTGTTTTTAGTAGACTCTTGTATTAGTAATGCCATTTTTAATGTGATTTAATTGTAGTAGTTTGAAGATTCTGTTCTCAAAGAGCATCTCTTCCCCTAATCATATCTCTGTCACCCAAGTGCTTTCCATTAATCCTGTTTAAGACAGCATCTACCTGTAAGAGAAACAATGAGATACCAAACAGCGCGTAGAGATAGTTATCCTGCTTGCGGTGTCCAGCCTGCCTGGTCTCTAACCAAGGGAGGCCGTCTAGTGACACTCAAAATGGACTGCAGTATCAACAGTATCTGAAAAGGCCTGATGATAGCAGTGTTGAATTCCCTGTAAGTTAAGCACAGTAGAGCAAGTAAAAGAGTAAACACAGGGAAAGTACCAGTAACAAAGGACGCTTTGAGATCCTGCTCTTCCTCCTGAGTGACTGTCATTCTTAGCTGGTAATAGTTGTCTAACTCTGCTGACTGTCCCTCTCTAGGACAAATAACCAAGAAGATATTTATTATCCTGTTGCTACATGTGTGGTCAGTTGATTTATACTTCCTGGTTTCCAGTGTTGCTTGGATTTTCTAAATGGAAATGTAGTACCTGTATAATAAGAAATCATCCCCAATTTTCAGTCAGAGGGATATGGAAAGGAAAGAAACAGCAGACCTGACATGTAAAAGGGAAGCTGTTTTCGGGTAATTGAAGTTGAGAAAGCAGGAGGAGGGCAGGAGAGACACAGGTTGCCCATGCAACCTGACAACCAGTGTCTCCTGCCCTCCTCCTGACCAGAAGTGGGCTGGAAAAATGTCAAAGGCAAGAGATCAAACAAAATATGCCAGTCTCAGAAAGTTTAATATTGCATGTTTTTTCTTATATGAGAAACCAATATATAAAAATGACAGGTAACAGGAAACTAGAAGGAAGAATTTTAGAGATGGGGAAGGGGTTGAGAGGAAGGGAAGGAAAGGGAGAGGCGTGTAACAGATTAAAATGATCAAGATATGTTATATGCATGTACTAATTTCCCAAAATGCACCTCACTATTCTGTATACACACATACACACAAAGGACCAGGGACTCAGTTGAGCAAACAGAAAGGACCTGAGAAGAAAAACTGCTTATGTATCTAGTTTTTTATTGAACATTGTTGTGGAGGTTCTAGTTAATAATCTAGCAATAAGGCAAGAAAATTGGGAGAGACAAAATTTTTCTGTTTGCCAACTGACATACCTAGAAAACTCAGTTTAGAAAAAACCAAGAATGGGTGAAGGTAAGTTAAATGACTGGATAAGATTATATTGGTAACCAGGCATAGTGGCACATGCCTATAATTGTAGCATTCTGGAAGCTGAGGCAGGAGGATTGGTGTGAGTTTGAGGCTGGCCTGGACTACATAGTGAGTTTAAGACCAACCTGAACTATATACTGAGACCTGTCTCAAAAAAGAAAAAAGTTATATTACAGAGTGATGTGCATATCAATATCCTTTCTGTATAAAACAAACAAGAATAACTCATTATTTATGCCTGTGTGTTTTTGGAGAAAATACAGGACAGCAAAAACTTACAGACTCTTAACATTGATTTTTTAAGATTATACTTTGTGTTGTATACATTGGGCATATTATTTTTATGATTTTTCAAGGAGGCATTTTGTAAATGATGGAATCTTTTGGTAACCGCTAGGCCAGCCTGAGCTACATAGCAAGCAATTATTTGTCTCAAACAAAATAAACAGAAACAAAACTATGCCTTGGTTTTGGTCATTTCCGGTCACTCTCCTGCCATCATTGCTATTCTTTCAATGCATGGTTTCAAATCATCTTTTAATTTCAGAGAAGTCTTGACTTAGCTGTCATTTTAATGTCACATCGCTTTGGTTCCCTCTTCAGGAACTCAGCCTGTTGTGCATATGTTTGATCTTCTTTGCCTGTCAACTGTTTCTTTCACTTACTGTCATATTTTAAAAAGTCTTCATTTAAGTTTTTTCGTATAATTTTAAACTATAGAAAAACTAGTAATGTAAGGAACCAATGTCTTTTTTACTTAAAAGATTTCCCCCTTTTCTTTTTTTTTTTTTTTTAAGGCATTAAATTTTGTGTTTATTTGTTTTCACCTTCCTCCTTGTTTTGTACTCATTTCTGAAAATAATTTTTTCATTTTTAATTTTTCACATGTTTTTAAATCTGCCAATGACTTTATTTCTCTGATTTCTCATTCTGGATTATGTTCTATAGCTTTTATCATTTTCTTAACTTCTTTTCACTGTTCGATTAGTGTTCATCTGTTGTGGCATCTCTGGCTTGCTTTTATGTTTTATAGGGATATTGTCTTTCCTTTGTTCTCTTTCTTATTATAATGCTGTATGGAACTCAGCTACTCCTTTTCTGCTGCGCATTTTTAATTGAACAGAGTTTCCCTAAAATGTAGGAAGGAAGGGGTGGGTCAGGATGGCTTTCCAACTCAGGGCTCTCGAATTCCCTCTTCATTGCCTTTGTGACTTTTACAATGACCTTGCCCTTTCCATGATCTGCCTCCTCTCTACTTCCTCCTATCCCATCTTTTATCTCAGCCAGTTCTTTCCTTTGCCGCTTTTGTGCATATCTTCCCCAATCTTTTGAACTGCCGGAAGTTTCTTTTCACTGCAGAGCTTTGTTCTAGCATGGCCCTTTGGTTGCTATTCTGAGAGTCCTCTGGAGCACAGGGTCTACACTGTTTCAGCACACTGGGGGAGACCCCAAACTGCCACTGCTGCCCCCGTCTCCCAGTACCATAACGCCAGAGTGATTACTCAGAGACATATATCTGATTATATTATTTCCCCACCTTGTCTTTTTAAGACTTTCCTTTATGAAAACTTTTAAATGCATAAACGAGATTAGTACAATAACCTCATATATTATATATGTGTATATATTCATTATTCATCTTCAATAATTACAAACTTCTGGCCCACCTTTTTTCATATGTACCCCCCACCTATGGCCCTCTCCTAGCATAAATAACAAATGCTTTCTTTTCAAGAAAGAAAAATGTGAATGCTGACCGTCAAAGGAGCCAACCCCATTTCTAGTCTTGGGTTCAGGGAAGAAGGTGAAATCTGAAGGACAGAGATGCTGCTGTCCAGAGCCTCAGTCTGTAAGTGCAGTCGAGGCCCCTCTGGGGGGCTGAGCAGCGTGGTGAGCGCTCCTGTGCCTGAGGAGCCCATGAGACTGTGCCCGCCTTGCTTAGCAGTGTCCGTAGGAGGAAGCTCGGCAGTCTCAGCAGGGCCTTTGTGTCTGCGGCTAGTGTCGGTCAGGTGTGCTTCAGGCTCCCTGTGAAAGTCCGTGATACCCCGGCCATGGTAGTGTAGGGAGGCTTTGGGGAGCCCGGTTCCCATGTCACAGAGTGTGGCCCCCTCCAGGAACGTGCCACATCAGAAAACGCTGCTGCCGCAGGGGAAGGAGAGGGGAAAGGCATATTCTTCTGAGAGTCGGTTCTCTCACACCCAGGAAATTACTTGTGACTGAGATGACCCGTGAGGCTGCTGTTGAAGAGCTCAAGGAGAGCAGAGCTCTCAAAGTGGGTGTGGTACTCTCTCACCCAGTTACCGTTTTGTTTTCTACCGTCATCCTCACGCTGTGTCTTCTTAATCCAAACAGCATTCACCTTGCTTCTTCCTGACCTGTTCAGCGTGCTCATTCAGTGACTCCTGGCTGTCAGCGGGAATCGTTCGGCTGTGAACGCGCTAGACCTTCAAGTGTCTGCTCCTTGGAGCTGTGTGGGAGGCTCGTTTCTCTCTCTTCGAGAAAGCCTCTCCAGGAGCTGAGCAGTTCCCTGGGGCCTGACCACACGGAACTGGATCGCTGCTCAGTGTAGCATGGCGTGAGCTTGTTCTTCCCCGACCTGTGTGGATGGCAAGAACTCAGCAAGTGAGCCGGGCAGCAGGCCTCTGAGTTTGTACTGGTAGAGTGTACCATCCCTCCTTCACCCCGGCCCGCCTTGCTGAGGTTTCCTTTTAAACTCAGTGCCGGAACAGACTAGAGGAAACAGCTTGGACATAGTTGTATGATCTGTTTCCTCCGACTGATGCCAACCAGAGTCTGCAAGGACAGGTGACAGGTCACTACTGACTGTGCGATCTCCCTCTCTGCTGTACCACGTGGGGTTCCTCCACCACTTTCACTTTGAATTCACTGCTTTCATTTTAACTAACCTTGCTGCCTTTCCCTTCTTCCTATGGAACAGACTGCCTCTCTGATCAAACCTTTCTACTCAACAGTGTTGGTTTCTGGCCACAGGCGGTCTCTCTCCAACCCCAAGCGGGAACTCCGTGAGGACAGGGACCGTGACGTAACCATCTGCCCCATCAGCACTTGGCCAGCTTGAAATGGGAGGACCAAAACTGACTGCAGATACCGCGATCCGTCGTGGTCTTGATTCTGATGGTGATCCTTAGAACTTGGCTTTGGCATCTTATTGCCATCTTAAAGAATGTCCTTGTGTGATAAAGCCAGTTACTTGCCAAAGAGTTGTACAGTTCTGACCTTTTAACTATCCTGTAATGAACATATCTTAGGGAAGTTTTACACTGTTTGCTCTGATTATTCTTGTGAAAATCGATTGTTTAGCACAACAGAAAAACACATCTTAATAGTGATTTTTTTTCAAGTTTGTGAGTTGCCGCTTCATGAAATCTGACTACATTTAGTGTCTCTAAAGTTCTTTGTGCTACTGATTTTTGCAGGTTCTAGGGATTTATTTTCTTGCTAGCCTGACTTAGGTTTCATCAGCTTTGGAGGGAGAGTACATAGCTAATGTGTAATAACTTTAAAGGATATTACTGCTGCAAAAGCTATTTGAAAGCCTCAGTTATTTATGTAATAGTAGTGACCCCAGGTCTGTATCTAGGAATATGTATATGGATTTTGATTCCTCTGTATTTCAGTTGTGGCCTTGAGATATTGAACAAAGCCTCTTAAGGAAGGATTTGGCATCTGTCAGCTTTCACGAGCTTCTTGAAATTGATCATAGGTTATTAGCAAAGGTTTCACTGAAAATGTACTTTTTATGCGTTCAGCTCTAAAAGCGCGGAGGACCTAAAGACCAAGGCATGTGACTGACTAGAGCGGGGAAAGATACGGAACCCTTTAAAAGTCTCATTTTACTAACCATGTTGAGGTGGTAAGGGGTGCGAGCCTGCTCAGAGTATGCTGTTCTAATGCTGCCTATGAAGTAGTTACTCTGAATGTAGCTTTTTAATTAAACATACTTCAGAAATTCCCCCCACCTTAGAAGTAAGGCAACTATCATGGAAAGAACTGGTGTTTTATTTTTCAAACTTAAAAAAAAATCTGCTATGCACATAGTGAACAGAAATGACTTCATGTTTTAACTATTTTCTTGTATTTTACCGCAAGTCTATACACAAAGTAATACATGCCAGATAAATATGGGACACCAGTGTTTGTGCCAGAGCCATTCTGCCCATTCTTTCCTTAGGAGGAAGATCATAGTAACAGTGTTCATTGTAAGGACAGCAATGCTATTGTAAATTTTTAAAAATTCCCTACATTTTAATCTCTTGTGTTCCCCTTGATCATTAGTTTGCAAAATATGTGTGAAGAGGGAGCCAGCCTGCGTCATCTTGAAAAACAGCCCCACCTGATCGTCAGGGTCTCTCTCTGAAAAGTAGTCACTTGTGCTTTCTGAAACCAGAACCGCCAGATGCAGCTGCAGTTTGTTACTGTTGGAATCCAAAGCGGGAGGAGGGTGCGGCCTTTGGAACTGCTGTAATATACACACTGAGAGTTCAGAGAGCATGGGGAAGCGGGTCAGCTGGCCAGGCCAAAAGCACCTGTTCTTAGCATCGTGCGAGAAGCAAAAGCAATTTAATGAGCCTAGGTGAAAATAAACTCTGGAAAGATTAAGGTTAAATGTTTAAAAAAGGAATCATTGCGTATTGAGGAACACTTTTTCCTTTTAATGTAGTAGAGGAAATTGCAGAGGAAAGGGTCAATAGATTGGAGTACTTAAAATTTTAAAACAACTTTTAAACTTTTATTACACAAGCAATGCGTATTTGCTTTAGAAAAAACTGGAAAATAATAGAAGATAAAAATCACTCAAGTAGCAGTAGCAGTCCTATTGTTACTGCTACATTGCCAGTTTTGCAATTATCCTCCCACACTTGTTTAATTTTTCATACACAAAATTTTTGTAATGTACAAACAAGGTGGAAAAGTAATTTCTGGTTGGACATGGTCGTGCTTGCCTGTAATCCGAGTACTTGGGAAGCTGAGGCAGGAGAATCACTGGGAGTTCAAGGCCAGCCTGGGCTACATAGCGAGACCTTGTCCCCACTAAAAAAAAAGAAAGAAAAAAGAGGTAATTTCTAATAGACAAGAATTGATGACTTTCAACTATGTAAAGAGCTTGTATGAGTAAAATTAACACTAATACCCTAAAAGGTTAGAGGCAAAGGGCAGAGACAAGGCACCACCTCTGTATCTTCCAGCACACATAGTGCCCTTGCTAGCCAAGTGAAGCTTCCCTCTTGAGATTGTACTTACTGTGCACACAAATGGCATTCAGAAAGGACACACACACCTTATATTATTTTCTGTATTATTTTTTTGAATGCTTTGAAGTAGGATAATCGAGATAGAAAGTTACATGTACAGAAAACATCTTCAAGAGACCAAAAAACCAAAGAGAATGTAAGAGAATGTATTTATGGACTTGGGATAGTCTGTGTTTCTTAAACAAGATACCTCCAAAAGGCTATCGGAAAAGATCGACAAGTGGAACAACATTTAAATTAAGAACTGTTTCTTGAAAGACACCATTAGCATTAATTAGGTTATTCGCAGAAGCAGTCACAGATTTCTCTCACCCATCTCCGAGCTCCTTTGAACGTAACTCCCTTCCAGAGGTGGAATCCCTTTCTGCACCTCTCAGTTTGTGCTTGGCCGAAGGAGGAGTGGCGATCAGTACTTGAATGTTGGGGCTCGTCCTCCCTTGCTCCTTTGTGTATTCTGTGGCCATTACCTTGTGAACAAGCCCACACTTGCCTGTTGGATGATGAGCAGCAGGAGACCAAATTACCAAGTGTCAGATGTATGAGAGAGGCTACTGGGCCACCAGCTGATCACAAGTGCCAGTGTGAGCCCAGCCGACATGACGTCCAGCTACAGGCCATCCCACCTAAGCAGCCCAGAAGGCCACAAAATCATGGGCAAACAAGTAGCCACTACGTTCTAGCTTAGTTTGATACACAGCAAAAGCCAATATTCAAAGATATTTGCAATACATATGACCATCAAAGACTTGTGCCCAGAATACATAAGGAACATTGTGTATCCTTAAGAAAAATTCAGACAACCTAACTGAAACATTGGGCCAAGTTACATACTGAATGATTCCAACTGTATAACGTTCTGGAAAGGCAGAACCATGGAGACAATAAGAAAGATCTGTGGCCTCTAGGAGCTTAGCTGGAGGGTGGGATAGATAGTGGGAGCGTAGGTGATCTTTAGGATAAGGAAAACGTTCAGTGTAAGACCATAGAGGTGGATTCATGCCACTTTACAGTTGTCAAAACCTTCATAAAATACAACACAAAGAATGACCCCCTCCTGGAAAACACTTCAGGGGCCCCTGTTCCCTGTAGCGTTGGCATCATGTCCAGGTGTCTTGTGACAGGTGTGCTATGTGTCACTGTTACTTGTTAATGATTTTTAAATGCCAGTGTTTAAGACTCAGTTACTTAACTAGAATAGGGTGGCTGTGATCACTTCTTTAATATTACTTTCACTTAATTGCATTCAGAAATGATTTTTGGAGTAGGGATTTTGGGTATCCCTGAATATTGCATGACTCCTTAACAGGAAGACCAGGTAGAAAACTATAGGTTAGGGACTAAAGTGAGCTGTCTCTTGTAACCTCATGATAGGCCTTAGCATGTCTTGGCATGGTAGCCAGAGAGCATTCACTTAATTGATGATTGTAGCTTCTACCAATAAATTCTCCCTCACCAAATTGTCTCTTCCTGAGGCCCTGAAGTTTTTAAAGATCTTTGCTATTTGTTAATTGACATCTTCAATTAACTTTATGTTAGTGGACCTGTATCTTACTCGTGGATTAGAATATTAAAAAGAGAAGAAGTCTGTGTAGACCAGGCCATCCCTAAATTACCCTTAGTGTACGATAGTTGTGCGTGTATCACCTGGTTCCTCGGCTCTTAGGCTTGTTTCAGTGCTAGAACCTGTCACTTACTCCGCAGGAAGAAGCAGAAAGACACAGGTGTAGAAGAGGCCTGTGAACCGTTCATTCTGCTTCTCAAGAGTGACCAGCTTCCTGGTGCTTTAGATCACGTGTTCATTTGCCCTGGACAAGCTGTTATGTTTCATTCTTCACCCTTGATGCCTAGTCATGATTCGTTTGTGGGAGCTGCCCGAAGTCGCACCTTCTTCAGAGCCTAGCATGTGTTCGGCTGGCTGGCTTGCTGGAATGCAGGCTCTGTGGTGGCAGAACTTCAGTCTCCTGTGCTCACTTTTATATCCTGAGTGCTTGCGTGCACTTGGGGCCCAGCCAGTGTTTGTACGAATTGAAGGGGCTCACACAGTGACTCTAAGCCTGCGTCAGTAATCCATAAACACAGAATTCTCTGGAAGGCTGTGTGGAAGAACTCGGTGACCTGCTTCCTCTTGCCCGTTGTGGTCTCACAGAAGAACTATCACTTCAGGTGCTCTTGGTCATGTCTTGCTTTTTGTTCCTTCTTTGTTCTCGGTTTCTCAAGCGGTATATGGCAAAGCACATCCATCCAGAAGGTACTTCGTAAACTTGTGGGTTGAAGATAACAGTACGTGTGCCTTGGCCTTGGTTTTGGTTAGCAGAACCTTGTACTGCACTTGGAATACTAAGAAATTCTTAACCAAAGCTATTTTCACTTTGACGTTCTATTTTCCTCCCGTGTACACTGCTGCGTTAGGCACAGAAGTATACCAGTTTCTGAGGATGGTTGAGAGTATCATCACATGGGTTCCTATGCTGCCTTCTTCCCTGTGACCCTGGAGGGAGGAAATTGGTAGTTCGGTTCCTGTAAGGGAAGCTGTGAGCCTTCCACTTTCAGATGGCTGTGTCATTAGGCAACCATCCCCCGTCTTCCAGCCTCAGGCCCTTGGGCCTTTCACTGAGCAGCCGGAGCCCGGCCGAGATTCTTCAGCTGTCCTTATGGGCAGAAGGTAAACAAAACAGAAGTGAAAGTAGATTTAATTTCCCAGACTGTCCTCTTACAGGAATAGTTTTGTGGTTCTCAGCATTTAAAAAGATACTTGTTCCAATATGTTTTATTGACATCAATTACTGTAAGTCTGATTCATTTTCTGCCTATTGATTTTTTTTCCCAAGGTGAAATTCATGACATTTAACAGAAAACATAAGTGACTTTTTTCAAAGCAGACACTATTCAGAACTGTAGAGATAAGGTTTAAAGTCAGGGACACTTGAAAAAGCAGTTTTTATATCTCTTTGTTCACGAGGCTGTGCTAGTTTTCTGTATAGATAATATGACTGAAGGCTGCCATGGCTTACTATAGTGAATTCAGAATGCTGTTTCTGAATTCTACTTTGAGAACCAAATCCATCTTATCTGCGTTAAAGTTTTTTAATGTAGAATATGCTTCTGCATAGTTTCTGCTTCTGCAGGGTTTTTTAAGGCAGGATGCTCCATTTCCAGACGAGTCACTTACTGCAGCTGGAAGATAGTTTTCAGTTCTACACCAGACCTAGGGAGTCAACAATACCTAGTAACATAATATGGAAGGGAGCCTTGGTTTGTAAATGACTTAAGTCAACACCAGTGACAGTAGCCCCCTTTTTATATTTTTAAGTTTTGCATTTTGGGTAGCTGTATAACCAGAGTTTTTAAAAAATTAAATAATTGACCATATGAAAGCACTGTTAAACTTGCAAACAGTATTGTAGCTTGCTGTGAAGCTTCGTGGTGTGCAGCTCGCTCCTCCCCTCACGTGTGCCGGTGCTGACGGTGGCCAGGCTGGGCTGCAGGCTGTCTGTGCTGTGTCTCTCTATTGCTCCCTCGTGTTTCCTGTTTCTCCACGCTGCAGCCTGGCCACCTGCTGCTGTGGTACTTTGCAGTTTTCTAACCCTCTGACTGCATTCACTGTCAAGTTTATGCTGTCTGTTAAGATTTTTAAGAAATGTTCAGTGATCGTCAATTTCATTTCTGAGATTTCCCATTTTTTCTTTCCTATCTCATTTTGGTTTTATTTCCTTCTGCTTTTATTCTTTTTTTTTTTTTTTTTTTTTTTGGTTTTTCGCTTTTTCTCCGGTACTAGGAACTGAACTCACGACCTTGCGCTTGCCAGGTAGGCGCTTTGCCGCTGAGCTAAATCCCCAGCCCCCGCCCCTCTTCTGCTTTTATTCTTAACATCTTTTTATACACAATTTTTTCATTCATCCTTTTTTTTTCTTTTGTCTTTCTGAGACAGGGTCCTGCCATGTAGTTCAGGCTGGCCTTGAGCTCACTTTGTAGCCCAGGCTGGCCTCAAACTTGCAGTGATCCTCCTGCCTCAGCCTCCTGAGTGCTGGGATTACAGGCCATTTATCCTTGATCTTAAATATATTTATCCTTAAAATCCCTGGCAGGCAATACAATAAACTTTATGTGGAGTGGGTTTATGTTCTGTCTGATTCATTGGTTATCTCTTTTAGAAATAGTTGTCTTGTGTTTTTGATGCTCTACTTGCAGGTCATTTCTCATTTGTTCTTGTTCTTTTTTTGAACCAAGCTGTGCTTTATGGTTTTCCCTAAACTTTTCTGTTTGTTTTTGTTTCTTGAGACAGGGTCTTGCTATGTAGTCCGGGCTGTCCTTGAACTCACTGTGTAGCCCAGGCTGGCCTCAAAGCGATCCTCCTGCCTCAACTTCCCAAGGGCTAGGATTACAGGTGTGCACCGCCACGCCCCTCACGTGATTTTTCCTACACTTAATTGATCATTTCTTTATGTTTAGGGCGGAGAGTGCTCATCAGAGCCTGAAACTGGCCCTGCTGTCTCCACTAGAAACTCCTCTTACCAACTCTGTAAGGGCATTCCACACCCCTGTTCCTGCCCTCATCTCCTGACTTGTGGGAAAATTTGTAAAATGACTGGACTTTTTTCCACGCTCATAATTGTTCTGTTAGTGATCTGTAACTGCATTGTCATTTAGCGTCAGCCCAGAACACTGTGCAAGACAACCCAGCACTTGGAATGATGATGGGATGCTGGGTGATTGAAAGATATATTAAATGTTTAAAAAAAAAGTTGTTTAAAAAAAGACTTACTACAGTAAAATACACATTGCCAGGCATAGTATGATAGTGTGCTCAAAGTGTTGGGGGTGTCTTAACGGGAGCTGAGGGCAGTGTGTCTTTTAGTGTAGTACATTTTTAAAATGTAAACATTCACCATATTGTTTGATCATCCCTTGTACATTCTGCTGCCTTCCCAGTGCCGACCAGTTTTGCTCCTCCCTCCTCCTGTCTTTCTCTTTCAGCTTACATGTCAGATTCTTAGGGTCAATTCTAGAATTGACCATATTCACTTGTCTGTGTTTTGAGGTGCTGGGCTGGAACCCGGGTCTGAACTCCCTAGGTCTGGTGTAGAACTGAAAACTATCTTCCAGCTGCAGTAAGTGACTCGTCTGGAAATGGAGCATCCAGCCTTAAAAACCCCTGCAGAAGCAGAAACTACGCAGAAGAATATTTTATATTAAAAAACTTTAACGCAGATAAGATGGATTTGGTTCTCAAAGTAGAATTCAGAAACAGATTCTAGATTTACTTTTTAGTATCTATTTTTATTCATTACATAGTCATTTAAAATTTATATCAAAATCTGCTTGGTATTGATTAGCTAAAATTTAAGCTTTTTCTTTACTATTTAAGCATTGTAGTTTATGTTAAAATTTAATGATAATTGAGTGTATTACTTTTTGTATATTGATTTTACAAACGGATAAATAAAATTAAAATACTTTCCTAAGGCTTTCACTTGCCTGTGTTTTGAGGTGCTGGGCTGGAACCCCGGTTAGGGTTCTCTCCCATGTTAGGCAGGCACTTTACCACTGAACTATAGTCCCGGCCCCATCCTGAAGGTTTTGTAGCAAGTTTATTGTTCTCTTAACTTATTTTTTAAGGATACAGCATTGCTGTTTATTTGAAAGGTGTTTAACATCTAATGATCTTTTTAATTTCTTAGAATATACTTTGCTATATGGAAATTTTATGTTCTCGTTTATGAGATTTATAATTAGCAAAATTGGTGTACCACAGATTACTCTGAAGATCTCATGTCTAAAGTCTTAGGCGAGCCCCACAGCCCCCATTTCTGTATGCAGCTCCTGTTCGGTGACTGCTGCAGGAGTTCCAGGAAGCATGCATCCTGCCTGTTCACTTACTGCATTTTAAATGATTGCCTTTACTGTACTTCTGCATTTCCCTCCAGTCCGTCTGTGCCTTCCATTTCTGAGAATTCGTAGCTTCCCTAAAGTACTAGGTAACAATTCGAACAAATCCGATTAGATAACCGTTTGCAGGATGAGGGCCTTGGGGAGGGGGCTTAGAAGATGTGATCGATACCAAGGGGCCGTGTGGTTCCCTAAATTCTAGCAAGTCAAAGGTACCATTGAAATTTTTTTTCTTCCGGTACACTTAAAACAAAAGACCAGTGTCAGAACCATTTATAAACAAGCCTTTCTGCCCTGAGTGTGTGGTAGTAACTACTTTGGTCCTATCTTACTGGGATGCAGTGTGAGCCAATTGCAAAAACAAAGCAAAAACTCAAAGAATTTCCATTTTGTAGCAGTTGAGAAAATGGGATTGGATCCCATATTTACGTCTGCACCCTGCCCTCAGGAGCATGCTGCTCTTGAGTTAAGCACTCTGCTTTGGGAGCCTTTGGGGTCCTCCAGTAACTCAGTGGGCAGTTGTGCCAAGTGCTCGCTCTGGGCCTGTGCTAGGAGGTGTCAGGTAAGGAGCTCGAGGCCCTTTTTGACTCCCAATGCTGGCAGGAAGCTCGTGCTACCTTTTCCCTTAGCAGATTGTTTTAAAATGAGTAATGCGTTTTACTGTGGAGCCAATAATAGACATTCACCCACTTGTGAGACGGAGAGAAAGGTGGTAAAGCCAAGATTGCTATGTTTCATTTAATGAAGTGCTCAGTAAAACCATGAAAACATTTCTGCAAGGCTGGACTGGCTTTTATGTCTGTCTCTTTTTAAGAGAAAGAAAAAATCTCAAACCAAAAATTGTCGACATTTTACCAAGTTCTAATTTTTGCCTAGTTGGATGTGGGAGGTATTGGAATAATGAATTGTGAGCTTTCATTTCAGAGTAAGTACAAAAAGTTAATCTGTGTGGGCCTTCATGCATTATTACAAGATTTTTACTACTGAGAAAGCTGTGCCTTTGTACTCACCGTTATCTTATTAACTAAGGGTAGGAGGTGAGAAATCAGGAGCTTTAGAAGTTCTTCAGTTCACCTGGTTTCTGCTCTACTGACTTTCTTCCTTCTTAAGATCTGCAGCTCGGCAGATGCTTTGTTTAAACTTGATCAAGTATTTATGCATCTTTCTAGCCCAGCTAAATCATAACTTTGGAAGTACTTGCCTTTTTTTTTTTCTTATGAGACAATCTCTGGGTGTCTGATGCCACTATAAAATAATACATGAAATTTGAGCCATTTTCCTATAAGCTTTGACCAAAGGTAGACTTGCTTCCAGAGTAGTGTCGGGATTACTGGGAGAGCACACGTACTCGATGTTTATTACAGGGGATGTTTTAGTTCATCACATTTCTGAAATCTACGCTGAGGAGGACATATAGGTTCTTGAAAACCAGTGAGAAAAGAGGAGGGAAGGAATTTCATGTTTGGTGTATTTATTCCCACTGGCAAGATTTCTCGTGTGCTGTGACCCTGAAATGCTGAGATAGCCACTGAATGATTCCTGACATGGTCAGTGTTTTGTTTATGGGGTCACTTCTGGGAACCTATCTCATAGCAAGTTTACTGTTTCCTTTTTGGCTTGGTTCCTAATTTACCCAGCAGTCTTCTCATCATTAGTTTTGAGGCCTTCATTTTATTTCATTTTCTCTGTGGAAGTTTTATAGACTTGGTAGATTAGAAGTATTTATTGAATCTTTGGTCAGCATAAAAAAAAAAAAAAAGTCCAGGCTGGGGGTATAGCTCAGCGGCACAAGTGCCTGCCTGGCAAGCGCAAGGTCCTGAGTGCGATTCCCGGTACAAAAAAAATCCCCAGGGATGTTTTATGCTTGCTGTGGAACTCTAGTTAAATTCACTCACCAGTTAAGAACCTACCTTTTCTGTAGCTGTTGGAACATTAGCTACCTGTGATACAGTTTGAGAATAGAGAAATCTCGCTGTAAATCTGTAGTTACTCTGTCTCCCGAGCCATGGATGCTAGTTACCTTTGATTGTCTCATTCCCTTGTTTTAAGACCCTCATCCTGTCACTTTGTATTATTGAGTTATAAACCCTTGTACTCAGAGAATGGATGTATTTTTGATATGCTTTTCTAAAGGAATTACCAAAAAAGAGAGTGACTCCTAATTATCCATAAACAGCCACCTTCTTACAACCTCTGATTCCATCACCATGGTTCAGAACAACATCTCTTGCCTGGGTTGTAGCCTTAGCTTCTGCATTCTCTCCTGCCTTCTACCACTGACCCACTCTGGTCTCCTCTGCATAGCGCAGCCAGGAGGGATCCTGCCCCTGCTATGCTCAGAAATCCTCCATGACTTCCATCAGACTCAGATAAAAGCCAGAAAGCTTGGAATTGCTGCTAGGCTCCAGCAGGCTGTCTCACGGCTCAAAGCTTCCGCTCCATAGATTTCTGCTAGCAGAGTAGCCTCCTGGCTCCTCCCTGACTGCCCACCGTCTCCTGCCTGCAGTGATTCCCCTGTACAGCCCTCACCTCCCATCATCTCTGCTCCAGAGAGTCACTCTGCATAGAAGTCTGCCTCTCTCCACACTTCTCTGCTTTATTTTTTTCATTTAGCACCCATCTGACTGACACATGTTTATTTGTCAGTTTCCTTCGTAGTAGGTAAGTCCATGACGGAAGTAATTTTTGTTTGGTTCTTTGCTCCTGCCCCAATGTCCAGAGCAACCCCTGGCATACAGAGTGGGCCCTTAATGTTTGTTGACCAAATATTGACAGGTTAAAGCCTAATGTCTGTTTCATGACTAATACTAAAACTATAGAGAGATGTTAAAAGCATTACCAGAACAGACTGGAGATACAAGCTGAGCCTCTTGGTTAACTTTCTACCTGAAGGTCTCACAAGTTCAGGAGACAGAGACTGGAACTCAAAGAGGCCTTAATGGCTAGAATTTGCAAAATGGAGTACTGAAGCTGAGAAATCTATGCAAAGGAGTTTTAGAACTCTACCAACAGCGCATCTTGAGTGAATAACTACAATGTGCATTTAGGATCATGGTCAAGGACAGCCTGGTACGTAGTGAGTTCAAGGCCAGCCTGCACTGCATAACGAGACGCTGTCTTAAAAAAATACTTTATTTTTCTCCAAAAGATACCTAAAGCAGTAATGTCTACATTTTGCCCCTATTTAGTGAAAACTGTAAACGAACAGATTGAAGAATTTCAGTGAACCCTAAGCAAAGTAGAGCAACAAAACCACAATAAAGCACGTCAGAATCAAGCTGCTGAAGACTAGTGATAAGGAGAGAGGGTTAAGAGCACCAGAGGAAGGAAGTCACATATATTTCATACGGCAGAGCCAGGGTAAAAATAGCTCCAACTTCTCACTGAATACTTCAAGTGAAAAAATAGTGGAATGGTGTCTTGAAAATGCTAAAAATCCTGTCATAGTCTATCCAGTGAAACCCTTTCAAAAATGAAACCGAAATATTTTTTTTTTTGAGGAAGAAAAAACCAGAATAATTGTTTTGCCAGTGGGCTAGAAATATTCAAGGAAGTTCTTAAAGCAGAAAGGAAATGATAAAAGATGCAAATTTAGATCTATGCAAATGAATGAGGAGTACTACCCAAAGTGGCATATATATAGGTCCTCATTTTAAAAGTTTAAAAGATAATCTTCAAAGCAAAAATGAAAATACATTGTGGCATTTATAACACAAGTAAAATATATAACAACAGCACAAAGGACCAGTGGGAAGGAACAGAATACACATTTTTTTTTTACGTTGTTGGTAGGTGTGATTGTTATTTGAAGGTAGACCATTATGTGTTAAATCTATGTTATAAACCCTGTAGAACCACTAAAAATTTAAGAAAAAAAGCTAATTGCCACCAGAGAAGATAAGATGGAAGCACGGGAGAAGGAGAAGGCAGGAAAAAATGGAACAAAGATCAAATGGGCCAAATACAAAAAAATGGTAGATTTAAATCCAGCCATGTCAATTACTACGTTAAATGCAGGAGATTATACAAAGATTATAAAATTAGACTTCAGAAGCATGACCCAACTATATGCCATCTGTGAGAATTTCACTTTGAAAGTAATTTGTAAGTTACGTCTAAGTATACAGAAAGATAAATCAGACACACGCTAATCAAGAGAAAGCTGGGCAGCTATATTACTATGGAAGTAGACTTTTAAAGTAAAGGGTAGTACCAGAGATAAAGGGATGAGAGAGGATCAGTTCATGAGGAAGACATACAATCCTAACTACTTACGTACCTCACAACAGAACTTACAAGTAAATGAGCAAAAACCAATAGAACTACTGGAAGGAGAGCCTGACATTTATAATTAAATGGATTTCATCATGCAATTGATAAAACAATCAGTTGGTAAGATATAGTAGGTTTAAGGCCATCATCCTGTTTAACCTTACATTTAGAAAGCATTCCAAACAAACTTTTTTTACATGCATGTGCAATGTTTAAAGATAGACCATTTGTGTATCAAAAACCTGTCTCAATAAAAAATACTTACAGATTTTACATTTAGAGCACTTCTAGGTTTATAGAAGTGTTAATAAATTTTAAAGGATGACTCTGAGCAGATAACATTTTATAACCCCAGCAGAGTTAAATTAGAAATCAATCACATTATCTGGAGAATCTTCCAAACTCTTAGAAATTAAACAACACACTTCATTTAGAAAGATTAGTTAAATCTTTTCTTAGTGAAGCCACAAAAGATTAGAATATGTTTTGAACTGAATGGAAATCAACTGGTAGGATGCAGCTAAAGCAATGTTTGAGGCAAACTTACAGTATTAAATGTTTACACTTAGTAAAGAACAAACTTCTGATATCTAACTTTTATCTTGAGAGATTAGAAAATATCCAGTGAAATCTGCACATAAGAAGGGAGCAAATAATAAAGATATGAGTAGAAATCTATAAAATACAAAACAGATAAACAGAGGAAAATCAACTGACAAAGATCAGTAAAACTGATTAATCTCTAGCTGAGCTGGTCGAGGAAAAAGAGAGAAGACACAGTTTATTAACTTTATCTGTAGGAAAGAAGGGCATTCCCCACATAATCAGTATAAGAACAGCTTTGTGAAAATAGACTCAGTAGGGTATATGGCGTGTGAAAAATGAGAAGGCCACAAACCAGATCAGTGTTCGCCTGTGGGGGCAGCAGGGGCAGGGTTTGCACTGACGGGGAGGGGAGCACTGGGAGCTTGCTGGGATTTAAAATATTATTTTAAAATTAATATTATATGAATACCTCTTACTTGCCCCGGATCTTTATTAAATGACATCTCCAAAGTGTCCTCCCACCCCCCAAGAAAAACACATGCTAATTTTCCCTCTGGCTAGATGGAATCAGCTGCAGCTCTGCCGGGCATTTCAGCCTTCTGTGCTGAGAGCACACACTGGTGCACCTGGAGGTTGCTCGTGTCGAGGTGGGTTTCTTCCATCTTCCACCTTCATCCAGGCGCACCAGACTGTTCCCTGTGGAGGAACAATCTACCTATTGCTCAGTGCTTCCAATAACAAGCAACAAAATATTGAAGACTCTATCTTTCTGTGCTGTGTTTACTGCATTTCCCTGAATACTTCCCTTCGCCCATAAATGAAGGCATAAATGTCTTTACTGCTGGGTTAGTTTGTGTGACCTCAGGTAGTTGATGCTGATGTGCTTTTTAAGTTATTAGCTAGTTTCTAATGAGTCAAAACTCTTGCCTGCCGTTTTATACTTTTATAAATAAATAAGTAGACTAGCAGAATGCAGGCACTCTATATTTCTCTATTTAATCTGAGCTGAATATCCACAGGGCTCAAGAAGTCCAAGAATTTCAAAACTGTGTTACAGTAAAATCCAGCTGTTTTGCAGCCTCCCCCCGCATCAGGCTGTTTCCCGAAGCTGCTCCTCACAGACACCCATCTTCCTAAAGAGATGCTCATTCCAGCTTTTGTATATCCATGTTTCCAGAGAAATGCCTAGCTTTTGATTCATTCATTTAAACATTTATGGATTAAGTAATAGATTTCATTTGCTGCAACAGCCATCCCCTTTGCTTATCCTCCCTGCAGCTCCCTCCCCCAGTTCCTCTGTGCTTTCTGATTGAATCAGTGGTCATTGTTTACTTGCTCGTATACAGTCCCAGATAACGCACTGTTTCTGTTTTAGAATTTTTCCCTCTTAATAACTGCCTTTTCTCCTTTGTGCGGGTTTCTGTAGACCTGTTTATAATTCTTTTCCTACCTTCTTGTAAGCCTCTTAGAGCAATTTTCTACCAAGTTAGTGTGCACTGTCTAGAAAATATATATAATATAACACATACGTAATCTCGCCTTTTCTAGTGGCCACAGTAGAGTAAAAAGAAAGATAAATTAATACTGTATCTTATTTAACTTGATTTGTTCACATTGTTACTTTGACAGATACCAATATTTGAGATCCTTGACAATTTCACTGTCTTCTTGTGGAGCCAAGTCTTCCGAATCCGGTGTGCGTGCCCCGCCTGCAGAGCACCTCTTCACCTCTCTCTCCTGGCCGGTGGCTGGAGGCTGGCATGCTGGCCAGAGTGCGAGCGTGTGCCAGGTTCGGCCTTTTCACGCAGACAGCCTCCACCCATCTGAGCCCGTAGCCCTGCCACACCGAGCTGTCCTCCCAACACCCCCTTTGCTCTTCTAGATTAGAATCCCCTCCTTGAACTTCAGGTCTTCTCACTAGCAGTTAGTCTGGGGAAGGAGGCTCGTTGCTGACGCTGATCTCTGGAGTCACACTGGCAAGAACCTGAGAAGTTCCTCAAATTTTGTAGAAGTTCCCTTGGCTTCTTCTACAACCTGGTGTATTCTTTCACTCAGATGAAAGACATGCAGAGGAAAGGGAGCGCGGCTATAGCTCAGTGGCACAGAGCCTGCCTGGCAAGCGCAAGGTCCTGAGTTCCATTCCTGGTACCAAAAAAAAAGAAAAGAAAGGGAGCACGGGTGGTAGAGTTCGTGAGACTGCGTGTGGCAGGAAGTGTTTTCATTGTCCCTTCTCACTTGGTGACTGTTGGGCAGGGTGTAGGACTCCAGTCTGGAACTCATTTTTCTTCGGAATCTTGAAGGCATTGGTCCCTTGCTGGCCAGTGTTCAGTGCAGGTCTTAAAAGCCAGAAACCATCCTAGTCACCTTTTCCTTTGAAAGTGATGTCATCACAGAAACACAGAATGTTCTCTTTGTGCATGCTTATCAGTGTGATGGCACTTGACGGTCTGAAAGATTGCCTTGAATCAGTTTTTGATGTTTTCTTTCCTTGTATTTTTATTTTGGTTTGTTTGTTTATATTGGGCTTTACTCTTGAGGGGGGATTTCTTCTACTTTTATCTGACTGTTTAGCTGAACTTGTCGTTTTTTGCTGTCTGAAGCTTCAAGAGATGTTTGTTTCTCTTCTGTAGCATTTTGTCTTTAGTTTATAGATACAAGATTTTGTCTTTCTTCTGGGTGTGTATTAGTAATACGTCTTTTAAATCTTCCTCTTCTGTGCAGTTTTTCCTCCAAGGGGCTTTTCTCCGGTTTGGGTTTTTCTGTTTGATTTTCCTGTCTTCTGTGGTGCTTGCATAGGATGGAGAAGATGAGCCTATGGCCTCTCCTGCAGGTGAAGAGCCCCAAGCAGGTGAGAGAGGCCTGGCAACACCGTGCAGGTCAAGGGCCTCGAAGTGGCTAGGAGTTCCACACCCTGGTGATAGTGTATTTGTCTTTCCTCTTGTCTGGTCAGACGGCTGGCCGTGCTCCTGCCTTGAGGTGGGCGGGTTGAGCTGCCCGCAGTGAGAACTTGATGAGGCTCACTCATCAAGGCCGGAGTCCCAGTGCTCAGCATGTACGTAGCGGTCATTTGCACCCTGTTTTGGGGTGGAGAATTTACACTTTCCACTGTGCCAATCTAGCTCCAGTCCAGAGACCTTCTGATTTACTTTTTCCAAAGAGTACATCTCCGGATTTCTGCAGAAGTGTGAGTTGGCTGAGCAGTTGGTGTTAGGGGGTGGCATCTGGCTCTTCTCAGCTCCACACACCCACAGAGAACCCCACCCCTCCTTCCATGACGGCACTGCTTCAGGCGCCCCGTGAGGACTCTGGGGTGCACGTGTGGGGCAGTTCTTGGCTTTCCCTCTGCTAGTTGGAACTGGCCTGCCAAACCACTAAGCAGCCTGATTTCCGGCCTCCAGAATCCCGTTACTGTTGTCTCTTCTCCCCTTATGGATTTGTCTTTTTTTTTTTTTAAGTTGTGTAAGATTTATAAAACATAAAATTTACCACTGTAACCATTTTTAGACGTACAGTGTAGTGTCGGTAAGTACATTCCCCTCTGCTGTGTGTGCGGTCTTATGACAGCAAGAACAGATCTCGGGTAGGGATTGTGTGCCAGGAGCGCAGTGGTGTTCCAGGAGAGCAGAGGCAGGCGTGTGTGTCTCTCCTGGCACGGGACTTCTGTGTGTCTGGGGTGGTGGGGTTTGTCTCCCTCCTGGGAGAGCAGTTGGGTAGTTTGTTGGCATAAACGTCCCTTTAAAAAGTTCCAGTTGGAGCTCTCAGGCCAGGCATTCCAGGTGCTTCAAGATCGGGCCTGCCCACCCATGTCCTCCCGCCGTCTGTCGTTCCTCCTGCTGCCCACTCACTGTTCCTGGCTTGTGACAGCTCCACAGCCCCCTCGCCTCTGCCAGGCGGGTGCTCCCAGCTGAACCGCCCCCCCTGCTGTCTGCCTCCTTCCTCGCGTGCCCAGCTCCATCCTGCGCCACGGCCTCTGCCCCAGCCTTCGGTTGTTCCTCCTTTGCCTCCCTCCCTTGTGCACATCTCCGAGCAGTCACCTTTCCCTCTCCGCACCGCCTGGCCCTTTTGGGTGTCTGTTTCTGCCCGTACTGCCTGGCAGAAAGCCCACGTGCAGTTGAGTGGCTGGATGGGTTCCTGATGCCGGGGATTTAAAAAGAGAACTCTTTATCCTCTCTTGTAGGACATCCGACATGAGGCCAGTGACTTCCCCTGTAGAGTGGCTAAGCTTCCCAAGAACAAAAACCGAAACAGGTACCGAGATGTCAGTCCCTGTAAGTATCCGCGCAGCCTCCGGGGTTCGCTCTGCTCCCTACAGGCCCTCTCCACCCAGACGTCCTTCACCCTGGGGGCCAGATAAGCGCACAGCCGTTCAGAGATTCATGACTTGATCGGTTCCTGTACGTGGGCATTAGAGACTTACAGTAATAGTTCCTTTTTCCACCATTGTAGAAAAGGTAAGGTTTCAGTTTGTGGAAAATTCAGCAAAGTTCAAAGCATTTTTTTTAGCTTTGACTATTTTGTGATGAGTCATTTTCCTACCAGCTGAAGCAGAGCGTAGCAGGCCAATGCAACCTTTCCTTGGTGACTCAGCCATATATTCTTAGCCCCCAGCGCTGTGTTGAACCTTGGCGATGCCCCACACAGGGACGCAGAGTTGGAGCTGTCACCCCTCCAGCAGACACACCCCTTCCCTGCCACCCCTGCCCACTCTGTCCTTCGCTGTGACGGCACTCACTTCTGTGACTGCCAGTGCGCCTGTTGCCTCAGCCTCCTGCCTTCTGAGGATTGGCTCCAGGATCTTGAAAGTAAATAGCTGAATGTGTTAGAATTCGTGTGACACACAAAAACCGTGAGCTGAGTTCAGGGCCCGAGCTTTATCATATCCACTAGGCTACAGAAGCCTTTTGAACCCCCCTCTAGGGCTGGTAGACAAGAGTCAGGACAGAGGCTGCGACATCTCTGTGGCATTTGCTCAGATTCCTGCGGGATGTTAAAATGGATGTCTGTGCCTTATGACCTGTGCCTTATGGCCTGCCACCATGGTTCCTTGCCTGAGTTTACATCTCACTTTGGCCCCTTAGAACTGTGTGGCTTTGTTTGGCTTTGTTTTGTTTTGTTTTTTTCCAGTACCGGCACTCGAACTCACTACCTTGAGCTTGCCAGGCTGGCGCTGTGCCACTGAGCTAAATCCCCAGCCCCACTGTGTGGCTTTGGACAAATTGTTCCCTCCCCCTGTTGTGTGTAAAGCAGGAGTTGCACCTCCCAGGAGTGTGTGCCGATGAAATGAAGCAGCACAGGCACATAGCCCAGATGTAGTAAGTGCGCGGTAAATATTGGCCGCCAGGACATCTGAAGTGCAGTACCGGGTGCTCAGGCGACGCTGGACTGCCACCAGCGCCTGGTGCCCTTGACTTAACGTGTCTAGGCTGAAGTGCCTAGTTTAGTTTAAAAACAGCAACAAAAATAAAAATCCTGGGTGATTCTACCATGAAGTCCTGGCTGGAAACTTGTGCCTGCAGATGTGCATGTGACAGAACGGTCGCCGTTTGCCTCTTTCACACAGCGCGGCACCGGGATTCCCAGGTTGCTCGCTGTCGCTGTGCTTTTCTGAACTGAGGCGTAGCACTGACTGCAATACTCCTCTGCTGTGTTTTTAACAATTTCTCACCTAAATAGTTTCGGAGCCAGTTTTACTTTTACAGCATTTAAAATATTCTTCCTCAGAAACAATCTCCAACATTTTCACCTCAGTCTCATTCCTCATACTTTTTGTTCCTCTCCCACCCACAACTTCCAGTGAAAAAGATGATTCGCCGTTCATGTTGTGAGGGAAAGGAGAGAACAGCTCTAGGTCAGAGGTCACCTGCTCCCCAGTTCCCGGTGCCCACGGTGACGACAGCAGCTCTTGGCCTTGTGCCTGCTGCTGGGTTCTGTGCAGAGCGCTCGCTGGCCCTTCCCACAGCCTTCCGCTTCCCTTGCCTTTGGCAGGTGAGGAGACAAGGCCCAGAGGACAACGGTTTGCCCAAGGTCTCCGGTGCTGTTTGAACCCACTGAACACACCAGTTCTGGTCACATGAATTTTTTTAAATTTTTTTTTATCGTGATGATACACTTAGAAATCACCCAAGAGTCTCAGTTTCTGTTAGCCCTCCATGGTGAGAAATAGTACTCAAGAGCAGCTCATTTAAAAAAAAATAGTCTCTTTGCGCTAGGAGCAAAAGTCCCACACCACGGATTCCCAGTGACTCGTCCTTTTCCCGGCCTCAGGGGGGAGGTGCTGTTTCTGGGAGGTCATCCGAGTCCACCGGCCTTTGTTTCATGCCACAGGTGGTAGTGCCCACCTGCTCTTGTTAGCCAGCAGCTTTCAGGGACCACTGCTTTGTGACAAAGTAGTGATGAGAGAAAAAGTGGTTTTGGTTTTTAAATAATCTGGTGTACAACTTCCAAATGAAATGTATTTCAAAAAACTAATCTCAAAGTTACATTTATATACATTCGGTGTTTTGGGTTTTTTTTTTTTCCCAGAACATGTAAATTCTCTTTTAAATGTCTTTACTGGTGACATTTGAAAGATTTAGAGTCATTTAAGGTCATTATATTTGAGTTTAAAAGGAACAGAAGCACTGTGTAAAGGAGCTCAAGGTGGGTCTGCTGCTGTGTGCTCAGGTCCTTGCTCTCCAGTCTGCTGGCCAGAGTTGGGATTGAGCTGCACCCACAGCTGCCAGCTCATTGTGCAGGTCCCTGCTGGGGGCACTGGGTGGAATTTGGGGTGAATTTTGTTCTCTTTCAAAGATTGAAGCCATTCTGCCTCTTGCCTGATGGAAGTTTATGTTCAGCGCCAGAGAACAGAGCCTGTGATGCCCCCGCTGGTCTGCCGCGTGCGTGAGAGTGACGGGCACCGCAGGAAGACAGGGCCGAAGGACAGACTTCCAAGGAGGGCCTAATCCAGGGCTGACTGTGGCTTATTGCTGGTGCTGTTTAGTGTTAGCTTTCAAACGCTTCAGGGAAGCCTTCCAGAGAATGACAGTCACCCCCATAGAGGACTGCTGCCACCTAGCACAGCAGGCCTCAGCTGGTGTGAATGCCTTAATGGCGTGGGTTCCCCTTCTCTGCTTGCCTGTGGAGACGCTGACCCTCCAAGGATTAACCTTGAGTTCTGGTTCGCCTTTCAGTTGACCATAGTCGGATTAAACTACATCAAGAAGATAACGACTATATCAATGCTAGTTTGATAAAAATGGAAGAAGCCCAGAGGAGTTACATTCTCACCCAGGTAAACAGATTATCTGAATTTATTTTAAATGTCACCTTAAAAAGTTCTAGAATGCTTTTGTTTATACTGTGAATAAAATCTGCCATGTCTGTGAGGACATCAGGTTTTTAACAAACCAAAACAAGACGGGCAACAGCAACAAGACGGGGGAAAAAAAAATTCCTGCAGAGACGGAGTTTGGTCGTAACACGGATACTTTCCAGGAAGTATGAAGTAAGTGAGTGGGACCAGGCATGTAATCACACCTGTAATCCAGCACACTAGAGCCTGAGGCAGGAGGATCATTGTGAGTTCGAGGCCAGCCTGGGCTACCTAGTGAGTTCCAAGACCAGCCTGAACTGCACAGCGAGACACTCTCTCTAAAAAGAAAAGGAAGGAAGGAAGGAGTGACCGGGAGTAAGGGCATCTAGGAGGCAGCCCTGAGTCACGGAGGCCTGTGGACAGGGGCAGCAGAGCCCTGACTAGAGGAGGCCTGGGCTGATCCTGGAAGGGTTTGTCTCTGTGGTGAGCACTTCCGGTAGCAGATCTCAGAGGGCAGCAGGAGGCCAGGCATCTCTACCCAGAGAGCACTAAGAATTCCTCACTGTGGGCCACATTCTTTGGCATAGAAAAAAGATAAGCATCACTAGAGGATATGAACAAGCATGAAAAAGCACTTAAAATTCATATTGGCTTTTGGCATTCTTCTGGGGAAAAAAGTCATGAAAGTGGTTTAATAATCAAGCCTCTTATAAAACAATGATATGAGACCAAATGACCATGAGCATCTGGGGAAATGGACAAAGCAGTTTATTTTTAATTAATTTTCTCTAGTCGTAACTTGTTACCCATACGTTGGTATACACTTGAGTATTTTGTTTTGTTTTTCCTCATAAGTTTTGTCTTTTCAAGTCCATGTTGGTTCACCAGTCTCATGTGTGGCTTAGGCTGTGAGTGACGTTAAACATCACAATTCTGTTTCACATACGGAAATTAAAACGCTGGTGAAGCAGAAAGCTTTCTGAACAAAGGCTGCTCTGGGCGGGCAGCTGGACCCAGGGTACCCCCTGGTCTTCCCTCACTCCCTTCTCACCCCATCCCGATTCTTCCCTGTGCGTGACCTGGATCAACCCAGATGCCTCCCAGCCGCGTGTATAGCATCAGCCCGGATGCACGGAGGGCAGTCTCTCTGCACCTCTGGGTGTTAGGGGTGAGCTTTTGGGGCTGGGGTTCGGAAGGAAGCTGCCTGCAGAGGTCGACGCACAAATAGCTTCTTTTAGAGAAGTCAGATTTCTTCCCGATTGCAGCCATTTAGCTTTGATGTGGTCATGAAGCCCTCTGTATACCCACGGTAGGGTATCTTACCAAATGGAGCATTAAGAAAGTACATGGAAGCTTACAGTGCTGTCCTCCCTGTCCCTGTGGCATCCATCCCTTTTGTGACGTGGTGCCATGGGTGTTGGGAGGCTGCTTACGTTTCCCCTTCGCCCTGGGATTTTCAGAAGGAATCAGCAGTCTGGCCCCAAGATAACAGTTATAGACCAGATGACTGAGATGTTTTCTAAGCCACTAAACCAACAAAACCCTTCCTGTTTTTTAGTTTCAGTGTTGTTCATTACGCAAATAACACGAGTCTGTATTCTCATTTTGTAAACGAGTAAGGTTGTAGGTGCCGTCCCGCACCTCCCCCAGGAAGTGTCAGCAAGTAGGTGCGCATCTTTCAGGTCTCAGCTGGGTGTAACCCTTCAGGCTCCTTTTAAACTGGGCAGTGTCGGGACAGAGGGTAAGAGGTGAGTAACCAAGAGCCTGGAGAGCTGCAGCTGTGCAGGGCCTGGCAACTGGGGTCTTCTTGCTAAGGCTGGAGGATGAGAAGCCCAGGTGGCCAGCAAGGTGCCACGTGACTTGCACCTGCCGAGACTGTCTTTCCTTTTGCCATGTTTGTGGTCACTGTTGTCTGAGTCCCTGTGGCACTTACTCAGACACAGATGGGACCTGTGTGGTTGAGGTAGCTGATCTGCGCGGGGTCCAGGAAGAAGCGAGAGGGTACTGCAGGCTGTGGCGGTCAAGGAAAGTGTGCGGAGCGCAGAGAGAAAGTGCGAAGACTGAGGGTGAGAACGGAAACCATTCTAGAAGTGGTGCTGGCCCGAGGCAGTGACAAGCCCCGAACCGCAGGGCGCGGGAGGTGACCAGTGACGTCCTTCCCAGGCAGTGCTCACACTGGGAGGGACTCAAGGCGTCCACACTGTGTGTCCAGGAAACACCTGCCGGGCTGGAGTTAGACAGGCAGCTCCTCACCAAGCACCCGCCATTCCCCAGTGACACCGACGCCCTTGGGCCACCTGAACAACCATTTGTGTGTCCGCATCTCTTAGATCCTCGGTCCGAGGACGAAGGCTGTCTGCAGTCAGGTCCATCGTTAGTAGTAAGAACAGTAGCTCACACTGTATTGGGTGCTTGCATCCCAGGGGCTGCACCGAGTCCTTCACAGGTATGAATATAGTTAAATTTTCACAACCCTATGAAGAGGTATTATTTTTAGTCGAGTGAGACAGATGGGGAAATCGAGGCATGGAGAGGCAAAACCACTTGCCTGAGATGGCAAGATGACTGATTAGTGATTGGTCACTGCCCAGTCCTCCCACTGCCCTGCTCCCAGTTGTGGTGTCCCACGTTCCACCTGCCTTTAGGGAGGGGAGCCCCACAGCCAGCTGCCCACCTGGGGACGCAGAAGTGGCGAGAATGGCCGGCCACTGTGTGGGAGACCTTAGAACGGCTGCTGCTGCTCACTAGGCAGGGAGAGACCGGCACTGCGCCTGAGCTGATGATGACTCGGGACTCTTGTCACCTGGCAACCGCCAAAGGTGAGCGCGCACCAGTGATTGTGCCTCCAGTGTCACACACCGTATAATTTGTGTTTGCAGGGCCCTCTGCCCAACACATGCGGGCACTTCTGGGAGATGGTGTGGGAGCAGAAGAGCAGGGGCGTGGTCATGCTCAACCGAGTGATAGAGAAAGGGTCGGTAAGTTGTACCCTGGTTTCCTCTTGCCCTCGCTGTTTGCTGGCCCATAGAGTTATGTTTTTATCCAAGTTGCCATATTTTCTTATTGCTTCTGTACTACTCTCCTGCGGTATTTTTTTAACTTAAAAAAATTAAAGAAACAGTATACAAATACAGATTTGTTGCAAGCAAGGCAATGAAGTGAATAAAGGTGAAAAAGGTAAGCTTGCCCTCGACTCATTACCCGGGCCCCTGCATCAGGCTCTGCAGAGCTTGCTGCGGTCATTCTGTGCCATTCTCTGCCGTGCTTCCTGCGCGGAAGTCACTGTATCAGGCAGTTGGCTCAACATAGTTGTTCTTGAAAGGCACTGTTCTAGTGTGTCCGTCTTCACTGTACCCACCTTTCTGGCTTGTCATCGTGTGACTCCTGTGGACGTACAGAGGTCGCTCTGTGCGGCTGTGGGAGCGGCTGGCCGCCAGGTGCGCAGATTTCCTCCACGCTGCCTCACGAGGAGTATCGTCTGCTGTGCAAATGGTGCCCGTCAGGTGCTGTATCATTTTGAGTTCTTTGCGACTCTTAGATATGCCCCTCTGCGCTCTCCCTGTGGTCACCTCCTGCTTCTCTGCTTGCCACCCTCTGTCCATTCTGCCCCCCACTTCTAGAGCGGCCTTTCTCACTCTCTCCTGGAAGGACAGTGTGTGGTGTGGCTTGTAGAAGCGTGCTTGTCTGGCCCTGCTTACCCACCCTCCGTGAGGCTCCAGACTCCAGCAGGGACAGGCTTTCTTTTTTCACCTCTCCCCTGGGCCAGGAGTACATCACAGTGCCCACCTCTGTCTCACGTCCGTGTCACCCCAGGTTGCTGCAGTCAGTCCCCCGGCCCTTCTCTCCTTCGCCCCTGTCCCTCCTGTGTTTGCTCCTTGACGCTTCTCTCTTCTGTAAGAGCGACTTTGTGGGCAGGGCCCAAGGCCGGTGTTCAGCAGCCACAGCAGCTCCTTATCCCTCCCTGGGCTCTGCTAGCACGTCAGGGGTTTCCAGCTTCAGGGGTAGAGCCCCGGGGAAGATGCTGTGAGGACTGTGGGGCCCGATCAGGAAGTGTGGGCTGGAGCAGAGAACTGGGTGTCCCTGGGGCTCGCCAGATCTGTTGTGCTCTCCAGGGCCGGGCGGGGCACGGTTCACTCCGCAGTCCCGGCTGCCTTGGGTCTGCCAGAGCAAGAGGGCTCCAGAGAAGCCGCCCCTGAAGGAAACCCAGGCATGGCCCAGAGAATGAAAAGTACAAGTGCGAAGAAGGAGCACATCAGAGGGAACTTCGCAGAGAGGGCTTGAAGCACTGGCCGCAAAGCTGCTTCCTTCCCAGTCACTCGCAGAAGCAGCCCTCCCGGACAGTGCGCATGGGAGGCCACGCTCCGGAGTGTTGCCGTGCCTTGCCCCTTCCCGTGGTGTAAAACACGAACGTGTGTGTTGCACACGTTGCGTGGGAACAGATACGGAGTCTGCCTCCGTGTTCAGTGGAGGAAACGATGCTTCTCACTTTAGGAAATACTTTTTCAGTGCAAGTGACTTTTCAGTATTTTCTCTCCGTCTGTGGCTTGATTAGTAAAATGTAAAGTTGCAGATGTGAAACAGCCCCTGTTGTTTCCCAGTGCCGTCAGCAGTTATGAATAAAGGCACGAACCGTTAGGGTCCCACAGCCCACACTTTCTCTGCAGGGGAATTTGCTGTGTGTGGTGTGGAGACGGCGCATTTGTCTCTGGACGTCACGTTTGGACTCGGTCCACTGCGTTCTGCGGGACCTTCGGCAGCATCGCTGGCCACTGCCCACCAGTCGTACCCCAGCCCCAGAGCCAACCACCACACGTCTCCACAGCTCCACACTTTGTCCACTGTCCCCTGGGGGAGCCTTCGGTCCCTTTGTGCAGCGTCCTGCTCTAGATGATATTGAGGGCTGGAAATTTAAAGCCAAAATATTTATTCAGAAACCATCAGATGCGGGATTTGCCTTTTCTTTTCTAATTTGTTTGTTGCTAGAAGCTCCAGTAGTGCCTCTTGGCTGTCAGCACACAGTTGGCGGTAGCAACCGTTGTGCAGTGCGCGTTCGTCAGCAGGCCCTGCTGCTTTGTCTCCCACCCATGGCTCACCGTCAGTAGGCCACGGAGCCACTCTCCCAGGCTTTCCCCGGGCTTCCTGTGTCGACCGTCGAAAGCCGTGGCTGATGGGCCTACTGCAGTTCACTGTGAAGCGGGGGCAGTAGTTCTTGTTTTCCTTGGTGCCTATTCCTCTGCGCTGGGGCCTTTCAAGCATTCAGATTGGTGTGAAAAGCAGTGTATGGTTTGAGAGTCTTAAAGTTTCTTTGGTATCAACATTTTCAATTCTGCGTCAGCATTCTCACCCCCAAGGGGCAGCCAGGAGGGACGCGGGGAGCGGCAGCAAGCACTGCTCCTTGCCTCCCCACAGCCTGTGGTAAAAGCGGCTCACCCTGAGAGTTCCCTTGGACGCACATTGCTCTCTGGTTTCCTTCCTTCACCAAATAGTGCAGGATGGCCGCTCTTGCTTTTGGCAAACCTGCCTGTTACCGGGTGTGCAGGGGATTGTGTGTGTTAGCTTGGGGTCATCCAAATGCCCCAAGCTTTCGTTGCTTCAGTTTTAAAATTGACTTCAGATGTGTCAACATGGAGTGTGCTTGTGTGTAAGGGTTGGAGGTGTTTGCGCAGGGAAAGTCCTCCAGGCCACTTTAATTTGCCATTCCAGCACGTGGCCCATTGGAGTCCTGGTGCTTTCATGCCCAGGACACTGCATTTTGGGTTAGCGTGAGGCACTTCAGGCTTCACACATCTCTCAGACTCTGCCCACTGAGTTCTCTGTGTTAATTCTTTGGGGCAGCCAAATCATCCATCTCAGGTCATGCAGATAACCTGCATGGGTTTTTCTTCAGATCGCCTAGCTGTTTGCTTTGAAAGGCCCCGGGGAACTCTTGCTAACATCCGACTTCATGGTGGACACAGCACTCTGGTGACACCAGTATGTTGGCATTGCCACAGTCCTTTCTAGGGTGCATCAAGAGAGAGTCCTGGAGAGGCATCGCTGTCTCGCAGTCTCCCACCAGGCTCCACTCTCAGCCCCATGGGCTGCTTTCTAATAAAGGCCGGGCTCCCGCTCTAGTTGCTGTGTGTTGGTGTGATAGGGCGACGAAATAGTGATCTTCGGCTTCCTTTGTATTGTTTTTATTTTGAGTCAGGGGCTCCCTGAATGGCACAGGCTGCCTTGAACTTAACCATATTTCTGCCTCAGCTTTTCAAATAGCTGGGATTATAGGCTTATGCCACCATGCCCAGGAAGTTCTTAAAATTAAATATTGAGTGGTGGGTGCTTGGTTTATGCCACAGTTTCTCCGTAATCTTAGTTTTGACCCAGATTACAAGATTAAGCTTTCCATTTGCTTCTGAGGGTGAGTGCTTGGCATAGAGAAGCGAGACTTAAATGAAGGCTTGCTGCCCTGCTCATGAGGAGAGATGTGCCAGCCTCCTCTGTAGCGATGGCCGTATCCTGCATTTTGCTCCCCTCTTTCTCTGCTCCCAGGTGGGCACCCACTTCAGCACAGGTGCCCATGAGCCCGTGGGGTCAGACTCTTTTTCTGGAGTCGTGAAGCATTAGAAAGTCTATGGGAACAAGTGCATCCTTTCCAGTTCTTCTGAGATCCTGTTCTCGGCTGCCCCTGGCACTCTGGCTCCAAGGGACCTTGGCATACAGTACATGCCTCTGTTCCTGACTGGTGACATTGCTTCCATGGTGACAGGTGGGCCCCATCCCAGAGGCTCCTCTGTGGCGGCCCATCGTCATTGTAGGGAAGTGACGCGGGTGGAACTGGCCAAGCTTTCAGACAGAGTGGCATCTGGGCCCTGGAGCAAGCCCTGTTGGCATCCATCCTGGCGCCGTGAAGTACGCTGCTACACGGGTGTCACACCCAGGCATTTCTTCATTAGTTTCTCTCGCTTTGTGCTGTTTGCTTTAGTTTTGTTTGGGGGTAACTTCCAGCCTCAGTGGAGCAGGACCAGGAGGCATCTGTGGTTCTGGCTTCACCTTCCTCAAGCGCTGCCTCCCTCCTCCTTTGTCCCCAGATAGTGGGGCAAGTTCCTGGGCACATTGTGGCCTTGGCTACACCAGGGACTTCCACAGGCCCCGTCTCCTGCTGCTGCCCTGAGCCTGGATCATCAGTCACTCCCCAGGCCGTCCTTGGAACCCTCCGGCCTGCCTGCTCCTCACCGCTCCCCCTCACCTCTCTTTCTTATAACTTGGGCCAGCCTAGAACATCTCCCTCCTCTGTTCCCATGGCACAGCTGCAGCATTTCCCCCTGAACATTCGCACCGTCCGCCTTGTCATTGCTGGGTCTGGCCACGAAGCAGTGCTGGCCGTGAAGCAGCTTCCTTCACGCGCGTCATCCTCTGCCCCAGCGGGGTAGCCGGTGGGTCAGGGCATGTGAGTTACAAGTGTCATTCACCAGAGCGCTGCCTGCACGTACACACTTGCTGACCTCTTCGGTTTCACCCGTCTGGGCTCCTTGTCAGTCGTGCTGGGAGCCTGGCTGCATAGCTCTGTCCACGAGCTATGTTTCCCCTTTGCCCTGGGACTTTCAGAAGGAGTCAGCAGTCTGGCCCCAGAATAGGGGTGTTGTTCCTGCTGTGTTGTCCAGCATGATCACCTCATGTAAAATGTCTGTGTAGCAAAAGGTCTCGTTCATGTAAAGATGCCACTAAATGTGAGTCCAGGCCCTTCCTTAAATTTCCAACGAAGCTTGGGGAGTGCTTATTTTAAAGAAAGCCTTAAAAGGGGCTGGGGATTTAGCTTAGCGGCCCAGCACCTGCCTGGCAAGCGCGAGGTCGTGAGTTCGGTTCCCGGTACCAGAAAAAAAAACAAAAAAAACAAAACAAAACAAAACTAAAGAAAGCCTTAATGATCTACATTTAAATCAGGATCATTAAGTAATTTCTGAAATTATCAAAGGAAAGCATCAGAAGTATTTTTATGAACTAAACTAAGCTGAAATGAAAGGTTGAGCCCAGGCCCCTCTAGGAGGCCCTGAATTACTTTGCGTCCGATCCCGCCCTTCAGCCTTTGAGAGGTGTTCTGCCAGCGGTCTCTTCAGCCCCGTTTTCCTTGCCTGTAGGTTTCTTCCCAGGGTGAGGTATCTGCTCTGCTGGCAGCTCCATCCGGCCTTGCTAACGGGTGAAATGGCTACAGAAAGGCACTTGTGCGAAGCAAAACCTTTTGCGCAGACGGGCCTCTCTCGTAGCTGGTGCGCTGGAGCCCAGCGGTGCCCCACTGCTGTTGGAAAACCAGGAGCTGCCGGGCGGGAAATGACAGCAGTCTGATCAGCATCCTCACAACCCTCCCGCTGTCCGGAGAGGCAGCGCCTGTGCTGACCGTGTCCTCCACACTCAACCTCGGGGCTTCACGCAGTCATCAAGCTCACGGAATGTGCTGCAAGCCCCTGTCTGAAGAAAACAGTTGCTTACAATAACCCGGTGTTATTTCCTCCCTTAGGTAAAATGTGCACAGTACTGGCCACAAAAAGAAAAGAAGGAGATGGTCTTTGATGACACAAATTTGAAATTAACCTTGATCTCGGAAGACGTCAAGTCGTATTACACAGTACGACAGCTAGAACTGGAAAACCCTACAGTAAGTGTGCCGTTGGCAGGTGCTGTTGGGTAGCGCCCCCCCCTTCGGGTGATGCCCCTCTTGCACCCTGCACAGAGGTGGTTTCGGCACCTTGGTAAACAGAGCTCACCTCACGTGAGCAGGGTGCCGGAGGTCGTGACTGCCTCCTCCCCTGCAGAGCTCTCCAGTAAAGGCAGTTTCTCCAGTAAAAATGCTCAGTCCTGCCTGGGCGACTGTGGCGGGAAGGATGAAGTGGTGGCCTGCAGGTTAAGTGCCAGCAGAGCGTGCGGCCATTCTCTGGCCCACTGATGCAAGGAAGGAGCCTCTCCCGGGCTCACTCCCCTTCACTGGCTGGTGGCGGTGTTCCAGGCGAGCTGTTGGGTTTATTTGCTGTAGGAAGAATTTGTAACACCAGCTGCGTCCTGCCACTAGAGGATGGTCTTGGACACAGCAAGGCACTGTGCTAAGAAGCCTCGCCACAGAAGGCCGTGCGTGAGCGTTCAGAATAATCCACCAGGAGCCGTGACTGAGGAGTCCAGGGGCACAGTGGGAGGGACTCAAAGCAGCCCCAGGGACACTGACAAACCTGATGGTCAGCCCCAGCGCCCAGGCCCAAACTGGCCAGGTTTGAATCCTTGCCTACCATTTCGGATTGTCAGGCTTGGAGCAAGGACAGCACCACTTCTACACAGTGGGGGATAGAGATCAGTGGCACAGCGCCTGCCTGGCAAACACAAGGTTCTGAGTTTGATTCCTGGTACCAAAAAAAAAAAAAAAAGATTATGTTAACTTGCAACACACTTCTATAACATTTATAGGCCAGGTGTGGTGGCGCATGCCTGTAATCCCAGCACTCGGGAGGCTGAGGCAGGAGGATTGCAGTGAGTTCAAGGCCAGCCTGAACTGCACAGTGAAACCCTGTCTCAAAAAAGACCAAAAAAGGAAAAAAAAAAAGGGACAGCACCACTTCTGTGTCTCCATCTCTTCTTGTCACTGAGGCTTCCCAGGGCGTCCAGTTGATCACATGTGCACAGGGGTCACAGGCCCCATGGTGCAGTAACGTGCTGTTGTGTGGGGAGGGAAGGAGGAGCAGGACCGCTTGAGTGGGGCTTGCTGGGCTGTGCTGACGCACAGGATCTTCTTCTGAACGATGTTCGCATCCTCATAGAGTCCTCATAGCTCCTCTTGCTCAGTTACCACTTGAAGTAAGATGTAGAACCTGGTGCGGGCTGCCAGGCATACAGAAAAGGCTGAAGCTTTGTGGGTCCCTCCCGAGGCATGCCAAGGGCCAGGTGTCTCCGGCGCTTTCTGCCTACCCTGGCTGCATGGTGCTAAAGCCACAGTCCTGCCTTGGCCCCTGGGAGGAGTCCCCGGGAATAGCGTGGCAGTGTGCCAGAGGTTTATGTCCGTGCTTGTTAGCATTTGCAAACCTGACGTGCAGTGACTCCTGGTAAGCTCTGGAAGGGTGCTTGTTGGGGAAACAGAATCCAGACAGAGCACAAGAGGTCGGGGCTGGACAGAGCGAGCACAGCTAGGTCCTGCACTTGGGATTTCGTGATTTCTATACCGATGATTCCCTTAGCATCATGAGTGTTTTTCTCTTTCAGACTCAAGAAACTCGAGAGATCTTACATTTCCACTATACCACGTGGCCTGACTTCGGAGTCCCTGAGTCACCAGCCTCATTCCTGAACTTTCTTTTCAAAGTTCGTGAGTCAGGGTCTCTCAGCCCGGAGCACGGCCCCATCGTGGTGCACTGCAGCGCCGGCATCGGCAGGTCGGGGACCTTCTGTCTGGCCGACACCTGCCTCTTGTTGGTGAGGAGGCCTTTGCGGGCTCTCAGGAGAGAGACACATTTGAACCCAACCCTGCCTGGCCACAGCTCTCCAGTCACCGTCCCCACACGTGCATTCCTCAGGCAACAACCAGCCTTGGCTGTTGCTTTTGTTTTCTTCAGTACTGGGGACCGAACCCAGGACCTTCACTCTGAGCTACATTCTTAGTCCATTTTTTTTAGTTTTTATTTTGAGACAGTCTCACAAAGTTACTAGTTGCCCGGGCTGGGCTCGAACTTGTGATCCTCCTTCCTCAGCCTCCCAAAGTTCCCCTCCCTCAGTAATTCCCAAAGGAATTACCCGTATATGTCACCACACTGAGCTGTGACCTCTGCTTTTTAACAGCTTCTCCATGGTAAAGTGGCTTTGCCTTAAATAGCTCTTCTCATAGACTGTTCCCCGTCTGAAAGCGGAATCCAGGTAGCCAGAGTCTTTCGCACTCCTTCCAAATTGTTTTCAGCCCTGTGCCCAAAGGGTCCCGGTTTTGCCCCATTTTCTGGAATTCTCTGCCTGCGCCTCTGTGATTTTCCTAGTTAGAAAACAGCGCTCCTGCTGCTGAACGTGGGAAGTCCCCTTGCCCTGGACAGTCGGCACCGGCTGAGTCTGGTCTCTGTCTGACTTGCAGATGGACAAAAGGAAAGACCCTTCGTCGGTGGACATCAAGAAAGTGCTGCTGGAGATGCGGAAGTTCCGGATGGGGCTGATCCAGACGGCCGACCAGCTGCGCTTCTCCTACATGGCCGTGATCGAAGGTGCCAAGTTCATCATGGGAGACTCCTCGGTGCAGGTCAGCTTGGCTTCGGCTGGCCCCAAGTGCTGGCACTTGCAGTTTTGTCTTTCTGTTGTTGGGTCTGTTTTGTGCTGCTGGGGATCAAGCCCAGGCCTCTGCATGCTAGGCCGGCGCTCTTACACTGCGCCACTCGCCCACAGCCTGACCTGGGTTTGGAGGGCGCTGTCAGTCGTAAGTTCCCATACTGTCAGGTGTCAGAGGAAGCAGCTGTCCTTCGTATTTAAAATAGCTGAAAAATGGTCTAAACGTTTGCCAGCTCCCAGTTTCTGCCGTTGAAGTGCTCGCCCAGAGGGACTGATAGGACACAGACTTGATTTTCCAGAGATTTCCCCCTCCAGGTGCGGGCCGGAGGCAGCGCAGCTGAGCCCCTTGCCGAGGGATACCACAGCTCACCTGTGGAGAGCGGCTTTCCTGCCGATCAGCCAGAGGGGAACGCTGACAGCCCCTCTTCTGCTCTTTAAGGACCAGTGGAAGGAGCTTTCCCACGAGGACCTGGAGCCCCCACCTGAGCACGTGCCCCCTCCTCCCCGGCCACCCAAACGCATCCTGGAGCCACACAATGGCAAATGCAAGGAGTTCTTCTCAAACCACCAGTGGGTAAAGGATGAGAGTGAAGAGGATAAAGATGGCCCCATCAAGGAAGAAACCAGAACCCCCTTAAGTGTCCCCTACAGCATGGACAGGTACTGTAAGAGGGCCTGGCTTGTTGGGGTAAGGGGAAGTGACCTTCTGTCTGGAAATGCATGTCTCCCCTCTGCAAGCCATGCGTCCACGTCCTTGGGAAAGGCAGCCACCTTGGAGGGCTGTCCCTCTCGAGGATAGAGGGTGCTCTCTTCTGTCCTGTCCAGTCCAGGGTGGCCCTAGGAGGCCACCCGCTTCCATAGCACTCTAGCTCCACCTTGTGGTGCTCATTGGAATTGGGTTCCGCGTACTTGATAGTGGGACAGGGATCACAGTGCCCATCCTGGGCTTCTGGCGGGTCCTGAAATAGGAAGTCCAGCTGACCACATAGCTTGAGTCCCCAGGAGAGACTTTGGGGAACGTGACCCTTCTGTGTGTTGTGATTAAATTCATTGCATTCTGCTTCCTTACATTGACACAAACCTCAGTGAGCACCTCTGAATGCATACAGAGTGCTGAGAGAACACTGGAACATGCCCCGGTCTGTCGCAGACCGTCCGGTGGAATGCAGCAGATGTGGGGTGTTGCGTGGTGGGTGCTGAGGTGGTCAGAGAAGACTGAGGAAGAGGCACTGCCAGAAGCTTGGAGAATGACTGGGGGGGCGCCCTGGGTGCTTCCCTCTGGGGGAAGTTTTAGGGTGTGTGCTTTGTCTCAGGAGTGGTGAACATTCCAAACGGAGCCCGCAGCGATTCTCAGACAAGCACACAGAGGTGTGGAGGGTGGTTGTACTCGCTGCGGCATCCTTGGCGGGGGTAGAAATTAGACAGTTGGGCCTGAGTGTCTGGGGATGAGGCGGGCAGTATCCTGCTAGGATATACTGCTGCTGGTGGAGGAGATCTGGGTGCACCAGCTGGCCAGGTGTGGGGGCAGCACCTGAGGAGGGGGGTGTGCTCACTTCATACACCAGGGGTCGCTGAGCTGCACAGTGGCTGATTACCCAGGCGCCCCTGCACCTCACCCTGGCACACAGACTGCCCGAGGTACCACAAAGCTGGGGGTAACAAGTAGGCCTCAGGCCAATGCCAGTGTCTGTTCTAGCCTGGTCCTGTGGCTGGCTGGCAGGGGTCAGTGTCACCATCACCTTCCTACGTAGAACTGCTCTGTAATAATAGTGTAATAATAGTAACCCGTCTCTCCCTTCCCTCCCCAGCAGGAGCCGAGACACTGAAATTAGAAGTCGGGTGGCGGGCGGAGGTCTGCACAACACCCAAGCCGCCTGCCCTGCCAAGGGGGAGCCATCGCCGCCCAAGGAGGAGGAGCAGGAGCACGCACCCGCTCCCTGGAAGCCCTTCCTGGTGCACGTGTGCATGGCCACGGTGCTCACGGCCGGTGCGTACCTCTGCTACAGGGTCTGTTTCCACTGACCACGGACGCGCCGGGGAGGCGCGCGAGCGAGCGCAGGAAGCTCTGGCCGCGCCGGGCAAGGATGCAGCTCTGGAGCATCTGAGCCAGTCTCAGAGCAACGGATCGAGGTGTGAAAGTCTGGAAGTGTGGAAGGGCTAAGAGAGAAGTCAGGATTGCTGCACTGGGGCTTTAAGGAGCCCTGCGGTCCCAAGAATATAAGAGTCTAATCTCAGGGCCTTAACCTATTCAGGAGTAAGTAGAGAAAATGCCAAATACGCGTCTCTCTCTCTTTCTCTTTCTCTCTCCCTCCCTCCTGTCCTCCCTTTTCTCCCCCATCTCCTCTTTCTCTATCGCTGTCTCTCTTTTTTTTGTTCATTTGTTTTTGAAAAAATAGAATTACAACACATTGTTGTTTTTAACCTTTATAAAAAGCAGCTTTTTGTTATTTCTGGAAAAAGACGACTAGGCACTTACAAAACTTTTTTGTATCCTTACTAGATGGTGTAATGAGATACACAATTTATATTTGATTTCCCAGGGAAAGAACCCCAACCTTTTACGAATGTAAACTTCCTTGGAGGAAAGGGTTAGGACGCTGCGGCGCAGGCTCCCCCTCCGCCGCGGGCACCCTGAGCCTGGACAGTGCCTGCGAGCTTTCCCGTTCCGGGAAGAGAACACCGGGGCATCTCTAGAAAACAAGCCTGCTTTGCTCAGGGTGCCCCTGCTCAGTTCTCCACCCATCCCTCCTGGTGACAGCCATCTTGCTCGTGCACCGGCCCTCATCACCCCATTCCTGCAGGCCCCTGCGCAGGGTCATGTTCACCCCCAGGCTGGCTGCTGGCATTTCACCCTGTGGTTCCCACCTCATTTAGAGAATACGTGCCATTTTGGTAAAAGTCCACACCTTACAAGTGTGCTGCTGTTACAGAGAGGGAAGGGACGGGGTAGCCTTAGAAACCATGGAAATTATCTCGCAGGGTTTTTTTTTCATCCCTTGAAATATTTTACCTTTTCCCGGGTGGCCATCTTTGAGTGTGTCAGATGGTTTAGCAGAATGCAAACATTTTTTTCCTTTGGGGTGATTTTTGGGGAAGGAGGTTATCAGAGAAACACCCACACCCCTCCTTGGCTCCCTTGGAGGTTGGGGTGGCCGGGGTCGTGCAGAAATCAGACAGCTGCCGTGTGGGTCCGGGCTCCTCTGGAATGTTTGGCTTCATTCCAGTCCCTGCCCAACAGCAACCCAGCCTGACCCTCCTCCGACCATCTCCACCCACTGTCCGCCTCCGCTCCCAACTAGCAGGCCTGCCGCGGTAGCTAAGGGCCGCCGGACAGGGCAGCATAGAGCCGAGCTGAGCTGCTCCCTGGCAGGGCGCCTGCACAGTGCTCAGACTGCCACCTGGGGCTGTGTGTCACCCCTTCTCCTTGTACTTCCCCTCCCCCTTCCGTGAGTCCCGAATCCACGACCGTTCTTCCGAAAGAGCAAAAGAGAGGACCATGCTGGTGACCCTGCAGGTGGTGGCCCTCACCAGCCTTGGGGCTCCCCACCCCTCTTGGTGGGTCCTAGCGTGTCCCAGGCAGGCCGCGCGCCACCCTCTTCCCCGGAGGTCTCTATGTTGTCTATGTGGACTAAGCCTCTCCACTCTTTATTTATTTTTAATTCCCCCCCCCAGGCATCCATACTGCACTAGCATTTATAAACCAATAATGTATTAAAATTTTTTGATATCAGCCACGTCAGGGGCTTTATCAAAAAGTACAATAATAAATCCTCAGGTAGTACTGGGAATGCAAGACTTCGCCGTGAGCCTGCTGCGTCAGCCCAGTGCTGGGAAGGAGGACGGTTGTCAGCAGCTGTTAGGTAGTGATGCTGTGGGTACCGCGAGAAGCTAGAACACTGCTCTACTATATAATGAACACTTGGGTATTTAATAAGATACATGACGTGAGATGACTTTGTCCCGGGTCTTCTCCTCCCCCACTATCTGCTAGAACCTTGTTCTCAATCACCGATTTCCCTGTGTGTATTAGAATGCATGTAAGGTCTCCTGTGTCCCCGTGAAATACCATGTGCTTGAGACGAGAAACTTAGATTCCTGCTTACTAACGTGCCCATGTCCAAGTCCGGTCCACCTCTGCGTGGTCTGACCGTTCCATGGCCGTGGTTCCTGGGCTGTTGCTGAAGTAATCACTGTTCAGCAAGAGAGCAACGATGTTTTCCAGTAGCAGATAATGGCCTAATTCCTGGCATGACACGCCGGTCACTTCCTGGCGAGGCCCAGTCTGCCCTGCCCCGGCCGGGTCCACTGTAACTGAGACATTCCAAGGGGACGGCCAGCCCTGTTCACACCTCACGCTCCGGACATGTGGGGTCGGCCTCTCCGATCCCAAGTCCGCCCTCCTCACGCCGAGCAGAGCGTGGTGTGGCAGCAAGGCAGCCGCGGGAACCACTGTCCTTGGAGCGGCCTGGGGACGGTCCCTAGAGTCAGCCTGCACCGTCTCCATCCCGGTTTGCCTCGCCCAGAGGTGTCTGCCTGCCCTTGAGCCCCGTGGGGACTGATGGTGCTCACGACTCTTCCTCGAGAGGAACTTAAGGCCTCCACATTCGGTGGCTTTTTAAATAAGAAACAAAAAGGCAGCTGTAGCTCCCGAGCTGCTCTCTTGCCAGCATTTCACATTTTGCCTTCACGTGGGAGAAGCCCGTACAGAGCGATTCTGTGGCGGAGCCGTGGTGAGGTGTGGAGGAGGCTGGGCGCCAGGCCGCGAGCATCTTTGCGTTGGGCTTGTTTCCTTGAAGTCCTGTACCTGTACGTAGTCGTTTGGGTGTGTATATACAGTAGCCTTTCCAGTGGCTGTCCGGGTTTAACCCCTGTCCTGGGAGACAGGTGGCTCTCCATCTTGTTATGCGTATGTTAGAGAGGTAGCGAGCTGCTCTGCTATATGCCTTAAGCCAATATTTACTCATCCGGCCGTTGTTTTTTACAGTGGCCACGGAATAAACCATTTTTAGAGAAATAAAAACAAAACAAGTGAGGTGTTCAGTATAATACCTTTTCAGGTGTGTGTATACGTGGCTGCATGACTGGGTGGGTGGGGGGCGTGTCTCAGGGTCTTCTGTGACCTCACAGAACTGTCACACTGTACAGTTTTCCAACTTGCCATAGAAATGATGGGTTTGCATTTTAGTTGCAATAATAAAAACATTTTTTCTAAAGAACATGGCTTCGGGTTACTTCCCGTTTCTTCGCTTAACGGACCTGAACCAGGGTGGGCACCTGTTCGTCTCCATTCTGTCAGTGTGAAACATCTGGCGTCGGTGCAGCAGCCATACTCTCCTGGGATCCAGAGCACGGGAGCCGGAGAGCACTCGCTCACTGGCAAGCCTCGCACGCAGCCTCTGCCCGTGACCTTCATAGTCCCACCCTTCGCCCGTACAGGGCGCCTGGCTGCCTTAACAGGACTTCCCAAGCGGTTGAAAGACCTGTACTAACCTCACAGCTATCGTACAGCCAACAGCCTGCCAAGCACAGTGGTCCCACCTCGTGTGGTGGCAAAGTCACACCTGATAGACTTAGAAATTAAAGCGGCATATAAAAAAAAATCAGTATAGTCTTTCCTTTGTGGACAAAACTAAACAACAAATCTTATCCCAAAGGGATATTGTGACTTCCTGTTCTGAAGTAACTGCAGACTTGCACAATGCTGCAAAAATAGCAAAGAATTCCCTTACATCCTCCAAGGTTACCTGCAGGGCCCGCAGGGCAGAGGTGGTGCGACCGCAGAATGCCACGGAGCCTGGGCCCCGGGACGGCAGTGTCAGTCCGGGCGGACTTGGGATCGGAGAGGCCGAGCCCACATGTCCGGACAGTCCGCTGTCTCCTTAAGGGTTCAGCTGTGGAAACTGGCAGTAGGTGCTCAAGAACCGGCAGGGCGCCTGTGGGAATAAAGATCGAACTCCTGACTTAGAGACGGAGGTGCGGGGGTAAAAGGCCTCGCTGCAGGGTGGGTGGCCATCAGCAGAGGGCAGCCTGGGAGTTCCCGCGCCTGAGGTCACCCTCCTTCCCACGCCCTCATGTGCCGCGCAGCCGCGTCAGGACAGGGCACCAGGACGCGGGGCTGACTCCCTTGGAGGTTGGCTGAGGAAACAGCCACAATCTCCTTTTTTCAGGTGAAGTGAAACACGCATTGAAGTAGCTTTTTAATTGAAATTTCAGAAGTTGGAACATATGAACAAGGCAAATAAATACTAAGTTAAACCAAAAAAAGCACAAAATATATACACAGGAAATTTAAATGAAAACATGTAAGTCACAAAGCTCTCCAATGCCATCCTTGACAGCAGTGCTCAGATCCCTCCTTAGCGCTACATTACTAACAGAGGCATCTCAGGACATGGCTTTTGGAAAAAATACACTTAAATAGGAAACAAATTTTCTTTCTCTAAAGCAACATGCTGTTCAGTGGAATCTTCCTTTGAGCCAGCCCTGGCTACTGGAGCAATTTAACTGGCCATTGGTCGACTTGTTTCAAAAGTTGGAATCCATTTGGGTGTGTATGGCCAGAGCAAATGGCTTAGGCCTTGTCGCTGCAGAGACCTGGGCCAGCGTCTTGTCAGCTTTGCTTTGTGCTGGTGCATGTGGTGAAAACGAGGCTCGCGGCCGGCCGGCTGTTGTCCCGCTCCGCTGGCATCTGAGCTGCGGCTCAGCTTGAGGGTGGCTTGTCGAAACCCTGGCTTGGAGCCTCCCACTTTCTGCAGCTCGCCAGGGTGACAGAGCTGCTGTGGAAATGAAATGACTCTTGAGCCACCGCAGTTTTTCATTAGCTCAGCCCGCCAGCTGGACCAGCAGCCCACCTCCTCAGCGCCAGGATTTACGGACCCAGCGGCAGAGCGGCCAGCGTACAGGGAAGCACGCGAGCTTGTCCGCCCGGGCCTGCCTGGCCGCAGCCCTGTGTACGTGGCTGGCTGCTGCCGCCAGCTGTGCATCCTGAAGCAGGTCAGATAGGTGCCCGCAGTGAGGCTGGGATGCTCAGTGGAGGCTGCGGCCTGCAAAGTGCTGAATGTCCCCTTGTCCCCGGGGCTTTGTGGGTGCGCTGTCGGGCTCTGGCCTGCTCCCACTTGGGGAGCGCCAGCACACGCCACCCTGACCTCCGCATCGCACTGCAGCTGGGCAGCAGCAAGGAAGTGCTGCTCTCCAGATTGGGCTCATGTGCTGAGGCTTTTTAGAATATTGTGATTTCAACATCTGCCTCCTGGCAGAAACCATCTCTTTGTTCTGCATGAAGTTTGTCCATCTTCTCAAAAGCTAAGCGTCCTTTTTCTCCTAAAATAGAAAAGTGATCAGTCTCTCAGGGGTTGCCTCCCGCCTCAGTTCCTACACTGCCAGACCAAAGGGGACCTGAGCACTTAAGCATGGGAATTTGGGGGTCCCTGTAAAAGGGGCCATGGTGGGAACCTTGGGGGAGCTCCCACCTGGTGACTTGCAGACCGAGCCTCCCCACACCAGTGACGGTCTGCCTGTGACAAAGTGTGCCAGCTTCTGGCCCTGCCTTGCCCCTGGTGTGTGTACCCCAAACACCATACTGAAGTCGTAGAAGAAAAGAAGCATGTGCCACTCTGCTGTGCGGGAAAGCTGCCCCGGCTGGGTGCTGCTACGTGTAAAGGGTGACAGGGCACCGGGGCCCGTGACGGTGCTACCCAAGGGCCGCTCGAGGTCTGAGGGCCACAGGCGGCCTCCGCTAAGAAGCCCAGGGACCCCACTGCACTCGATGAGAGCATGACGTTCTACTTTACCAAACGACAGAGTGGCTTCCCGGGCTGCTGCTCGCACGGCCTCTAGGTCAGACTGGCACAGGCTGGCGATCTGGTCAATGCTTTCGATGCCCTGCTTGAGGTGAGGAAAACAAAGCTCCAGGAGGGGACATTTTAGCTAACGAGTAGTGGGTTTGGAACGTGGCTCAGTAGCGCGATCCTTGCTACCGTGTTCACGGCCCTGGGTTTCGTCCCCAGCACCGGGAAAGTGGGAGGGAGGGAAGGGGAAAAATAAACAGCAGGCAGAACCCACTTCTGTCCTGCGAGCCTGGCCCAAATGTAGTCTCAGGGCCCACCAGGCTTATGCGGCCACAGGCCCCACAGAAGCACATCCTGACACCTGCTAGTGAGCAAGGCCATCTTTATGGACACCCTCCTCCAAAAGACCCCAGTTGAAAATGAGACCTGCTTCCTGCTGGACCTTGCTACTTCCTCGTGGCTTCTCCCCTCCCCACCCACCCACCCAACCAGGGCAGCTTCGCTGAGTCCCACAGGCCCAGCACCTCCTGCCCTGAAGCGTCCTCTGCTGGCCCCAACCTCCCGCTGGGCATCTGGTCCAAACCAGGTGCTCCTCCTGGGCTGTCCACTTGGCAGGTTCCAGAATGAGTGGGGTGAGGCAGTTTGGTCTGTGTGGAACTGGCTCTCACTAGCGAGTGGGGGGTGGTGCTTAGAATGCAAATGCCAAGTATAGGCGAGAGAGCAGAAAGTGGGCATCTACAGGAGTGCCGGTGGGAGCCGCGAGGAGTCTCGAAGCGGTTCATGTCTTCTGGCCCTGGACAGACATCTGGGGAGTCCTGCCTAGGGAGGAGCTCCGCAACCTGGTATGGCTTTTTGAAAACTTTATGCACAAAAATGCACATAGTGACATCATGATTTTTAGAATGGGTAAAAACCCTATATTTTCTGAATGGGTAAATAGGTTAATTTAAGGTTTATACTTGCTAAGACTCTTCATGAAGAATTCTAAACTGCTTCCGGTCTAACACAAAAAGGTCTTATTTTGTTCACTTTTTAAACTCCGTGTGTGTGTGTATGTGTGTGTGTGTGTGGTTGAAACTACATACTGAGCTACATCCCTAGCCCCCCACTCCACCTTGTGAGACAAGGTCTTGGTAAGTCACTATATTGCCCAGGTAAAGCATCAACTTGGGATCCTCCTGCCTCAGCTTCCTAGAATGCTGGGATTACAAACGTATTCTACCACATCTGGCTTTAAACTATGTTTCATGTGGTCAACAACTTTAAATGCCCACATACTCCCACAAAAGGGAAATATGCCAGGATGTCAACATTGTTTCTGCTAAGTGCTGGAATGATGGGGGATGCACATTTCTGTATTTTGTAGTCTTTTTTCTTTCCCCGTGAGTTTGGTATACTTGGAGTGTGTTGAGAATTATAAAGCACAAAACCCAGGAGCTCGGAAGTGAGTCCCTGGGGCCACCTGTTCGCCATCATTCTCCCCTCTCTGGGTCCCAGAGAAACTATTCTAAGGTTCGCAGTTACTTTAGCACTAACCACAAGCAGGCGACCACCAGCCGCCGCGAGGACTGCTCGGCTCACCTGGAGCTGCCGGAGCGCCATGCACGCAGCCCGCTGGAGCCTGGTGTCACGGTCAGTCAGGGCGTCAGTGTAGAAGAGCAGGGCCTGGGAGGGAAGGGTGGGAGTGAAGGCGGCATGCTGGGAAAGCAGAGCCGGCGGCCGGGGCCAACAGAAAGGAAGCTCTTCTCATCGCTAAACAAGACCTGCAGTCTCCGGGCGCGGGGTGCACGCACAAGACATGCCACGGGGTTTCATTCTGCCCCAGACTGACCTGGGGCTGGCGGAAATAAAAGACAGAAAGCTCTTTTTGTCTGATAATGACTCAGAAAGGCTTTCCCGAGGTGCTGTCCTGTGAAATGCTCCATCAGAGAAGTCACACATGTGGCGCTGAATAGGAGGCAAATTGAAGGTGCAGGAGAGTCTTCCTCGTGGGCTCAAAGTGGATGAGGCCGTTGCCCTGGCCAGGAGCCAGGAGGTCTCTGCCCCTCCTCTCCCTTTCCTGGTCCCAGCTCTGACCCCACCCTCATCACACACAGCCAAGTCCCAGCACCCTTTGGACCTAGGGACACAGCTAATGGTGAAGCCGGCACTCGTTTTGCCACCTGTGGGAGGGGTCCGTTGAGAGCTGGGCAGGCGTGCCCGCCCACGGGGGCCTGAGAACCTAGGTGTGACCACGTTGTCCACTGCGAGAGCCAGGTCAGAGGGCCCAGACAGTGCTGGTGCTGAGGGCCCCATCTGCCTTTGTGGCTGCAGGTGACCCTTCTTGAAAAAACTGGGGCGGAGGTGTAGCTCAGTGGTGGAGCACGTGCTTAGCGTACAGGAGGCTGGGTTCCATCCCCAGGGCCAAAAAGTGAAAGGCTGCTTGGGAAAAGAGGCTGGAGTAAGGCTCCAGAATCCCAACGCAGGACACTAGACAGAGCCCTTGGGACCGCAGTATGGAAATGTCACCGGTCTGCCCGGTGTATCTATTGCTAAGGGAACACAGCCTCCCACCCAAGGTCTTTGCTATCCTACAAAGAGGCACGTGAAACACCTGTACCAAGAAAACCAAAGTAAACCAGCAGAGCCTGTAAAGCCAGCTGCTAACTTTCAGGAACCATGGAAGACAGAGAAATAGGTTACACTCTAACAGGCAATCAGCAGTCAAGATTGTAGAGGGCAATACAGTCTCCTCAACAAATGGGTTGCAAGGGGAAGAAAACTAGAACCTTCAGATTAAATGAAATTTAAAAGACATCAGCCAATCACTGTTGCACCTATGCAATCCTATTTAGCAAAAAAACAAAAACTGCTATGATATCTGAGAGTTGGAAATGTGACGGTTAGATATATTATACTGAGGAGTTAATGGATATTTTTCTAGATGTGATAATGGTATTGTAGCTAAGGATTTTTAAATGAATTCTCATCTTTTGACTCATGCACACAATGGACTATAAGTCAAATAAGATGTCTAAGACTGCTTCAAAATATCATGGGGTGGAGATGGGTGGATGGATGGGTGGTTGGATGGATGATGGATGGATGGATGGGGTGGGTGGGTGGA
>NW_004955445.1:7660422-7748012 GCF_000276665.1 Chinchilla lanigera | reverse complement strand
TGGATGGATGGATGGATGGATGGAGATTGGACTTAAATGGCTGGTGCATGTGATTCCTTGTAGCATTCTGCCTCATTTTGTTTGTATTCAGAAGTCTCCAAGTAGTTAAATATCACCACAAGGTAAATGTGTTCCAAGGTGTGTCAGCAGTGTTGCTGGTGATTTCCTCTCCAGTCTAGACCTGAGACCAAGGCATAGAGTATGGCCCCCATATCCCTTCCCCACCCTCCTCTGGGGCTGTTGCCTGAAAAATAGAACAGTCATGGACCCGGAACTGGAAACAGCAGGGACATCCAAGCTCTTGGTTTTCAAATGGATTGGGCAAAGCGAGCCATTAACAGCTGGCACCAGGAGGATGACCGACAAAACTCTTTTTTAAAAAAAGGCTGGGGATATAGCTCAGCAGCATAGCACCTGCCTGGCAAGTGCAAGGTCCTGAGTTCGATTCCTGATACCATTAAGAAAAAAAAACCCTCTAAAAGACACCATGTTAGTGATACCTCAGCAACGAACCTGATGTGTTGCCTTAGAAACAGGAAGGCAGAGCAGAGCACTGTGGGTATGCAGTCATCATGCTCATGTGTGCTGCTCAGGTGGCCTGGTAGCCCCAGCTCAGAGGTCCTGTGTGGCTTCCTCAAAGCATCCCTCACCCCAAATCTGCCTCAGCAGTTGCAGCCACAGTCACCCACTTTGCATTTGTCCATGAAGCACGCCAACTCCCCACCCTCTCCCCTGGGGCAGGGGCCGCCCCTGGCCTGGACGCCGTACCTTTTCACGGAAGCTTCGGTTCCTGGCCGCAGTGGCCAGGCGCGAGCTGGCCGCCCTGCACACCCTTGGGGGCCCGTCCAGCTGCAGCAGTGCCCAGGCGCGCAGGGTCTGGGGTAGGGGCTGGAGCTGGCCCAGCCGCTTGCCCTGCAGCTTCCTGATGGCCTTGACCTGCCTGGCGCAGTGCAGCTCCTCGATGAGCGTGACTGGAAGACAGAGAAGAAGTGGACCAGTGCTCCAGCCCAGGGTTGGGCAGTATGGCTGCCACGGTCCGCAGAGAAGCATCTTCCGGCATGGGTGGGGGGACACCAGGGCCCTGTCTTGACAGGTGACAGCGGGGACCTCCCAGAATCAGGGAGGCTTTCTAGCAAGGGATCAGATATATCCTGAAAATGTACAAATCCACAGCCCAAACTTGTAGGGACTCTGGCCAGCCAGGCATCACGCTCCTGCCCAACTCTGACTGTGCCCTTTTTTTTTTGTGGGGCAGGGCCTCACTAAGTTACCCAGGCTGGCCTTGAACTCGCAACCCACAATCCTCCTGCCTCAGCCTCCTGAGTACCTGGAATTACAGGTGTTCTTTCTTTACACTTGTCCTAGCTTTCTCCCCCCTGTGCTTTTTAAAGTCAGCTCCCCTTGGAGTTCATTCCCCTGTGTCAGCTGAATGTGGAATCTTATTAAATCTGGGTTCTCCAGACAACGGCTGCAGGGAAGACACAGAGGCTCTGAATGTCACCTCAGACTGCCTGGCTTGCAGGAGTGGGCCCGAGGGCACTCCTGTGCTGCACCCGTGCAGTGAAGGCGCAGCCGCCAGCTCGGCCCCACCTTCCTTGGTGAGCTGCGCGAAGTGCCTCTCCAGGTCTGAGACGCTCTGCCTCTGCAGGTAGCGCTGAAACTGGAACCAGGTGACGGTCTGTTCTTCGGGGAGCCCGGCCGCAGGCAGCAGCCCGCCGCAGGTGACCACCTGCTCCAATAGCCTGCGGCACACTGGCCAGAGGGAGGCGTCGTGAGGGGAAACAGGCTCCGCACAGCCCTTCTTGGACAGGACAGGAGGACGGGGAGCTACCTATTTCCAGCTGTCCTGGGTATTTCCCACGGACTCTGTGCAGGAACATTTTCTTGAGCTGGCTTAGGAGCCTTGGCGCAGGGCAGGCCAGGACTCCACCAGGGTCTGTGCACGCTCGCCACAGCTTCAGGCAGCTCTTCCTGCGCGAGGCCTGCGGAAGGACTGAGAGCCTGGGCTCAGAAAGCAGACCGGTGGGGAGGGCAGAGGTCCCTTCCCCACGTGGCCATGTGGCACTCGACCAGATCACAGTCTGCAGGCCCCAGCATGCCCGGGGGCAGCTGTCACCAGCCCCGCACGGACAAGGAAGGAGGTCTATCGGGAGGGACCCTGTGGGGGCCAGAGGCAGAACTGGGGTCAGCGGTGCTGTTTGTTTGAGGGCCAGCTGTGTACCCTGAACACGGCCCGGCACACACTGAACCCTCCCCAGTGGCCACCAGCATGCAGGAGGACGCTGAGCCTCAGAGAGAGGTGAATGCCCAGAGCCACACAGCTGACGAGAGGGCACTGCTAATCCCCAGACTGGCACCTCCCCACAGGGTCTCTGATCCACCCCAGCCTGGCCCACAGCTGCCAGCTACTCTGCTCCCTGGACGCCTGTCTCCGCTGCCCTGTGCCCTTCACCGAGCACAAGCAGGTGGCTGGCAGTTACTTACTGTCTTCGATGGACGTTGCCCGGCTGGCCTTCTCGAAATCAAGGTCAGAAAGCATCTCCAGAACCTGCTTTTGTTGTGCAGCCTCTTCCACAAGGCAGTCCTCAACCATCCTGGACAAATTAGGCGAGGCCAGTTTCTGGAAGCAGCCACAATGTTCCAGGTTAGCCCGGAAACGGCCTCTGGAAACAGCCATCGGGCTGTGACCCTGTCCCCTGAGCCCGCCCCTTTCATCCCGGTGGTAGCTCCCTTACCCACATCCCGAGGTCCCTTCCGCCAAGCTGAGCTAAGAAGCGGCAGTGCCACCAGAGGGACCAACTCTGCTAAAAGCACAGCCAACCCACGTTGCAAAGGGAGGTCAGCAGATCAAGGGAGGGCCCCAGTCATGCAGGCACTTGAACCTCTGTATACAGCTGGGCCTGGAGCCCGCTTCTGAGGCTTTCAGTACATGAGCCAATACATTTTCCTTCTGGCTGAGCCAGTTTGGGTTGGGTTCTGGCATCTGTAAATGACAGTTACAGCCATAGCCCTCCGTTCGGGGCTTGGATAAGAGCCACATGGTGACTCAGACCCTGGCCTGCACCTTCACAGGGGATACATCTTCGGCTGTCAGGGTGCAAGCCCCTTGCCCCGGCCATGCTCCCGCCGCCTTGCAGGCCCCAGCCTAAGCAGAAGCTAGCCCCGGCCCAGCCCCGCCCCGCCACCTGCAGCAGGGCCTTGCAGACTTGGAGGTGGACCGTGAGTAGCACATCCAGCTCCGGGGCACCGGCGGTGAGCTCCCTGGGTGATACCTTCAGTGACGGCGGTGGGGGTGTCGTCCTGTCTTTTCTGAATTGGGTGGAGAAGAGACCAGTCCAGTTAGCAGTTCAGCTCCCTGTGAAGGCAGAAGAAACCTTCCCTCCCTGGAGAGCTCAGGATCGGGGACGCCAACCCAGGTCCCACAGAGAGGGGGTGAAACGGGAGAAAACCAAGAACAAAAGAAGGGCGTGAGAGAGGGCAGCAATGCAGGCGGGTGCTGGGGCGGAGCCCAAGGACTGGGCTGGGCGGAACCCAATCTGGACCGGGAAGCCTGAGATTCAAACCAATCCCAGCTCTGTGACTCTGGACACAGCTGCCCTCCCAGCCTCAGTTTACTCATCTGTACAGTGGGACAGGCAGCCCAAACTCCGGGCACTAGGGGTCAGTGAAGTGCTGGGCAAGGGCTGAACCCCAGGCCTAGGCAGCATTAGCCATTCAGGGAGGGAGACGGCGTGGTAGCCCAGAGGGGCCGAGCGGATAGAAAGTCTTCATGCTGCCTGACACAGGGGCAGCAGAGGCCCTCGGGACCAGTGTGCTGGGTAGCTGGTATCACAGCTGAGTGGACAGTGGGCCCGAAGGAATCTGAGCCCCGGTTCCTGTGGCTTAGGTCACTGTAGTGTGTGGGTGAAGTCAAGGTCCAGCAGTTTCTGCTGTATACTGTTATTTTTAGAGATTTTAAAGCTCCACCCTATTCCTTGGAGCCAGGAGCCCAGGGCTGGGCAGGCCATTGTCATTCTCTCGGTAGCTGTGGTGGACCTGCTGTGTGCCAGGACAGGGCGGGGGAGGGCAGAGGGTGTGGGGGATGGGCTGGGAGGCTGATGGGAGGTGGTGCGAGGAGGCCTGGGGAGGGCGCGGGGTGCGCTCACCGGGGGCCCTGGGAGCCCCCAAACAGGGACAGCTGGTCGGCAGCGAGGTCAGCGTTGAGGAAGGCGAAGCTCTCCAGTATACACTCCATGAGGCTCTCGGAGGAGGCGTGCTCCTGCCGGGCTCCGCGTGGCTGTGGACAAGCGGCCACCCTGAGGGCAGCCCGTGCCCCGCCCCGCCAGGACACGGGCCGGGGGCTCCCTGCAGGCCTGACAGTGTCCCCACCACAGCCCTGCCTTTCCCGCAGCCCAGCGCCAGCTGAGGTCCCTGTCCTGGCCGCACCTGCTCCTCCTGGGGTCCCACCCAAGGGGCCTGCAACAAGGCTTGGTGCAGAATCTCAAGATGGACCCAACAGGCCTCAGGTGGGTCCCGACACCCACGGGACAGGACAAGTGACAAGACCAAGTGAGCAGTCCAGATGGGGACCACGTGGAGAGCAGCTGCCTCACTCACAGAAGCTGCTGCTCTGCGCAGCTGCCACCTGCCTCATGGGACCTTGGGGACTTGGGGACGTGAGTGCCAATGGTGCGCTGTTCTAAGTGCAGACACCCAAGGTTCTCTGGGAAATCACCACATTTTTACAAATCAACATTGAATGTCAAACTTTTTAATTATAGTGAAGGCCAAGTGACACCCACCCACCCAGGAGGCCAGGAAGCGGCAGCTGAGACCCTGGGGTTCAGGATTCTTCCTTCCCAGGGAAGCACGGAAGAAGGGGAGGTACGCTGGGGCTACCATCCTGCCGCTGGCCAAGGCGCCAGGACCTCCAGTGGCAGGGCGCTTCCTGGACACTTCCGTCTCTGCAGCCACATTCACAGCATAGCTGACCTCGTCCCCTACAAACTACACCCGAGACACAACCCAGGCAGAGGCTGCAAGCGAGAGCCAGGGTCCTAAAAGCTGAGGCCAAAGGAAAAAACCTTAAGCAACAAGAGGCCAGTAGGGCTGGTTACAGAGATTTCATTTCTGGTTGAGCAAAAATGAGTGTATCTGCGTATGGGTCGATCGTTGTTATCCTACAAAGTCAGAGGGAGAAGCGGAGCTGGAAAACGCTGGACCATGCTCCTAGGAAAAATACTGGGTTAGCTTTCCGCGAACCCTGCTTGGCATTTTCTCCAACCAATTAACGTAAAATTTCATGTGGGGGCCGGGGATGTAGCTCAGTGGCACAGCATCTGCCTGGCAAACGTGAGACCCTGCCTTCGATTCCTGGTACCAAAAATAAAAAAGTAAAATAAAATTTCATGTGTGTTTCTGGTTAACATGTTCACAAGTTCATGATTGTCCCATGCATGACCACTACTTCTCCTACCAGGGGCACAAGGCTCCCGATGGGACAGTCAGGCATATACCCCTAGTGGTTCAAGCCGACAGGAACATGTTAAAACACCTTATGAAGTAGGTGCAACAGCGAATGCCTGTAACCATAGCTTCTTGGGAGGCGGAGGCAGGAGGGACGCAAGTTTGAGGCTGGTTTGGACAACTTAGTGAGATCCTATTTTAAAATGTTAAAAAAAAAAATTTTTTTTAAATAGAGCAGCCCTGGGTTCAACCTCCATCGCAGTACTGGGGGAAAAAAAGACAACTTAATTGATATTGTTGCTGTATTAACCTTGAACCTCCAGCCACCAGCCCTGTAACCCTGCCTGAAAGAGCCTTGTTGAGCACATGTATTTGCGCTCAGGAGCTCGGCTCTGCTCTTGAAGGCCACTCACACAGTGAAGCCACTGACAAAATACACCAGAAATTTTAAAAATGTGACACTAACTAGACCGTGAACGGACACTCGCTCACAGGAAAGGTAAGCGTGAGGGCAGAGCTCACCTTGTGTGACCTCAGCTGGGAACTTTGCAGCTCCTAAAAATGACCTCGGCAGTGCCTTGACCACTGATTCGGGGGTTGCAAGTTAATCCTAACAAGGAGGTAAACCCGAGAATGCAGAACTGTAAGGACAAGGCCTTGTGCGTACATCTACATCTAGTCCACAGATGCCCACACACTTACACACATCTCAGTGTATGTGAGTGAGTCTGCGGTTTCAAAGCCAGGACCTATCCTTCTTTTTACTGCTCTTGCTTGGTTTGCCAGCAACAGAAAAATTCCTAAAAGATAGTTTAAGTTATTGTATAATTATGATATTATTTTAAGATTCCATAAAGTGAGACTAATTTTTCAAAATACACAATAGAAGTTGTGGGTGTCTTATTCAAATTATTCCACATAAAAAGACTGAAAAAGTACAAAAAAGGATGACATATTCCTGGGATTTTTTTTTTTTTTCTTAAAATTTTCAGGCAGGTCTTTTTTAAAGAGTGATGAAGCCAGGCATGAGGGTGCATGCCTGTAATCCCCGCACTTGAGAGGCTGAGGCAGGAGGATTGTTGCAAGTTCAAGGCCAGCCTGGGCTACAAAGTGAGCTCAAGGCCAGCCTGAACTGTATAGTGAGACCCTGTCTCAAAAAGACTAAATAAATAAATAAAATAAAGAGCGATGAGCAGTGAATGCTCTTGGTGTTGCTGGATATAAAATGAAACATTAAATTTCTTTCACTTCTGCTGATTCATAATGTTGAGGGTAGCAGGGGAATTTTATTTTATTTTATTTTATTTTATTTTTTTGGTTTTGGTTTTTCTCCGGTACCGGGAACTGAACTCACGACCTTGCGCTTGCCAGGCAGGCGCTTTGCCGCTGAGCTAAATCAGCAGGGGAATTTTAAACAATTAAAACTGACTTTGGAAGAGAGTTGCTGGCTAGTTTAGTGATAGTATGTATCTTACACAAAAAGAGTGGTTTCATAAATTAATGGATATGTAAGGAGATGCTGGTGATACACATTTTATTGTATGTACATTTAAACTCTGTCAACAAAAAAGCAGAATGATCTGGCTGGGTCAGCACCTCTGAGAGTCACTTGCCACCTACACACCCTCGTGAACTGTGGTGGCCCCTGCACGAGCTGTCGTCGAGGAGAAGGTCCGTGTGGGGTGTGTGAATGAGGCAGGCAGGTGGCCACGGGGCCTTCTGTGGAGCCAGCTTGGGCCCCAAGTTTGGGTTCTTAACACCAAGTTCCAACCCACAAACCTGGATCAGAAGAAGCGAGACGGGGCCCGGGCCTGGCTGGACATGGAGCAAGTTACCCACGGTGAGCCCTGGCTTCCCCTTAGCATCCTCCTCTCACCACAGCGAGGGCTGTTGCTATCCCCCTTTGACAGATGAGCACACTGAGGTCCAGCAGCAAATTGCCCATCTGGCTCACTCAGGGCTGAGGCCAGGATGCCCGCACAGGCCGGCCGGCCCCAGAGCCCCCTCCTGGTGCTCACACAGCCAGCAGGGCAGGGCTGCCGCACAGTGGGCACGCATACCTTCAGGCGGTCCCGGAAGCCGAGGACCTGGTACTCCAGCTCCCGGAGCTGGGGCTGCGTGGGGCCCGTGGACCTCAGTAACTCCAGGACCTCCTGCAGTGGCTGCTCCGGGGCTGCCGCGGGTGCATCTGCTCCGTCCCTCGTTTCTCCTTCCCCCTGGCACCTTTGCTTGCTCAGAACGGAGCAGCTGTGGAAGGGGGAGCCCCAGGGCAGGCTGGAGCTCTCCATGCCCAAGTTCCTCCAGCCGGGCCGCTCCACAAAGGAGCCACCTGCCAGGGGGGCCATGGCTGGCAGCAGGCCCAGGGGAGGGCGGTCCTCCTGCGCCTCCTCTTCGTTGGAGGCAGCGGGGCCAATGGCCAAGGGCAGGAAGCCCACATCCAGGGTGGATGCCGACGTGTTGGTCTCAGTGTCTCGGGGATCCTCGGAGCTGAAGGAGTCCATCTCCAGCAGCTCCTGACTCCGGCTCCTAAGGCTAGGGCCCTGGAGGTCGTTGTCAGACAGGTAGCTGAGGATGGAGGTAGCCCTTGGCCCACCTAGCAGCAAGGGCTGCTGTGCTGGCTGCTGCAGGATGGACTGGGGAGGGGACAAAGGAGCAGCCTCATCGGCCATCCAGGGACCAGAGCCAGACCCCCAGGGGACTTCCCCCACCAACCCACAGGCCAGGATGACAGGTCTGCTGAGGAGACTGGCATCTCAGAGCTGCCAATGGGACCCTGCCACCTCTGTGTCCTTAGCCTCCAGCACCCTCTCTACCTCACCCTCTTCAGCCTTGGCAGCCTCCCTATTTCTCATGCCCTCTGGGCTGCCTCATATATTCCTGTCCCAGGACCTTTGCACTGACACTGTTTCACACATGGGTATGGGTCCTCACCTCCTCATGTCCTTACACAGATGTCACCTGTTCTGGGAACCTGCCCTTAGATACGCTATTGTAAATGGCAAGTCCTACCTGCTCCAGAAGCCCCTCCCCTTCTGCTGTTTTCCCATGGTCCCTTTGCCCCTTGGGCTGGCTGTGCAGATCCCTGATCTCAATATTGTCCATTTGCTCCAGAGAATTTCAGCTCCCTGAGGACACAGAGCTCACCTTCGCGAGAGCAGAGCCGGACACAGAATTTTGAAGGAGCGCAGTGAATGATGAATAAAGGGTCTGCCTGACGTGCAGTGTGTTGTTAGCATCTGTCATTCACGTCTGTGTTCACCTGCCCTGCTCCGGGGCCTCCTGTCACCCCCTAACCCTCACTGCACACCATGAGGGTGGCCCTGTTCTAACCTGGGCCGCACAGCGAGAATGTCTGAACAGAAAGTGGAGGCCAAGCCACTGCTGGGCTGGTCGAAGCCTCCAGAGAGCCCATTGCCAGCATCCGGAAGAACCAGCGCGCCCAGGACCAGTTCCACGGGCCCCAGAGCACAGGGGCGGCAGCCGCCCAGGACACCCTAGAGGAGCTGGGCCCACCCAGCCCTACTCCCTGTCCCCGCCAGGGCGACCATGTGGTCCCTGCTCAGGGCAGAGCTCGCTCACCAGGTAGTATCTCTCCCGGAAGCTGGGGGTGCTCGGGGGTGTCCAGTTGTACAAAGAGCCCTTCCTGCTGCCCACGGAAAGCTTGCCCGTGGGGCTGGGTGACACCAGGGGGCTCTCGGAATCAAAGGGGCTGGAGGAGAGAAGGGAGGCGAGGTGTCATGTGCAGCCACCTGGGAGGCCTGGGGCTCAAGGGGCCCCAGGAGGCTCTGCAGTTGCAGGGGTTGCCTTTGTCCTGCAAAATAATCCCCAGTGCAAGGAACTCTGCAAAATCCTTTACCCCAAATCCTTTATAGCCTAAGGACCACCCCAGGCAGGGTGATTGCTGGGGCTAGTGTCACCCTGAGGAGCGCGAAGATCTCAGGTGCGGGAAGGGGTCCCCTCTGAGGCTGCGGGCAGAGCCAAGCCCAGGGTGCAGTCCGCCAGCAGGGGGCGCGGCAGGGCGCGGGAGACGCGGTCGGCCCCACTCACCTCCACAGCACCTCCAGCTGCAGCTTGATGGTGCCCAGCTCCGTGATGTCCACCACGACGATCTGCGGCCGCGTCCTGAAGAAGTCGGCGATGTCGCACGTCACGGTGCCCACGGCCAGCGAGCTCAGGCCCCGAAGCTCAATCACCTGGGGGCGGAGACTGGAGGCTGGTGTCTGAGCCGAGCACGGGGGGCCCCTGCCCACGCCAGCCCGGCCCTCACCTTGATCTCCAAGTTGTCGTGCAGGGTGGGGACGAAGGCCTTCTCCTCTGCGTCCCAGATCTGGCTGTCGTCAGACTCGATGCGGCCCTTCAGCCTCCAGCGCTGGCGGCCCAGGCGCATGAGCACCTGCAGGCGAGGCCCGGAAGGGGTGCGGTGGCTGCCCCAGGTGGGTCCCCCTCGCCGCCTGCCTGGGGCCTCCCTCCCAGACAGGACCTCAGCTGAGACCCCAGGAGCTGACCCGGACCATGGCCGTACCTCATACTGGTCCCCCGGACAGAGGCGTGCGTAGCCCACCAAGCCTGGAACACAGAAAGGGGCTCATGTCCGCCCCTGTCCCTCCCGTGGAGGGACCCCGCGGGGTGTCTGTAACAGCACAGGGAGGCCAAGCCAGCGCCATGGTGGAGGACGGGATGGGGATTCACAGCTGACGCTCAGGGATTGTGAGAAGTCACTTGAGGGCGGACACGAGGTGGGGCTGGGCCCCTGGGATTCCGGCCACATCCCTCCCCGTCAGCAGAACTCCCAGAGCCCCAAGAGGACCCGACACCCCCAAACTGGCCATGTACCTTTCATCCTGATGTGGAACTCGCCCAGGTGGACCTCCAGCGCCCCCTCAATGAGCCACATGTCCTGCAAAGCCCCACAGGTGGCTCAGCCATTGCCCACCGGCTCCCGGCAGCCAGAGGAGGGGCGCGGGGAGGTGCCCACCTGAGAGCACTCGTGCAGGCTGCGGCCCAGCTCCTGCAGGCTCTCGCGGGACGCGCGGCTCGGCGGGCACCGCGAGAAGGCACGCTGCATGTTGGAGGCCCCGTCGCGCAGGCGACACTGGATGCAGTAGCCCTCGTACAGCTCATCCACCTGGGGTGGGCAACAGGACAGGGCCCACACTGCCCACAGACCGCTCCCCACTGAACCTCACCCAGTGCCTGCCCTGCGGTCCCCACGGAGCGGGAGCCCCACCTAGCGAGGTGGACCCGCGAATAGATCGCTTCCCCTCCGCATGATTTTTTTGACCGTCCAAAGGGGAGGTGGGTTGTGATAGCCGCCTGCCCCCGGGGGTCTGGGCAGTAAACCGAGACCGTGAAAGACTCTGAAGACTCCCAAGGGCTTCCTATGTGACTGTGGGCCAGGCCCTGTTCTCAGGCTCTGCTTTCTCATCCATGCAATGGGCACTTGGACTCAGCCTTCCCAGCGCCTAAGGTTAAGCATGAGGTCTTCCTGCACAGGGTCCTGGGGAGCCGCCCCCTCACACCCACTGCTGGGCTGGGCCCCTGCAGCCCTACGACAGGCCCAAGAGCAGCAGGCTCTGCAGTCGCCCAGGCTCTGCCACTGCCGCTCACCCTCAGCCTCTCCGCAGTCCTTGCCCTGCCCCGAGGCCTCCCCTGCTCCTGCCAGCCCCTTGAGGCTGCCCTACCCCACCCTGTGGCACCCCGGGGCTGCGCACCTTGCTGATGTGGAACTCCATCTTCCTGATGTGCCTTTCCATCCAGCGTGTTTGCTTCTCCCAGGAGGAGAAAAGATGCTTTAAAAGTGGCCAGGGGCTCCCGCCAGCCCTTGCTGCCCTCCACCAGGCCCCACTGGAGGACAGGGCCCAGTGCCAGGGCAGCCCCTCACCAGCCTTGAGGGGGGCTCACCGAGCCTCCGTTTCCCCATTGGTCCAGCGGGAGGAAACCCAAGTATTCCCCCTCAGAGCAGCGGGGAGGGTGGGACGCCTGCCCGGCCGCCCACCTCTGCCACCTTGCTGACCGTGTGTGGATGCGGAAGTTTTGCTCACCTTGTCCAGATCATAATAGAAGGCCTGTGGGGGACAATGAGGGGGAGGCAGAGGTGTCAGAGCCCCAATGCTCCTCCCAGGCCGGAGAGGCTACATGCAGGGTTACCTGCGCTCAGAGAACAAAATCCAGGGCCTGCAGCCAGCCCTGCTGTCTTGCGAGGCCTGCAGACCCTGGGCCGTTGACAGTCTGGGTCAAAGAGTGATTAAACACACACACTTTGCGGGAGGCAGTTCTGGGCCTGGCGCTGCTGTTTTCCGGCTGTGTGTTTGGGGCAAGTTACTCAACCTCTCTGAAGGACATCTTGTATGTAAAATGGGCACTGAGAGCGTCTGCTCTGTGGGAGCTACCACAGGGAAAGGGTTCAGCTGTAGGTAACTCCGTGCGGGCTACTGTGCTTTGGGTGTGGGGCAACTCCAGCCAGGGCCAGAACTTGGGGCAGCAGACAGCATTGCCTCTGAGCTCAGGCCTTAACGGCGCCTGCCGGGATGTGGCTGAGGAAAGAAGACAAGGTCAGGGGCAGCCCAACCTTTCCATAAAGAGCCAGACTGTAACCCTCTCAGGTTGGAGCGCCCACTGTAACCCAGGCCTTAGGCGGTATGCAAATGAGGGGGTGTGGCCAGCAGCCCAGACTGCTGATGGAGGAGCCTGTCTACCTGAGCGGGACTCCACCAGGTTAGAGACCCACGGAGAAGAAAAGTAAGATGTGGAGTAAAATGTGATTTCATTTTTATAAGTCAGCTACTGACCCCAAACTTCCCTGTGTGTGTGTGTGTGTGTGTGTGTGTGTGTGTGTGTGTGTGTGTGTGAGATGTGATTATGCAACCCGGGAGAGAAAAGAGAAAGATCCATAGTAGATTGAGAAAGGAAGGCCACACAGGTAGGACAGAGGAGATGGAGGAAGTGTCAATCTAAAGCAAAAGAACTAAGCCTCCAGAAGGCTGTTTTCTCATGGATGCAGTTAGAGATCATGACATTAAAACTGTACTTAAGAAATAAATAGAACAGGGCGTGGTGGCCCATGCCTGTAACCCCAGCAGTCAGGAGGCTGAGGCAGGAGGATTGCTGTGAGTTCAAGGCCAGCCTGGACTACATGGTGAGTTAAGGCCAGGCTGAACTACACAGTGAGACACTGTCTCAAAAAAAAACCAAAAAACCAAAAAAAACAAAGAGCCCATGATTTAGAAAAGAAGCTTCTGCACGAGCTTCTCAGAGACCAACATAGTGGTGAAATTCAGACAGCTGCCGCTAAGGCAGCAGGATGCCTGGCAGCCTTTCCACGGGGTGGCCCTTGGACAGTCACACGTCCCTGACCTCAGTGTGCCACGGGAGCAGCTAAAGCACATGCGTGTTTATGCGCTTACTTCTGGGCCCCAGTGAATGAGCATGACCATGGCTCCTGGTGTGGGAGCCATGCGCTGGTGGGGAGGCGGGGCGCCAGGACCGGCAGGGTCTCTCAGCAGCGCTTCCCCGCCCTCTGCACTGGCCACTGCCCAGCCACCCATTGAGGGCGAGGCGCACGGAGCTGGCTGGGCCTCGCCTGCCTTGCGTGGCTGGCACAGGGATGGGCTCCAGCCGGGCCCCACCCGCCCTGCTGACCAGGGCCTTCTCCCCCAGAGCCAGGGCAGAGTCAGGAAGCGTCCCTGCCCCTTCCCGGCTTCCAGCCCCTGGCACACGGCTCCCCCCGCCCCCGCAGTGCCCCTCGGCTCCGGGGGAGGAAGGGCCCTCAGCAGCGGGCCAGGGTCCTTTGTTTCCAACTTTCGCAAGGACAGGTGGGGTTTTGCACGAGGTGGCAGGCGGAGCAGGAGAGGAGGCTGGGAGGAGCCGCGCAGCCAGGGAAGAGGGATCCTGCTGCTGGAGAGGCACAGGCCCACTCGGGGACTCTGATTGCATCACGGGGTACGATACAGGATACCCAGCTGGAATTTGCGTGTCCCAGACAGTGAGCAATGTTGTAGGACCAGTACAGTAGTTCCCAAAGGTCCCATGGGTGATACTAAGAAATCATTTGTTGTCTCGGAAGCCAGTTCTCTGGGCTATTTTTTGTTATGTTTGTTTGCGTTGCTTTGTTTTGTTTTGCTGTTAAGCCTGGCTCTGGTGAGAAGGCAACAAAGCCTAGAGTGAGTGAGCCTCGCGCTAGACTGTGGGGTGGGGGTGGAGACCAGTCTCGAAGATACAGCTCTAATGCTGGGGAAACCGGCAGGGCTCTGAGTGTCGGAGAAGACGTGCAGGCTCCCACAAGGGCAGTGTCGGGGGCCACCGTGACACCCTGGAGAAGCGGCTCCCCCTCCCAGGCAACATAAGCCTCTCTGACCTCAGGGCACCTGACTGCAAAACTCTACAAAATAAGACCATCTAAGGCAGGCATGGGCCACCAGCACTCAGGAGGCTGAGGCAGGAGGATCACTGTGAGTTTGAGGCCAGTCTGGGCTATACAGTGATTTCAAGGCCAGCCTGAACTGTATAGCAAGACCAAAAAAAAAAAAAAAATAGGACTGTCTAAAACCTAGAACACAGGCAGCTCCATTCAGCCGCCTGCCTCAGGTTCTTCTAGAACCAAGAGGAAGAGGCCAAGTGGCCCTGCTACCATGCACTCTGGCGCCCGCTTGCACTATTCTGCCAGTCAGGGCCAATGTGACACTCCTTCACCTCAAAACCCAGGGCCCTCCCTGAGCCTCTGAGTCTGGATGCCTGGGGCAGGGAGGGTTCTCACCAGCCTGGAATTCCTGCGGGTGTCTGTGTGGCGTCCTGACAGGAAGTCCAGCTCGGCCTGCTGCAGACACAGATACTCCCTGCAATGGAGACCAAGAAGACTTTTCAGTGGAAAAGAGCAAAAAAGGAGAAGAAAGCTGCCCGCCGATTGCATCCCCGGACCTGGCCGAGGGCTCTCGGGTATCCCTGCTCCGTGGTTAAATGCGTATTTTAAGGACAGGCGAACTGACACCCAGGGGCAGCAAGTAACCCAGTCGGGGCCACATGGCAGCAGGGAAGCTGAACACAGGCCTGAAGCCATGCCGTGTCCTCCAGGGCCCCAGTGTCACCGTCTTGTGCCTATTCCCCGGCTGCGACCCTTCTGCCTGGACGCAGCGGCTGAGGACCCTGGAGAGGCCTAGAAATCACACTGCAAGCACAGGGGAGGCTGTGGGTGGGACACGGGTCCGGACACAGGAGTAGGGTGGGGGCCCATCTGCTCCAGTGTGGATTTGCTGGGTCGCCCCAGGAAGGTCACGCACCCTCCTCAAATGAGGAAGGGGCAGCTTCTGCCGGCCCGTGCAGAATCAGGCTCCCCGGGACCAAGGGGGTGGCCACGGCCCAGCCAGGTCTCGGCAGGTGGTCCTTAGGGGAGCCCAGATGCTGTCCAGGGACATGGGCCCCTCGGGGACAGACTCCCCGCCTCCCCACACACCCAGGCTCCCGCCGGTGCAGGCTGAGGGCAGTGTGTCTGGGAAAGGAGGGCAAGGGCCGCCCTGGTGTGGGGCGCCAGGCCCCCGGAGGCCAGGAGTCAAGGCCCAGACATGCAGAACACCAGCGGTCACAGCTGCTGGCACTGTTAATGCTGTGACAAGTGAGTGGGAGACGCAGGGCACTCAGGGTGTGGGGCAGGAGCGGATGTCCCGGGGAGGAGAAGCAGGATCTGGTCCGGCAAATGCTGCGCGCCAGCTAGAGCAGTGGGGGGCCCTGTGCTGCCGGAGCGGGGAGGTGCTGCTCAGCAGGAACCTGGGCATGGGGTACACGGAAGGGTGGCAGCGTGCTCTGGGGCGCCCCCTGCTGGACCATATGGGAACAGGAAATGGATCCAGAAAGGCAAGTCGGGGGCCCAGGGTCACAAAGGACCCTAAAAGCTCTCCCGGGGCTGGGGGAGCTTGGGAGAAACAAAAAGAAGAGGGGACAGAGAGGTGGGAGCGAAGGGGCTGTGAGAGCAGCGGGAGGAGGAGAGGCTGTGGCCTGAGTGCCTGCTTCTGCCAAGGACACGGTGCGCAGGTGTCCCTGAGGAGTGACACATGGCCAAGCCCCTGTCCTTCCTCAGGGCCAGCTGACTTTCCCTTCACAGGACCTGACAGCGGGGTGGGACACAGCGGAGAGCCAGTCTGCGAGGAGACAGGAAATGTGACAGTCTGGGGACCTTTGACATGGGGCAGCTGGGGGTGGCTGGAGCCACCGCGGCGTTGCCATGTTGGGGTGGAGGTGGCACGAGCCGAGGGTGACACCATCTGCCTGCCTGAGGAGCTCTGTCCCTCTCCCTGTAGGAGGGGAAGGGAGGCTTCGGGGACAGATCCCCCGGGGTGAGGAGGACCTGGCCCTGTTGCCACCCTAATAGGCCAGTTGTGCCCTCTTGGCTGTCCCTGGGTCACCCCACTTCTACCTCCAGAACTTGGGGTCTGCTTGGCTTCCCAGCAGGTGAGCCCATTTGGTCATGAAGACAGGGTGCAAAACATCCCCCCCATGCTGCCCTGTGTTGTGGTACATGCCTATAATCCCAGCACTTGGGAGGCTGAGGCAAGAGGGTTGCTGCAAGTTCTAGGCCAGCCTGGGCTACATAATGAACTCAAGGCCAGCCTGAACTACCGGTATATAGTGAGACCCTTTCTCAAAGGAAAAAAAAAAAATTCCCTCCTCGCCATTTTAACTTTCTTGCTTCATGTTATATATATTTTTAATTACAAAAGAATGTACATCAGGTGTGGTGGCAGCCCAGCTACCTGGGGGGCGAACGCAGGGGGATTGCAAATTCAAGCCCAGCCTGGGCAATTAAACAAATCTTGTCTCAAAATAAAAATAAAAAGGGCCAAGAACATAACTCAGTGGTAGAACACTTGCAGTGTACATATGGGGCCCTGGATTCAATCCCCAGAACCAGAAAAAAAAAAAAAAAAAGTATCGTTTGAAAACTATTTACCCTAAACTGTGTAAATGTTTAACCAACTCTGCTTCTTTCTGGAGGTCTTACTAAAGCCGAAGTCAGATCATATCCTGCCTCCGCACAGAACCCTCCATGGCTCCCATTTCTTCCAGGCTGAACACTGGAGGCCTCACCATGGTCCCCAACCCCCGCTCTGCAGCCGCCGCCCTCTGCCTCGGCTCCTTCCCTCAGGCCTTTGCTCTCTGCCTGCTGTGATCTGGAATGTTCCCCCATTACCTGCATGGCTCGCTTCCGTTACCTGCATGGCTTGCTTCCTCTTCTTTGCCCACATGTCACCTTAGTGCGGCCCGGCCTCCCTTAAAACCCTCCCGCACCTCCCCGCCCGGATTCCTGGCCCTCTGTGTCCCGTGCACCACCCCACATGCCTGCGTTTACCTCTGCGTTGTTTATGGTGTGTCTGTCCCCACTGGAGTCAGCGCCACAAGGACAGTTTTGTCTGTTCTGTTACCTCCTGTACCCTGCACCTCAATAAATAAATATTTATGACTGACCTCCCCAATCTGGCCTCTGCCCAGATCTCTCCTTTGCAGGCAGAGCCCGGACTCCTTAGGCTGCACCAGGGCCTAAGCCGCCTGAAGCCCTGTGCGCCTCTCACGGACAGACCTGCTGCGCTCCCTGAAGAGGCAGGGGGCGCCAAGGGGGACCCAGGCTGCACTTACTTGAGGCCACACTTTAGGGCTTCGAAGATCTTCTTCACCTGCTGGGGCTTGGGCTCCAGGCTGGTGGGCGCCTTGCGCAGCGTGCCATAGGCCTTAGAGTACTTTGCAGGTGATCTCGACCTCACAGAGTTCTTACTGGTCAACTTCCTGCGAGAAGGGACGAGGAGGGAGGTCAGGGCGTGGCTCAGGATGACCCCGCCCTGGGGCAGGCACTTTGGGAGTCAGGAAACCTGGCTGGGTCCCAGCCCCTTCACCTCCAGCTTTCCTGGGAAACTTGAGACTCTCTGAGCCTCAGTTTCCTCATCTGTAAAATGAGAGGCCTGCATTTGAGAATTACGGGATGAATCATGAAAACCTGCAACCTGAAATGAACTCACAGTGAGGACGCAGTCAGTCAGCCGCAGGATCGGTGTGGTGGGGTGGGCCAAGTCGCAGCCCGTGTCTGTGCAGGGGTGGCCACTACTCTGCCCCAGCAGTGCCCTCTGTCAACAGTGCCAGGATTTCCCTCGGGGCAGCCCCAGCTCTGCCTCTTATACTCTCAGGGGAGAAGGTGCCTGTCCTGTGACCATGCTTGCACACATTTCCATCCACACTGGTAAACACGGGTGTCCCGGAGCAAACACAATTCCCAGGGATGGTTTAGCCAATAAATTCCACCACCCCAGCCCAGGCAAGGCATGGGGCAGAAGTCTGGTCAATAACTGGCCAGAGATTTGGTTCAGGAGTCCGAGGAGGAGAGGGATTCTTTCTGCTGGCGTTGCTAACTTGAGGAACATACTCCTCTTGCCACCATGTAGGGAAAATAGATCCAACACCAAAAGAAGCAGATGGAGTCAGACCACACGCATACATGAGCACATAACAAGGAGTTCCTGGATCCAGCTATTCCTGAAGGTGGACCTGCCTTTGGACTTTGCAAATCTATGACCCAGTTGGCTCTCTTTTCAGCTTCAACCAGTTGGAGCTAGGAGCATGGACTGCATGATCCTAGGAATTAATACCTTCCAGTAGTGACAGCCCATGGGAGACATACCAGCATCTCAGGACTGACCACAGCAGTATGGCATCAGGTTTCAGTGGCACCTCGGCCTCTGCCTAGGGTCCTATAGCTCCTGCAGGAGGCTGGCGGACCAGGCTGGCTGGCAGACTTTGCTCCCCACAGCTCTGAAGAAACCCTCAGACGCCATGCACAGAGAATCCTGGTTGGATCTTCGGGTCCAAGTTGTGCATGGATTTGGGTCCCAGCCAGCCTTGTCCAGTGGCTGCCAGGCTGCGTCCTCATGAACAGATGTGCATGGAAATGACTTGTAGTACTCACTTTGGGGCCAGTTCCTAAAGGGGAGCTGCCCGGCCTTTGCCCCAGGTCCTCCTTTCTACAGGTGCCGGAAGCTGGCTGCAAGCACGGCCCAGGTCCCCACAACACGGCTGAACATGGCGGGGTGGGGGCTACAGCAGCCTCGGGGGGTTGAGCGCCACCCTGCCTCAGCCACTCCCTGGTCCTGCACAGCTAGGCCAAGAGCAGAGTGACAATTCTTATTCAGGCATCTGCATTTGGGCGTTCTTTCACTAAAGCAGCTTCACCTTGACACTACCTAAGGTTCAGCTTTGTCATCTGTAGAATGGGGGAAGGACAGACTATACACCCGAGAGTGGTGCTACAAATGCTATGAGATGCCAGGTTCTGCATTGGTACAAAGGGGGCACTTAGTAGGTGCTTTATGAATGTTAGCCAATGCATTGTTTTTTAAGGCATTTGTTTGTTTGGTTTGGTTTGGTTTGCAGTGCTGGGAATGGAAGCCAAGGCCTCACACATGCTAGGTGAGCGCTATACCACTGAACTACCTCCCCAGCCCTTTTTTTATTTTAAGACAGGATCTTGCTAAGTTGCCCAGGCTGGGCTCAAACTTGCAATCCTCCTGTCTCGGCCTCTCGAGTAACTGAGAGTACAGGTGTGCAGCACGGCCCCTGGTTAGCTATTATATTAACCATCACATGCAACTGTTTCTTTCCCCTTGCTCACAGCCTGGGAAGTAGTAGGTGCTAAGTTAATACCAGCCTCACTGAAAGGGAAACACCACCTGCCACAAGGCGAGCCTCAGTCCAGTGTCAAGAAGCTTGTAGGTGGCAGAGCTGGAACCCAAACCCAAACCCAGGCACTTCCTCAGCGGGGACCCAAGGGACCCGGCCAGGGTTCTCTCGGGGCACCAGGAACACCTGGAGGACTTGTTCGGCTCAGACTGGGGGCCCCACCTCCACCCAGAGTGTGGATCCAGCTGGCCTGAAGGGAGAGCCTGAGATTTTGCATTTCTACCTGGTTCCCAGAGGCATCAGTCCTCCCAGTCCCCTAACACCCCTTGAGGGGCTGAGGGTTTCCCCAGGCCGGTAGCCTCCCAACAAAGAGGCCGCGCTGGAGTCCTCCCGGCTGCGCTTCGAGACTCTCAAGGGCTTGGGACACGTGCGTCCAACAGGCCCTCGGCCGCGCCTTCTCCCGTGGTCCCGCCCTTGGGGTTCAGTCCGTAGGAACAGCTGAGGACTGCTGTCTGGAGAGCCAGGCAGGGGACAGCAGGCCAGCGCCCCGGCCCCAGCCCCAGCTCCTTCGTCAGCCCTGAGAGAGGAGCCATCAGGCCGCCGCCCTGCCAGGTCCCCAGAAGGCTCATGGGGAGGCCAGGCTGTATTTCCGGCTGGGCCAGATGCTGCACATTCCGTGCATAGACATGACGCCACTGTTTACTCTGCTCAGGGCTGTCCCCGTGTCCCCTGCTGAGCCAGATGGCCCTCGAGCCAAGCCCGTGGTTCCCACCACAGCTGCACACATGCGTCACAAACTCACGTACCCGGGACCCAGGGCCTTCCTGCTGGGAGCTGTACTGCCTGCTGCTTAGGGATGTGGGTGCTGGACCCTGAGCCTCACCCTAGCCTCAGTTTCCCCATCCGTGAGGGAGAATAGAAGAGCACCTGCCCCAAGGAGCCGTCGTGAGATAGCCGTTTACTGAACACAGTTGCTAAGCAGCTGTGATACACAGCCAGCACCCTAGGGGCTAGGGGCAGAGCAGGGAGCAAAGCAGACACATCACCTGCCCCATGAGCGGACGGCCAGCTGGGGAGACCAAGGGAAGGGGCAACAAGCGCAGGCTCTGGAGCCCAACACTGAGGTCTGCGTCCTGCTCTCCCACAAACAGGCTGTGTGACCTTAGGTCAGTTATCCAACCTCTCTGTGCTTCGGTTTTCTAATCTGTAAATGGGAACCAGAGCAAGGGTTGCTATGAGAGTCACCTGGTCTAAGAAAATACAAAGGACTTCAAACAATGCCCCGCAAAGAAGTGCCACACATGTATTGAGTTAGTCTTGTCAGGTGGTACCGAGAGCCAAGGAGAAAACTGAGGTGGAACAGGAGGTAACGAAGTTAAAGAGGGGGGACAGGGAAGTCCCCCAGACAGGGAGCAGGGGAGCCGCGTGCTGCGCCTGGAGCTCGGGGCGCGAAGCCTGATGCCCTGTTACTGCCCAGTCACTATTCACCACAGCTGCTGGCATCCGCAGAGCCCATGACAAGTAACGTTTTCCAAGGCCCGAGGGCCCCCTCCCTCCTGGGCCCCATCACCCACCTCTTGGATCGCGCCCTCCACAAGGTCGCCATCTCCAGGTGCAAGCGAGTGGGCTCTGGGGGCTCCGGACAGGGACGGCAGGGGCTACTCAGCGGCCAGCTCCCGGGGTCCTGCACCCTGGGCCCGGCGCCCTTCCCATCTACCTGTGAGCTCGGAGCCCAGCGCCCTGTCTGGAGTCCCAGGGCAGGCCCGGCCGGCCGGTGATGCGCGCGCAGCCTCCAGATGGTGAAATCAGGCTGCGAGTCAGACCCGGATGTCACCACAGTCGGCCTGGAGCAGCCTCCAGGGGTGGATGTGTCACTGGCCCAGCTCCGAGAGAACTCAGTAAATATTAAACAGCCCCCGGCACGCCAGACAACTCCTGCCCCGGTGCTCACGTGTGGCCACAGAGCCGCCCTCTGCCTGCACTGCTGTCGCCAGCCTTGGCACTGGCTGCGGCTGGACCAGCTGGGGAGCCCGATGCAGCATCCACCCAGCCCCAGCCCTCACAGGGCCGCGCTGAGAGACTCCGGGGTCAGAGCAGAGGACAGATCGCACAAGGGGCCATTTCCTCCCAAGCAAGGTCTGACTCCTGGGGGCCGTCAGGGCCCCGAGCTCGGAGTGTGCATACTGAATTTTCACACCTGTGTGTCCCGGGAGACCCAGGGGAGGCACTGCCAGGGAGGTGAGGCTGTCACAGGGGCTCCTGGCTCAGCAGGAATCTGCCCAACATCTTGGGAAGGGGCAAGGCAAGGCAGAGGTTAAGGGCAGCTATGTCAGCTGAGGAAGAATGGGACCATATCCGAGTCTGACCCCCACCGCTACCACCCATAGTGCCTGAAAAATCAGAAATGGTCTTATTGTAGCAACCATTCACAACTTAGTATAAAATTCTGCCATGAGATTACTTCCAAGAGAATTCTCTGTGGACTGAAAAGCTGTCTATGTCAAAGTGGGGGTAGGGAGGATTAGGACAACAGAGGCCTCAAACTTTGGTATCTATAAACAGCCTTGTTCTCCTGCCAGAGGTCAGTTTCCTGACCCGCCCCAGAGCGGAGTGCCTGGACAGCCTGGCTGTTTTGGCCTGTTTGGGTTACCTGGGAAATAAGGCCAGAAGGTGAGGCCTGAACTCCAAGCCAGGCCATCCAGCTGGAGCCCAGCGGGGAGCGCCAGGGATTTAGCCCTGGGGAGCAAGATGGAGACAGGAAGTGAAAATAGATGCTCTTTCTCCCTGGTACCTCCTTTCTCACCCCTGGGCAGGAGGACAACAGAGGCTGAGGCCCCAGGAGACCTGGGCTAACTGGACCCAGCCTTCAGCTCCCTTAGGGGAGACGGTGAGGTCCAGGACATCGACAGCCATCAGGGCCATCTTCCCTCAACATGGACATGGCTGGGGCTGGGGATTTAGCTCAGCGGCACAGCGCCTGCCTGGCAAGCGCAAGGTCGTAAGTTTGGTTCCCGGTACCGGAAAAATACAAAACAACAAAAAAAATGGACATGACTGACATGGGCTGGTGACCCCTGAGCCTGAGTGTCAGGAACTGGACCACCTCTGGCCTCTCCCCACCCAGAGTGCCAGGGGCATGGCGTACTTTATGGGAAGAGCTCCCCTGCGGGGCCAAGTCCCTGGGCCAGGTGGCCTGCACAGCTGGTCCTCCAGCCCGGGTGGGGACACCAGCGTGGGGACACCAGGAATTCCAGGAAGAGGCAGCTGAGGGGCAGCAGGACCCTGGCCGATATATCTGCAGCCTTCGCAGCAGCACTTCTGCGACGCTGACTGTGTGCTGTCCCCATGGGGCCCGCACACGTCCTGCCCACAGCCTGCACTCCTGGGCACCGGGTACTCATCCCCTGGGTCTCTGGCTGAATCTCAACCCCTCTGAAGTCTGCTTAATCCCCCTACTGAGAATATGTTTCAATTCTCTACAGCCACCAGGCCCCGCGGGTCCCTCTCCTTCTCCGACCAGGGTCCCACCCGCTGGCTGCTTCCTCCCCCTCAAAGCTCATTTGCCCCAAGACCTCGGCACCTGCTGTCCTGTCCGCCTGCAAGGCCTCCCCAGCCCCACGTGCTCAGGGTCCACTTCCTCCGTTCTTCTGTGTCCCTGTCCCAGCCCTGCGGGAAGGCTGGCTCTCCTCCCCCCACCCTCTCCTGGCCCTGCAGAGCCCTTACCATGGCCAAATCTGCCTTGGTTATCATCAGCTTGGTTGCTACCACCCCCAGGAGGGTGCTGTGCCCACAGCCTGGCTCAGCATAGGTCTCCATATATGTCTGCTGAGGACCAAGGGACTCCTCAGGGTGCTCCCAGCTGAGACACCAGAATTCCAGCCAGGTGGAGGTGCGCCTGTCCCCCAAGCACCCGAGCACAGCTGGTATGGGGCAGCACATGCAAGGTGAGTGAGTAGAGGGGAACCACGGGACTGGGTCCCCTAGGGAGGGTCCACTGTGTGGCCATTGAACCCGGGGCTGGGGAATGTGGGTGGGGCCCTGGCCTGCCGGGGCTCAGAGCCCCTCATGGGGGGTGAGTGACACCATGCCCTGGGGAGAAGCAGCAGCAGAAGCAGGAGGGACCGGTGCTCCGGGTAAGACCCGCAGAGGAGATCGGTGTCTGACTGCAGGAGCAGGGAGGCGCTGGCCGGGCTGATCGCAGGGCCTTGGCCCTGAGGGCAGGGGCTGCATCCTGAGTAGTAGGGGACACTGGCGTTCCAAGTAGGGCTGTGGCATGGGGGACACAGCTGATCACTCACTAACCAGCCAGGTTCTGCACCCTGCTGTGACTGGGAACCCCACTGTCACCCACCCACTTAGACAGGTGGAGGTTTGGGGCCCTCATGATGCTAGAAAGTGGCCCCCCAGGAGGAAACGGCCACCTTCCCCAGGGATTCTCTCCCCAAGTCTGTGCGGTAGCCCAGCCTGGCCAGCACCTCTCATGAGCTCCTGGCCTGTCCCCCCCGTGGGGACCACACCTCCCTACCAGAACCCTCCAGCACCAGCGTGTGCCATTGTCTTGCCAGGAGTCACCGAATTGTACCTTCATGACAACACATGAGGAAAGACATGACTCCCATTTTTCAGATGAGGAAGCCAAGGCTCAGAACTTGCCCCAGGTCGCAGAGCCAGGATAGCTGGCCCCATTTCCTAGGCTACCAAACAGGAAGAGCATTCCTTCCTAACCTCGCCCCAAGGACACTGAGTTCCAGCTCTGGAGCGGTTTCACTGTGTGACCTTGGGCTAATTGACTCACCTCTCTGAGCCTGTTTTGCCACATGAGCCTGATACTTCAGCTAGATCGACTTCAGAGCATTTGAAATGATATCTGCCTGGATCTCAAGGAAATTATAGGTTTCTTCCAGCCATGAGTATGTCTGTCCGTCCGTCTCTGTGTCTGTCACGGGTGGGCCCTGTCCTTCCCATCTTTCCAATTAGCCCCGACCCCAGGTTGGGGGGGGGACTTACGCAATCCTCCAGCTCTGTGTGCTGCTGAAGCCCGCGAAGGAGGCGCTGCGGCCCACGGCCCCCACAGCCCCGGCGTCCCGAGGGGACAGGAACCGCACCCTCACCGACATGGCCGTCACCTGCAAGGAAAGGACAGATGGTCAGCAGGCATGGCCCCCTCCCGAGTGTGGACTGTGAGACAGATGCTTCCGCTGTCCCCTCTGGGCCTCACCCCAGCCCCACCTCGGAGGGCAGCTGGTACTGTCTCAGGCTCCCAGGGGAGAAACCGAGTCTCCCCGAGGCTGGGGAGCTCAGGATTCGAACCCTGGTCGTTGCACTCTGCGTGCAGGCTCCTCCTGCCCAAGCAGTGCTGCCCCTCCGCAGGAGTCATGGGGCTGCACAGTGAGGCCCAGCCCTCACCTCCACAGACACACCAAGGACCATTGTGGCCCAGGATCTGCAGCCACGTGCCGTGGCCCTGGCTCCTGACCCAACCACGGAGGTGACCAGAGCTGGGAAGGCTGAGCGGGGTGGGGACAAAGGCGGGGTGAGGCAGCAGGCGCCGCAGGGTCACAGGCGGGGGTGGGGTGCAGAAGGATGATGATGCGGAAACAAAAAGGAGTTGTGGGGCCAAGAGGCTGGAAGAACACAGGTCCTGAGCAGCCTCGGAGCCCCGGGGAGGGCTTTGGCCGTGCAGCTGGGCAAGGGCAGCTGGGAGCCGTGGGAGGGTTTCGAGCAGGGGGTGATAAAGCCCAGGTCACAGACTCCTCACGTAAAGGGCTGCCATTGCCCCAAATCCCTCGTCCTGTCTCCGACCCAGGCTGCAGTGAGGCCAGCCCGGGACCCTGGCTGTCTTCTCCGTTTTCCAAACCATCTCCAGGTTGGAAAGAAATGCCCCACATCCCTTCGGAACATAGCCCTTCTGACCAGCATCTTCCAGCATGAGCAGTCGGAAAGTTCTTCCTCATATCTAACCTAAATCTCGGGTGCTCCAGTTTCATCCTCCTCGGCCAGGGAGCTGTCCACCAAAAGGTTCTAGGGACCCTGCTACGCAGACCAACGTACAGACAGCGCCACCGCAGCAGGCCTCCTGCACACACATTCGAGCCTGCACCCGCACAGCCTCCAGCGTCAGACCTGGCGGGCAATGGTCACCTCCACCCAGCTGTCAGTCCTGCACCCTGTTATCAGCCACTGCCAGGGCTCAGAGCTCACGTTCAGCACCTCCAGTAATCTGTGTGCCCCCAGAAGCCTTTGCCTCCCCTTTCCCCTTGCCCCAGAGTCCCCATAAGCAGCCCACAGGGAAGCGTCAGAAACAAAGAAACCAGACCTGAGTTCAAGCCCTACCACGCCCCTGGCTGGGCTCCAGGCCTCAGTGATCACAACTGTGAAATGGGAATTTAGAAAGTACCTCCTTTACAGGGGGACAGAGGACACGGTGTACCGAGAGCCCACAGTGCAAGGGACACCCAGGAAGGACTCGCTGGCGGCGCACCTGGTGGATGGAGACCCCTAGAGGTGAGCAGGTGAGCGAGGGGAATCAGGTAAGGCAGCCAAGGCAGGGGAGTTAGGGGAGCAACTTCTCCCCCGATGGAAGAAGGTGGGGACCATTCACTGAGCACCTGCTGGGTGGCCACCCTGGAGCTAGGGGCCACTGCAAATCCCATGAACAGATGGGGAAACTGAGGCAGGCTCACGATGGAAGCATCATTTCTCCACTGTTCATTATTAAGTGAGCAGTGACCCCATGCTGAATGCCAATTCAACTTACCTTACTAAAGCCCCTTAGGGAACAGGAGCCACTGATCCCCCTAACTGGATAGATGAGGAAACTGAGGCTCAGAGATGCCACAAAATCAGCCCACAGACCCTGCAGGGAGGCGGCAGAGCCGGGTTTAGAACCCAGGTGTGTCTCGTGGCGAGTTCAGCACTGGCTGCTGTCTATGGTCTCACCTGGCTCTGGGACTCCTGCATGCCTGGGCTCCAGCCCCACACCCCGCCCGGGGAAGCCCCCGCCGGTGCTGGCTTGTGCCTCCTCACCGGAGCCAACTTTGAAATTTCTAGAAATGTTATGAGCCAGTGGACATCGCATTGGAAGCTGAACACCAGCCCCAAGGGAAGGTCTGCACCACACTGGACAGGGGCAGAGGCTCCCATGGGCGCTGGTGCTCGGCTGGTGGTGAACCTCGCCAGCCCATAGCTGCCGTCAGGCCCCGTGCACACCAGGCGGATGGGCAAGATGAGAAGGAGCCACCACCATCTACGGTCATTCCACTTCAGGAGAAAGAGGACATAGCAGCCCCCTCCCCCAGGGCCTTAACAGCTAAGCCAGGTGCTCCTGCTCACGTCCTGCTTAGCGCTAGAGGAGGGCGGAGAGCAGAGCCCAGGCGCTGTGTAGCCCAACGCCAGGTGCCTAGACCTCAAACAGCAGCTGAGCTGCCCATGGGATTGGCTTCCCGGCTGTTCTGGCTTGTGTCTTGATGTCCCCCCAAAGCCTCATGCAGTCACAGGTGGGGCTTCTCAGAGGTGGCTGGATCTAGAGTATGTGACGCTAGGATTGATTCATTGTACACTGCTAGGATTAAGGGCGCTAGGATTAAGGGTGTGAGTGCTACCTGCCCTAAGGGCTGATAGCCTGGATAAGATATAGGGGACAGAAAAAGGCTTGTGGCTTGCTTTTGCTGTCTTCTGCCTGCCACGAACTGTTTCTCCTCTGTGATGCTACTTTATTATGCCGCCCTGCCTTGGAGCCAGCCAATTATGGACTGAAACCCCTACAAACTGTGAGCTGAAATAAAACTTTTCTCCCTTAATTTTGGGTGCCAGATATTTTGTCTCAGCAACGAGAAAAGTAACTAAGACATCGGCCATCCCCTCCAGAAGTCACCGCCCTCAGAGTCTTGCTGGATACTTCCCTGCCTCGGGCGTCCTCTCTGATCCACAGGTCCTGATTCCCTGTAGGTACGGAGGACCTGGCCAGCAGTGTGAGTTCTCTTTCCGCTAAATAGGAGCCAGGGGTGTTCTTTAGTGCCTATCCTGGGGAACCTGGGGCCAGGAAGGAAAGCTACCCAGAGCCGGAAGGTGACAATAATTACCATCACTAAGCACTAGGCCTGAGGCAGGGCAGACAAAGTTTCCTGTAAAAGACCAGGTGATAAAGGGTTCTGGCTTTGCAGGATGTATGGTTTTTTTTTGTCACAACCACTGTTCTCAGTTCTACCCTTTCAGAGCAAAAGTAGCCACAGATGATACGCAAATGAGTGGGCATGTCTGTGTCCCAATAAAACTTTATTACAGAAGCAGCTGCTACTGACACTTAGCCCTGCTTCGAATGCCCACCCTCTTCTGGGAGCCAGCACCCTTCTACCTGCTTTAAGGGCTTTAAACAGTATCACCAAGGGGTTGGAGATTTAGCTCAGCGGCACAGCCCCTGCCTGGCAAGTGCAAGGTTGTGAGTTCGATTCCCGCTACTGGAAAAACAACAACAACAAAAAAAGACAAAAAAAAAACAAAAACAAACCAGTATCACTGAATCTCCCAACACAACGTGAGGCAAGTACCATTATATATCTCCATTTTGCAGATAAAGCAATTAAGACCTGGGGTGGGAGGATGGCTCCTTCACAATCATATCACTCAGGCAGGAAATGGAGCTGGGATTTTTTTGTTTGTTTGTTCGGTTTTTTGTCTTTATCTTTTCTTCCGGTACCAGGAATCGAACTCACGACCTTGCGCTTGCCAGGCAAGCGCTTTGCCGCTGAGCTAACTCCCCAGCCCCGGAGCTGGGATTTGAACCTGGGTACATGGGGCTGCAAAGCCTGGCAACTCATACTAGGCTGTGCTTGCCTCCCCGATGGTGCTGCGGACTTACTCTGCCTGGGAGCCAGACCCAGACAGGGAGGAAAAGGGCCCAGCACAGAGGCGTCCGGGTGTGAGCACCCTGTAGGGAGCGGGAAGAAGCAGCTGCCAGCACCCCCTCCTAGCCGGCCCTGGTGGGCTGGTCCTGTGTAACTAGGTGACAATCCCCCCGGCTGGGTTTCTTGTGGGGACGGAATGGGATGGGATGGCGGGCAGAGTGGGGCCCTCAAGAACCTCAGTGGCCATGATCCCCCTCATGTTCAAGCACAGCCTAGCAGGGGCACCAGCCTCAGAAAGGGAAGCTGCCCAGAAGGTGCCCTGAAGACCCCCTCCCCTCCCACACCTACCTCGCCTGCCCTGGTTGCCATGGACCCGTTAGCTGCTGGGTTGCGCGCACGTCTAGGGAGGGCCTGGCAGGGGCCGGCGTCGTGGTGAGGAACATCAGGAGCCCTGGCGGCCAGTGCTCAGCAGGGCATCGGGGCTGAGCCAGAGACCCCCAGGGCCCCTGCCCCAAGGAGGGAGGCACAGCGGTCACGCAGTTCTCAAACCTTTGGTGGCAGACAGGCTGCCTCTTGTGCCCCTGTGTCCCGCGCCGCCTCTCTCTGACCTGGCACCCGGGAGCCCACACTCAGACCGGCACTGTGGAGGCCCGGCAGGCCGGCGGCAGGGCCTCCTCACACGGGCAGCTGCTCGCAGACACTGGGCGCTGCCCTGGGCCTCTGCCCCCAAGGCGTGGCTGCGGGAAGCAGGGCCCTCCCCGCTCCCACCCCCAAATCTGTCCTGCTCACTGCTGGCCACAGCTGCCCTGCGTGTCCGCCGCTGCCGCCAGCCGGAGGAACCTGCAATTTCACCTCATTTAGAGGTGAGGCTTCTAAATTTAGCGTTGTGGGCTTTTGGGGCTGGGTGGCTTTTATGCCTGACTCCCTCACTTAAGGCTCTTTTTTCTCCCCTCAAATGCCAGCCAGGGGTTCGTTTGCTTATAGGAGTTTCCAAAATAGCATCTTAGGTTTAGAATGAAAGGAAATGGCAAAATAGCCCCAGACGAGGAACGTGCATTTATAAGTATGGAACTGGGCAGGCTGCTCTGGAACCAGACTGCCTGCACCGGGGACCCGAGGGAGCCCGCAGCCCAACCTCTTGTTTCACCAGCGGCGACAGGACCAAGCCCACCTGCTCCCAGGACTCCCCTGGAGCCCACCAAGGTGAAGGGAAGGGCGGGAGAACCCAGACTCCAGCCTGCAGAGCGCACCCTGTGTTGTGTCCTCAGAGAGTAACCAGATGTCCTGCGTTCACTTCTGAGGATAGCTGTGCCCCTTGTGAGCACCCAGCTGCAGGGGCAGTGGCTCGTCAGGTCCTGTTCACAGCTGTGGGCCGAGGCTCCACAAGTGATTGACTGAATAAATGAGCGACTAAGGGGCTTGCAGGTTCTGAGCGCCTACTGAAAGCAGGCGTCGGGCACACAGCTGTGAACTAGTCCTGCAGGAGACATGGTGGCAGTCAGAGGTGATGGGGTTGTGCTGGATGGGAGGCAGCCGAGGCCTGTGGGAGCAGAGAAGGGACCCCTGGCTCAGCCCCAGAGGAGGGAAGACTTCAGATGACCCCTGAGGGAAGGGACCACTCGCTTACAAACTAAACTAGGAAGCGGGGATGGACACATGTGCCAGGGAGGGGGAACGGCGAGTGCAAAGGCCCGGAGTGGAAAGTTGGGTCCCCTGAGGAACTGCATTTGCCTGGCCGGAGCAGCGGGAGTAGCAGGGTTCCCTGAGTGCTAAGCTTGGCCCCAGGCCCTGGTCCCATGGCGGGTGTGTTTAAGCTGCATTAAGAGGCCAGCTGGTGCCCAGGGCCCTCTGGGTTTGGTAATGGTGCCCGCTGAGCTCATCTGCCTGCTCAGCAGGCCTGCCGCCCACCTGGCCCAGAAGCCATGTCCGCATGAACAAGGCCTGAATGCCCGCTGCGTGCGGGTCCTCAGCTCTGAGCCCTGGTCCCCTGGGCGGCTCTGCCAATTTGACCAAGTTCTGTGTCCCCAGGGCCAGCACAGACGCCCTGCAAGCAGCCTGCTGGAGCTGGAGCTTGGCCTCTGCCCCTGCCCCTGGACACCCACCCAGTTGCACCTGCCCATAAGCTACGCCCCTGGACGGCCCCTCCTAGGACCCCAGCCGGGCAGGGCCTGGTGCAGCAGTCCTGCAGAGACAGCTCCAGTCCTTGTCCACTCGGGTCCTCCCCTCAGTTCCAGCTTGGAGGAGGGGACCTGCCCCTGCATAGGAAGTCTCATGCTGGGAGAGCTGTGCATCTGACACAAGCTCCTTCCCCTCCAAGCTTCTACTTTCCTGTCTGCAAAATGGGACAGCTGGGCTGGAGCTCAGGGGCCCTGCGTGTTCCAGGCCAAGAGAGGACTGGTTCCAGACCATGTGAGCATGCTGGTGGGAAAGTGGCTCTGCCGAGTCCCTTTGGGCCTCTTTCTTCTACTTTGTCCCCCCTTTGCTTGTGCTTGCGATGAACCCACAGCCTTGAGTAGTGCTTTCTACCTCCCCACCCCCACCCCGCCCAGCACTAGCTCCGGGGGCGGAGCAGAGCCAGCCTTGGGCAGCCAGAGGGCAGAGCCTGAATGTAATCAGGCTGTTTTGTTAATGTTAAGGTAGCCTCCACTTAGGGCGAGCTGTCTTCCGAGAGATATAAATGAGTGTTTTTAAATAAAGGACCTGGGTTAGAGCCGAGCAGGGAGACCCTGCCCTCCCGGTGCTCAGTCCTCGGCCTTGCTGCCAGACCTGTCACCTTGGAACCACCTGGAAGAATCCTGGAGCTAGCAAGCGCACCAAGGTGGCCTCTGCAGAAGCCAGTGGCCTCCAAGACAGAGAGCTGGTGGGCAGGTGGCCCTGGCATCTCACTTAAGAGAAGAACAAGCCACTTCTTGGGAGCCCCCGTCACCCCTCCAGGCCCACTGACCCAGGACAGCCAGGCGGCTCTGAGGGCCCTTGGCTGGGGCAGATGGTCCGGGAGGGTTTGTGCCCTGCTTGAAGCTGGGCCTGACCTGTGACCCTAAGACCCGTGAATAGCAAGTGCCGGTCACGCTCATGGGCAGGCAGGTGCTCTCGCTGGGTGTCACAGCTGGAATCCCGGTGCTCGGAAGAATGAGGCAGGAGGATTGCAAGTTTGAGTCACACCAGGGCAACTTAGCAAGAACCTGCCTTAAAAATAACTTTGTAGAAAAGGATTGTGGGTGTAGTTTAGTGTGAGGGCTCTGGATTCAATCTCCAGTACTGTAAGAGGGAGGAAGAAAGGAAGGGAGAAAGGGATAGAGGAGGGGAGGGAGGGAGGGAAGAAGGAAGGAGAGGAAGAGAGGGGTGGAGGGAGACTACAATGGACATATGTTCCTTCATAATCAAAAAAGAAATGTTAACTTGAAGACAACAGAGAAGTTGATTAAGTTGTCCTCAGCTGCACAGTAACTAAGGCTCCCAGGGGCCTCAGGTATACTTTGCTGTAGAGAGCATTGCCTTTCAGGATGAGCTAGGGTTAGAAGAGAAATTTCCTCTTAAAAAAATGTTTCCCGGGGGCGGGGGATCTAGCTCAGTGGCACAAGTGCCTGCCTGGCAAGTGCAAGGTCCTGAGTCTGATTCCCGGCACCAAAAAAAAAAAGTTTCCCTTATAAATATCATCCCCATCCCTGCTAATGCTGCTGGGATTCTGCAAGGTGAAGATCACTCACGGCTTTCCGTGCAACATCCGGGGCCTCTTCACTCACCTGCCCCATCGCTGCCCCCTCAACACTGGCCCACTCCCACCCACCATCCCAGGGTTACCCAGGGGCCACCCTGAAGACCAGCCTGGGTGTGGACGGGGAGGGGGATGGAGCACAGAGGAGCTGGGGGTGGAGGGTGAAAGCGGAGCCTTGGGAGACACGAGGGGGCTTCTGAGCCCCACCCCGGCTTCAGCTACGGGACAGCAGGGCTGAGGGGAGCAGTGGAAGGGAGATGAGGAGAGTGCCGTGGAGCCCGGTGGAATCAGAGAGACCCTCCTGACACTGCGGTTGTGGGAGGAAGGAAGAGGTGGCCCATGGCTTCTGTCCAAGTGCCCCCTATTGCCCAAAACTGAAACAGCACCAAGGCCTGTGACAGCTGACGCCCTGCAGGACCTGCTGTGCCCGGCTTGTCCTGGGAACTCACTCATCAGCCCTGGACAAAGAAGGTCTGGCCTGAGCCTGGGCCCTGGGCCCTCTGAGTGTCCCCTTCCATGTCCCAGACACTGGGCTGAGTGCTGGACGGGTGGCATCTCACTCATGCCCCACAGCACCCCCTGAGGAGGGTGCTGTTGCCTCCCCCATTTAACAGATGGGGAAACTGAGGCTCACAGAGAGAAAGTGACTTGAACTAGCAAGTGGCCACATCGTACTTTCAACAGTTCAGCTTCAGATGATTGCCTCCGGGCCTGTACGCACCTGACCCACTTCCCCGGGGGCCTGGGAGCCTGGAGTCCGGGACACTAATATAAAGTTATAGGAGGGGCTCCACTTTGGCAGGGCTGGTGCTCAGGGCTGAGCCTGCCTTGCTCTGGAGCTGCCCAAGTATGCAGCATGGCCCCTACCTGTGACAATCAGGAATGTCTCCAGATTTGTCCCTTAGGGACACACAACACACACACACACACACACACACACACACACACACACACACACACGCACCCTATGAGAAGCACTGTGCTAAGGGCAGCAGGGACCGAGAGGACTCCCTGGTCTGGCGGCACTGTTAGACCCTGTCTCAAGCAAACAAACAACAAAACAAAACTTTATTGTATAATATTAATATATTGGTCTATATACCAAAATTACTACATAGTCTTCTCCTAGGCATGATGGTACACATCTGTAGTCCCAGCACTCTGGGAGGCTGAGGCAGGAAGATTGCAAGTAACAACTTGGTGAGACCTTGTCTCAAAATTAAAAAATAGGAAAGGCTGGGGATGCGGCTCAGCATGAAGGCCCTGGGTTCAAACCCCAGTGCCACAAAACAAAACAAAAGCCAAAGACTACCTCTCTGCGGAGGAAGGGCCCATGGAGGGCAGGGTGCAGGTGCCACGACAGCCAGCCACCTGCAGCCCTGCCTGGCCCTGGCTGTGTCCAGGGCCTGCTGCCCCTCCAGCTACCTTCTCGCCCCTGTTTGCCCCTTTCTGCGCCTTGCCCTGGCTTTGTGCCTCACCCCAGCTCCCAGAGCAACTGGCAGTGGGCCCAGCTGGGAGCCTCGGCCAGACCTCGAGCTTGACCCTCGTTATCCCACTTGACCCTCTCGGCTGTGTGTCGGCTGCAGCGGCCCCAGGGGCTCCGACGCGGGCTGGAGCGGGGCTTGGGAAGGAAGGAGCCCAGAGCCCCGAACAGGAGCCACCTCTGTGCCTTTGTGCCACTCCCGCCACCACAGTGTGGCATCTGCAGCCCCAGGGGCCCATCCCCTCGATGGCCAGGCCTGCTCACACCCAGCCTGATGCCTCCGAGCCGCTGAGCCCCAGGCACAGCTGCCCCAGAGCCCAGCAGCTCAGGTACTGCCGTCCCGGGGGCAGGGGCTGGCCGCTCCCCGCCTCCCTTGCTGACTGCTGTCACTGCTGGCGTTTCGCTTCTTCCTGTAAGAATAAGCGCCTGGCCCGGGGTCTGGACTCTCCTCGTCACAGGCCTTCACCCACCTGTCTCCCTGCCGCTCGCTGACCTGGGAGCCCTTTGGGAATGTGGGTGACGACCCTTTTTCTCCCGGCCCCTCCATGACCTCTCCAATTTTTTTTTTTTTTTGAGACAGGGCCTGGCTATGTAGCCCAGGCTGGCCTTGAACTCATGACAATGCTCCTGCCTCGGCCTCCTGAGTGCTGGGATGACAGGCCTGCACCGCCACACCGGGCTTCCATTCATTTTTCTTGGTGTGTGTGGAGCTGCCTGCGTGACTGATGCTGCAGACACCCGCATGGCTAAATCTGTCCCTCCTTCCACCCTGCGTTGAGAGCTTGGCCCTTCCTTTTCAACCTGTGCCATGAGGTGCTAACCCAACCTATAGGGCCTGAGGCCTGGGGAGACCCGTGCCTTCCCCACCGACTGCATCTGTCCCCTCTCCTCCACACAGGCCTCTGTCAGAGATGCTTTGTCTGCCGGGATTCTCAGGAATCCTGAGTCTGGCCCACCCCACCTCTGCCCATCTGAAAGCCGGGGTGACCCTCCAACAGCACCCAGCAGGCCTGTGACACCCAGGCAAGACCTCTTCCTCTTGCCATCCAGGCCCTGAGTGGCCAAAAATTCTTAAGGGACATTTTTGACACTCAGAATGTGACATTTTACGCCTGTTAAAGCCCTGTCCCACTCAGAGTAGGTCACAGCCAGTTGCGTCCGTGGCGGGAAGCTGGGCGCAGTGTGTCCCGAGCCTGCGGTCCTGCACCGTCCCGAGCTGCGGACAACAGAGCAGCAGGAGGGGACGCTGGCCCGAAAACATGTGAGCTGCGAGAGGCCCTGGCGCAGGGGGATGGTGGGAGTCCAGGGCCGCACGGTTCTAGGCCGTCCACGGCAGGCGCCCCTGTTCCTGCTGCAGACACTGCTTGCCTCGCCCGGTCCTGGCTGCTGTGTGTCCTGAGGCTCCAGAGCCCCCACAGCCCCCCTCCCTAGAGGCCTGGAGACTCCAGCGCAGACTCGGGGGCTGAGGAGCTGGGTCTCTTTGCTGGCAGAGGCTGCTCACAGCAGGGAACTAACTGGTCAAGGGTTCAACCCGAGACAAGCCATCTGGTCCTCCCGAGGTAAACAGTTTATAAGAGAAACCAAGCCAGCCTGCTGTTCTGGTTTTTCTTTCCACTGTGAGAGGTGCAGTTTGCTTTTCCTCCTCGTGCCTGTTGCAGAGAGACTGTTCCTGGCACGCGGGCCCCAGCCTAGGTGCCTCCCTGCGACAAGGGCAGGTGTGTGTGGGGCGGGGGGCAGTCAGGCTTTTTTCACATCTTCTCTTCTTCCATTCTCAGGGCTAAGCAGCTATGCCAGATGGTTAACACACACCCAAGGCAAGTGGATTTCCTCCCAGAGGAATAGACTAATTTTCTAGGACTCAAAGCCTTGACCTCCAGCAGTCTTCAGCCCTTCGCCCTTTCTCTACTAGAAGACCCCTGCTGGTCTCCCCATGTACTGCAGCCCTGCTCTATCAGCCCCGTCACCGGCTCGTCCAAGAGGGGAGAGGGTCTCCATCCTTGATGCTCGGAGTGAAGTCAGCAGATTCCCAAGCATGTGAGACACGTATGTGGCTTAACAGCCTGAAATAAACAGCTTGCTCTGGAATCATAATCCTAGCGTTTCCAAAAAGTGTTGCAAAACATTCCAGGCAGACACTAGGATTTGTGTACTACAAGCTGTTTATCAATTAATCCCCTCTTTGCCAAACATTTTTACTCGGCTCTACTGGGAGATGATTTGGGTAGGAACGCATCTCCGTTTTGTAATGAAAGTCGCCAGGGAAAGAGGGTGTACTTTCCAGAGTCTCGTGTTACGAAAATGTGGCCAGGGCAGGTAGTTCCCATAAGGACAGGGATCGAAATTTTGAGCTCATGTGAAAAGAAAAGTGACACTTGGGAACTAGGATTTGGGGGCGGTTTGCAAACAGCTGTGAGATTTAAGCCACAGACTCACACAGAGGGTGGTAAGTATAAGCCTTGGGGGTCCCCAAACCCAAGTTCAAGTCCAGTCTTTGCCTCTTTCTAGCTGCATGACCTTGCACAAGCTATGTAGCTTCTTTGAGGCTGTTTCCTCATCCACAAAATGGAACCCTCTGAGATGAGCCTACAGTTACTCCAGAGTTGGAAGTCTTGCTCCTTCCTCCTGGTTAAAAGAAACTGAAGAGTATAATGCATAGCTTTTCCTACAGCTTTGTACGGCTGAGGTTAGCGACCTGGGCTAATGTGTTGGTCTCTTTCAGCCACTGTAGCATAGTAACACAAACTAGGGGACTTAGACAATGGATACTTACTGTCTCACAGTTCCGGGGGTTAGAAGTCCCAAATCAAGGGGTTGGCAGGGTGGGGTCCCTCCAAGGATCTAGTTCACCCTGCGTCTGCCCCTGAGAACTGCACTGTACCAGTCTCTGCTTCTGCGGTCATGAGGCATTGTCCCTGTCTTCAAAGGCACCCCCTCTTTTTATCAGGATGCCATCTTATAGGATAAGGATCGACTCAGTGACCCCATTCTAACTTGAATATATCTACCAAGACCCTACTTCCAAGTAAGGTCATATTCATAGGTACCAAGGGTTGGGACTTTAGTATATCTTTCTGAGGGACATAAGTCAACATATAACCCATAGGAAGCATTTTGCTTATCCCGGCAGTTGAAAGTTTTTCTTTTATAGACAAAGCAGTGAAGGTGGTCTGGAAGAGTGGGAGAGGAGATGCTGGCTGTTCCACGCAAGGAAACCCAGAAATGCTCAGACTGGTGATGAGTGATTGACAGCTGGAGAGGGGTGGCTTTGGGGGAGGGGCGGAGCAACCTGGGAAACTGGGCAGTGGGAACTTCCGGGTGGGGATTCAGGAATTTAGTTTCAAGTACTTTCTGCCTGGGCTCCTCCTGTCTCACATTCTGTAGACTTTCTTGCAACTTAATGGCATTTCATTTTCCTTTCTGTCTTTCTTTTTTCCTTTTTTTTTTTTTTTTTTGAGACACGTTCTCAGGCTGGGCTCACACATGTGCTCCTCCAGCTTCAACTGAGATTACCGTATGCACCACCATGCCTGACCTCCATTTTCCGTCTGAGGATTTGGTTCTCACCCTCTGCTATTGTTCTGACGGATGCGTCTGAGCCCCACCGTCCCACACCAGGGAGAGGAGCAAGGCCTGAGCCAGGCTAAGGGACACCGCTGCCAAGAAGCGCGCTAAGTCAAAGGGCAGGCAGACAGACCCTGCTGGACTCTGCTCACCCTGGCCTGGGGGCCTTGCCTGGAGGGTCCAGGGCCAGCCCATCTTGGGCTCCTCTGCTCCTGGTCCTGGCCCATTTCTGGGCCAGATTCTTCAGAGACCCTGTGGCATCAGGGCCTCCCCCTAGGAGCCTTCCAGGACCCCTCAGCTCAAGTGAGCAGAGGTCTCACCCCAGCAGCCCATGGGACCTCTCCAGTCCACTCTCCCCTGGCCCAGCAACACTTCCCGAGCCACGGAAGGATTGGAACAGCACCCAACATGAGTGGAAGGGAAGAAGGACAGTGGTTTTGAGAGAATGGAGGTTTTCAACAATTAACAAATCCTCCCAAAGGTGCCCAGAAGAGAGGGGACCCTGGGGGGGAGGGGAAGTGGCTTAAACATCAAGGGGGGCAGCCGCAGGAGGCCTGCCAGATGTGGGGCACACACAGACGCAGGATCTTGGTGCTGATGCGGGCGGCCCCCTCGAGAAAGCGACCCCTCGTCTGGGCTGCCTCTCACAGCTGCAGCCAACCCCCCACCCCGCCCTGCTTGGCACCCCCAGGCCTCTTCTGTTTAATGAGGTGGGCTTCCTCGGCCAGTAGCAATTCCTGTAAAAGCCAAGCAAAAGCCAAGCATGCTCCACGACCCAGTGGAGGTGGTAAGTTCACAGAGAGGTGCTCCCTAGGGCTGCGCTGCCTGGAAGCAGATGTCTCACCCTCTTCCAAGAACCTGAACGAGGTCTGAGGCTTCCAGTGTGTGTGTGTGTGTGTGTGTGTGTGTGTGTGTTGGGGGGTGCTGCAGGCACCAAGAGCCGGAACAGATGAGGGGCCGGAAAACCCGGGCTCCAGCCCCAGCGTGGCGCGCTCTCCTGGGGCGGGGTGACACGGGGATAAAAGCACTGGATTCACAGCACAGCCGCCAGGCCCTGCCTGTCAGTTCCAGCTGCTCTGACAATGCATTGCAGGCTGGGCAGCTTCCAGACAGCTCCCCTTCATTGCTCAGTCCTGGAAGCTGGATGTCCGAGATCGGGGCCAGCAGGGACCGGTCCAGAGGGGGCCAGTCTGGGCTGCAGACAGGGATGTCCCACCACAGCCTCTCACGGCAGGAAGAGGACAAGCAAATGCTCGGGGGTCTCTTTCTAAGGGTGCTTACCCCATTCATGGGCTCCACCTTTAAGACCCAGTCACCATCATATCCACATTCAGTCCCTAGCAGGCTCCAGCGGGGGTGCAGGGGCAGAATCTGTCTGAATCCACGGAGTTCTAAGCAAATGAAAGGAAATGCCGGTGTTACTGTTGTTGTCACTGGTGTTAGTGCCTACGGCCTTCCCTGGTAGGCAGGGCGGCAAGATGGCTCCAGCGTCCCCCCTCCTCTGCAGTCCTCTCCCTGTCACGATGACTTTGGGTCTTCCAAGATCTCTCTGTAGGGCACAAGGCAGCTGTGCCTCACCTGACTCATGGGAGGAGCCCTGTGCCCAGCCCGCTGTGCCCGGCAGAGGCAGTTGAAGGAAGAGAGGGATTTAGTAGGAGGGGGCCCGGGGCTCATCACTGGCTTCGTGTGTTCAGGGGCCACGTGGCAGGAAGGGGGGCCCCTAGAAGCTAGAAGCTCCAAGGAGGTGGGCCTATGGGTCCTGTTGCCATGGGGAACTGAATTATGCCAAAGAGGATGAGCTCAGAAGTAGGTCTGTCCCTGAACCCCCAGCCTGGCCACCCCTGGTGTCAGCCTCATGGCACCTGAAGGCTTCTGGGCTACAGAGTGCTGAGCCCAGCCCTGTGGCACTGTTCTAAGCTATGGGTTTGGGAGGCCGCGATGCCAGGTAGGCTCCGCGTGTCCTTCTCACTTCTGTGGTCCGGCTGTCAGAGGCGCGGCTCTGGTCAGGGGCGGGCTCACCTCCTGGCTGTCCCACTCACGGGCTGCGTGACACTGGCTGAATGGCATCCCTTTCCTGTCAGAACCTTGGTCTCCTCCACTGTAAAGTGAGGATGGAAATAAAATGCCTGGGGGTCAGGGGAGCGGGAGGTGGCCCTGAGAGCGTGAGGTAAACACTCGGGCGTGAAGGTCGTGATGCTCACCACCCCTGACTCCCAAGCCCCTGGGTCTTCAGGGCACTGCCCGTGCACAGGGGTAGGGGGCCCGGCAGACCTCCCAGGAGCCACAGGCCAGTAGGGACTCAGGACGCTGAGAAGACGGCTTGCACCTGGGAATGGAGGGTGGCGTGTGCCTAGCACTCCCAGCGGGTGCAGCTGGGTAAAGACCAGGCCTCAGCACCCTGACTGCCCCTTGGGGACAGGCATAGGCTCAGCGCTGTCCCCTGCTCCAGGATGCCTTTGAACTTGCTTCCCTGCGGGGCAAGGTTCTCCAAGGACTCCAAAGCTGAGCCGATCCCCACCTCAGGAGGAAGCCGAGTCAGCGCAGGCCTGGGGGTTCCAGTCCCCCAAGTCTGTCGGAGGCTCATCCCACCCCCAGACTCTTCCAGGATGCACACCCAGGGCCTCCTGACTGCTCCTCTCATCCTCCGCTGTGGGAGAGATCACTGAGTCTGATCCATCCTGCACACAGTCCCAGTGAAAAGTCCCGGCTGCAGGGCTTGTAAATCCAGTCCGCGGTGAGCTGCTGCATCACACACCCTGCACGGCTGCGATCGGATGGACAACAGCAAGCACTGGGGAGTAGGGGAAGGGACCGGAGCCCTGGCTGGTGCTGGTAGGTTGTGAAATGGTACAAGTCCTTTGGAAAACAGCCTGGCAAATCCTCATCGAGCTCCACATAGCATTGCGATCCCACCCAGCAATCCCACTCCTAGGGATACGCCCAAGAGATCTGCAAACGTGATCCCACAAAACCTGCACACAGATGTCTGAGCAGCATTATTCATAATATCCAAGGAAAGCCCCGATAAATGTTCAGCCGCTGATGAATGGACAGCAAACGGTGGGTGAGTCCCACAATGGGATGTTTGGCCCTGAAGCCCTGCCATGCGCTCCAACATGGGTGGACCCTGAAAACATCATGCTGGGTCAGTGGAGCCAGATGCAAAAGGTCACGGATCACAGCTCCGTTTATATGAAACTCTGCAAAAGGCAGATCCACAGAGACAGAAAGTAGACTTGTGGTTTCCAGGTCTGGGGCAGGGGAGACTGAAGTGCCTGCTAATGGGTATGGGCTCTCTTTGGGGGCTGATGAAAATATTCTGGAATTGGATAGTTATGATAGTTACACAATTGTATACTTTAAAAGGGTGACTTTTACGGCATATGGCGTATCATATGAATTATGTCTCCATTGCTTTCTTTTTTCTTTCTTTTTTTTTTTTTTTTCTTGGAGACAAGATCTCGTTATGTAGGTCAGGCTGGCCTTGAGCTAACATCGTAGCCCAAGTTGGCCTCAAATTTGCAGCAATCTTCCTACATCATTCTCTCAAATTCTGGGATTCCAGGCATGCACCACTATGCCTGACTCTATTTCCCTAAAAAAAAAAAAAAAAAAAAAAAAAAATTAGCTCCTGGCTGCTGCTTCTTAGCTCATGAGCTTGCACAAGTGACTTGGTCTCAGTCCCAATCCCCCATGTGTAAAAAACATTGCAGTCGGACATGGTGACACACCCGTGTATCCCAGCTGCTTGGGAGACTGAAGCAGGAGGATCACAAATTTGAGCCCAGGTTAGGCAATGTAGGGAGACCCTGCCCCAAAATAAATGAAATAAAAGAAAGGGCTGGGGATGTAGCTCAGCGCTCCCTGGGTTCAACCCCTAGTACATAAAATAAAAAAAATAAAAAAATAAAAAAAAAAGGATGGCAACAAGAGCAATAATTTGAGGGAGGGGTTGGGGGATTTGCTGAGATCACATAAGAAAATACAGGAATGCTCTTGCATTTGAGCCGTGTGCGGTTAGGATTCCTGTTAGGGTTATTCACTGGGTGGGTATAACTCCAGGGTGGTGACCCAGGCGCCGCCGCCTCTGCTCCCTCTGCACACGCTGCAGGGTGATTCTCCCCAGATGTCCCCCACCAACCTCTCCCTGCACCTCAGACTCAAGACCTTCAGCCAGGGCCTGGGTCCCCGTCACCTTTGCACCCCTCTTCCTTGGCCGCCACTGTTCTCTCTGCCAGAAATAGCCTGCGTGTCCTCTGGCAGGTCAGGCTTGCCTTTAGTAAGTGAGCCCAGCACCTGTGATGGGCAGTTGTCCCCGACCCATCAGAGCCAAGGAGCAGCTGTCCCCTTTCGGTTGCTCCGAAAGGGAGGCGCTGACCAAAGGCTGATACTCATCGCTTTCAGGGCCTGAGCTGGGCTCTGAGCAATGGGAGGAGAAGGCTCCTGCTTTATCTCAAGGCGTCCCAAATTCCATTCATTCCACACCTTCACAGATCTCCCCCTACGCGACTTAACACTTTTCATTAAATCAACTCCTTTTTCAAGAAATAAGAATCTAAAAGAATCGTCACCGAGGCTGGCATCGTTTGCCATGGCTGGTACCGGAAACATGCGCTGTGAGAGCCTCACACTGAAAATAAAGCTACGTCCAAGCCCAGCCTGCCAAGCCTCCCCCTTCACGATGGGTAGGTCTCAGAGCAGTGCTGGAGACACATTAACTACAAACAGACCTCCTCACTAGTATAATCAAGGCTGAAAGACCATTGAAAAGGGACTTTCGTGATCCGCAAGACACGGTTATTTAATGCCTTCCCCCTGTGACTTAAATATCACCTTCTCACGAGGCCTTTCCTGCCCCATCTCCTGATTTAATTTCTGCTGGACACGCTCCACATGATAGCTTCCTTGTCTAGTGTCTGTCACCCCATGGAAAGCAGGCTCCAGGAGCAGGGTTTGGTCCACCTGGCTCACTGAGAAATCCCTGTACTCCAAGGAGCGTCCTTGGCCCTTGGGAATGAAGGAGTTCACCATCGGCAGGTTTTTGCCCGGACAGTGAAAATGGCCAGTGTTTGTGACAGTCCAGACGTCCTTGTGTCTATGTGTTCTGAAGTCCCGGCTCGGAACTCTTCCTGCAGCTTCTCTCGGGGACTGAGAGAGGTGAGCTTTCACCAAGACGGGGTGGGATTCTCAGGTCTCCAGGTGAGATTAAATAATAGGGGGCTTACTAGGAAAAGAAAGCCAGGACCCCAAGAAGTTGTGGGGGGGCTCTGAGGGCTCAGGGAGCACATTCTCAGGGCATACTCTTTCTTGTCCTGCCCAGGGCCCTGGCACACCGCTGCATGCAAGAACACAGCCAGACGCTCGGGCACGCTGCAGTCACCAAGCCAGCCTAAGTGCATCAAGATGGGCCGCTGACGCCAGCCGCTCCGAGCGGATCTGGAATGAATTGGGGGGTTGTTAAGATTGCCGACTTAAGCTGCTTCTCACAGGAAAAATATTTATTTCACTGAGCTCTGCTTTTTGGAAAGCTGTGCCTGTAGCAGTCTGCATCGATCTAGCAGAGTTTTGGCTTCTCTCCTGTCTCCGTCTGAGTGGGTTACATGTGCGTCTGCAGCACACACTCCTGTGATTAAGCAATCAGACAGAGCACACAGCAGAACACTCTGCTGCTCATCTTTAAACAGAAAATAATGGACATGAAGTGAGTTTGTGGCATGAGACATGAGCCCTGGATGGTTTATCTTCAAAGATGCCAGCTGGAAAGAGGCAATAGCTTTTCTCCTCTGTGTACCTAATAGGTTTCTTCATTACCTGCCCCCCGCCCCCACTTGGGGAAAAAAGAAACACAGGCAGTTATGAGGAAGGAAGCAACAATCACACCCACTCTTCCAAAAGACCGCAGTTGCTCCTCGGCACTTTGTGTGCCTTTTCTGCTCTGGGGAGCTGAGGGACCTGAGTTCAAATCCCAGCTCTGCCATCTGCTTGCTGTGTGACCCTGAGAATCGTGTCACCGCTTAGAACATCTGTTTTCTCATCTGTAACATGGTGTGATAATAGTGCCTTCCTCTTTGGTTTGTTGGGAGGAGTTTGTTGTTAGTAGAGTTTCAGTACATAGTAAATGCTCAATAAATGGCAGCTATTTTTAAAGGCTAAATATATACAAATTTTATAACACCTTGTTCACAGAACAATTAGTGTCTACAGTCTCCCATTTCATTATTCTCATGAGTTTTTAATGATTATAAACTATTCCATTGTGGAGCTATTATCTTAACTATTCCCTAAGGGTAGAGATAGAGGTTGTATAAATGACCATGGTAAATATTTCTGGGCTCAAATCTTGATCTACATTTGAGGTTCTGTCTATAGGACAAATTCCCAGGAGTTAAATTATTGGGTCAAAGGGTCTGATGACTTCCAAGAGCCTCAATTTACCCTGCGTAGCACTGCAAGTTGTTTTCCAGAGAGACTGCCCACGGGAGAGTCCGTCTTACACATCCCATCTTGACTGGCAAAATTTTCATCTCACTCTTTAATTTTCACTATTAAGAATCTCACCCACTACTTTTCCCATGCTAGTTTGTTTTAGCTACAACGTGTTAAGGGCTCAGTCTATGGCACTAATGACTCGGTATTCTCCATAAAATATTTTCCTTTTCTTCTTTCTTTTTGGTGGTGCTAGGAGTCAAACCCAGGGCCTCAGCCATGCTAAGCATGATCTCTGCCGTTGAGCTACATCCCCGGCTCCACTGCAGGAGTGTCTTAATCAAACTTCTAGCTACGTACCCCAAGGAGGCAAATGCAGAGACTCTAATATCTACTTATACACCAGTGTCTGTAGTAGTGTAATTCACAATAGCCAAGAAGTAGAAGCAAGGTGATGTGTCTACCGACAGATACGTGGATAAACATAATGCAATCTATACATATATGCAGTGGAATATTATTCAGCCAACTCTAAAAACAGGAAATTTGACACATGCTACAACATATGAAGCTTGGAAAAGTTGTGTTTTTGTGGGCTTTTTTGTTTTGTTTTGTTTTTGAATGGGGATCTTGTTATGGAGCCCAGGTTGGCCTCCAACTCCTAGGTTCAGATGATCCTCCTGCCTCAGCTTTCTGGGTAGTTGGGGCTAACGGTATGTTACCATGCCGGGCAGATACTATGGTAAGTGACACTGGTCACCAAAGAGTAACTATTGCATGATTCCTTGCATACGAGATTTCTAGAACAGCCAAATTCATAGAGAGAAGCCAGGCACACCTGGTGAAGAGCACACCCATAATCCTAGCACTCAGGAGGCTGAGATAGGAGGATCGACATGAATTTGAGACCAGCCTGGACTACACAGTGAGCCCAAGGCCAGCCTGAATCTGCCTCAAATTAAGAAATAATAAGGAGGTATGAATGTAGCTAGCCCATACAAATGCCCTGAGTTTGATTCCCCTATACCGAAAGTGGGGAGGGTTAAAATGGTAAGCTTTACACTATGTACATTTTATTATGAAAGAAAATTTTTTTGAGACAAGGTCTTGCTATGTAGCCCAAGCTGGCCTTGAACTCACTATGTAGCCCAGGCTGGCGTCAAACTCACAGCAATCCTCCTGCTTCAGCCTCCCAAGTGCTGTGATTACAGGTGTACACTACTATACCCAGCATGAAAAATACATTAATCAATCTTTATATCATCCTACGAGGTTATTACTAATCTGTCCCTTTAAGGCTCTGAGAAGTTAAACTCTGAGGGAGAGCCACAAGCTTACAAGTGACCGGGACAGGTTTTCCATGGCAGGTCTGCTCTTCAAGGCTACGTCACATCAAGAGTTCTGGTGGCCTGGAGAGCCGGAGGGTAAATTGAACCAAATTCAAGGAAGCAGCCGAAGTTAGCACGCGCACGGTGCCAAGCGGAACTCTTGGCCCTGAAGGCTCAGAGTTCAGTTCTAAATTTACTCTCTCTGACCTTCTTGTGGGTTCTAAATTTGGCCAAACGAGTTCTGCCAGCCCAGTTGACCAGTAGGGTACATTGTTTTGAAAATCAAACCTTTTTCCTGGTATGAAAGAAATAGAATGACGCAGTTCTTTGGAGAAGCAGCTCTGCTGCCTGGCAGCCACCTGAAAATAACCCCCACCTCCCATCTGAGGGCAGAAAGGTGACTTTGACTCTTCCCTTGGGGCAGTGATTGAAACCCTTTGTTTCCTGAGCCCAGGTCTGAACGTCTCCTCCCGAAAGACCCAGAAACAAAACCTTGGGAAACAGCTGGGCATGCAAATTCTTGCTGGGCATGGTGGTGAATGCCTGTAAACCCAGCAGTCAGGAGGCTGAGGCAGGAGGATTGCTGCAAGTTTGAGGCCAACCTGGGCTACAAAGTGAGTTCAGGGCCAGCCTGAACTGCGTAGCTAGACCCTATCTCAAAAAGACACACACACAAAATTCTAGCTAGAGTCAAACTTAAAAATTGTCCCCAAATTACAATTTAGGAGCAATTTAAGCCTGTTTGGATGGTCTCCAAGCCAGGGAGGAATTGCAGAGCCTCTGGGGATTCATCTGGTGTGTCCCCTCTTCTCTGGGCAGGGACTGGGGACATGCCTGTGACCTCGTCTCGGTCATCCTGTCCCCACAGGGACACGGCCCCCATGGTCTCGCTACTGATGACCAAATAACCTGCAAACCTGGCCCGGGAGAGACTATCCACTTACTGGCCATGTAGGATGTTTGGCTCAGAGGGTAAACCTGGACATCAGCTTTCCTCCCGCAGGAACGTGAGTCAAGAGACACACTCAAGGACATTCTGGGTGGTGCACACTGGGCTGAAAGGTGCAGTACTGCGGGTCAGGGTAGCCATTCTGGGGATACATGAAGCAGATGTACATGCAAGAGGGGAAGGCAGTGTGGAACTCTGGATCCCAGGGAAGGTGGCTGGATCAAGCTTCCCCTGAAACCCATACTACCCTTAGACTTCTCCTTTACTTGAACAGAGTCATTCTCCAAATTAATTTCATTGGGTTTTAAATTGTTTTAATAACTAAAAGAAACATCTGTATAACCTCACAATGCATCCCTTTTTAATTTGAAGTCATTAGAGTAGATTTATGATTCATGGAACCCAAACAAACCTCACTAATGCAGCCGAAACCCCCTGGGGAGATTGGAGGCTCAAAGCTCAGTGTCCCTGTGTGTCCCAAGCGAAAGTCCCCTTCCTGGCCGGAAGCACTTGGAGAAGAGGCAGCGTGGCTGGGAACACACTGTCCTCAGGCCAGCCCCTCCCTAGCCTCAGGACTGCTGTTATCAGAGTCCCAGCCGCTGGCCCTCCAGAGGTCCTGGACAAAGGGTGAAGCCAGGAGCTCCTGAGGCCCAAGGGCAGGTCAGGGGCCTGGGACAGAAGGGGGAGGCCTGTCCAGAACAGCGTTATGTCTTCCGTTTCCCTTGCACAGTACAACTGTGGGCCACAGCACGTGTGACCAACAACAGGGACCCGTGATGTTCACTCCGCGGGCTGCCTTCTGGTGTCAAGACCACTGCTGGGGATAAACTGAGTCACAGAGGCCAAAGGTCTCAGCGGTGGTGCTGGGATTTGACCGGGGCCTGCTGGGCTCCCGGCGGGGCTCCTTTCCCACACACCACAGTGACACTCAGCCACCAGGCCCCTCTGCAGTGGCCACATCTGCCCCCGAATTCCCCTTTCAGCTGGTTCCGCCATCAGCAGCCCCTGCAGATGTTGATCCGCTCAGAGGCTCCCGGGAGCCGGCTGCTGGGGAGGAAAAGGATCAGCTGCAACCTGACCCTTCTCCTCGCCCTGACCCACGGAGGCGCGGGCGGGTCCCAAGGAACCTGGGAGCGGTCACTTTGATCCTTAGGGCCAGAAGGAGCCCTCAGAAGTCGGGGGAGGTCAAGATGAATTGCAAGCACATTTCCTGCTGACCAGGACAGAGTTGCATAGATAGAGTTCATGCTCACCATATGCAAGGCCCTGGATTCTATCCCCAGCACCACTAAGATGAAAAATGAAATCAATACACAATCACAATTGGCTGTGGAGGTGAAACTGGGTGCTTAAGTGCCGGGCCCCAGGCTGTGTTATAATTCCACGTACAGCTCACAGCAAGGCAGAGGCCCAGGGAGGTGACCGGTCACACCCAGGTCACCACCGGATTTGAGTGCAATTGGTGGACTTGGGGTCCACAATCGCTCAGTCCCATGCCTGGCGCAGCTGACCAAGGTGGCGAGGCCACACAGGTGTTTCTCCGCCTGGTATGTGTGGTGCCCTCTGCCCACCCAGGGCCCGGCTCCTGGATACCCCAGTGCCTACCCCACGCTCCAAGCCATCTCCTGTGGGCCCTCTGGGCTCGGCTACACAGACTCAGCCCGGGGCAGATACCCACTCTGGCCCCGCTGCGCCCTGCCTTTGTGGTTGGGGTGAAGTCAGCCCCCTTTTCTGAACCTCAGTTTTGGGGTCTGTATTAGGTCAGAGGTTTTCAGGCTGCGGCCGAATTTTTCTTTAAAGTGCTGGCAGAGATCACAAGTACCCTTTGAAGAGTCATGAACCAGCTGCTTGCAGTGCAAGTCCCCTGCACGCCCACCTGTCCCCTCTTGGTAAGTGGACCGGAACCTCCACCCCTCTCCCCAGTGCTGCCTTCCCGGCTCATCCTTGAGCATCTCCCTGTGGTTTCCACAATGAGTTCTTAACGGCCTCCCCACTGCTCAGCTAACCACGAGGGAGGCACAGGCCAGATGTCCAGCTACCCGCTCTGGGAAATCTCAGGTCCAGCTCAAAGCTTTTTCGAGGGCAAATTTTTCTCTCCCCAGCTTCCAGAGCCCCCAGGACATGAAGAAGCTATGAAAGTCACAGGCTCCAGGCTTACACCGACCTGGGGATGAGCCCCAGCCTACCACATTCTTGCTTTGTGGTCACAGACAAATCATTTCACCTCTCTGGACTTGGTTTTTCTTTCTGTGAGATGGGACTAAGAATTCTCCACACGCAGGGCTGCTCTGAGAATCCGTGCTGTGATGCTGTGAGATGTCTGCCACAAGGACAGGACAGTCACAGCGTCGGTGCTCACGATGGCCTCCCTCAGACTGGCGTGGAGCAGGTGGACAAGAGCACTGGGGACTGAGCCATCCCAGCTGGCTCCGGGAATCACAACCTGCTCCCCCAGCCGCCGGAGAACTGTCCATTTCATCCACTCAGAGGTGACAGATCTCTTTTTCTCTAGGCACGGGTGGGGAAACGGAGGCTGGGCCAGATCCAGAGTACGGCGACAGAGGCTCCTAACCACCTGTATCCGGGTCTTCACCGCTGAGGCCGTCAGAACAGAGAGGAGCACATTCCAGGTGGGGCTCAGTTACCTTTCCTCCTCCATCCTGGCTTCCACGGAAACGCCCTGGACCCCTGCCACAGCCCCCTCCGGCCCAGCCTGCACCCGCACAGCCCGAGCTGCCCTCACCACTGAAACCCACTCTGGCTGAGTCCTCCTCCTCCTCCCACCCTCCTCTTCCTCCTCCTCGATGTGTCCCCCACACAGTTCTCTACACACGCAAAGTGGTGTGTACACGTGCATGTGCACCCACAGCAGTGCAAACACACGGACAGCGTGCACACAGAGCACACCTCCCTTCTGCATCAGCCACCCCACCTTCCTCCGAGCCCTGATCGCCTCAGCGCAGGGCCGCCTCTCCTGTGCCCGGGCTGTGTCAGTGTCAGGTCACTGCTGTTACACACGCCTTCCTTTTTGGTTTTGTTTTGTTTTCTTGAGACAGGGTCTCGCCATGCAGTTCAGGCTGGCCTTGAGCTCACTTTGTAGCCCAGGCTGGCCTCCAACTTGCAATGATCCTCCTGCCTCAGCCTCAAGTGTGTGTCGCCATGCCGGGTTCACACTCCTTACTTCTGAGGTTTCTCCTGCAGCAGACTTCCCAGAACCTCGACTAATGCAGTGTGGGATCACTTCCGTCACGGGTAATAGTGTGAATCACACCACTGCTCCTTCATCTTTGCCTTTTGCCTGTGCAGCCCTCTCCATCTGCCCGGGGGGGATCCACTCTGTACAGAAGGAACAAAGAGCGGGACCTCGGCCACACTGAGCGCCTGGTATCAGCACGGCTTTGCTGCGAGACAGCAGACAGCCGCCCCACTTTGCCCTGACCCCCAAGACTGCCACAAAGGCCAAGGGGTGGAGACCTGCAGGTGCTGCAGGATAATTAGAGACAGCTTTCCCTAAAGGCCTGGAGTACGGGATCAGATTGGGAAAAGAAAAAAAAGAGGGAAAAATGGAAACAAAGCTTTTGTAAACAAAGAGGGGAAGAGAGGTTGAAGGAAGGATGGGGAATGGGGGAAAAAAGAAGAATCAAGCCTATCATGTACAGGTACAAATTCCCTGTGATGAATATGATCACTGTGTATACCTGAAATGTACCAATAAATTTACCAGATCAGATTCAACCCTGTTTTCTTCCTTGTTATCCTCTGACGGAGCTCGAGAGAAACATCAGACCAGTTACAGGACATAAAGAAAAGACATTTTCTCTGCATACGCAGGCGGCAGGTGAGCCAGCGCACAGCCCCAACACGGCACCAGCGCATGCGCTCCACCAGGCCGGTGCCACGCCTGTTCTTGTCACCCTCGTGGTAGGTGCTCGGTAAACACCCATGGGATGAGGGACTGCAGCCACGCGTGGCTGCTGACGCAAGACCAGCCAGTCCCTGGCTCGGGGAGAGAGAACAAGGCCCTTTGCTCAGCTTCTGCAGGAGGATGGGCTTTGAGGTCAGATAGGCTGGGGTGAAACCCAGGCTCTGCTCTTGCGGTGAGCAGCTTGCAGCATGGCCCACAAGCCACCTCTGGTGTGTGTGTGTGTGTGTGTGTGTGTGTGTGTGTGTGTGTGTGTACACACCTCGTGATGGGGCAGGGCAGAGCTGATGGGACATTCCTGACAAGATTAGATTACAAAAGATGGCAATCACACACGCGCGCACACACACCATGGCTTGCTCATGGTGACAAAGCAAGCACCATGCTAGAGAGTCCCACGTGATAGGACACCGAGGGGCCTCCAATCAACAGCCAGAGACGATGGAGGCCACGGCCCAGCGGCCCACAGGAGTGAGTCCTGTCACGACCGCTGAGAGATCAGGGAATCGGATGACTCCGCCTGAGCTTCCCCTTGCCAGCAGCCCCATGAGAGGTGGGGGTATATCATGTATATGGTATATCACACTTCCCCCAAAGCAAAGGACGCGGGAACCACACCTGGGCCTGTGGCCCGCAGAAACCATGAGAAAATGCACGTATGTTGTTTACAGCACTGTTTGAGGCCACCGGGTGCGCAGCAAGCGACAACTAGCAGCGCTTTCTTAGCTCTGTGCCCCTGGACCAGCTGCTTAACGGTTGTGTGTCTCCCTTATCTAAAACTGGGCACAGCCATCGCACCTGCCCGCCTTATGGGTTCGTTGCGAGGTGCAAGAAAATGCGCACATGAATGCAGGAATGCGAGAGGCCGTTGGCTGGAGCGGTGAGGCCCCAGAATGAGGAAAGGAAACCCGAGCAGCGGGTCAGGGCGGGCCTGGGAGAGCCTTTGCTCTGCCCCAGGGCCAGTTGATCAGCTGTGCCCCTGGGAAGGCCCTTTGCTAAGGCAAAGCCCCTTCCTCCCCAACTTTACCCGGGGCTCAAAGGACCAGTGTCCAGATCTGCCTGTGGTCCAGAGAAGCCAGCAGAGGTCCGGAGCTGGGGGCAGAACCCCTGCTGAGCTCAGCACTGAGTGGGTGTGGCCGGGCACCCCATGTCCTCTGTCCTCTTCCCAGCCACCCTGTCCCTGCATTCTGTCATCCTTCCTCTGTCATCCGTGTCCCCCTAACGGGGCTGCTGTTCACCAAAAGCTGGTGGGAATTGGCACTCCAGGCACAGACAAATGAGCGCCATCTGACAGCCCAGAAACCAACCCTTGTGGGAGGGCCACGGCCAGCTGCCCTCAGTCCCGTGGCCTGGCCATGGCTCCCTCGGCAGTCAGACCTGCGGGCACGGGACAAAGGGAGGGGCCGGGCCTCAGCTCTCAAACTATAGCAGATGCCAGACCCTGAGTCGAGAAACCAGACTCTCACCCACGTACTGCTTGCAGCACCAGAAGCCCTAACAAATGTGAGGTCCACCACTCCACACCCAGGCTAGCAAGCGTCACTCCTGCACCAAAGGCTGGCCTCGAAGCAGACACCTGTCCTGTCCTCCTGCCCATCCTCCCTCGTGGCCTTTGCCTGTCCTTCCCTCACTCCTGAGGCGGGTGAAGACAGACCCTCAGGCCAGCCCACAGCAGTTCACCGGGAGCAGGCGGAGACCTGGAGGGAACCCCAGCTCTCTGGGGTCTGCCCCACGCCAGCAGACCCCACACCTGGGCACTCGAGCCACCTAGCCTGGAGGTGATGGTCTCCCAGCCACCCCGGGAGTGGGCACTGGAAGGCTCCTGACCACTGCAGTGAGCAAACCAGGTGACAGTGACACTTAGCCTCGGCTGCTCTGTACACATGCCAGTCGTCACTGTGACAACAGTAAGGGTTCTCGTTAGCATCTGATGCAAACCACTGAGTCCCGTCAGCTCGCGGACCCGCACACAGCCCTCTGAGTCGGGCCCTGTCACAACCCTGCTTTACAGGGGGTGGTCTCACGCCCAGCTGGTCGGTGGCAGAGGCAGGACATGAGCCCAGGCAGGCTGTGAACTCTGGGACCTGGCCGCCTGCTACCCACCTGCCCAACCCCCCCAGCAATGTCAGCAGTTTGGCTTTGTCCATTGGGACCACCTCCCCCACCACGCACTCGCCCTCAGGGGGCTCCGACCTGCCCACCAGCTCACCCTGCTGACTGAGCAACTGTTTCCTGGCCCCAAAACCCCAGTCGCTGGAAATTACAATCCTTTCTTCCTGTCTCCAAGATCTAATTGCACACATCTCCCACCAGCCTGAGCAACTCACTTCCACTCCGCAGCACAGGCCGTTAGGACATAAACTGCCGTACATCATCTGCGGTGCAGTCATTTGTCTCTGCCAAGCCCGTTCCAGCCCCGCCGGCCTCCACTCTCAGCTCCGTGTCCAAGCAACAGCCGCCTCCTCCAAGGGCCTTTTCCGGGCTGGGCCTGAGAGGTCGGGGCTCACTGACCCGACAGAAATACGCTTTGCAAGCATTTCATGGCATTGTCTCGATGGCAAATAAATCACACCCTCCTGGGCCATTTTTCAATGTGTAGCCCAAGCCAACACACCCTGCAGGATGCGGGTGGCACACAACGGTAATCCCAGCACTTGGGAGGCTGAGGCAAGAGAGTGGCAACCTCCAGCCAGCCCACGAAATCTAACGAGACACATAGACCCAGCGAATAGACCCACGGGTTTGCCCGGATGTCAAGGAGGCGCGCTTACAGGGACAGAGTCCAAACTGGCTTTCAACCCGCAGGACAGCTGGGCCCAAGCGGCGCCAAGCATGGCTTTACCTTGGCCCCTTCACGCTGGCAAAGGCACTCACGTGGCCTGTTCGTGGAGATGCGCCTGGAGAGAGGCTCGGGCCAGGAAGGCACTGCACCTCCCGTAGGGAAAGCACAGCCGAGTCCCAGCTCCTAAAACTCAACCGCAGGGTCTCGAGACCTGGCCAGCCTTGGAGCGGTCAGACAGAAAAGAATCGGTCGGTTTTTTTGTTTTGTTTTGTGTTGTACTGGGAATCAAATTCAGGACCTTGCCCTTGCCAGGCAGGCACTGTGCTGCTGAGCTATATCCCAAAGAATCAGTCTTAATTCCAGTGTTTACTTGCTGTGTGACGTTGGGTAAGTCAGTTCGTCTCTCTGGTCCTCAGAGATAATCACAGGATCCACTTCCCAGGATCATGGGGAGCAGGAAACAGGAGAAAGAGGAAAGGAGATGAACAGTGCCCACCGCCCAGCGCTCCGAGTGCCTGCTGAATGGAGGGAGGCTTAGCAACAGTGAGTACTCATCGGCTGGTATGGTGGGAGAATGTCCCCCCCAAACAGGCCCACGCAGAGACTCAGTGAGTCCTTGTTTGGAAATGGGGCCTCGGCAGGTGGAATCCTTAGGAGGAGGTCATCCTGGGTTAGGGGTCCCTGAATCCAAGGACTGGCAGCCCTGTATGAGCATAGGATCCACTGAGCGGAGCCGCCGAGTTAGTCTACAGGGCGGGGCCCCAAGCCACGGAGCAACAGGATTCCTGTCTGGCCCCAGAGATGAAGAGGAGGCGAGAAAGGAGGCTCCCCTCCAGTCCTCTGCAGACACCCCGAGTTCAGGCTTCAGAACTGTGAGAAAGCGAACGTCTGTAGTTTTCCACCAGCTGGTTTGTGGAACTTTGTTACACATCACCAGAAAATGAACACAGGGGCTTTCCGTGTCCCAGGTACTCTTGTAAAAGCATCGTAGGTGTGAGTTCACTTAGACCCTTGCAAATACCCCAAAGCACAGGAGGTAACTAAGGTTGGTACTGTTACCGTATTTGACAGAAGGAGTGACAGAGACTTGGGGACTTTAGGGCACTTGGCTGGGTCAAGACTTGAATCTGGTGCCCCTGGTCTACAGCGCCTTCCCCAGGCCACTCTGCGTGCCAAGCGGGGCGGCCACTTCATATCGGCCCTCACTGTGTCCTGCTGGCCTTTTTCATGTTCTGCAGATGAGGAACGGTCGGACGGGTGTAAGAGCAGGTCTGAGGCCACACTGCTTGGGGACTGACAAAGCCAGGTCCCTCTGATTCCAAAGCCAGCGCCAGCGCTGTTGACCATGCCATGCTCGGCAACTGCTCAGTGTGATGCTTTGAGTGGTTTGGGGACCCGAGAAGGGGGACAGTGGCATAGCTCATTGGAGGCAGCCACCATCCGATGGCAGACAGGGCCGGGGGCCAGGGCCACCGCAGAGGGCCCCTTCCATACCAGCCAGCGATGTCCGAGGCCCTGTGGATCTCTACCACGGGGTTTCCTATCACTGCTGCTGCTAAGCAGTAGGGTGGGCAGAAAACAGCAAAGACTGCACATCCACACAGCAGTGAAGATGCCCAGGCCCGGTCGGGAGTGTTTTTCCACCAGGAAATAGGAACAGTTCATCCGAGTTCCTTCACCCTTTGTCCCAAGATGCAAAAATGTGAGAAATGTGCGAGCGCTCTGGCCACAGAGCGGCACTGCATTCACCCCCATCATCCACTTCCTGCACGGGGCTGAGGGTCAGGGTGCAGACTGGGGGACACGGGTCTGACTCCTGACTGTCATGTTCTTGCCACAGCGGCGGCGGGCAGAGGCTCCCTCCCTGCACCTCAGTTTTCTCAGCTATGAAATGAGGGCCATAGTGCTGGCCCCTCGTCTCACAGAACTAAGCTACCAGTCTAGTCCAAAGCCCCGGCCCCACCTCCCTTCCCTGACTGATTTTCCTGTCAACGCCTTGGAACCTGTCCCTTCTCAGGGTCTCCCCCACAATCCTCAGTCACATCCCACTTCTTGCTAAACTTCATCTCAACCCATTTAGGCGGGGAATGTTTCTCCCAGGACACATCGCACGTGTGATGCTCAACGCGGAAGCTAGGACTTTCGCTGTGCCTATGCTTCCCTGGCCTTTCCAGCCGGAGCAATTTGGTGTTTGTTATTCTTGGTACTGATCACGGCTCCTGGAATCGAGTGACTTCAAGTCAAGGCACCGCTGCACTTCAGAACGCGGCCCCTCAGGTCATGCACTGGGCGGGCACCGCGACTGTTAGCACTGGAGACGAGGAATACCAATGAACCACCATCCAGCGGGGATTAGATGGATCCGAAGCAATGTGCGCTTTGCCCCGTTTAACTCTCACAACGAATCCATGAGATGCGCAGCATGAGTGCCCTCATTTTCAAACAAAAGCTCAGTTCATGGGAAGAACAGTTACCTGGGCCGCGGAGCCGGGTCTGACTCGCGTTATAGCTGCTTCCCACTTGGAGGCTGCTGCCCCCAGGTCACTGTGCTCAGGCACACCCAAGGGGGGGGACATTCTCTAACACTAGCCGCTGTGTCTCACGTCAGAGCCAGGGACCAACGTGCTGCATGCACTCCGTCTCTGAGACCTGCCCAGGCCTCCCTATGAGCTGCCACTGTTACCACTATTTTTCTGCTATTCAGAAGAGGATGCAGAGCCTGCGACCCCCTGGTGGAGGCGCTACACTGTCAGGACCAAAGTCAGCCTCACTCCACGTCTCAGGCTCCCCATCACTGGTCATTTCACCCCCCGGGATGGAGACAGATACCATGAGTGCCAAGCCAGTGACTGATACGGCAAAGGGTGCTGGAGCAGAGATCCCAGGGGGCCTCCTGGAGGACAAGGGTCACAAAGGACCGTCAGAACCTCCATGGCACAGGCTTCCTCTCTGCAGACCCGCGTGAGGACACTTGCCAGGAACCCGGGACCCGTGGCAGCTCACTCACCTAGGGTCAGAGGAGGAGTCTGTCCCCCTCCCACACCACGGCTCAGGCCCATCTGCAGGCCAGACCAGGGCTGGCCGTGCACCTGTGCCTCTCACTCTGCAGGCCCTAGAATGCAGAGTCTGGGGCCAGCGTTACCCCAGGGTTCACATACCTGAAGGCAGGGGAGGTGGACACAAAGTCCTGGGCCATTCAATGCACTTTGTTTGTGACCGCAAAAGATTGGAACTGCCAGGCATGGTGACACAGGCCTGTAATCCCAGCACTCGGGAGGCTGAGGCAGGAGGATCGTTGTGAGGTCAAGACCAGCTTGGGCTACAAAGTGAGCTCAAGTCCAGCCTGAACTGTATAGCGAGACCCTGTCTCAACTACCCCCCTCCCAAAAAAAAGACTGGGACCTATCTCATGCCCATCAGCAGGGGACAGAGCTAAGCCACCTTGCAGAGCCACACACACAACTCAAGTGACAAGAGAGGAAGAGGGGGAAGTCCTGATAAAGAACAAAAACAGCAGGGGACTCATGGGGACTCTGCACCGTGTCAGGGCTCCTCCTGAGTGCTGCTCACACGTGACTCTCTTAATTCTTTTTTTCCCCTTTTTCTTTTTCTCTCCCCCCCCACCGGTACCAGGAATCGAACTCATGACCTCACGCTTGCCAGGCAGGCGCTGTGTCCCTGAGCTAAATCCCCGGTCCTTCTCCTTTCCTTTTTTTAAACAGGGTCCCACCATGCAGTGTAGGGCAGCTTTGATCCCATTACATAGCCCAGGCTGGCCTTGAACCCATAACTCTCCTGCCTCGGACTCCTATGTGCTAGGATAACAGGTAGGCACCAGCACACCCATCTTTATTTAGTTCTTATTCCCCTCTGGGAACAAGGCACCATTACCACACCCTGCAAGGAGGAAACTGAGGCACAGAGAGGTTCAGTCCCTTGCCCAAAGCTCATGGCTAACCGCGGCAGAGCTGGGGTTTGGGGCCGGAACTGGGCACTGGCGTCCCCCTGGGAACCACTCGCCTGCTTTGTTTTGCCTGGGGCATCACTCTGCCAGAGGCTCTCGAGCCTGGGAGAGAAGAGAGGTGCTAGACAACCGCCATTGGCTCCCTGGGGGCCCGGCCCAGAGCAGGTGTGAGTGAGTAGGAGCCGCAGGACGGTGACCTCCGCCTTCTGAGCCCCAGCCGGATCGTTCGGGTGTGGGGCAGCCAGCTGCTCCCTCCAGTCCAGCCAGTGGGGCCCGTGGATTATTTTTCTAGTCTTTCCTGGAGTCATGACAAGGAAAACTAAACGATCCACAGGCCCCCTTTCATCACTGACAGTCGAGTTTCATGGCTGGGGGTGCAGGAAGGAAAGAAAAATCACTTCTCTCCCGACTTTAAGCTAATCAACAGAACTCCGGGCCAGGCAGCCAATATGTTGCTGTGGAGAAAAGCTGTTCTCAAGCAGAACTAATTGGCAACAGAAACGGAACCCCCCAAATGTATAAACGTGCTTCAGCCGGAGAAGCAGCCTCTGCGGTAGATGTTCGGACACACTGTGTGTGACTGCCCCGAGCGGCCGCTAGTCTCAGCCCGACCAGGCCAAGGGCAGCCTGTGCTGGTGACAACTCAGTCAGCCTGGCCTCTTTTGGCCACGAAGGTCAGCGGCCAGGCTGGACGCTTGCCTGGAGTAGACATTTGCTTTTCCTGTGTGTCGCCCAGCATTTGGCTCTGGGGTGCCCCACACACACATCCAGGGCTCTCCCGAGGGCCAGGAGGCCTGTCACCTTGGCAACAGCCAAGGAGCATTTCAGCAAGTGTTCAGGGAGTTCCTACTGTGTGCCGATAAGCACCGACTGAACGCCTAGTGTGGCACACCGCCGTGAGCATGGCAGGCAACAATGAAACAAATCCCCACCTTCTGGAAACTCATATTCTGAAAGGGGACATGGAGGAAAAGAAAAATATCCAACACGTTAGGTGCCCGTGAGTAGAAAAAGCTAGGAAAGGGGGAGAGGGAGGCCGGGGTGCAAGACGCAGGGCTGTCATTTTAAACAGGGGTCGGAGAGGCTTTCCTGAGAAGGGGATGGTGGTGTTCGTTAGAAGGAGTCTGACCATGTTGCCCATGCTGGTCTCAAATATGAGCTCGAGTGATCCTCCTGCCTCAGCCTCTTGAGTAGCTGGGACTAGAAGTATGCACTATCACGCCAAGGTTTTTGTTTTTCTTTTTCTCTTTCTCCATGCTGGGAATGAAAGCCAGGGCCTCATGTATGCTGGGCAAGCGCTTTGCAAGCATTGAGCCACATGCCCAGCCTGACTCCACTTTTGAAAATTCAAGTTATGAAAAAAGACAAAAACGAAGGAGCCAGTGGAAGGCCCAAAAGAGCAGACACCTGGCTTTGAGCGGGGGGTGGGGGGGTGGGGGGGTGTGCTCTGCAAGGTGAGTGCCAGGGCCAGACAACACAACATGCCCACGTGCCGTCCTTTGAGAACTGCTGTGGCCCGGGTCCCCTCCGCGTCACTGTCCCGTCCTTCTGGCTAAAGCCCCTCCCGGCCTCCTCCTTGGCCAACGATCGATCGCAGAGGTGGGACTTGGGAATGAGAAACATTTTCCTCTCGTGCTTGCAGGCCAGGAGAACTGGAATCGGCCCACCTGGCTCGGAAGGCCACTAAAAATAGAAAGTTGTTTCAACTTCCCCATAGGTTTGGCCTCACTGTTCCTTTAACATGTTCCAAGATGCCGTTTCTATTAGAGCATCATTCTCCGCACAAGAAAATCAGAGATGGCAGGAGCAAGGCCTGGATCGGAACAGAATTACCAGAGGGCGGCTGCTGCTGGGACCCTGGAAACACCCAGCGAAGGCGGGGGTGTCTTGTGCAACAGATGAAGGGCACATCTCAGGGCTCGCGTCGCTGGCTGAGCCCGGGCCCCAGGTGCCACCGGTGTGGACAGTGCCTCACGCATCCACCCAACCTCTGCATGCATCCGGCGCATGGGATCCGAGAGGCATTTGGCTTCTGATCCATTTTAAGCAAAAGAAGGAGGTGGACAGAATTGTCGGGCAGTGTCTGTCCACGACAGGACCTCAGAGACCCTGGGCACAAGCAATGTGCTGAGGAACCAGGTGTGCTGGTAAAGGCTCCACAACTGTCTCTCCAGGGCAGCGCGTGCGTGCGTGCGTGCGTGAGGCATGTGGGGGGTAGAGCTGCATACACACATACTTGTTTAGGCTTACTGTAAATGGTGTCAATGTAAAGGATGTGAAGCATGCAACTTACAGACAAAAATAAAATTTGCAATGCTCTGCTTTGGAGGTTAAATAGGATCAGTTTATTCGCACAGCAAGTCTATGTTGGGATTTGCCCCAGCTCCTGTGTCTGTATCGCCCTGTGGCTACCACGGCAGAAGGAGTATAGTTCTTCAGAAGAACGGCTCACGGTTTCCTTCACTTCAAGGGGTGGTAAGACAAAAGCAAACAACGAAGAATGCGTTGGAACTTGAGCTGTTCACCCAGCACCTGAACTAGTGCCTCACCACACGGTGCGATCCTCAGGGCTGCAGCCAGACCCAACAGACTTTCCTGTTCCATCGGCACCATTAGCTTTTTCTCCTCACTTTCTCAAATCCAGAAAATCAACAAAACAATACATCAAGTCCCGAGCTATTGCTCTTGGCCAATTTCCATCCTGTAAATACTCCTGCCATGGCCGGTTTCTAGCTACCAAGTTGAGATCTCCTGAAATGGAGTTGGGAAGGGCTGGGCAGTAGCACACCAGGTGGACGAGGCAGGTGTAGGGGAGCTTAGGAAAAAGCAAAGTGCAGTTTCTTGGGGCGGGGGGTGAGGCTGTTGCAGAGCACACGGTTAGCATGTGTGAGGCCCTAGGTTCAATCCCAGCTTCCAAAAACAAGTGATTTAAAAAATGGGAAGTGATCAACTTTGAGTACTAGTCATGTTTTTATTTTTTTTATTTTTTATTTATTTATTTATTTATTGGTTTTTTGTTTGTTTTTTTTTCTGGTACCAGGAATCGAACTCATGACCTTGCACTTGCCAGGCAGGCGCTGTGCTGCTAAGCTAAATCCCCAGCCCCTAGTCATGTTTTCAAAAAGTAGAATTTCTTTAATTGAAAGTTTATAAAAGATTTAATTTTTTAAAAGCCAGCTTACCAAATTCCTAAAAATCTGACAGTCAGCTTTCAATGGCTGCATGAACTGGCGCTAGCACGGTGCAGTGTCCGGAACACAAGGCCCAGCATGGAGCCAAGTGGGGGAGGGAGCCGTCATCTGCACATCCGCCCAGAGCCAGCGCAGCTCAGGCAGAAGGAGCAGCAAGCTTGGGGAGAAGCCACAGAAGCCCCGGTGGGCGCCCGTGTGCAAGTGGCTCAGAGAAGCGAGCGGCAGCAAATAGAGCGAGAGAGCAGTTTGTGAGCCTAGGTGAGGTCCGCACTGGGGGCTCCCCAGAAAGAACGAGGGGAAAGCAGAGCACACAACAAGCTTCTGAAGATGAGTGTGTGGGGGCCCCACAGTCAGCAGCTCCTTCGTACAGAAACCATGACTGAGGTCACCCATGAGGCTTTGCAGGGCCCTAGGGCTTTTGCCCCTGACATCAGCACCACCGTCATTGATGCACAGGCTGTCAGCTGTCTCTGCAAGCCCCACCTGCCTCCAGTGCCCCTTGAACCCTCTGGGGGCACTGCCAGGGGAGATTCTCCTGCCCTCTCAGATTTTCTCTTACTCTCAGCCCTGCTCACCTAGTTTGGAGCATTGGTCTCCTTCTCCAACCAGAGCCTCCGGATCTTAGAACTGCAAGGAGATCTCACACATTTCCTAAGATAATCCCTTTGTTTTACAGATGAGGAAACTGAGACTGCGAAAAGGGAAGTGACTTGCTCAAGGTCACAAAATACAGGGCAGACCTGGACAGGGTGACCAACCAACCAGCTCAAAAGGAGCCATGGAGGGGGCACATCAGCTGCTCACGCTAGAGCGAGGGCCACCCACAGCTCAGGTCTGCTCTGGTCCCTGGGGCAGGGGCTTCTAGACAGGCCCAGAAAGGAAAGGAGAGCTGCATCCATGCAGACCTGCTTCAGGGTGGAATTTTCCAAGGGAAACAGAAGAAGGCCACATATGGGTGCTGGGACCTTCACCTTTGGCCAGATGCCTGGCCCCCTAGGGATTTCCCACCTGCTGTGTTCCAGCTGTGGGCTTCCTGGCCTTTGGATGTCGACTGCATCCTCCTTCTCAGTGCCAAGGACACAGCTGGCTTTATCTGCATCTTATCTCCTGGCTGCTGCCAGCCACAGCCGCAGGGGTGTATATGCAAATAGCCTAGGAGGTCCTAATATGTGATTCCCGCGGGAAGCGTGTGGAAAGCGCTTCATGTTTCACAATTCTGTTTCGTCCTAAGGAGCTGCGCAGCCCAGGATGATTTGAAACAGATTTTTGAGAGGCTAAATAAATTTGGAACCAAACCGAGTTGAGGCATGTGCCACCCTCCCCACCCCCAGCTCTCACCATCCCTGACATTAACCCTCTTCTCTCACACCGGGAGCCTCCTACAACACGCTCCCTGAATTGCACGGGGTCTTCTCACGCAGGCCAGGAGCCCCCGGCCCACCCCAGGGCGCCATGGCCATGCCGGGGCTGACGTGCTACCCCAGTAGTTGCAGGCTGCTTGCCGTTTTCAGCCTGTTGCTTCCTCTGCCATCCCGTCCCCTCCTGCAGGTAATGCTTGTGTGTGCCATCCACACTTCGCCTCCCCTGCCCCCTGGGACAGTCACACTCACAGAACAAGGAATGCAGACCACTGGAGATGGACTGTTAAGTTCAGCCAAAGTCAAGTCAGAGAGACCTAGGTCCATTCCTCACCTCTGCCCCCGATGGGCTGTGTGACCTAGAGCAACTGACTTCACTTCTCTGAGCCTCTGTGTCCTTGGTGTACAATGAGAACAATAATAATACTTGGCCCATGGGGAGAATCCTGAGTACTCCGGACCTAAAGTTCCAAAGGTGCCCAGCCTGGTGCCTGGCATATAGCAGAGGCACAAGAAATAGCATCATGGTAAGAGTCTCTTAAAGAGCACCGTCTTCAACCACTGCATTTAGAGATGGACAAACAGAAGCCCAGAGAGGGGAAAGAACTTGCCCGAAGTCACACAGCAAGATTCTGCAATCCTCTCTCAGCTTCAGCTGAAGTTCCATTCTCCTGCCTAGGGAGCTCCAGGTGGGACCTGAGGAAGTTTCCCCTGCCCCTCCCCACCTCCTTGTAGAAGTCTGGTCGCTCGCCAGGCAGCGGCAGGACCTCCCGCGGCACACGGCACACCACACGCAGGGAGGAGCCGCTTCCCACTCACCATCGAGCTCGTCTGGACACCCAGGTCTGAGCTCCGCTGTCCTCCAGGCTGCCGGGCTTTCTCTATTGCTGCAAGCCGGCGTCAGCTCCCATCTGCAGGACTTGGGGACTCGAGCTGGGACTCAGAGCGTGCGTCCACACTGGCCACGGGCACCGGCCCTCTGGCTGGGAGATGGCCCTGGGGCTCCACTGATCCCCGGTCTTCCTTTGGGTGCAGGGGCTTGCCCTCTGCCGGCTGTGATAAAGCCTCCGGGGCTCTTATCTGGCGGTGGCTGGGTGTGGGCGCCCGGCTGTAGAACTGGGGCTCCAGGAAGCCTGCCTGGGGCCCTCCGGCCGGTCCCGCTCCCCCCGGATGCCGCCTGCTGCTCTGGCTGTAGCCGATTGCTTGTCAGTGTCACTCCGCGCTCTGCCGGGGAGAATTCCATGCTGGCCCCCGGCAGGCGGGGCGCCCACCCCACGACGTCCCACCCCCCACTCCCATCTTGGCAGCTAATTTCAAGTCCACACAGTGTTTGTGGTCGTGTCCTGAATGCTCCACGATTAATCACGGAGCCTCTGATTCCTGCTCTGCCTCGGAGGGGGCGGAGGGGACGCCTGGGGGTTTCTGTTTACTCCATTCTGCACCGCTGGTGCTAATCACAAACAGACAGGGACGCAGCCTCCCCGCCTCCTCCATCCTCCCCTTGCTCTTCTTACCTCACTCCTGCTTTCCTCTTTCCTGCCTTCCCCTCTTCGGTTGGATCTGATCCGCCACACACCCCTTCCTCTGGTCCTGGGTTTCCCCAGAGTCCCTTCTCCCCCTGCACCCGCCTTCCCCAAGGTGGGAAATTCACCTGGCCTGGTCCCTGGTGCCAGCGTCCATAGAGGGAACTGTCAGGCTTTTTTGCTCTGTTGTCTTGGCTTAGTAACCACAGAACTAGCTCAGGGTCCTGCTTGGCCTCTGCCCTGTGCCTCTGTAACATTCGTGCGGGTGCAACGCCTGAAATCCACCGGGCTGTCTGTGTCCCGAGGTGGGATCCAGGCCTGGGGATCAGACGACAGGCTCCTTTGCTCAACCTAGCACATCTCGGCTTTCTGAGTCCACTCAGGGATGAACTGGAAACAAAGCCCTCATTTACCGCCTCCGGAGGAGAGGCTGGAAGGCAGTGCACCCAGAACAGTGCAACACCTACGATGAATTTCTCTCTCGCTCCGCTTGGCTCCTTTCCACCCTGCAGCCAATGCAGAAAAGAAACCCAGGGTAAACAGCCCCAAAGAACAGAGGCAGACGCCCCTTCCCGCCACAGCACACTGTACTCTGGAGTGTCTTTGGCAAGACCTCCCGGAACCCGGAACGTGCGTCCCCTGCAGCCAGCACATCACCCAGGCACGTTTGCAGGGAGCCTGCACGGGACACTCACTGGAGCACAGGACGCTCGCTTATTGCAGGAAACAGGGACAGGCACTTAGCATCCATCAGTGAGGACTCACTGGATGAAGTATGACGGAGTCACACTACAGGGCACCGGGCAGTAGTTTAAAAGAGCTCTGTCTACGGGTAGCATCGGATATGGATCTCCAGGCCAAGCTACTGAGTGAAAGGGAGACAGAATGATACATGCCATATAATCCTGTGTCCCATTGGTTTAGGATTTTTTTTTTTTTTTTTTGCTTTTTGAGATGAGGTTTGCTGTGATGCCCAGGCTGGCCTTGAACTCTTGGATTTAAGGGACCCTCCTGCCTCAGCTTCCTGAGTAGCTAGAGTGACTACCAGTGTTACACCACTGCACCTGACCAATACACTCCTGATCATGTAACAACGCCCTTATATACTCCTGAAGTGAAGGCAAGAAAAACATATAAAGCCAGACAAGTGGTCTAGAAAGACAGAACCAAGCTGAGTTATTACAGTTATTACTTCTGGAAAGGGTATTGGAGATGACTATACTAATTTCATTTGTTTTTTTTTTTTTTTGTTTTTTGTTTTTTGAGACAGGGTTTCACTATGCAATTTAGGCTGGCCTTGAACTCACATTGTAGCCTAGGCTAGCCTCGAACTTGGGCCAATCTTCCTGCCTCAGCCTCCCGGGTGCTTGAGATTACAGGCTGGGATTAGCCACCACACCTGCTAATAATTTAATTTCTAAAATAAAAATGGAAGCAGACTATGTTAGCACACACCTGTAATCCCAGTACTTGGTAGGCTAAGACAGGAAGATCATGCACTCTAGGCCAGCCTGTTCTACATAGCAAGACCCTGTCTCAAAAAATAAAAAGGGCCAAGGATGGTGGTGCACACCTGTAATCCCAGAATTTAGGAGGCTGAGGTAGGAGGATCACCCCAAGTTCAAAGCTAGCCTGGGCTATATAGTGATACCTCATCACAAACAAACAAACAGACCATAAAGAAAAGGAAAGAGAAGAGAAGAAAAGAAAGAAAAGGAAAGATACTCTATCCCTTGCGTCCTGACCAGCTTTCTTCCGCAGGGACACTGCACTCTATGTAGAAAGTGTCATTCCTACTATTCACCTCTTGGGACCAACTGGAAGAAACCTACAGCAATAGCCGGGGCAGGAGACGAACAGTAATCCTTAGGCGCAAACCCAGAAGTTCTACAAGCGCTAGCTTGAGTCACGGTGGAGCCAAAGTGACTTCTCCCCATGGAAACCCCGGAGCGCAGGAGAGCTGTCCAGTCGCAGTGCCCGCTGAGGCTCCTGGGCAGAAGATCATGACACACACTGAAAGGGGACGCTGGAAAGCGGGGACTTGGTTTCGGGAAGCAGCGTCACCTACTCAAACATACAAAACACAGAGACCTTCGGCAGCATTTTAAAAAGATGAGTGTCGCAAGTACTGGCATCAGGCCAAGGGTCCCAGAAAGCCGGTTTCCACCGCTTCTTCCTGTCTTGCTGCGGCCTGCCGCCGCGGCGCTCTTGACCCTGTGCTGGCTCCTGTACTGCCCGCGCTGACCTCCAGGGGGCGCCCTTAGGCTCTGCACGTGCCAAATGCCCTGAGGCTGTAGGAGCCCGGCGGGGTTGTTCCTGCAGACAAACCTCATTGCCACAGGTCTGACTGGGTCCCCCAGGGCAGAGGGAAGCTGCAGCTTTGGAGCCTGGCACTGTCACACCCAGAGCCAGGCTTCAGAGTGTTCCCAAAGCGGAGCTCAGAGAGATGGCACTCACAGTGACACTGGGTGACGTGCAGACCGGGCACCGGACGCCCAGACTCTCCTGGTAGGAAAGTCATTTTCCCCTCTGGCCATTCTCTCCGTCCCCCTGGTCCTGGGAGAAAGTCTCAGCTTGGGGCCAGTCTGTCACACTCCCCTAACTGCCTAATCTCCCTTAGCAAGAGAGAAAGCCAACCGCAGGCTTAGCCCGCTCCCTGGCCAATAGCACGGGGCTAGAACCGTACTTGGCAAGTCCATGTGGCGGGCCGTGGGCACTTCCCTACTTCTAAAGCTTTAGAGTTTTAAAAATGAGTCCACCCTGTAAGATGAATTAAGACGTGTTATGTACTGTCTCAACTCGGAATGATGAATGTGATCGTTACCTACTGCAAACATACTCATAAACATCGGAATCCAAAAAAGGGACTCAGGGGCTGGGGATTTAGCTCAGCAGCACAGTGCCTGCCTGGCAAGCGCAAGGTCGTGAGTTCGATTCCAGGTACTGGAAAAAAAAAAACCAACAACAACAACAAAAGGGAATGCACCAGATGTGGGAAAAGCTAACAAAGTCCTAAGAAAGCAGATTTGGTTAGTAATAAGGTATCAGTATGGGTGGACTAGTGGTGACAGATGTATCAAACTAATGTAAGATGTGGACCTCAAAGGGAAACAATGGCAAAATCCATGCAAAACACATAGGGCTTCTCTGATTGTCTGCAACTTTTCTGCACATCTAAAACTATTCTAATACAAAAAGCTTATTTAAATATCTTTAATGGGGTGGGAGGATAAGTCTGTGTTTTTTTCCCAACATGGACATGGAGAAAACAGGGAGAACGCAAGTGTGGCAAAAATGGTAACAACTGAAAAAAAAGAAAAAAAAAGTCCAGGCCTGGTGGTACACTCTTGTAACCCCAGCACTGGGAAAGCTGAGGCAGGAGGCTCATTGCAAGTTCGAGACCAACCTGGGCTACAAAGTGAGCTCAAGGCCAGCCTGAACTGCGGAGCAAGACTCTGTCTCAAAAAGACCTCCCCCACCAAAAAATGGTAGCAATTGGCAAACGTAGGTGAGGGGTATGTGAATGTTCTTTTTTTTTTTTGGTACTGGGAATCAAACTCAGGACCTTGTGTTTGTCAGGCAGGCACTTGTGCCACTGAGCTATATCCCCACCCCTGACTGTTCTTGTACTGTTCTTTTGACTTTCTTATAGGTCTGAAATTTATCACAACAAGAAGTTGAGGGGAGCTGGGGATGGTAATGCATGCCTGTAATACCAGCACATGGGAGGCTGAGGCAGGAGGATCGCCGTGAGGTCAGGGCCAGCCTGGGCTACACAATGAGTTCAAAGATGGCCTGGACTGCATAGCAAGACCCTGTCTCAAAAAAACAAAAAGTTGACAGGAAAGCAAATCAATCGAAATGTTAAATACATGAGAGCCCAGGTAGCAAAACAAAAAAGGGGCCAAAGCTGTCAAGGAGGCACCTGTCCTGCTGGCCTTCAGGGGACACTGGGCTAAGAGGTGACCAGGCAAGAAGCTGAGACATCTGGGATGATTCCAGATGGCCTCCCAAGTCCCAGAGCGTCCACACTCACTGCCCGTCCCCATCTGAGCGGCCCCTCCGGAGAAGGAGTCTCATAGAGTACAGAGGGAGCTTGTATGCATCCGGGAGCCTCCGTGGGAACTAAGATGTCAGCTTTTATCTCTTGCCTTCTGCAGCCACAGGCCAGAGGGTCCCTCTCCCAAGCCCCCACGTGCACCATACCCTCTCCAAATGTGACAGCATTTTTTTTTGAGACTATGCAGTCCAGGCTGGCCTCAAACTCAGCTCAGGACAGCATTTCTAACACCATCCAACAATTTGCACATCTTTGTCCCTGCGGTCTCACAGTATGTAAACAGGGTGGGACTGTCAACTCAACCCCTCAACAAGGAGGAAATGTCCTGGTGGGAGACAGATGTGTCCAGGCAGACCCCCAGGCTCAGTACGCTAAGTTCAGGGTGGGACCACGGAGGTGGCCCCAGTCTCTGTCTTTGAGAATGAGAGAGACAGCTCTGAGAAATTCCCAAGGTTCTGCAGAACCCTCTCTGCCCTCTCTCCCGCTTTGCCCCCTCCTTCATGGTCCTCTTAAGGCAGCAGCTTCTCTCCTGTGATCTGCAACCTGCAACCCTCCCTCTCCCCAGGAATTGCCCTTCTCAGCTCTCACGGGTTAATACCTTATCCTTTACACGGCTGGAACTCACCCAAGGAGTGACAGTCTCCTCTCCTCTACACTTTTGCAAGTGTGATCTTCAGCAAAGAACCTGGAGCAAAAATAGCACCACACTGTGTTGTTGAAATAGTACTTTGTAACTCAATGTGGGGATGATGGGCCAGCAGATCGGGTGTCCCCTGGGAAGCTGTTAATGCAGCACCCCAGGTCTACCCCTTGGCTTCTGAACCAGATTTTGTATTTTCACAGATTTCCCAATGTATGTTTAAATTAGAGAAGTACTAAGACATTCAATGTATGTATTAGTCTACTTTCTGTTGCTGTAACAAAATTCCTGAGACTGGACACTTTATAAAGAAAAGAGACTGACTTAGCACACAGTTTTAGAAGCAAATAGTGCAAGCAGCATGGCAATGGCTCTGGTGAGGGCCCTAGGTTGCATTAAACTGTGGCAATGTCATCGTGGTGAGTGTGCATGATAGAGAGGCAATCATATGACAGGACAGAAAGCAGATAGCAAGAGAGACCAGGCTTGTTGTCTTATAACAACTCCATCTCAAAACAAACAAACAAACAAAAAACTACATCTCAAAAGAACTAACCCAGAGTCCCACAAAACTACCTAATACCTTCCCAGGGGTGCACCCACAGTGACCCAGTAACCACCCACTAGGCTGTACCTCCTAAAGGTCCCACAACCTCATGTATTGTTTTGTTTGTTGTTTGTTTGAGGTTTTTCTTTTCTTTTTTTGAGACAGCTTCTCAATTTGTAGTCTGGGATGTTCTCAAATTCACAATCCTCCTGCCTCAGCCTCCTGAGTGCCAGGTGAACCAGAATGCCTGGCCGCACCACCTGTTAGTACTATCACATTGGGGACCAAGTTTCCAGCATGTGAACTGTGAGGAACACTCAGGCTGTGTCTGAATCAAAGCACCTGCCAGGTGCCTGGCTGACTCCCATTAACTACACATTGTCACTGTCTTCCTCCACAGTCTCGCCTGCTTTCTCTTGCCCTCCAGCTGAGAGGAGAGACTTGGACCACTGTGTGCACGGAGGCATCCCCGTGCAAGGGCTCGGTAATGATGGGTGAATGAGAAAAGCTGCCTGCCCTGCTCTTGCTGCGTTCTTTGAGACTCATTGCTTCCCAGTGGCCCAGCATCCTGCAGAAAACAGACAAAGTCAAGGGCCACAAAGGGTCTCCCACTCCAAGCGAGGGGTGCGGGATGGTGCTGAACAGGACCAGAATCTTCCCAAGTCCGTGCTACCTCCCATTTAGTGCCTCCCATTTTCCTGCAGGCAGAAACATCAAAATTCTCTTGCTTTAAAACCCCATCAACGCCCAGCACTGACAGCAATGTCTGTGGTGGGTTAACTAACGGTCAGTGTGTGACACCCGGCTGAACTGAGCCAGCGTGGTGCTGGGTGAGGAAGGCCCGCTGAGGACTGTTGCCAGCAGCCGAAAAGCAAATCTGGAGGGGAAATAGGGTGCTGTTGATTCTCCTGGTGGAGCTGGTCAGGCTGCTTCCTGATATGAAATCAGCTGTTCTCATCAGAGGAGCTCAGGTCCTCCCTGTCGCTGAGGATGGCGTGTTTTTTTTCAGGGGAGCTCTGGTCCTTACCTTGAGCATCACTTCCTGGCTCCAGTGCAGATCCCTCAGCCTGCTGGCACAGACCCTTCATCCCGCTGGTGCAGACTTTCTAGCTTCCACCACTGGCCTTTGCGCCTTCCCAGTGCAGATCCTTGATACAGGTTTGCATGAGACATTGTTGTGGGATCTTGGCCTCCAGCTGGACTCATGGAGGATATTGCTATGAGCGGTAGGTGTTCAGCCGGACTCGTGAAGGACATTGCCATGGGATCGAGGCCCTCCGCTGAATTCTTTGGGTCTCTAGTGTGTGGACAGATCTCCTGCACTTTTCTGCATTTGACTCTTTGGTTGACTGTTATAAAATAATCCTATCAATTTTGTGTCCTGTATTAAGTCTATTCCCTTGCAAGCCCTGATTACAACACCATCTGACTGCTAGATTCTTCATGGAGATAACTGTTCCCATCCATCTTCCCCAGGCATCTCCTCTGCTCACATCTTGACCCATCTGGAGCCTCCCTCCAGCCCCTCTGATCTCCTGTGGCAAACTCCAGACTCTGCCAGACAGAAGTCGGCTCTGTTGAGCTTCTGCAGAATGACAAGGGCCTGCCTCTGGCCTGGGCCGGCCCACCCTCAGCCTCAGGTCAGCAGAGGAGTGAGCCTTCCCTGAAGCCCGGGAGCCTTATCAGTTGGGGGAATTAGCGGAGGCCGAGCTCCGACCTAAAAGAAAATCCTAGATGCCTTCCACACCCGCCTTGGGACACTCAGACTTGAATGTTTGCAAAAACTGGTTCCAGTTAAGTAAACACTTTGTGCACGTGAGTGCCCACAGGGCTTCTCAGAGGACCTGACATTCTCCACGTGGTGACTGTGATTTCCTCACAAACACAATACTGAGAGCAGTCTTTGCATTCCCAGAATGACTCGGCTGGCCGGAGGAATTCTGCAGTTCCCCTCGAGGTCGTGGCTGCCCCTTTCTGCTCCTCGCACTTTCTGACGACACCCTCAAAGCATCCTGTACAATTTGATAAGACCCTCCTGCCCCCCTCCATGCACGTCTTTCTTTGCCACTAATTTCTAGTAAACTGTTCAAATATGCACCACCTAAATTGAAGCCTCATGCTGGCGGTACTCGTGGGGCACCCTCTTCAAAGCGACGCTACAGCCCAGCAGTTTCCATGTCGCTGGAAACAATAGACCTCAGCACACGATTTATTTGGGTTGGCTGGTTTCATGCTGGTTGGAATTTGCTTTGGGGGAAAACAAGCCCTGCATGTGTTTAGATTTATAATTTATATTGAAAGCACAAAAATCTCATAATAGGGCTACAAGAGGACCCAGCCGTGGGCAAGACAAGTCATAGTCTGGTGTAGCTCTTCGGTGGATGTACTAAGAGATTCCAAAATGCTTTGGAGTTAAGCCACCGTCTTACCGACAGCCATCCTGCAGAAAACCTGCTGCACAGAGGCTGCTGCTGCCCGCCTGACCCCAGAGCAAACCCCGGGAGCTGGCTCTTTCCCTGGCTGCCCTTTGTGGTGCCCGGCCCGTGCACATCCCAGTTCCTAACATTGACAGGTGCTGCGCATGCTACAGGGCTGCGTGTACCACCTCCCCCGCTACACCACCTCTGTGTACCAGGACCCCACTGCAGTGTGGCAGGAGCCCAAGCACAGGAAGGTAAAGCTCTTCCCAGGTCCCAGGTCTGCTGTTCGGCACCAGCAGGGCCTAGGCCCTAACTCCAGGAGTCTGGCTCTAGAATCCGTAACCCACAGGCACAAGTGAGGTCAAATCTGCAGAATGAGCCAGAATGATCCACTCATTACCTGGAAAGAAAAATAGACTTAGAGGAGAGACTTAAAGGAGAGACTCGGGGTCCCCAAGGGTCCTCCATCCATGCACAAGATCCAGAGCTGCCCTCCAACAAGGGACAGAAGAAGCGTGTACTCCAGGGCGAAGTTGTGGAGCGCAGCGCAGCGAGGGCCCCCAGAACCCGCAGCTCTCAGCTTCCGGTGGAGCCTGCGCCTCCCGTCAGAGCTGGAGCCTGGACCTGCGCCACCTGAGTCTAACCAACCCAGGAGGGCAAAGCCACAGTGCGCCCGCTCTGGGACCAGGCCCTCACTTTCCACCCTCTGCCTTTACTGTCGCTCAGGACCGCAAATGGTGCAGACGTCTACTCAGAGATGGGAGCCCCCCAGCCCCGCAGCCAGTGCCACGGCCAGGAAGGTGGGTGCGGCCCCGCTGGACCTCCAGCCTGGTGTCAGGCGGACACAGCCGCAGAAGCTGGCCAAATGAAGCCAGTGGGCAAAACACCCAGAAGCCAGATCGCAGGATCATGAGAAATGACCAAATAATTGCCTGAAGTTTTGGGATGGTTTGTAGCACAGAAACTGAAGCTGAATAATTGTGAACGTAGTTAAAACAACAGTTGTTTATTGAGTCACAGCCACAGAGAATTCCAGTATAACCCACCTCGTGGCAGAACAGCCTCCAGAGGACATCTCCTGAGTCCCCAGCTCCCTCACAGGGACACAGGTGGCCCCACAATGACCTCACCTTCATTCACTCACCCAGTGTTTGACCACTTCTCTCCACAGAATAGAGAAAGCTGTCTTAGGAGGGGGGGCATAGATAAATTGGGCACGAGACTGTCCTAGAAGAGCCTCTGTGACAAAGGAGGAGGTAAGAAATAAATCTGTTTTGTTTTTTTAAGGAATTTTTCAGGATGCATCAGTGAGAGGCGCAGAAAGTTTCATTGGGCAGAATTACAGAAGTACGTACTCAGCCAGGCATGGTGCCACGCACCCATCATCCTAGCACTCGGGAGGCTAAGGCAGGAGGATCTCAAATTTTTTTTTTTTAAAAAGAAGCACACGGGCTGGGGATTTAGCTCAGCAGCACAGCACCTACCTGGCAAGCGCAAGGTCGTGAGTTCAATTCCCGGTACCGGAAAAAAGAAAAAAAAAGAAGAAGCACATACTCAGAGAGAATAGAGCAGGGGCCCTCAAGAAAGAGGCCCAGAGAATCTCTTCTATGATCATTCATTCAGGGAATATTTGAAGGGCTGGGGTTGTAGGTCAGTAGTAGAATGTGTACTTAGCATGCATCAGGCCCTAGGCTTGATCCCAAACACCAAAAAGAAAAAAGGAAAAGAAATATTTGTGTATAAGCCACTATGTTGAGGGTTGGAAATAAAAAGAGAAAAGTCACAAATCCAGACCTCCATCCCTCCTGCCATGGCCCTCTGCCATCTTGTCCTGCCTTGTGGCCAGCTGACTATGGATTGAACCTCTGCAAACTGTACACCAAAATAAACCTCCCCTTTAAGGTGCAGATGTTGAATATTGTGTCTCAGTGACAAGGAAAGTGTCATATCCTTGCCCCTCAGGAGGCTGAGGCAGGAGGATCACAAGTTCAAGCCAAGCTGGGCCACTTAGCAAGACCTTATTTCATGTGGCTATAACTGTGATATAGTACTTGCTTAGCGTGTGCCGGGGCCTGGTTCAACCCCCAAGATTGCAACTAGTCTTCAGCCACACAGGTTGCTGTGGGAGAGGATATGCATGCCGCAGGGAGCAGGTGTCGGGAACATTTGCAAGAAGAATTCTTTTTATGTTGAGAGCCAGAAGAGCAGACGAAGTGATCTGAAGCGATGAGAAAAGTCCATGCCAGGGGCCCTCAGCAGGACTGTTCGGCTAATCTAGAACCCAACTCCATGTTACATATAAGCCCAGAGAGTTTCCTGCATGGTATTTGCAGACACTGAGTCTTTCTGGAATGTGGACACCGATATCTGCCTTGCCTGGAATGTAAGCTAAGAGAAGGCTGCACAGCACTGTGCTCGGGAACTCACTGGCGGCGTCCACTACTCAGCAAACAGCGCCGGCAGGCGCTCAGCTCAGCAGGCAACACCCACCTCCACCTGTGTTTGTCATAGTCGCCTGCAGTGTTTCCACCTGCAAGTTCCACACCTGCCTACCCTGCTAGGGCTTCCAGCATCAAGCCGCTCATGATCCAGCTGGCTGTGGCGGTGGGAGGCTGAGCCAGGAGGAGTTCAAGGCCCACGAGTGCAAGGCCAGATTCTCCTATGCAGGAGGATCACTGTGATTTCAGGATCAGCCTGAGCTACACAGTGAGTTCAAAGCCAGCCTGAACTACACAGTGAGACCTGGTCTCAAAAAAAAGAGAGATTTGCATATACCTATTTTCATTATATAAGTAGGTCTGTTGCATTATTTGTGAATTTTATGATCGACAAAGAGGCACTGGGCCCGATGGGATCAGAACACAGGCATCTTGAAGAGCCCACTTTGCTGCATGTGAGGGGGTGAGAAGTAATGGGGGGCCGGAAAGCCAGCAGCCCTGTAGTGTAAGACAAGGCCAGCGCAGGAATCGGAGCCCTTGGCACTGCTCATGGGGGTGTGGAAACCAGCCAGCAGACCTTCGAGATGCTAAACCTAGATTATCATGTGAACCAGCAATCCCGCTCCTAGTTATCTACCCAAGAGAAATGAAAACATGAATTAGGCATGGCATGGCACTCCCGTAATCCTGGCACTTGGGAGGCTGAGGCAGGATAGCTGGGAGTTTGAGGACAAGCTGGGCTACACAGTGAGTTCAAGGCCAGCGTGGACTACACAGCGAGCTCCTGTCTCAAAAAAAAAAGAAAAGAAAAGAAAAACTTTGGGCTGGGGATATAGCTCCGTGGCATAAGCGCCTGCCTGGCAAGAGCGAGGACATGAGTTCGACCCCCGGTACCGCAAAAAAAAAGAAAAACTTGAACACAAATCTTCATAGCAGCACATTCTTAACAGCCAGAAAAAGTAGAAACAACCAAAATGTCCATCCAGGATGAATAGATAAACTGAGTGTGGTGGATGCCACATTCACAAGGCAATACGATTCAGCCACAGACAGGAGCCCTGCACTGACCCGGGCAGCACTGACCCTGGCTTCTTTCCTAAGACGTGAAAGAAGCCAGGCACAGAGGCCGCAGATGAGGAGGGATGGAAAGATACAGTGATGAGTTATGTTTTTAAAAAAATTACTACAGTAATGATACATTGCCAAGGGGCTGGGGATTTAGCTCAGCGGCACAGCACCTGCCTGGCAAGCACGAGGTCATGAGTTCGATTCCCAGTACCGGAAAAAAAAAATACATTGCCAAGAACAATGGGATAAGTGTGTTTGTTCAAAGCAAGAGGGAGTATTTTGAGGGTGATTCATGGCAATGTGTCTTACTGTCCTCTTTAAAAATTTAAACATTCGCCGTGTTCTATGATCACACCTTGATCAACCATTTATGGCAACTTCTATCAAATAAAAATATTACAATATGTCGTCATCCAGTTTTTTCACTGGATGTGGTACCGTGCAACTCTGGCTCTTCCCCAAGCCCAGATGCCATGGAGGGTAAACATTTGAATCAACTGAGACCAGTGAGGCAGCCACAACAGCACAACGAAAGACCCTCTCGAAAGAGGACTTCCAGAGCTGCGTCAGAAAGGGCAAGCATGCATGAAAACACCACATCTCTTTCATCCATTCCTTGATTGATGGACATCTGGGTTCTTTCCAAGTTCTACTCAGCTATAAAAAAAGATAAACTCAAGGCTTTTACAGGTAAATGGATGCAACTAGAGGCCATACTCATAAGTGAAATAAACCAGACTCGTTTGTGTAAACATCCTATTGTCTCCCTAGTATGAGTAACTGAAAGAGTAAATAAGATCCAAAAGGTACAATATAGTGAAAGGGAAAGAACTTGCTCAAAAGGAAAGAACAAGTGGGATGGGGGAAAAGAGAAAAGAAGAAAAGGGGAAAAAAGATATGTATATATACACAAGATAGCTAAGATAATTGTACTAATTTCTATTAGTTCATTGAAAGGAACAGTTAGTGCTTATGTTGTCTGATCACTTTTGCATGCCTGTGTCTGGTATTCTGAGCAGCTACTTTGAAGATAACAATGCAATACAATATCTATTGTTGTTTGAGGTTTTGCAAGAGGAAACCATTTAACACAGGACACATAGTTTATAGGATTATTTTATAATAATCCCCCAAAGAATCATATGCAAGAGAGTGCAGGAAATCTGTCCATATACTAAAGACCAAAGAATCCAGCCAAGGACCTGGATCCCACAACGATGTCCTGCATGAGTCTAACGGAAGACCTAGAGCCCGTAACAATGCCTCCCACAAGTCCAGCTGGAGGCCCAGAGCCCATGACAATGTCTCATACAGTGTTGTTTCATGGAGCTGCGCTGGGAAGGCACAAAGGTCAGCAGTGGAAGCTAGAAAGTCTGTGACAGCGGGGTGAAGGATCTGTGCTAGCAGGCTGAGGGGTCTGCACTGGAGCCAGGAAGTAACACTCAAAGTAAGAACCAGAGCTCCTCTAAAGAGTACCACAGCCATCCTCAGCAACACTGAGGTTCTGAGCTCCTCCAACGATGAGGAAAGCCGAGTTAAAGCCGAGTTCCCATCAGGAAAGTCAAGGGTATAAGCTTCTCCAGGAGTCTGAGCAGGGCACCACCTTTCCTTGCCGGAGCCAGGAAGCGATGCTCAGAGTGAGAACCAGAGCTCCCCCAAAGTGAACTGAAGCCATTCTCGGTGCCAACAAGGTCCTGAGCTCCTTAGACGATGAGAGCAGCCGAGTTCATCAGGAAAGCCAGCATGACGAGCTCCTCCAAGAGAACCAACAGCTCCTTACAGCCTCTCTCAGCTCCCAACAGCCTCTTTTCTTCTCCAGTTCTGCCTCTTATGCTGCTGGCAACAACCCTCAGACGGGCCTCCCATGCCCAGCACCTCGCTGGTTCGGTTCAGCTGTGTTACAAGTTGACCGCCGTCTGCCTATCCACCACAATAACCATCGTTAATTTCCTATCGTCTTGTTTTGAAATTCTGTAGTGCTTTTATTGATTTTTTCTCTCTTTAAAATAAAAATAAAGAAAGAAAGGGTAAGCATGATGAGTGTGTTTGAAGTGAGGGGGAGTATTTCCAAGGGGATTAATGGCAATGTGTCTTTCCGTATAATAAAATTTTTAAAGCATAAACATTCACCGTTTCTATCGTACTTTATACTGTATGATTTCATTTATATAAAACGTGCAAAATAGGTAAATCTGGAGCTGGGAGTGTTAGCTCAGCAGTGGAGCCCTTCCTTGCTTAGCATTTGCAAAGGTTTCATTTGATCCCCAGAACCTCAGAAAACAAAACAAACAACAAAAACAAACAGAAAACAAAACAAACAACAAAAACCAGAATAGGCAAATCTGCAGAGGCAGAAAGTAGATTGGCAGTTGGTGGGGGCTGAGCTGGGAGAGGGGTAGAAAGAGACAGGAGCAGATACAGGGCTTTCCTGTGATCGGTATGCTCTAGAATTAAATAGTGGTGATTGTTGCACAACCGTGTGAATATATTGAAGACAATGGAATTAGTACACTTTTGTCTACGGCCATACCACCCTGAACGCGCCCAATCTCTTCTGATCTCTGAAGTTAAGCACGGTCGGCCTGGTTAGTACTTGCATGGGAATTAGTACACTTTTAAAAGGTGGCTGTACCTCATAATCCCAGCACTTGGGAAGCTGAGGCAGGAGGTTCGAGAGTTTAAGGCCAGCCAGGACTACTATCTCAAAAACAAAAACAAAATGAAAGGTGAATGCAGGGGCCAGGGATTCAGCTCAAGGATGAAGCGCTTAGCTGGTGCGTGTGAGGCCCTGGGATCCTCCCCCCACACCGGGGAAAAAAGAAAAGAAGAGGTGAACTGATGAGTTTATGGAATGCGAATTATCTCACAAACAAGAACGAAGGTGGAGAGGTGGGCAGTTAGGCCATTCAGGGACTCTGGCCCCTGCTGATGGTTTATCTTCAATCTGAGACCAATTGGGAGGTACTGACGGTTTTAGGAGTCACTGAGGTAGTGCAGGTTTGCCTTTCAGAAAGATCACTGCAGAGCAGGACAGAGCCTGGCAGAACCAGGGGGCTGCGGAGGGTGTGAAGAGCGGGGTATGCTGCACAGGGCCCGCGGGGTTGCAGGCATCGGTGGTCGCTAGTGGCGGTGGTGGTGCTTTTGCCGGGAATGCGCAAGGAGGACTGCAGAGGGCAGGGCGATAACGGCTGTCACAGACGCACCATCCAGCCCAGGTCTGATAAGATAAGAGCAGCGAGAGATGACTTCTGACCGCAGCCTCCAGGAAGACACTGGGAAGACGCAGCCTGCGAACACATTGAACTGAGTGAGGAGGTGGGTCAGGGCTTAGGGCGACTGAGGACCCTCTGGGAGAGAGGACAGCACCCTGGAGGGGTGGAGGCTGGGGAGGGCCCAGGGCTGGCGGGACCCGCAGGCTTGGTAGAAAAGGGAAGTAAAAATCAGGCCTGTAATCTCAGCACTCCGGGAAGCTGAGGCAGGATGAGTATACGTATGAGCCTAGCCTGGACAACTTAGCAATTTATGGAGACTTTGTCTCAAGATAAAAAAATAACAAAAGGCTTGGGGATGTATCTCAGTGTGAAGATCTTGAGTTCAATTCTCATTTTAAAAAGAAAGGAAAGGAAAGGAAAGGAAAGGAAAGGAAAGGAAAGGAAAGGAAAGGAAAGGAAAGGAAAGGAAAAGAAAAAAGGAGTACCCTCTTATTTCTGACAGCCTCCCAGAGGCAGTGGCCCTGTTTTATAGGAGTCTGAGGTTTGAGGAGGCCCCCAGTGACTTATTCAGCTTCAAAGGGGCGGGCTTGTTTGTAATCTCAGATCTGTTTGACAAAAAGTTTCCCAGGTAAGGTCTGGGACAACTTGTAGCAGATGGGCCTTATGTTATACGCAATAAAGTTAGTTCCTTGTCTTCTGGAGCCAGAAAACAACTCTCTCTCTCTCTCAGTACTGAGAGGCCTTTGCATGGAGGTCTATCCCAGGCACCTTTTTTTTTTGGTTTTGTCTTTTTGAGACAGGGTCTCACTATGCAGTTCAGGCTGAACTTGAGCTCACTTTGTAGCCCAGGCGGGCCTCGAACTCCCAACCATCCTCCTGCCTCAGCCTCCCGAGTGCTGGGATCACAGGCGTGCGCCACCACGCCTGGCTTCAGAGACCTTTTTTAATGTTTTATTTTTAGACAGGGTCTCACCAAGTTGTTAAATTACCAAGCTGGGCTTAAATTTTCAATCCTTCTGCTCCAGCCTCCCGGAGCGCTGGGATTATAGGTGTGTATAGAGCCTGAGTTTGGTTTGTATTGTACACTCACATTCCAACCCCTTAATCATACATTTCCCTGAGGGATGAAGTGGATTCATTGTTTGGAAAATGGAACCAACTGTGGCAGAGATGGGAGGACTAAGGACTCCTGAGCAGTGGATGCGGTGATGTAGGCACGTGTGGCTTTGGAGCCCGCCAATCCTAGTCGGCGAGCACAGTGTCTGCAGGGGTGATGACAGCTGCCTAATGCTACCAAGTAGCAGACGTGGCTTTTTTTCTGCCACTAAACTCTCTGGCTTTGCTCTAGTCAATAAATACCAAAACTGAATACTGCTTCTTGAATTTTTATTCCATTCTATTTGGATTCCAGTTGTTGAGATAAAATCATTTCTTTTGTGTGACGTGTTTTTTTAAATGTCCTTGGATCATTACCTTATGTTTTTAATAGCCATGGAAAAAGCCTTCAAATATTTTTAAAGAGAAGGGGGCGGGGCCAGAGGGAGGTGACAGGGATAAAATGTTGAATCATCAAATTTAAGAACCAGTGCAAACATACCTAGTTTGAGATGAAAGGAACTTTTTTTTAAAGTAATACTGTTTGTTCATTTAACTGTGAAAACATTTCAGCATTCTAAACATACAAAAAATAACAGGACATTTTAAACTGTATTTAAGTACAGAAGGTTCTTTAACTTTCTTTTTTAAAATTTATTTTTATTAGTATATGTTTGCACTACATAAGGGTTACATTCATTTTGGGGAGTTGGCCCATGAACATACACAGTTTAATTCTTTTTACTTAGTTTTTTTTTTTTTTTTTCCAGTACCGGGAATCAAACTCACACCCTCGCACTTGCCAGGCAGGCGCTGTGCCACTGAGCTAAATCTCCAGCCCCTAGTTTAATTCTTTTTTTCCATCCCTTTTCCTTCCCTCCCTCTCCTCTCTTCCCATCTCTAGTATTTGGTCCCCTTCCCATTTGCAAAAGATCTATCTCCCTAGCTCGGTGTGGTGGCCCATGTCTATAATCTTAGTACTTAGGAGGCTGAGGCAGGAGGATCACCGTGAGTTTGAGGCCAGCCTAGGCTGCATAGTGAATTCAAGCCCAGCTTGGACTACATAGCAAGATCTTGTCTCAAAAAAAAATAAAAAGAAAAGAAAAAAAGCAAGAAAATCTGTTTCCTATTATCTATCTTTTATCTTGCTCTTTAACTTATTTGTACTTTGGGTTTATCATAAAAGAGAAACCTTGTGATATTTAAGCTTATGTGTCTGATTTATTTCACTTAATATTATGATCTTTTCTTTTTCTTACATTATGGTTTTCTTGGTTTTTGGTTTTTGGTTTTTGGTTTTTGTTTTTTTTTTTTGGTACCATGAACCAAACTCGGGACCTTGCACTTACCAGACAAGCACTTGTACCATTGAGCTATATGCCTGGCCCTTACATTATGGTCTTAACATGCTCCTTTTTCCTACAGATGACTTACACTTATCCTTCTTTATAGCAGAGCAGTACTCCACTGTGTATAAATAGCACATCTTACTTATCCATTCATCTGTTGATGGACACATAGGCTACTTTCAGGATTTAGCTGTTACGAGTCTGCTGCTATAAACGTGGGTGTGCATGGATCACTGTAATGTGATGTCTTTAACTCTTTCAGGAAGATACCAAGAACAGGAATAGCTGAGCTGAATGGGATTTCTATTTTCAGTTTTTGTTTTTTTTTTTAATTTCCGTAGTGGTTGTACTAGTTTACACTCCTACCAACAGTGGAGAAGAGTCCTTTTTCCCTGCAGCCTTGCCCGAGTCTGTTACATGATTTCTTGATAATAGTTGTTCTTTCTGGAGTAAGATGAAATCTCAGTGTTTTAATTTGCATTTCTATAATGGCAGGAGATGTTGAACCTTTCTTTATCTATTTATTGGCCATTTATTCTTTTTCTGAGAAGTGTCTATTCATTTCAGATACCCATTTTTTGTTTGGGTCAAACCTACCACCAGCTCACTTCTCTCCTGAGTTTACCCGAGCAGGACACTGGTGGGTTCTGGGGTCACCTGTGACTCTGGAAGGCTGCAGTGGACAAGGGGTGCCAGGCTCCCAAGACCAGGAGAAGTCTAAAGTTAGTCCTTCTTTTTATCCAACCTTTGTTTCTCAACTTGCTTGAGGATCAGTCACAGGGGCTCCTTAAAAAGGCCAGCGTGTGCCTGAGGACATAGCTCAGTGGTACAGGGATTGCCTAGCATGCCTAAGGCCCTGGGTTCCGCCCCCAGACTGCAAAAGAAAAAGAAGGCACTCCAGAACCGGTGATGCAAACGTCCCAGGGATGTTGGCCACAGGGCGATTATGGGCAAGGTACTCCACTCCAATGAGCCTGCTTCTCCACTGTAACTAGGGATAGAAATAGGACCCAAACTGGGTGTGGTGTGGCACAGGACTGTAATCCCAGCACTCAGGAGGCAGAAGCAGAAGGATCCCTGCCTGTTGGAGGCCAGCCTGGGCAACACAACGGGTTCAAGGCCAGCCTAAACTGCATAGTGAAACCCTGTCTCAAAAAAATAAAGCAAAGCAAAACAAACAAAAGGGGGCTGCCAGGAGGGTCTTCATCCATTATTGACATTTAGCCTGTTTTGCACTGTGGCTGACCCTGCCCACATCGTCTTGTTGATTTGTCCGACTTCCTGTGAAGTAGCGTGTGCTACCTGGGTTTGATCTCTGTGGGCCTCTGGCCCTTAGAACCACAGTGATATGCCAATTGCTATCAAGAGTACATTGTGAGAGATGGGGATTTAGCTCAGTGGCACAGAGCCTGCCTGGCAAGTGCAAGGTTATGAGTTTGATTCCTGGTACCCAAAACAAACAAACAAACAAACAAAAACTTTGTGAGAAATGTCCCGTGGAGTGAGCATGCACAAACCTGGCTGGCCTGGCCAGCTCCACACCCAGTACAGGTCCTAGGACTTTGAAGGACAAAATGGCACAAGGTTAAACCAAGTACAAGAAAAACTGGTGCAGTGGAGATATAGTAAACAGAAGATGTACACAGCTGCCTCAGGTATAACATGACAGATGGCTTATAGTCAACTTCTTCACAGGTAGGAATACAGGGGCTAGGGATGTAGCCCAGTGGCACAGCACCTGCCTGGCAAGTGTGAAGTCCTATGTTCAATTCCAGGCACTCCCTGCCAACAACAACAACAAAAAAACAGCAACAGCAAAGTAGGAGTATGTGCTAAAAGAGTGGCCCAAAGTATAGTACAGTAGGCCTGGGGATTTAGCTCAGCGGCACAGCACCTGCCTGGCAAGTGCAAGGTCGTGAGTTCGATTCCCGGTACTACAAAACAAAACAAAAAAACAAAGTATAGTACAGTAACAGTCTTTTTTTTTTTCCTTTCTCTGTCTTTTGTGTGTGTGTGTGGTACTGAGATTGAACCCAGGGCCTTGGGACTCAGCTACATCCCCAGCTCTTCATTTTGAGACAAGTCCCTAAGTTGCCAGGCTCTACTCAAACTTTTGACCCTCCTACAGGTGTGCTCCACTTCACCTGGCTATGCAGTTGTTGCTCAAGTATTATATGCCGCACCTCATTGCTGTGCTCTACTTTTATACAAATGGCACTGCAGGAGGTTTGTTTCCTCTGGCATCACCACAAGCATGTGAGTAGTGGCCACAGCATCAGTAGGTGAGAGGAACTGTTCATCTCCTTTGTACTCTCAAGAGACCACTGTCAAATATGTGGTCTGACACTGTGTATGTGTTAACTGAACCCCATTTGCTCATAAGCACTGACAATGTGTCAGACTGTTCTAGAGCCTGGCAATGCAGTAGGACAAAACAGTCTGTGTGTGGTTGCACGCTCCTGTGATTCCCAGCCCTCAGGAGGAAGAAGCAGGAAAATCACCAGTATGAGGCCAACCTGGGCAACATAGTGAGACCTTGTCCCAAAACAAACAAAACAGCAATCAACCAATCAAGTAACTATGTCCAGGGTCTGACCACTTCCCACCAGGAGCAGCGGGCTGGAGGAGGGGAGGGTGTGGAAGAGGGGACCTGAGGGGGAGGGTGGGTAACAGGAGATAAGATTAGTTCAAGGAGGAAAGGTCATGGACTGTATCAGAGGCTATTGTAAGGAGTTTGCCATTGACTCTGAGAGATAAGAAGTTTTGGCCAGAGGAGGAACATCACCTGATTTAGGTTTTACCAGAATCCTGGCTTATGATAGAAAATTATCCAGAGAGGAGCAAGTGTAGAAGTAGGCCAGAGAAGAAGCTACTGCAATGGTCCTAGCATTAGGTGATTTGATCCAAGGGGAAGGACGTAGAGGTGGTGAGAAGCTGTTGGAATCAGGACATACGGTAGAGGTCAGAGAAAGTGCACAGAGGTTGGGAGAAGCAGAGGGGCCAAGGGTCATGTGTGAGACACAACTGCCAGGGTGGCGTTGTCACCTGCTGAGATGCGACAGCCTTCCGGATGAACCCAGGGTGGGCAGATTGGAGTGGACCATATTAACTAAAGATGTCCACAGGGTATAAGTATGGAGGTGCCATGTGGGTATCGAGGTAGGCATGAGGGAGTGCAGGGAGAGATGGGGGCCAGCAGTGTCAAGGCAAAGGCCCGGGGCCGGGGTGGGATTTGAAGACACAGTGCTGATGTGGCCATCTGTGTCTAAGTAGAGACCATGTCTGAGACCCAAGAGGGCCTTGGCGTTTAGAGGCATAAAATGTCCACTCTAGGCAGGAGAATCAGAATTTGCTTAGTGTACTTACAGGTCTCGGGGCCTCATTTGTCTTGCTGAGAGTGGAGGACAGTGGAAAGAGAGCTGGATTTGAGTTCAAAAGACCTAGCCTCTGTCCCCAAGTGCAGGACCTGGACGACAGCACTTCACCTCTGTCTCTGCGCCACTCTGTTAATCACCCACAGCACAAGGGGATTGTAAAGATCCAATGAGGTGATTATGGGAGAGAGTGCCGTAGGGCGTGGTGGCACACGCTTGTAATCCCAGCACTTGGGAGGCTGAGGCAGGACTGCAAGTTTGAGACTAGCCTGAGCTACAAAGTGAGCTCAAGGCCAGCCTGAACTGCACAGCGAGACCCTGCCTCAAAAAGACAAAAAAAAAAGAGAGTGCCACAAATGACGGCAAGTAGAAAATCCTGGTCATGGCTTAGTTCCTCATAGAGGGGTCAAGCTCAGAAATGCACATCTCTGATGCATACATATAACAGAATTTTACTCTACTATTAAAAAAAGAATGATCCCAGGCATGGTGGCTCACACTTGTCATCCCAGCACTCAGGAGACTGAGGCAGGAGGATTGCTGCAAGTTTGAGGCCAGCCTGGGGTTCATAGTGAGTTCAAGGCCAGCCTGAACTACATATCAAGAAGCTGTCTCAGCCAGGCATGGTGGGGCACACCTGTAATACCAGCACTTGGGAGGCTGAGGCAGGGGGATCATTGCGAGTTCGATGCCAGCCTGGGCTACAAAGTGAGCTCAAAGCCAGCCTGAACTGCATAGAGAGACCCTGTCTCAAAAAGACAAAAAAAAAAAAAGAAGCTGTCTCAAAAAAAAAAGTATTTCTTTTTCTTTCTTTTTTTGTAAATAAAATTTTATTCCTTTTTTTTTTTTTTTTTTTTTTAAGGTTTTTTGAGACAGGATCTCTCTATATAGCCCAGGCTGGCCTTAAACTCACTATGTAGTTCAGCCTGCAGTGGAACTCATGGTGATCCTCCTGCCTCAGCCTCTTAATTGCTGGGATTATAGGTGTGCACCACCATGCCCTGCATCACAATTTTATAAAATGTGCAACAGACTCCAAGACCACACTTCATCCTAGCGATGGGTGTCAAAAGATGTTACTGCCGGGAGTCCAGGTGTTTAAATGGGAATGGAATCCAGGTCACCATCATTTTAGGTACAAGAAACAGTTTGGGTTTTGCAAGATTTCCCAGCGGCCTTCCCCTCCTTTCTGCTCCTCTTCTTGCTTCTGTTCTTCCTCACCATCTCCTTGGCCTGCTTCTTGGGCTGTTCCCAAGGCTGCTGCTGCTCCTCCTTCTTCTTCTCCTCCTTCTTTGAGACAGGGTCTCGCTATGCAGTCCAGGCTGGCCTTGAACTCACTCTGTAGCCAAGGCTGGTCTTGAACCCATGGCGATCCTCCTGACTCAGGACCCCTGGATGCCAGGATGACAGGCATGTGCCACCACGCCTGGCTCCGAGGCTCCTTCTTAAAACCTTCACAAAGGGCTGGGGATTTAGCTCAGTGGCACAGTGCCTGCCTGGCAAGCACAAGGTCGTGAGGTTGATTCCCGGTACTGGAAAAAAAAAACAAAAAAAACCCTTCACAGTGGACAGGGCACCTGCAGACCCTCACCAGCCGTGACTCTGGAGCCAGCGGCTCCCAAGTTGGGTTCTATTTGTCAGCGCCTCTCCATGATCAACAGAGCACAGGGGAGCATGGAGTCGTTGCCCTGTTCCTCTCAGCACTCTGGTGACGCAGGTTCCCCTCGCCCTGTCAGATGGCCTCGCTGTCCTCTGTGGTAAGCATGGAGCATCTGGAGCTATGTGAGGGCCACCTGCAGGACGGTCCAGTGTCCCCCAACCCCAGCGCACTGAAGAGTCTCACCCTGCCTGCTGGTCTGCATCCCCGGGCCAGCAGGAGTGCCCGCACTGCCACCTTTCTGAAGGGAAACTGGGAAGCAATAGCTCCACGGATCTTTCTAGAGAGGAAACTGAGACAGAAGCCGTAGTAGCCACTGCTAACACACCCCAAGGGGATGCAAGCACTGCTGTTTGGGAAACACACTTGGGACACACGGGACCTCAAAGCCCATCTTCACCACTTCCTGGCCGTGTAGCCTTGAGTGACACACTGCCGGCTCGGCTCTCGGTTTCCTCATCCATAAATAAATCATAAAAACTGTTCCTGCTTCCTAGGGCGGGAGCGCTGCCTGACTGCCGAATGACATCATGCTTGTAAAGGATTATACAGCCAGCTCCTCACAGTGCCGGCCATTATGGGAACCAAAGACAGAGGTTGGGGCCAGGCTCTAGAGCGTGCCCAGCGTTTCGGGGTTATCAACCGGCTGGGGCAGCAGTTGTTCTGCTTGCAGCACCCAGAGTGGGGCCTGCTGGAATGTGGGTGTGACTTTACATTCATTCACTCACTCACTCTTTCATTCGTTCATTTATTTATAGTACTGGGGATTGAACACGGAGCCTTCCCACTGACCTATATCCCTAGCCCTTCTTTATTTTTTATTTTGAGACTGAATCCTGCTAAATTACTCACCTGCCCAGACTGAGCTCCAATTTGAGATCCTCCTGCCTCAGCCTTTCAGAGTGCAAGGATTATAGGCGTATACCACCACGCCCAGCTGTGACTCTGATTTATGGGAAGTGTGAAGGTCTGACCTGGGATGCCACTGCCTGACAACAAGGAAGGACCCACTTCAAGATGTTTTAAAGCAGGCAGCTACATGGACACAAGGCAGGAGGCAGCCAGAGGGTTCAAAATAAAGTTATAAGACCAGACCCATAGCAATGTCATTAGCAGCAATGGATTAAGTGGAGATAAAGAGGTAAAAGACATCCTTGGGAGGCAAGTTCAGAAGGGATTTCAGTGGAGGGAGTGTCCATGGAATCTTGGTATGTGGCCACTTGTTGTCCTCAAATAACCTCTGAATGCACTGAAACTTTCTCTTCGTATCACTTGAAAGACTAACGTGCAACGGTGTTAAGTAAAAACTCTGTCCTCAGTGAAGTGCAAATTCGAGGACAATAATGTCTGGCATGCACAAAGCCCTGGGTTCCTTCCCCAGCACCCCAATATAAATGAATAAGGGGGTCAGCAGCCTTGGAGCCTCTTTCGAGGCCACTGACACCCCACTGATGGCTCAGGCAGGGTCCCTGCTGGACACCCCAACTGCAACTCCCCCGTCTCTTCAATCCACCAGACAAGGGAAACAGGATCTCCCGAGAGCTTCTGCGTACCTAATTCTCATTTCATCTTCACGACTGCTTGTGGGAAAGTCACCGTCTCCAAGATGAGACACCTGGGGCACAGAGAGGCCCAAAGTGACAAAGTCAAAGCGAACCTGAGATAGAAGCCCAGTCAGCTGCCACCAAAACCCAGGCTTCACTCAGCATGGCCCGCTGGCCCTGGAGATGACAAGAATGATGGGACAAGGGGCTTGGGACTCAAGCTAAAGGACAGAGGTTCATATCCGACAAGAATGTAGTTATTCAAAGCCTCCCCCCTGATTCTGTGCCGGGCAGCTTATCAGCCGAGGTAACAGCCCCACGGATTTTAAGAGGTTGATAAAGACACACACACACAGTTGTTTTAAAGAGGTTGATGAAAAAGGGCTGCGGGTGTGGCTGGTTGGTAGAGCGCTTGCCTGGTGCGTGGGACCCCACCCCCACCCCCACAACAGGGGGGAAGGGCTGAGAGAGAGCACTGGGAAGCACTGGAACCTGGCTGGACAGAGAAAGGAGGCTGTGTTCTTGGCTCTGCCTTCTCACTACGTGACCTTGATTAAATTCTTTCCCCCTTCAGTCTCTTGGCCTACGAAGGGCGCGCAATAATTCCACAGCAAATTCGCAACTTCAAAATCTGATGATGAGTGGGGCTTGGTGGCACAGGCCGTAATCGTACCACTCTGGGAGCCTGAGGCAGGAGGATGGCAAGTTCGAGCCTAACCCAGACAAGTTAATGACTTAGTGAGGTCCTGTCTAGAAATAAAAAAGAAAATTTAAAAAAGGACTAGGGATGCAACTCAGCACAAAGTCCTTGGGTGTCCAAGCCCTAATACCATCAAAAAAGAGAAAAAGTTCTGATCATGATTGATGTTATCAAGCCAACTTTGATAGTAGAACACACAAAATTTAAAATGTCAATACCACTGACTTCTTGGAGTCTCTCCTAAAGATATATACACATAGGTGCACAGGACATACACACAGGATGTTCACTGCAACACTGTGAGTCATATGTCTACTGTCACCAGACTGGGTAAGTACCTTATGATACACCTACACCTTGGAAAGCTAGGAAGCCAGGAAAAAGAATGAGGAGGTATATAAATGGTAAAGAGGAAGTATCTCCCGATACACTGGAGTGTACCAAGAAAGATTTGTCAAACAAATCATACATGATATGAGCCCAGTGCTATATTTGCATATGCATAATAAAAGACTAAAAAGGAAATATATAGTGGAAATTTTTTCCCCTACAGAAGACTCTATTTATATAATTGAAATTATTTTCATCTGTACAATGGTACATAAAGTAAGTCCATATGGATCTCATTCAGTAGTTTGAGTCCAGAGTGCTAACCACAGTGCCACAAAACATAGACTGTTTCAAAAAAACCAACAAAACAAAACAAAATAGTACACAGCCTGGGCAATATAGCCAGACCTTGCCCCCCCAAAAAAATTGAGGATGAGACATTTGCATAATATACCTCAGATTCAGGTGTATCCAGTACTTTATGCTTTATCTACAACCAACAATCTATGAAGTGGTGTAGGTGAAGAAACCGAGAATCCCAGACTCTAATCTTTTAAGGCTCTTTCTACTATATATATGACTGAACCTATGTGCTCATATTTATATTGCTGTCTTTTGGGATCTCCTACTGAGATTGGAGGTCGTTCACCACACTGTATTGAAACTGTCTCCTGGGGCTTGGGGATTTAGCTCAGAGGCACAGCACCTGCCAGGCAAGTGGGAGGTCGTTTGTTCAATTCCTGGCACCAGAAAAAAACCAAAAAAAAAAAAAAAAAAAAAGAAACTGTCTCCTGAAACACAATGCTCCTCAAAATGTGCAATCTTTTTCCATACCAGGAATCAAACTCATGACCTCATGCTTGCCAGGCAGGTGTTATGCCACTGAGCTAAATTGCCAGCCCTGGGCTCTTTATTTTGCATGCCTTCGAAGTTTTTAAATTTCATTTTTCTGGTAATAACTTTTTATTATATGGGATGGAAAATTAGAAGTTTTTTATTTATTTATTTATTTGTTTTTG